>NC_082721.1:40554903-41188978 GCF_030144855.1 Hypanus sabinus | reverse complement strand
GATGCAGGAGTTCAAACGAAGTTTCATCAGAGACTACCTGTCTGGAACTTTCTATAACCATGGCTGCAACATTGAGAGTAATTAGTTGCATGACACAATCTGTAAAGTGACACTAATTGTTCACAAGATTATTATATTGCAAAAAAAATACATTTTTTTCTGTTTAAAAAACTTTCCCTTTATGTCCCCTTTAGATTTTTCCCCCTCTCACTTTAAACTTACACTCACTGGCCACTTTATTAGGTACACCTGCACACCTGCTTGTTAATGCAAATATCTAATCAGCCAATCATGTGGCTGCAACTCAAAGTACTAAAGCATCCAGACATGAACAAGAGGTTCAGTTGTTGCTCAGACCAAACATCAGAATGGGGAAGAAAGGTCATCTAAGTGACTCTGACCATGGAATGATTGCTGGTTCCAGACAGGGTGGTTTGAGTATCACAGAAAATGCTCATCTCCTGGAATTCTCTCTCACAACAGTCTCTAGATCAGTGGTTCCCGGCCTTTTTTATGCCATGGGCCAACAGCATGAGGCATAGGGTCTGTGGATCCCAAGTTGGCAATCCCCGCTCTAGAGTTTACGGAGTATGGAGCGAGAAACAAAAAAAAACATCCAGTGAGCGGCAGTTCTGTCGGCAAAGTTGCCTTGTTAATGAGCGAGCTCAAAGGAGAATGGCCAGACTGGTTCAAGCTGATAGCAAGGTGATAGTAACTCAAATAACCATACCTTAGGACTGTGATGTGCAGAAGAACATCTCTGAGTGGACAACACATTGAACCTTGAAGTGGATGGGTCACAGCAGTAGATAACTACACCACATTCCACTTTTGTACCTAATAAAGAGGCCACAGTACAGGCCCTCTACTTTTAGACTCCCCTACCTTGAGGCCATGCATTTCAGGTGAGAGGAGGAAGATCTGGGGGAGATGTGCGGAGCAAGTTAATCACACTGAGAATAGTGGGTGCTGGGTGTAGTGATGGTGACGGATATGGTGGAGATCTTTGGAAACCTCTTAGATAGGCACGTGAATGTTACAGAGGATGGAGGGATATGGACCATGTGCAGGCAGAAGGGATTTGGTGTCATTGGCTTAATTAGTTCCGCACCACATTGAGAGCTGATGAGTCTGTTCCTGCACCATGCTGTTCTCTGATCTGTGTTTTATACATCAATGAAGTTAGACCGACTGGAGTAAGCAGAGGCTGCATGCACATAAAACAAGCAAGGCAAACATCTTAGGATGAATTGTTTCTGTGTAATAACCAATCTATATATTTTTAAAACCATTCCTTGTTTTCACGGTCCTAATAGTAAGCTCAGCTTTTATTACCCATTGATAACTGTCCTTGAGAAGGTGCTGGTGTCTCACCTTCATTGACTGCTGCAGTCATTCTAGAGAAGGTACCCCCACTATGCTGGTGTCTCACCTTCATTGACTGCTGCAGTCACTCTAGAGAAGGTACCCCCACTATGCTGGTGTCTCACCTTCATTGACTGCTGCAGTCATTCTAGAGAAGGTACCCCCACTATGCTGGTATCTCACCTTCATTGACTGCTGCAGTCATTCTAGAGAAGGTACCCCCACTATGCTGGTGTCTCACCTTCTTTGACTGCTGCAGTCATTCTAGAGAAGGTACCCCCACTATGCTGGTATCTCACCTTCTTTGACTGCTGCAGTCACTTTAGAGAAGGTACCCCCACTATGCTGGTATCTCACCTTCTTTGACTGCTGCAGTCACTTTAGAGAAGGTACCCCCACTATGCTGGTATCTCACCTTCTTTGACTGCTGCAGTCACTTTAGAGAAGGTACCCCCACTATGCTGGTGTCTCACCTTCATTGACTGCTGCAGTCATTCTAGAGAAGGTACCCCCACTATGCTGGTGGCTTGGAAATTCATAACTTTCCAAAATGTGCAGTATGTAAATTTTTTCATCTCATTTCTAAGTCTTGCAGCCATTGTGGTAAACTAGCTAATTCCAAGTAATGGAATATAAGAATCAAAAATTCACCACAGAACCCATTCCTCATTCTGGAATTGATCTCGTCCATCCAAACTCATAAAGCAAACCACCGGAGGAACTCAGCAAGCAGCAAATATGGAAGGGTATAAACAATTGATGTTTCAGGCTGTGATCCTTCACTAGATCTAGAAAGGAAGGAGGGAGAAGCCTGAATAACAAGAAGCAGTTTAAAGATTGCTGGAAGAACTTTAATGAAGGGTCTGAACCCAAAAAAAAATTATGTCCAGCACATAATTCTCCGAAACTTCCGCCACCTCCAACTGGATCCCACCACCAAACACATCTCTCCTTTCCACCCTACTTTCTGCTTTCCGCAGGGATCGCTCCCTATGTGACTCCCTTGTCCATTTGTCCCTTCCCTCTAATCTCCCTCCTGGCACTAATCCTTGCAAATGGAGCAAGTACTTCACCTGCCCCTACACCTCCTCCCTCACTACCATTCAGGGCCCCAAACAGTCCTTTCAGGTGAGGCGACACTTCATCTGTGTGTCTGTTGGGGTCATATACTGTGTTCAGTGCTCCTGGTGTGGCCTCCTGTAAATCGGTGAGACCTGATGTAGATTGGGAGATCGAGCATATACATTCTGTCTGCCAGAACAAATGGGATTTCAGAGTGGCCACCCATTTTAATTCCATTTCCCATTCCCATTCCAATATGTCCATCCAAGGCTTCCTGCACTGCCAGGATAAGGCCATATTTTGGTTGGAGGAACAACAGTTTATATTCTGTTTGGGCTGCCTCCAACCTGATGGCATGAACATCAATTTCTCAAACTTCCAGGAATGCCTCCAATTCACCCCCCCCCACTTCACCATTTCCCATCCCCTTGTCCCTCTCTCATATTTTAACTCCTTGTCCACCAATTGCCTCCCTCTGGTGCTCCTCCCCACTCCTCCTTCTTTTCTCTTCCATGGTCTTCCGTCTCTTTCATCAATCAACTTCCTTGCTCTTTGTTTCATCCCTCCCTGTCCAAGTATCACCTATTACCTGGCATTTCTCTCTTCCCTCCCCTCACCTTTCAAATCTACTTCTCAGCTTTTTTTTCTCCAGTCCTGCCAAAGGGTTTTGGCCCGAAGCATCGACTGTACTTTTTTCCATAGATGCTGCCTGGCCTGTTGAGTTCCTTCAGCATTATGTGTGTGTGTTGCTGTGTTGTCCAAAGCACTAACTGTCTATTTCCCTCCACAGATGCTGCCTGACACATTGAGTTCCTTCAGCAGTTTATAATTTGCTCCAGATTCCAGCATTTGCAATCTTTTGTGTCTTTGTCAAAGCTCATATATGTAGATTTAGTCAAGTGTATTCTCTAGGCATGAGACTGAAAATTTCTTTGCTCATTGTCTTGGGAAAAATAGACCAATGTAATGTTTACATTACTAATTACTTGCATGCTTGTTAAGCTTTTGTGTTTTGCATCAAAGATCAACTATTCACGCTAATATTTACTATTTTTTCACCACTCAGTTTCTCCATCTACCCGCCAAAAAAAGAATAGATTAGTGTCATTGGTCATCCATGTGACAGAAGAGAAAAACCAACATGAGATAATGTTTCAATTTAAAAACTTGCCTTTTTAAGATTCTGGTGTGTATTGTAAGGAGATTTATCACCACAGGATGTTTGATTGCTTGTTGAAATGTAACCTGACTTCCACACAGCAAGTGTCTAGCACGTTGGTAAACACCCTGTCACAGTCGTTTTTTGAGATGTGAAAAAGTATCAAATGTATTTGCGTTTACATGCTGGTTTCTCACTCAAAACCAAATGCAATCCAGGCAGAAAAGCATGAGGGTCTTCAGTATTTCTCTCATATAGGGGCTGGGCAGATTGCCATAGCATGTTTCTGCACAGATCGCTTATCTGACATGAAGTCGGGCAGAAAGGAATTCAAGTGTGCAGAGCACTGGAAGCCATGTTTGGGTTTGGGGAGCAGGGATGTAGTTAGAGTTAATGGGGAGGTCAGTGGGAGGTTTCAGTGACTTTGAAACAGAAGTTAAAAGAACAACAGTTTTTCTCTCAGTTGCGACATCAATTTAAGTTCAAGTTGAAGTCTGGCAATGAGATAGAAAAATCTTGTGTGGAATATTTGAGCAACTATGAAGGGTTGCTTCATTATCAGATGTGTCATCTTGGATGACTTGGTAATTTTTGATGAAAGGTCTCTGAGGTGAAACATTAACTCTGGTTCTCCCTCCATAGGTGCTACCTGATCTGCTGAATATCTCAAGCACTTCCTATTTCGGTTTCACATTTCAATAATCTTTTCATATTGGTATGAAGTCATTCACTTTCTCAAATGAAAGAAAAGAACGATTTCAAGAAATGTAGGGTAGTTACCAGGATCTTGTATTTTCAGAATCTTGTCTTCATCAGAATTGTTTCTTTGGCTCAAACAACCATCAGTGTAATGAAGATGATCAAGTAATTTCCACACTGATTTTCAGAGCACCATTTGCTCTGGTGTTTCTGATGATATAAAGATAATCACACCCCAGAGGTAATTTATTTGGGGTATTCTGAGGAGCCCAAATCTAATTTTATTTTTACAAACATTAATCAATGGAAGAATCTCCCAATCCATCTCACTTCCTGCTACCTGAAAGAAATGTTGGACATACCTTGTGTATTGCATTTTCTTCTAGTCATTGTAGTTTTGACCTGGATTTGAATCTTGAGTTGGCAGCTCTTGCAAAACCATATGCATGCAACCAAAGTTGAAAGGAGAAAGAGCCTAACTTGTTTTTTGATGCTAATGTTAATACTGATCCACTGGTATATTGGAATAGAAATTCATTACTTGTATAAAGACCCATTGATATTTGATACCCAGTGAACTAATTTGTATTAATGATTCTACCTGTTCTAAACACAACTTGATATTTGCTAACTCTTCTTGAATGGAACATCTTTGGACAAGCAAGAGCAATTTGCCATATGCCCTACAACATCCATTAGATCTCCTCAATACCTATTGTCCTGGTGTAAGTGAGAATGTGAAGGAATCTCTAATCTACCATCATCCATAAAAATGGCCAATTGCTTGCAACAATAAAATCTAGCCTCTGCTGAAGCCCACCCCTTCTGACTTCTGTTTTATACGTTGTGCTGTCATTGCTTCTATTTGGAACATGCTCATCTTTGCTGCATGGATAGAAGATTGTCTTCATGTCAAAGTTTATGAAAGTCAGATAAGTTTATTCCACTCCAGCTGACCTGTGCTCTACAAGGGACAGATTTGAAGAATCCAATGGGCTTCTCACAGCAAGGATGTGTAAACTTGAGGTTTTGAGAGAACCAAACTCACCTTTTGATCTGTGAAAGCGAATCAGGGTTGGTGGTGGGTGCTGAGGGAGGGGGTTGGAAGGTGTGGTGAGTGGCAGAGACATGGTGGAGGGGTGAATTACAATACAATTGCATGAAAAATGCAACTGAATCTGAATGCAATTATACATGTGATGCCCTGGCTCACTTCTATTCTGTTAGGCTGTAGTGATTTCATTTATCAGCTCTGTAAGACCTGTTTGTTTTGCTTTCAGCCTGTTTGGGTTATTGTTGAAGATAAGGGATGATGTGGAATCCAATTAGCGGGAGGTTTTTCTTGGTGAGGGACAATAAGGTTGGTCATGGGCCTTTGTTCGGGAGGAGATGAAGACAGAAGGCGCTGGGGTGAACCGGTTGTTGCATACCGGTGGCAGACCAGTTTGTTCGAGATGGATTGTGAGCGATATTCGGAAGGCGGTGTGGCTTTCACATTGACTGAGGGCCCAGCGCGTGAGTGACAGAGAAGTTCAAGATGAGCTCCAACTTGTGCACATTTCACTGTTTAACTAGAATGGGTCCTTTTTTAATTCTTTAGTAGGGGGGGGGAAGGAACCAATTATTGACCATCCTGATGCAGGCTTCCAGCCTGAAATGCTTCCCCTCACAGATACTGCTCAACACACTGAGTTTCTCCATTAGTTTGTTTTATTTTTCTATAAACTGGAGCTTCTGCAGTTTCGCATATCTCTGTTATAGTTGCTTAGTTGCACAGTGAGAGGTCAGAAAGCATTTAGATTGAAGGAAGGTGATCTTTTCAACTGCTGTCCCAAATTTGATTATTAAGCAGCTGGGACTGGGAGGAAAGCATCTCTGGGGGAGGTTTGTGTAACATTCTTGATCAATTTTCACCTTACCAATTTGCTTTTAAATTCTTCTCGTAGCCTTGACTGGCTGGTCTATTTGACATATTTGTTTTATTTCTTTCAATTGACTTAAAAATAAAATTCTTTCCCAATGGGTTCCTCGGCATTTTTAATGTCATGGCAATGAGTTGGGAGGGCCAAAGTGTGTTTCAGCAGATGAATACCTTTTTGTTATATTAAATGTAACGCCTCATATCTGGAGAGTGAATGGCCAGCCCAGCCTTACAAATGAAAACTGGGGGTGCACAAGCTATTCTTAGCCTGAGTTCAGAGTGGATATCCGTATGTCATACTTGAGAATAGAAGCCTTGGATACAAATGCCAAATATCTGAGCAATTAAATCGAACATAGTTGCTGAGGTGGTCCTTAAATAAACAGAGGCAAGAAACTTGCTAGTAAGTCTCAATTAGGGACTGAAGTTAGAACATGGAAAGCTGGAGAGTGGGGAATGTAGTGGTGCTGGATTTGGAAAATTAGCTGAACATGGCACCATCTGTGTGAGATTCATCCTCTACCCATTATTTTTCCCAGAAATGCTAAATCCATGCTTGTGTGCAGCTAGCAGGTAGTTTGGTGCAGCATCTTCTCACAATGTATGAAAACTTCAGCAAACTGTCCAGTCAGCAGAGAAGATCATTGGCTACCATTGGCAGTCTACCGTCACTGCAGGACTTGTATGTGTCCAGGACAAAGGAGCAGGCCGGAAAAATCATTACGGGTGCTACCTTCTCCCCACACTGCCTTTTCCAAAAGCTCCCTCCTGGAAAGCGCTATAGTGCTATTAAAACAAAAACTTCACACCACCTTAAAAGATTCTTCTCCCAGACAGCTAATCTAACTAACATTCCCCATCACTCTCTATCACTATACTGCACTGTAACCCCTTTTTACATTGTAAATACATGATGGCATTTATACACATTTTATTCCATATCCACACTTTAACCTCAAACATTGATTTTTTATATAATTCTTTATACTAATTAAATGTTGTTGTTATCGGTCGCATGTCACGTCCTGACCAACACACCACAGCAAATTCCTAATACATGTAAATGCACGTGGTGAATAAAGCCGATCCCTGCTCCTTGATCTTACTGCAAATATTCAAGAGATGTCCAACTGTGCAAGATGTGAATGAGCCCTTGCAGTTCATTAAGAGTCGCTGTGTCTGACTGAATACCATCCTTCCCCATATGTTCCTCGGCTACACCAGCCCCTTCTGCTGTCTTGGTCCCTTTTTTCTGAAGTAATCTATGTAAGTATTCACAACACTTCCGCATACTGATGTTTTATCCAATATGTCCATCTCTCCTCTTGATGTCTCTCTGTGATTGGACTCGGAGACACACTTGGTTACTCCTCAACAGTAAAGCCTCCATGTAAGTGAAAACTGTTGATTTCTCTGCATGCGTTTTGCCCAGTGTGTGAAAGGAATGTTTTGTCATCTAATTTCCTTTGAAGCACTTTCTCTCTCGGTCTTCCTGAAACTGCTTTCCAGTTCTAAAGCTCAGTATTGCCCATTCATTCTTTCCTGCTGAATTTAGTATGCTCCATGCTGTGACTCTTTGGCTTCTGGCTTCCCTTTCTCATTTTAAGAAAGGGATTCAATTTCAGCTCCTGGTGGGAAAAGAACTGTTACACATGTATCTGTTCTCTGGAAGAGCCCATTGCTTGTTTAGATTACACAGAGGCTAGCATGCTCCCCTGAAGTAAAAGTAATTTCATCCGACTTCAGCTGCAGACATGCACGTTAGTAACAAGCAAGATGAGACTTAGCTAGCTGCATTTTGTCTCCCAGTCCTCATCCAAAGGACACATGAAATGCTGGAGGAACTCAGCAGGCCAGGCAGCATCTACAGAAAAGAGTATAGTTGACGTTTTGGGCCAAGACCCCTCAGCAGAACATGACAAAAAGATGAGGAGCCAGAGTAAGAAAGTGGTGGGAGGGGTGGTAGAACCACAAGGTGATAAGTGAAACCGGAAGGGGGCAGGGGTGAAGGAAAGAACTGGAAAGTTGATTAGTGAAAGAGATACAGGGCTGGAGAAGGGGAACCTGATAGGAAAGGACAGAAGGCCATTGGAAGAAAGACAAGGGGGAGGAGCACCAGAGGGAGGTGTAGGTAGGAAGGCACTGAACGGAGTCGAGGTATGTAGACATAAGTTCAGTGGGGCAGGAACAAGCTGAAACAGTGGCTCTACCTGGACAGGCATGTTTGTGGATCTTGAGTAGGAGGTAGAAACAGGAGGTATGGGTTGAGGGAACTATGAGGTTGATGGCAGTGGATGGGACATCACCTGAGCTAATAAGGTTGGTGATGGTGTGGGAGACAAGGGCCTGGTGCTCCTTAATGGGATCCTGTTCGAGGGGTAAAGAAGAGGAGGTGTCGGGCCTCAGTAAGGTTGAGGTCAGCCCGGCAGACTACTACAGCCTCCCCTTTATCTGAGGGTTTGATGCTAAGGTTGGGATTAGTGCAGATAGAGCGGAAGGAGTGAGTTTATAATTAGAGAGAGGAATGGTGATGTCGAAATGGTTGATGTCCCATTGGCAGTTAGCAATGAAAAAAATTCAAACTCATCCAAAGAGTTTAGAGTATCCCAGTACCATTCCAGCTGAGATCAGCTAATCCGACTGCACATTCCAATTCCTTTCTCGGATGGGTGGATTGTAATTTTGTGTGAAGTGATAATAATGTTTTATAATCCATTCATCAGACAAGGTTAATGAGGACTTGCCATCATTTTCTCCAATGCACCTTCTTAAGTCACTGAACAATTTTAACTGTCTTTGCTTGATTGGCAGATTTTCAGAATATTAGTGGATTGGAGTGATTAATTCTACTCTCTGGGTGTTTGTCTATATAAAAGTATTATAGACACATCAATGTGTTAAAATATTTGACATATAAATCACTCCCAAGACCTTTTGACTTTTTGTCAGGAACTAGTTGATTAATTGAGTCTACAATAGGGAAGAGCGTTGGAAAATGTGAATACTTTTCCTCAACCTTACAGTGGGCTTGGTAAATAATGAGAAAAAAAGGTTAAAACTTTACTTCGCAACCATTGCCTGGAATATCTGACCCACACTCATGAATGCTGATGTGCCTTTATAAGTTCAAAGTAAATTTATTATCAAAATCAGCATACACTACTCTGAGCAACACACACACAATGCTGGAGGAACTCAGAAGGCCAGGCAGCATCTATGGAAAAAGAGTGCAGTTAACATTTCGGGCCAAAACCTTTCGGCAGGACTGGAGAAAAAAGCTGAGGGATAGATTTAACGGGTCGGGGGAGGGGAGAGAGAAACACAAGGTGATAGGTAAAGCCTGGAGGGGGAGGGGATGAAGTAAAGAACTGGGAAGTTGATTGGTGAACGAGACAGAAGGTCATGGAAGAATGAATAGGAGGGAGGAGCACCAGAGGGAGGCAATGGGTGAAAAAGGGGAAAAGATGACAGAGGGAAAAGGGAATGGGAAATGGTGAAGAGGGGTGGAAGGTGGGGGGCATTATCGGAAGTTCGAGAAATCGATGCTGATGCTATCGGGTTGGAGGCTACCCAAAAAAAATATGAAGTGTTATTCTTCCAACCTAAGCATGTCCTCATCGTGACAGTAGAGGAGGCCATATTGGAATGGGAATGTGCCTCCAGCATTTTGTGCAGATTTCTAACATTTACAGATTTTCTCTTGTTTGTGACTGATATACTACCCTGAGATTCATTTTCTTGCAGGCATTCACAGTAAATAAAAAGAAACTCAACAGAATCAATGAAAAGCTGCACAGATCAAGATGAACAAACAACTAATGTGCAAAAGATAACAAATTCTGGAAATACAAAACATAAAAAAACCAAAGCAATAGCTAACCAAGTAAAAATTATCGAGAGCATCAGATGAAGAGTCTTTGACAGTGAGTCCATGAACCTGAATACCTCTTAATACTAATAGTATTAAATACTGAGAATTCAATGCATTTTATTAGCTTTCATAGGAAACTTTAACTAAGAGCAGCTAAAGACTGCAGATACAGGGAATGTGAAAAATAAGCAGAATATGCTGGAAACAATCAATGCTGGAACCTGGCAGCATCTGTAGGGGGAGAAATAGAGGTGACTATTTGGCTAAAGGACTTCATCAGAGCTGAAAATATCAGACAGATGTGTTTGGCTGCCAGAGAAAGGCAGTGCTGGAGTGAATAAGGGAGTGGTTCTGATAGAGTACTTATTAAAGTTGAAATTAATCAATAAGCTTCAAGACCTCGGCCCCAATACCTCCTTGTGCAATAGGATTTCCTCACTTGCAGACCTCATTCAGTTCAGATTGGCAACAACATCTCCTCCAAGAACTCCAGCAGCACAGGTGCACCACAAGACTGTGCTTAGCCCTCTGCTCTACTCACTTTACATTTATTACTGTGTGGCTAAGCACAGCTCCAATGATGACACCACTGTCATAGGCCAAATCAAAAGTAGTGATAAATCAGCATACAGGAGGGAGATTGAAAAACTAGCTGAATGGTTCCATAACAACAACTTCTTTCACAATGTCAGCAAGACCAAAGAGATGATTATTGACTTTAGGAGAAGGAAAACAGAGGCCCATGAGCCAGTTCATTGGAGCATCAGAGGTTGAAAGAGTCAGCAACTTTAAATTCCTCTGTGATACATTACCTAGTGCTTATCCTGGGCACTTCACATAAGGGAAATTATGAAGAAAGCATGGCAGCAGCTCTGCTTCCATAGGAGTTTGCAAAGATTTGCCATGGCATCTGAAACTTTGACAAACCTCTATAGATGTGTAGTGGATGGTATGCTGACTGGCTGCATAACAGACTGGTATGGAAAGACCAATGCCCTTGTACAGAAAATCCTACAGAAAGAAATAGATTTGGCCCACTCCATCACGGGTAAACCCCTCCCTACCACTGAGCACATCTACATGGAACACTGTCAGGAATCCCAACCACCAAAGACCGACGTGCTCTCTACTCACTCTTGCCATCGGGAAGAAGGTATTGCAGCCTCAGGACTCACAGTACTACGTTCAGGAACAGTTACTACCCCTCAAAAACCAGCTCTTGAACTAAAAGGGGTGATTTCACTCAACTTCATTTCATCTGTGAAATGTTTCCACAACCTATGGACTCACTTTTAGGGACTTTTCATCTCATATTCTCGATATTTATTGCTTATTGATTTATTATTATTTCTTTCCTTTTCATTTGCACATATTGTTGTCCTTTGCACACTGATTGAATGCCCAAGTTGGTGTGGTCTTTCATTGATTCTATCATGGATTTATTGAGTATGCCTCCAAAAATGAATCTCAGGGCTGTATATGGTGACACATATGTACTTTGATAATAAATTTACTTTGAGCTTTGAAAGTTACTGGAATAATAATTACTTTAAAAAATAGCCGTGAGTGACATTGGAGAAAAGGAAAAGAAAATGAAACAAAGAGGTACAGTTGCATCTGTGGAAAGAACAAACAATGAGCAGTTACATGAAATCTTATGCAACACACATAAAATGTTGGAGGAACTCAGCAGGCCAGGCAGAATGTATGGAAAAGGGTAAACAGTTGACATTTCAGACTGAGACCCTTCATCAGAACTTGTTTGGCCTGCTGAGTTCCTCCAGCATTTTGTGTGTACTGCTTTGGATTTCCAGTATCTGCAGATTTGCTGGTGTGCATGAACTCTTAAACTCAGTGCCAATGCTAATATCTATAATTAGAGATCTGTTTCAGGAAATTAAATGAATTAGGAGGCAATTCTACTTACCATAGCCTGAGTGATTTGTTCGTTGGGCTTTGAGAAATCTGAAGCACTCATTCAAGTATTTTTAAACCTTATCTCCCTTGAACTATTTGAAGTATACCATGTGTTTCAAATTATTACGTCCTCCAAATAACTGGACACATTCTAACAAATGTAATTCTTACCAGGCAGTAAGTAGATTTTTCCCGTATACTGCTTAGGACAGGCATAGCCATAAATATCTTCAGGAGAAAAGATTCATTATTCTTAGCTAGACCAAACCAATCCTCAGTAGATTATGCATTGATACCAGATTGTTATCCAGCGGTGAAAGATGCCCAGATGCTGTGGCAAATACAGTCACACACTTTCACCTAGCCTCAGTGGCTTTGTTCTAGAAATTCGCACAGAATCATTTAATGCAATCATGTTCAATCACATTTCCTGGAGGAATTTCCTTGTTGCTGTTTTACTCTTCGAATTTTACACATTGATGAAACTGGACATCTACTGCCAATGAAATACAATTAACCCTTAACATGTAGTTTAAAAAGTTTCCAATTCAGTGTCAAACATTTGGGGTTTGTTTTACTTTAATTTAATTTTATTTTTGGCAACCTCTCCCCTTTCTCCTTCTTTCTCTCTCTCTCTCATACACACACTCACTCACACATGTGTGCACATGTAAAGTTAATCTTTCACAACATTTTGGCTGTATTAAAAAACCCTTCAAGTTAACTTTGCTTGTATAAATGCTTGAAAAGCAACTTATGTAAATATAACCCCTCCACTTCAGTTTAAGTCACAAATGATGCCTGGACTTACAGCAGATAGAGCTGCTTGGAATTACCTGTGGATGTAACTCCTGTTATCGCCTCAGAACATAACAATGATTGAGAATGGGACAAAGCCAAGTTCTGCTGAAGTCACATCCATTTTGTCAGCAAGCTTTGGTATTTATTCATTTTTTACCACAAGGACCATACTGTAGCTTTTTGTCAAAGAGATACCCTCAGCCATCTCTCCTAAAAATGTATAGTCACGGTTTCAAAATCAGAAATACCTCTGTACAACAAGTAAACAAATTGTTCTGGTTCTGGGGCACAGAGAGTGAACGTTCACTCTGAACTCTGAATTTAACAACTAAATTCAAATGTCTGAGTTATTTTACTTTGCCTTAACTTAAAGAATTGGGTAACGAATTGGTTCTATTTTTACACATATCCATAAGTCAATTTTGTCCACAGGTTTGAAAATGCACAGAAATCATTCAATACAGCTACTGAAGCACATATGACTGATTAGGAAGATCAATTATTAAAAAGGAGAGAGAGAGAGAAAGAAAATAATTCTGCTATTCATAGGAATGAACATGTGAATGTATGTAGGACTTTTGAAGTTAATAACATGAGAAATCATTTGTATATACAGGTGTCTGCAAATCAAGTGTTTGTAATTCAAAGATGGCCTGTACTTTGCCAAACTTGTTAAAACAGGCTGTAATTTGGAAAACCATAAATTGTAACCATGCTGTACACTTCAGAGGAAAGATGGCATTTTGGATTATTCACCCTTATTTTATAAAGATGATTACTTTTTTTTGCTTTCAATATAAATGAAAAGGAGATGCTGTGGCGACCCACTTTCTGCGCAGGCGAACCGGCTCACAAATAGCCAGCGCGCGGGGGGAGACTTTGGTAATGCACCTCCGATGTCATTTCTGCCCAGAAAGGGCGGGCGCTAGGGAATTAAATACTAGCACCGCGAAGTTTGAATAAACTAGTCTCGAAACGACTTACCGACTGCGTGTCGTTATTTCAGCGCTGTGTGTAGCACATCGCTACATCGGTGACCCCGACGGTCCAAACGGGATTCCGACCAAAGATGACCGACTCTTCATCTGTTCACGCAGTTTCGCTAAAACTGCCAACTTTCTGGACGCTGCAACCACGCGTGTGGTTCAGCCAAGCAGAAGCTCAGTTCCAGATTCGGCAGATATCCTCTGATTCCACGTGTTACTACCACGTGGTGAGCGCCCTTGACCGGGAGACGCCGCCCAGGTTGCGGATTTCATACGGAAGAAGGCAAATATCTCATTGGGACCTTTGGCCTCTCACGGCGTGAGCGGGGTGCCCGCCTGCTTCAGCTGGACGGTTTGGGAGACAGACTGCCGTCAGCATTGATGAACGAGATGCTAGCCCTGGCTGATGGACACAAGCCCTGCCTCATTTTCAAGCAAGCGATCCTAGGGCAACTGCCCGAGGACATACATCTGCTGCTGGCCGACGCAGATTTCAGTGACCCCTGGAAGGTGGAGGCCCGGGCAGAGTGTGGCGTCCGTCAGTCAGATTACCAGGCCACACACCCAACAGCAGACCAGACCAGGCCCGGCGGGGGGGTGCACATAACACAGAAGCGGGAGTGAGGAGGCCAGTGAACAGTGGTGTTTCTACCACCAGCGGTGGGGCGCAAAAGCCTGCCATTGTTGCCCGCCCTGCAAGGGCCACGGCCAGGGCCAACTGCCGCTAATGACTATGGCGGCTGGCCACCAGGACAGCCTCTTGTACGTCTGGGACAAACAGTCGGGATGCCGTTTCTTGGTCGACACCAGAGCGGAGATCAACGTCTTGCCCCCGATGGGGTACGACACCAGCAACAGGAAGCCAGGACCCACCCTGAGGGCCGCAAACGGCAGCACGATACGGACCTATGGCACCTGCACAGTGCAGCTGCAGTTCGGCACCAGCCAGTTCACATAGGACCACACTGGCTGCCATGGCCCAACCACTCCTGGGGGCAGACTTCTTGCGAGCTCACAGCCTGCTGGTCGACTTGCAAGGGAAAAGACTAGTACATGACAAGACTTTCCAGACATTCTCCCTGGGTGAAGCCAAGTTGCCAGCCCCACACCTGGACTCCATCACTCTGTTGGACAAGGAATTCACTAGAATCCTGGCGGACTTTCCATCGATTCTGGCACCGCAGTTCACGGCAACCATGCCCAGACACCGGGTACAGCACCACATTCCGACCCAGGGACCACCCCTCCACGCCCGTGCACGAAGGCTCCCCCAGGAAAAGCTCCGCCTGGCGAAGGAGGAGTTCAAGAGGATGGAGGAATTGGGGATCGTACGGAGGTCCGTCAGCCCATGGGCCTCCCCCCTGCACATGGTGCCCAAAGCAGCCGGGGGTTGGAGACCATGCAGCGACTACCGCAGACTGAACGAGGCTACCACTCCAGACCGCTACCCCATGCCACACATACAGGACTTTGCAGCAAACCTGCACGGGGCAAGAATATTTTCCAAAGTAGACCTCGTCCGGGGATACCATCAAATCCCAGTGCATCCTGAAGACATCCCCAAAACAGCACTTATCACCCTGTTCGGCCTGTTTGAGTTCCTCCGAATGTTGCTCGGCCTGAAGAATGCCGCACAGACATTCCAGCAGCTAATGGATGCGGTGGGACGTGACCTGGAATTTGCGTTCATCTATTTGTACAACATCCTTTTAGCCAGCAGTTGTCGCCAGGAGCATCTGTCCCACCTCCGCCAGCTCTACTCTCGCCTGAGTGATCTTGGCCTCACGATCAACCCGGCCAAATGCCAGTTGAGTCTCGATACCATCGACTTGTTGGGCCACAGGATTACCAAAGACGGGGCAACACCTCTGCCCACCAAGGTAGGTGCGATACGCCACTTTGCCCGGCCCAACATGGACAAAGTCCTACAGGAGTTCGTCGGTATGGTGAACTTCTACCACCGTTTCCTACCCTCAGCAGCCCGTATCATGCGCCCTTTGTACACCCTGATGTTGGGTAAAGGCATGGACATTACTTGGGACGAGGAGGCTGCGGCCACTTTCATTAAAGCCAAGGAAGCCTTGGCAGACACCGCGATGCTGGTACACCCCAGAACGGACATTCCGACCGCGCTCACGGTGGACGCATCTGACACAGCAGTCAGTGGGGTGCTGGAGCAGCTCATCGAGGGGCACTGGCAACCCTTGGCGTTCTTCAGCAAGCACCTATGACCACCCGAACTCAAGTACAGTGCTTTTGACCGGGAGCTGTTGGCACTGTATCTGGCAAT
Organism: Hypanus sabinus; assembly: GCF_030144855.1. Classification (NCBI taxonomy): domain Eukaryota; kingdom Metazoa; phylum Chordata; class Chondrichthyes; order Myliobatiformes; family Dasyatidae; genus Hypanus; species Hypanus sabinus. The sequence goes on along the minus strand of NC_082721.1, from coordinate 41,172,907 downwards.
CCGGCATTTCAGGTACTTCTTAGAAGGCAGGCCGTTCACTGCGTTCACGGACCACAAACCGTTGACCTTTGCATTCACGAAGGTGTCCGATCCCTGGTCGGCTGGCCAGCAGCAACATCTGCCCTACATCTCTGAGTACACGACGGACATCCAGCATGTCTCGGGAAAGGACAACGTCGTGGCGGACGCACTCTCCAGACCAGCTGTCCAGGCCCTGTCCCTGGGGGTGGACTATGCAGCACTGGCGGAGGCGCAGCAGGCAGACGACGAGATGCCCAGCTACAGGACCGCAGTCTCGGGTTTGCAGCTGCAGGACCTTCTCGTAGGCCCAGGTGATAGGACCCTCCTGTGTGATGTGACTACCGGCCAACCTCGCCCCATCGTCCCGGCAACCTGGAGGCGGCGAGTTTTCAACTCCATACTCGGTTTGGCGCACCCATCTATCAGGACAACCATCCGGCTGGTCTCCAGCAAGTTCACGTGTCACGGACTTCGCAAGCAGGTCAGTGAATGGGCCAGAACATGCGCGCAGTGCCAAACAGCCAAGGTGCAGCGGCACACTAAAGCCCCGCTGCAGCAGTTCAAACCCACCAACCGGAGGTTCGACCACATTCATGTGGATATTGTGGGGCCCCTGCCAGTGTCCTGAGGAACGTGGTACCTCCTAAATATGGTAGACCAGTTCACGAGGTGACCAGAGGCAGTCCCGCTCACCGACACATCTGCCAATTCCTGCGCCTGAGCACTGATTGCAACCTGAGTAGCACGCTTTGGGGTACCGGCCCTCATTACCTCCGACAGAGGCACTCAGTTCACCTCCAGCCTGTGGTCGGCTGTGGCCAGCCTGTTGGAAGCACAGCTGCACCACACAACTGCCTACCACCCACAGTCGAACGGACTGGTGGAACGCTTCCACCATCACTTGAAATCAGCTCTCATGGCCTGCTTGAGAGGACCTTACTGGGTGGACGATCTTCCCTGGGTCCTGCTTGGAATTCGCACAGCGCCCAAAGAGGATTTGCACGCCTCGTCGGCTGAGTTGGCGTATGGCACACTCCTGGCCATCCCGGGAGAGTTCATACCAGCCCCAAGAGGGCAAGAGGAAGAACCTGCAGCAGTCCTGGACAGACTACGCGAGAGGCTCGGCAACCTGGCCCCTGTACTGACTTCACAGCACGGATGGACCCCAACCCATGTACCCAAAGACCTGCAGAACTTTAAGTTTGTGTTTGTACGAAGGGGCAGACACCAGGCACCGCTACAGCGGCCGTACAAGGGGCCGTTCAGGGTGATCAACAACAACGGGTCCACGTACGCTCAGGACATTGGGGGGAAAGAGGAGATTTTCACGGTGGACTGACTCAAACCAGCCCATGTGGACTTGGCGCAGCCGGTCGAGGTTCAGGCACTGCGGCGCAGAGGCAGAACTCCCAAACAGAGACTGATCCAGACTGTGGACATTGGGGGGTGTATTGCCGGTTCTGGGAGGGGGTTATGTGGCGACCCACTTTCTGCGCAGGCGAACCAGCTAACAAATAGCCAGCGTGCGGGGAGAGACTTTGATAATGCACCTCTGACATTATTTCCACCTGGAGAGGGCAGGCGCTAGGGATGAAATGCCAGCGCCATGAAGTTTGAATAAACTAGTTTCGAAACGACTTACGGACTGGGTGTCATTATTTCAGCGCTGTGTGTAGCCCATCGCTCCAATGCCTGTTGAATTGACCATTTTCATGCTGGAGAGAGCTCTTCTCTCCCTCTCTTCATTTGTGCCTGGCCATGCTGGACTGGGTTGTTTCTCAGCTTTTTTGAGTGCAAGGTTGATGCAGTGACACCACTCAACTAGCTGGTATATCTTGCTCCTGTATGTCCTCTCATCTGAGATTCTGCCAGCAATCTACCAAACATGGCATTTGAGCTATACCAAACCACACAGTCATGGGTATAGAGGGAGTAGAACAGTGGACTAAGCACACATCCCTGAGGTGCACCAGTGTTGATCGTCAACAAGGAGGAGATATTATAACTAATTCACACAGATTGTGGTCTTGTGGTTAGGAAGTCAAGGTTCTAATTGCAGAGGGAGGTACAGAGGAGTGGGTTCTGTAGCTTTTTGATCAGGACTTTGGGAATGATCGTGTTAAACACTGAGTTATAGTGAACGAAAAGCATCCTGGCATAGGTGTTTGTATTGTCCAGGTGATCTAAAGCCATGTGAAGAACCATTGAAACTGTCTGCCATAGACCTATTGTGGTGATAGGCAAATTTCAATGGGTCCAGGTCCTTGCTGAAGCAGGAATTCAGTCTAGTCATGACCAACCTCTCCAAGCATTTCATCACTGTTGATGTGAGTGCTTCTGGGCGATAGGCATTAAGGCAGCTCACATGACTCTTCTTAGGTACTGGTATAATTCTTGCCTTTTTAAGCAGGTGGGAACTTCTGACCATAGCAGTGAGAGGTTGAAAATGTCCTTGAATACTCCTGCCAGTTGGTTGGCTCAAGTTTTCAGAGCCTCACCAGGTACTCCATCAGGGCCTGCTGCTTTGTGAGGTTTCATTCTCCTTAAAGACAGCCTAACATCAGCCTCCGAGACAGAGATCATAGGGTCACTGGGTGCTGTAGGGATCTCCACAGCTGCAGTTATCTTCTGCCTTTAAAAGCGGGAATATAAGGTATTGAGCTCAGCTGGTAATAAAGCATCATTGCCGCTCATGGCATTGGGTTTCGCTTTGTAGGAAGCAATGTCTTGCAAACCCTGCCATGGTTGATGTGCATCTGATGTTGCCTCCAACCTTGTTCAGAATTGTCTCTTTGCTCTTGAAATAGTCCTCCACAAGTCATACCTGATTTTCCCGTACAGACCTGGGTCACCGGACTTAAATGCTACAGATCTAGCCCTTAGCAGACAATGAAACTTCTGGTTTATCCACAGCTTTTGGTTTGGGAATGTACAGCAAGTTTTCATAGGTACACACTCATCCACACAGGTTTTAATGAAGTCAGGTTCAGCCATGGCATACTCATACAGATTCGAAGATGAATCGCTGAATACAGTCCAGTCCACCAATTCAAAGCAGTTTGGTAAGCACTTCTGTGCTTCCCTTGTCCTCATTACTGGTGCTCCAGTCTTTGGTCTTTAGTCTCTGCCTGTACACAGCGAGTGAAAACACAGGTAGATGATCAGACTTTCTGAAGAGAAGGCATGGAATATCACAATAGATATTCTTGATGGTGGTGTTGTTTCTTCTGCTACTACAAGTGATTTGTTGATGGTAATTATTTAGTGACTTTATTTAGTAATTATTTATGTAACCCTCAGGTTCAGCTGGCGGCGTACATCTAGGACAAGACAAACTTGTGGAATCTCGTTTGTGTGGATGCTGCCCTGTTACAAACCTGTACCATGAAATAGCAGTCGGTACACTATATGCAATTAAATGATTGAGCTTTATAATTCTTAATTTGACTATAGAGTTAGTAAAGAAAACAAAAAGAAAAAGGGCCCATTTTAATGTAAACAGTCTACTGTGCATGTTGGAGCTCACGGTTCCGTCCATTCGATCCCCATCGATTTCCTCCAAGTGTTGTCGACACCCGGACCCTCACTTCAAGTCCACTCCATCCTGCAGTCTACCAGCTCTCTCCTCTTGCGTCTTCTCTCTTCATCTCTCACTGACAAAAGACCACGAATACCTTTCTCAGACACACAAGAAAGAAACAACACTCCCCTCATTGAATGGTGCATATTACAAAGCCCCTGCTATCTCTAGTCATAATCCAAACACTGCTGCTACAGAGAAACCATTACACTAGCAGTGAAACCTTTCCCAGGGCATTACGTTATTATTTAGTGATGGTAATTACTTGGAGAGATGAACAGGATTCCCAGTGATGACCAAAGCCCAAGCAGTGATGGCCAATTCCTTGTCCTCATGAGGCTGCAATGGCTGTGACAGTTTGTGCTCAAACAATTAACTTCAAAAACTGTTCAAACAGTTCACAATAATTAAAAATGTATGCAAGATATAATTAAAAGCACATTAATAATATCCAATGATCATAAAAAAGGGTTCAGTTGAAATAAAAGTAAAATAGCTCAAAGATATGTAAAGTTAATCAGAGACCCTGCTCAGTGAAAGCTGAGGGGCCAGACACAGAAAGCATCTGTTGGTTCCTAGCATCACCTTCCCTATTTATCAGATTCCAGCACTTGGAGTCTTTGTGCCCCTCCTTTCGTCTCCACCTTCACCCCTTCCTCCCACTCTCCCCTTCTCACAACTGGCCTCTTCCACCTCTCCTTTTTTCTTTTGTCTCGGTCAATCACCTCCTGCCTCAGCCTCCCAACTCCTCCCTTTCTCTTGTCCTGGTTCAAAGAACACATTGTCATTCACCCCTCCTCAGTCCACCAATTGCTTCTGGCCTCGTCTTGCTCCATCCTCTCTCCTCTGTATACTATGCATATCCCCTCTTGACACTCAACCTGAAACAGCAACGATCTCTTTCCCTCCAGCAGATGGTCCTTGACCCACAGAGATGCTCTAGCAGTTTGCTTGTTGTACTCCTGTTTTCTCCCTTTGCCCTGTCATCATTGCTCACTGGGTTCACTGATTTGTCCAGTGTCAGAGCAGGTGGTCAGCACTTGACCACCATCTCATCAGATACCTCCACCTTTGGCCAAATATGGGCCGGGAGGCCGACAACTACCTGTTCCAGAACTCACAACATGCCCAAAATGTTGACTGTACATTTCCCTCCATTGATGCTGCTTGGTACGTCATTGAGTATATTTAAAATGGAAGTTGATAGATTTGATTAGTAAGGGTATTAAAGGTTATGGGCAGTCATGATTGAATGACGGAGGGGACTTGGTCTGGAGACTGAGTTCTTCCAGCATGTTGTGTGGATTGATCAATAGTTTCGGCATCTGTAGAATCTCTTCTGTCAGCTATTTGTTGGCGAGGGAAACATGGTTGTTTGGGCAGCTCACTTTGGCCTAACAGCCTTCAATTGGTTTCTGTAGCCCAATCAGAGAATGCCTTCTTGAGTTCCATAGAGATGACAATAGTCCTATAATCTTTGTCTTTATTATTATCATTCCTTTTCTTTGACTTAGTCAATCACAAGATTAAAAAGTGAGTTTTTTGACCACAATCACATTCTAGTTCAACCAAAATGAGATTAAATGAGAGAATGACCTAAAATCCTGCAAGATTTTGAAAGCAGTAAGTTAAGCCCTAAACCAGGGAAATGGATAAAATGAATTAGGTTTCTGAGGTAACAACAACTATGTGGGAATAGGAATAGATTGGAAAGCCAGAGGTGTGGACAACTAATACAGAGTATGATTCAATTTGATAGCCAGGCTATTTAAGTTCTGTTAATTAAGTAATATAGAATTTAAAGTTAGCCAAACAAAAAAGCTGGTTATTGACTTACAAACAAGAAAAAATCTGCAAATGTGTTGATGATTATTGACTTTGATGGGGTGGGGGTGGGGGTGGTGCACATGTTCCTGGCTATCCAAATGGTTTTGAGGTTTAGCGGGTTGAGAGCTTCAAGTTCCTAGCAGTGAATATCACAAGTAGACTGTCCTGGTCCAACTGCATAGGCATCAAGGCCCAGAACATTCAGCAGTACCTCTACTTCTTCAGAGGGCTAAGCAGGTTTGGCATGTTGCCATTGATCTTATTGATTTTTATCGATACACCGTGGAAAGCAGCTGATGTGGATGCATCACTGCTTGATGTGGCAGGTACTCTCACATACCGCGTGAAACTGCAGACATTGGTGGACACAGCTCACAGCTCAGCATTTCACGGAGACCAGCTTTCCCTCCATAGACTCAGTCTGCATCAGTAAAGCAGCCAGCAAAATGAAGTTTCTATTTTCTGTGTGACTCCAGACAAGGACAGAATCCAAGAGTGGGCAAAGAAGAGGCAGTTGGAATACAGGGTCAGAATACAAAAGTCTACAGTCACGTACTTTGTTAGAAGGAATAAAATACTAGATTATTTTCTGAACAGGGAACAATTTCAGTAATCAGAGGTGCAAAGGGATTTGGGAGTTGTAGTGCAGAATTCCCCAAATGTTAACTTGCAGGTTAAGTCAGTAGAAAGGTAGGCAAATGCAATACTGGCATTCATTATGAGAGGACTAAAATATAAAAGCAAGAATGAAATGCTGAGACTCAAAAAGGTATCGGTCAGATCACACTTGGAATATTGTCAGCAGCTTTCAGTCCTGTATCTAAGAAAGGATGTGCTGTAATTGGTAAGGATCCAGAAGAGGATTGTGAGTATGATATTAGGAATGGAAAGGATAACTTGAAGAGTGCTTGATGAGTCTGTAGATGCTGGAGTTTAGAAGAATGAGAAGGAGCTCATGTATGCAAGGACATCCCTTTAGAACAGCAAAGATTTTCTTTATCCAGAGGGTAGTGTATCAGTGGAATTTATTGCCATAGACAGCTGTGTAGACTGTTATAGGGCATATTTAAAGCAGAGGTTGATAGATTCTTGATTAGTAATAGTTTCAAAGGTTACAAGAAGAAGTTAGACACTAGACAATAGACAATAGACAGTAGGTGCAGGAGTAGACCATTCGGCCCTTCTAGCCAGCACCACCATTCACTGTGATCATGGCTGATCATACACAATCAGTACCCCGTTCCTGCCCTCTCCCCATATCCCTTGACCCTGCTATCTATAAGAGCTCTATCTAACTCTCTCTTGAATGCATCCAGAGACTTGGCCTCCACTGCCTTCTGGGGCAGAGCATTCCACATATCCACCACTCTCTGGGTGAAAAAGTTTTTCTGCACCTCTGTTCTAAATGGCCTACCCCTTATTCTTAAACTGTGGCCTCTAGTTCTGGACTCATCCATCAGCGGGAACATGCTTCCTGCATTCAGTGTGTCCAATCCCTTAATAATCTTATATGTTTCAATCAAAAAATCAAAAATTAGGAGAAGGGGTTGAGAGGGAAATTAGCCATGATCATATGGCAGAGCAGACTCAATGGACTGAACAGTCTAATTCTGCTCTTATGTCTTATGCCCTTATAATATGGCGTCTATCACAATCTTTGGGTAAACTCTGTCCCACTAGCAGAAATGACCCAGCAGAGGGGAAGACACGCTGGTGTTCGTTTAACAGGAAGTTGCAAATGAAATCCCGAACATCAGCTCCAGACACCATGAACACAAATGATATGAGGCCATGCATGAGAAATGAAACAACCTCCTACTGCTTACTGCCAACTATTATCTCTCAGCAGGTGAATCACTACTCCACCCTGCTGAACACTTCTGGGAAGAAGTGAAGTGGTCCAGTAATGCAAATGGTAGAACTGCAGCTTCTCAGGTCCAGTGACCAGTGTTCAGGCCTGGCCTCTGGTGCAGTATGTGCGGAGTTTGCACGCTATCCCTATGACCTTGAGGTTTTCTTTGGGAACTTCAATTTCATTCCTCATCCCCAAGAGCAGTGGTTGGTAGGTAAATTGGCAGCTGTAAATTTGCCGCACTGTAGAGATGAGTGGTTAAATCTGGGGGTTTATGATGGGAATCTGAGGAGAACAAAATGAGATTAGTGTTAGATTAGTATTGATGGGAGCTGATGGTCAATGCAAATGTGTAGATCTGAAGATCCTGTTTCTGTGTAGCATTCCTGAAAAACAAAATTACATAGAATGTACTTTAAGCCATCCCCAGACATGGCCCAGCGTAGGCTAAACTAGGCAAGATCTGGATGACACAACTGATGGTCTGCAGCAGGTACTGAGTGACCCAACATACAAGAAAAACACATAACCTCTCAATAATCCATCTGCTGCAGTGTAAATGATCACTTTGAGAGGTACAGATTAATTAAGATCAATTAAGAAAATTAATTAATGGAATGTGCACATGTTGATGGGGCTGTAAAGGTGGTGGATGGCAAGCTCAGGGTCAGGGCATTGAGTTAAAAACTCAGGACGTGATGCGGCTGTTTTACAAATCCCGGTTAAGCTGCATTTGGAGTATTGCATTCTCTTTTTAGTGATAAGCAGGATGAGAGGGCTTGAGAGAGGGTGCAGGAGAGGTTTACCGGGATATTACTTGGATTAGAGGGCAGAGCAGGTGCTATAAGGAGAGGTTGGACAAACTGGTGCAGCAGAGATTGAGGGTAGACCTGACAGGTTTCTAAAATTATGCGATACATACATAATTTTTTTTCCAGGATGGTGCTGAGCTGATATCTCCATTAAGGTCTGGATCAGACTTAGAATTTTTAGGATCTTTTTAGGGTCAGATGAATGGTATTGGGGACAGAGAAGTGGGCTATGAATCAGGTTATAGCTTAGGGACAGGGAGGTGGAGGAATTAGAGGACAGGCCCGTGTCTAATCTTCCACACTACATTCATAGGTCCGTGATGGAACATGGCTAGACGTTGGGCCCGCCGATCAGTCAGGATGGAGTATTGGTGTGTTCTGGGATCAACGTTCCATGCGAGCAGGAGAAATGAAGACTGCTCAACCCTTAGGTACACGAATCGTGAAACTGGAGTTTGAGGACCAGTGTTCAGGCCCTGTCATCAATGAGTCTGGAGCAAGAGGCCTGAATTTTGGATCCCTTTCCAGGATCCTCATTCATTGTCATCAGCAAGTCCTGGGTCGATACTGATGATTGAACCCAGAGGGTCAATCTGAAGTCTGGAAATTGATGCTCCACGACCAGACCCCTGAGTCCGTGAATTTCTGCGAATTCTCTGAGGAAGTTGAAGGCACAATGTCTGTGAATCCCTGACGCCTGCTGGAGGCCAAAGAAGATAGCCTTTCCACGGGTTAGATTGCTGGGTGGTTGGGAGGGAGGAACGGGGCTTGTTTTGCTGTTGTGTCTGCTCTGTTTTGTTGTGTTTCTGTGTTGTTTAGCTGAACATTGTGGGAAGGCTACACAGACAGCAGAATGTGAGGGCTGCCCCCAGCACATCCTTGTGTGTGTTGGTTGTTAATGCAAACGATGTATTCCGCTGTATGTTTCCATGTACAAGTGACAAATAAATCTGAATCTAACCCTGAATAAATTACACAGCAAGCATTCTTTTCTCAGGGTTAATATGTGTAGCAGAAAAGGCAATACATTTAAATCGAGAGGGGAGAAAGTTCAAAGGAGATGTGTAAGCAATTTTCTTTTTCAATACGGAGAGCGCTGGGTGTCTGAAATATGTTACTGGGGACAGATATAATAGAGGAGTGTTACAAGACTCAGGTAGGCATATGAGTATTCAGAGGATAGAGGGACATGGATCACGTGCAGGCAGAAGGGATTAGTTGTCATTAGTTTAATTAGATTAGCCTGTCTTTGTGGGTGGCTGGGCATGTTTCTGTGTTGTACAGTTCTATGTTCTATTAGTCAACTTATAACCATATAACCATATAACAATTACAGCACGGAAACAGGCCACCTCGGCCATTCTAGTCAGTGCCAAACGCTTACTATCACCTAATCCCACCTACCTGCACTCAGCCCGTAACCCTCCATTCCTTTCCTGTCCATATACCTATCCAACTTTTTTTGTCTGAATTTTCTGAAAAAAAAGTAACAAGGAGGACCATTGAGGTTTACTAACATGATCTTATTATTGGTTTCAGCAAGATCTTTAACAGGATTTAGAAAAGTGAATGCTGATGAAAAGCAGCAAGCTGGATCCAGAACGGGCTCGAAGGCAGGAAACAATGAGTGGCTGACGTGTACTCTGGTCGCTGTGAGCTGGCTTGCAGTGGGTTGGGCAAGATTTAGCAGAAGCTATCGTGCTCTGTGTGGTATTTTACAACGATCTTGACAAAGGCAGAGGATGTGATGAAGTTGTAGGTGATTTTAAAACTGGCTGTGTCATTGACAGTAAGAAAAAATGCTTTTAGAATGCAGTATGTTCTGGGTAGAATGACATAATAGAGGGAAATAAAACTCATTCTGGAGAAGAGTGAAGCCATGCTTTAGGGGAGGGCAGGCCATAGAAAGAAAAACATATTTGAGTGATTGGATGGCACGGAGAAGAGACGAGATTTGACAGAGACGTCAAGGATCATGACTGGTTTATGCAGGGTTAATGGATGACAACTTTTCTCATGACACAGATTTAAATGATTGAGCAAAAGAAACAAGGTGGATGTGAAGGAAAGTGTTTTTACCAGGGAGTTATTGTCATGTGGATTCTGCTGCCTTCAGGTAAAGTGGAAGTAAAATCAATCAGATCTTTCAAAAGGGAATTGAATAAGCACATGAGAGAGAATAACTTGCAGGACGATGAGGAAAGAGTAAGGCAATGGGACTGATAGGACCATTCTAATAAGAGCCAGCATGGATTTGATGTTGAGTTCTAAGCATTTATGATTCTAAAGAGACTTTGGACTGCTCATCTACAGATCACTGAAAGGGGAAAAATATGGTTGATAATGCTTGCCTTTATCAGTCAAAGCAAGGCAAAGATGAACAGTATGTTACATTAGAAAAATGCAAAAATAAGTTAAACCATACTGTCTGTAGTACTACATACAAAATGCTGCAGGAACTCAGCACTCTGCAGCATCTACTGAAATGGATAAACAGTTGATGTTTTAGGCCAAAAGCCTTCATCAGGACTGAAAAGAAAAGAGGAAGAAGCCAGAATAAGAAGGCGGGGGGGGGGGTGGGGGTGAGGGGAAGGAATACAAGCTCGAGTGTGATAGGTGAAGCCAGTTGGCCTGGGGAGGGAGGGTAGATGAAATAAAAAACTAGGAAGTGACAGGTTAAAAAGCTTGTCTCTTGGGATCCGAAGAAGACTACATTGTGCAGGGTGGCAGTGTTTTTTTTTTACGAGGATAAGTTGCAAGCTCGACATCAACCCGGCATGGATGGAGAGTGTGCTCGAGGACGGACTCTCACTGGATCGAACTCGGGAGCCTCAATGTAACCAGTGTGTGAAAGATTTTAAAGTGGAAAAGCCTTGCACAGAGACGATCCCACTCTCTTGGCCTCAGAAGTCAGGATCCAGTGGCACAAAAAGTCATTACGTCTGGTAACTTCCTTGGCTGCACGTCTTCTTAAGTGCTCTGCCGCACTTCACGCACTCCACAACGCGCTGCTGCAACACATTCTCAGCTGTTGAACTCCCGGGGTTTCCTCCGCCTGATCCACCAAAGCAGTCTGTGCATGCTGGGATGAGCAAATTCCCATCTCACCGAGGGTTTCCGACCCGTCCACTACCCTCACCTGGTTTAGCCAGCCTGTCGAAGCCGTTGCCCGGGGTGTGGCCACTGTCACATGCTAACAGCTACGAGGAGCCACAGGTGAGATTTGGGCATTGGTGGGGACCAATAGATGATGAGCCATTCCAAGGAGTGCGGCAAGCCCCCCATCTAGAGGTGCTACCCCTTCCATGCACCCCACCATGGCTGGAAAAGAAGGAGTTGGATAGGACAGGCAATTAACAGTGGGAGAAAGGGAAGGAGGAAGAGCCCAAGGGGAAGTGATAAGCAGGTGAGGAGGAATGAAGAGGTAAGAGGGGAGCCAGAGTGGGGAATGGGAGAAGAGGTAAGGGGAGGGGATGTTAGATACAGTTCCAGTCTCCATATTACAAAGAGAATGATATTGCATGTAGGAGCAAACTGAGGACATTTACAAGGTTGCGACCAGGTCTGGAAAAGAGAGGTTTAGTTATGAGTAAAAAAACGATGAGGACTGGATCTGATGACTTTGGAACAGAAGCGTGCACTGCATGCTGTGGAGTTTTAATCCTTTCCTTGGATAGCAAAAGGATTGTGGTCATGCAAAATGCAGGGTAGCTGTTGCAGACATGTTACTGCATCTACTATTTCCCAAAACTCTTCTCCCATGCTCAATTCTGTCTCCACTCCTCCAGTAATTTATTTCATACAATGGTGCGCTGAATCAGGACTTGATAGTCCACCAATTATCCATGGACCATTAGGACCTATTTTGTCTTAGACCTTTCATCAAAGGGAGCTCTCAGCCATTCAAATGCATTTTTGAGCCCAAGTGTGTCCAATGCAAATTGTGAACATTGCTATGTGAGGATAAATCTCCCTGAACTCTCATATAGTTTAGCCATGGAAGAATAATTCCCTTAAATATCATAGGGTTAAAAGTCAAGAATAAAACAAGTTGTAATCTAAAAAATTCTGTCTTGCTATTTTCTCTGCTTTCTCTGCAAACTGTTGATTGTTCTTATCCCAGGAGGTAATAACATTCAAGGGAATTTATTGGATTTCATTGGGAATAAGCATGCAGTGATAACATTACTACCAATAATTATTCTTCTGCACTGATAACCACTATTATCCATAATTACATATACACAAGTCACACAGGATAAAAGGAATTACTGCGGAATTCACCACATAGATTTTGAACTGAAGACTAAACCTTTTCAAATTTCAGCATCTATTTACACTTTTTTCTTTTTACTTTGACTCTGTGATTATTAACAAAGGATGGTCGAATAATTACAACAGAGAAAGAGGCCATTTGGCTATTATATCCATATGCAAAAAACAAGCGACACGAGAGGCCGCAGTAGCTGAAAACTGGAACAAAAGCAAACTTCTTGAGGAGCTCAGCAGACCAGGGGGAAGTGGACAGTCAATGTCTCAGGTCATCAAATATAGAATGTAGAACAGTACACATGGAGCCTTCTGCATGTGACGTTTGCGCCAAACTAATTAAGCTAATTATGTCTAATTAAATAATCCATTCTGGCTGCATGTGGTCCATGTCCTTCCATTGTCTGCATCGTCATGTGCTTATCCTAAGTATCAGTATTACATCTGCCCCCGACACTACCCCTGGCAGTACATTCCAGATATCCACCATCCTCTGAGTCAAAAACTTGCCCCACACATCTCATGTGAACAATTCCTCTCTCTTTAAACGTACTTATGGCTTATAGCATTAGACATTTCGACTGTAGGTAAAAAATACTGGCTGTCTATTCTATCAATGCCTCTCATTTATAAACTTCCATGAGATCTGCCCCGATAATATAAAATCTAACTAGTATGGCTCTCACAGCTTATCTTCAAGGCATTGTCGATTCTTTCCCTTCATGATGCTGTCTTTTCTAGTGAAATGGATGATTATTCCAAGAAGAATGGCTCACCAACCTTGCATTCTGGACATACCCAAACACGAAGCCATGTATGAACCATGAGATTTTCAGTCTGCTGAGGGCTAGATCTGTGGCGTTCAAGACCAGTGATCCAGAACTCTTCAAGAAGTCCTGGTGTGATCTGCAGAAGACTACCTTAAGCCTAAATAAACAATTCTGAGCAAAGTTGGAGATGCAATCAAAAGTACATCCACCCTGGCAGGGTTTCTACGACGTCACTGCAAGGTGAAGCCTAATATCATGATGCTTCACTTCCAAATGAGCTCAATGTCTTTTAAACACTCTTGATAAGGGAGAATAAGATGACACCTGTGTGAATCCCTGTAGCATCTTGCAACCCTGTGATATTTGTCTCAGTGGACAATGTCACAACATCTTTCAAGAGGGTTAACTTTCAAAAGGCATCAGGCCCCGATGGTGTACCTGGTAGGGAATTGAACACCTGTGCAAGCCAAATGACTGGCATGTTCAAGGACATCTACAATCTTTCTCTGCGATAGTTGGAGTTTTCCAACTGCTTCAAAAGGGCACAAATTATGCAAGTGCCCAAGAAGAACAGAGCAAGCTCCCTCATTGACTGTTTATTACCCAGTGGCACACACATCTGTGAACTGCTTTGAGAGGTTGATCATGGTAGCAGTTTAATTCTACTTAAACAAGGACCTGGACCCACTGCAATTTGCCAACTGCCACAATAAGTTTACAGCAGATATCATCCCACTGGCTGTCCACTCAGTCTTGGACCACCTGGACAACATCAGACTGTGGTTTATTGATTACAAGTCAGCTTTCAACTCCATTGTCCCCTCAGTACTAATCAACAAGCTACAAATCCTGGGCTTTTGTACCACCTTCTGCAACTGGATCCTTGACCTCCTTATCAGCACTAGTGCACCTCAAGGATGTGTGCTCAGCCATTGCGCTATCTATGACTGTGTGGCTAGGCAGAGTGTAAATGCCATCTATATATTCACCGATGACTTAACTGTTGTCAGCAGTATTTTTGGTGATGGTAAGGAGGCATAAAGGAGTCAGACTGATTGTCTGGTTGAATTGTATCACAACAACAGCCTTGCACTCAACATCAATAAGAGCAAGGAATTAAATGTGGACCTCAGGAAGGGGAAGACAAGGGAACTGCAGTCCATATTGAGGGTTCAGCAGTGGAAAGGGTGAGCAGTTTCAAGTTCTTGGGTGTCAACATCTCTGAAGATCTATCCTGGACTCAACGTATTAGTCCAATTATAATTTCATTAGGAGACTGAGGAGATTGCTGTATCACCACAAAGACCCTTGCGAATTTCTACAGATGTACCATGGGGAACATTCTAACTGGTTGCATCACCATGTGGGGTGGAAGGGCAACTGCACAAGATCAGAAAAAGCTGCTGCAAGTTGTAAACTCAGCATCCACATCATAGGCACTAGCATCCCTGTCAAGAACTTCTTCAGAAGGTGATGCCTCAAAAAGGTAGAATGCATTGGTCCCCCATCACCGAGAATACTCCCTTCTCTCACTCATCAGAGTGGACATAACGGAGCCTGAATCTTCTTATTTTTGTTATTCAGATTTTGAAATGGACAATGAATACTAACTCATTATTTTTGTTCTTTTTTCACAATACACAGACAAACATATTCTGTATATACAAGTCAAGTCACTTTTTTTTGTCATTTCAACCATAGCTGCTGGTACAGTGCACAATAAAAAAGAGACATGAAACAGTACAAAAACTAGACTGAACTAGGTGAAAACAGCACAGAAAACAACTGCACTAGACTACAGATCGACCCAGGACTGCATAAAGTGCACAAAACAGTGCAGGCATTACAATAAATAATAAACAAGACAATAGGCACAGTAGAAGGCAGTAAGTTGGTGTCAATCCTGGCTCTGGGTATTGAGGAGTCTGGTGATTTGGGGAAGAAACTGTTACACAGTCTGGTCGTGAGAGCCCGAATGCTCCGGTGCCTTTTCCCAGATGGCAGGAGGGAGAAGAGTTTGTACGAGGGGTGCGTGGGGTCCTTCATAATGCTGTTTGCTTTGCGGATGCAGTGTGTGGTGTAAATGTCTGTAATGGCGGGAAGAGAGACCCTGATGATCTTCTCAGCTGACCTCACTATCCACTGCAGAGTTTTGTGATCCGAGATGGTGCGATTTCCGAACCAGGTAGTGATGCAGCTGCTCAGGATGCTGTCAATACAACCCCTGCAGAATGTGATTTCATAACATTTATCAGTGATAATAAATCTGACTTTTATTCTGAATCTGACCCTCAACAGAAGTTTTGGTATGTTCTTTTCAAGTGGTGACAATCAAGACTCTCACTAGTGTGGTCACTAGTTTGGCAGATGTATCCTTACAGGAGTTAATCCCATGGAGGTCAGATGAAAAAGCCAGAAAATTTGAATACTTAATCTATTCTCATTTAATTTCGTTAGAAAAGAGAAAGTCACAAAGAACGTATGAGTAAAATCAATACAAAGAAATTACCATTTTCTTTTACAGTTGCTTACGTTGCACAAGCTGTAAAATAGATCTGCCTCTCATCTGCTGGGATTTAATCCAGCCCTTAAAAAAGACACAAGTCCTTAATTAATGAAGCCATTGAACTATGTGAGTTTGAAACATTGGGATTGGATTTATTAGCAATCAGCGTCACAGAGAGAAAGATATTCTGCCATTGAGCATGAAATGTGCGCGGTACAAAGAATAAGGATATTGAATTTGTAGCACAGTTACAGATTGGCATGTATGATGTGGGCATCACTGAATCGTGGCTAAAAAAGATTACAGCTGTGAGCTTAACATCCAAAGATGCACATTCTATCAAAAGGACAGGCAGGTAGGCCGAGGGGGTGGCGTGGCTTTGTTAGTAAAAAGTGAAATCAAATCATTACAAAGAGATGACATAGGATCAGAAGGTCATTGCGGGTAGAGCTAAGGAACTGCAAGGGTAAAAAGACCCCGATGGGAATTATATATCGATATCTCTGTCGGAGGTAATGTGGGCCGGTACGCCGAAACAGTAGTAAAGATGTGGTCTACAAATTACAACGGGAGTCAGAAAATGCATGTCAAAAGGGCAGTGATATGATAGTCATGGGGCATTTCAAGATGCAGGTAGATTTGGAAAATCAGCTGTTGCTGATGCTGCGAGGGGAAATTCTAGAATTCCTACTGGATGGCTTTATAGAGATACTCATGGCTGAGCCCACTAGATGATCAGCTATTCTGGATTGTGTATTGTGCAATGAACTGAAGTTGATTAGAGAGTTTAAGGAAAAGGAACCCTTAGGGACCATTGATCATAATATGATAGAATTCACTCTACAATTTGAGAAGGAGAAGCTAAAGGCAGATGTTTCAGTATTACAGTACAGTAAAGGGAATTACAGAGGCATGAGAGGGCAGATGGCCAAAATTGAATGGAAGGGAACACTAGCAGAGGTTATGGCCTAGCAGCAAATGGCTGGAACAGTTTGGAAGGCACAGGATAGACACATCCCAAGGAAGAAGTATTTTAAGGGCAGCATGACGCAACCATGTCTGAAAGTGAAGTCAAAGCCAACATAAAAGCCAAAGAGAGGGCATAAAATAGAGCAAAAATTAGTGGAGGTTAGAGGATTGGGAAGCTTTTAGTTACCAACAGAAAACAACTAAAAAAGTCATAAAGAAAGAAAAGATGGAATATGAAGATAAGCTAACCAATAATATTAAAAAGGAAACCAAAATTTTTTTTCAGATACAGTATATAAACTGTAAGAAGAGAAGTGAGAGTAGGTGTCAGACCACTGGAAAATGATGCTGGAGAGGTGATAATGGAGGACCAGAAAATGGCAGCCAAACCAAATAAGTAGTTTGCAACAGTTTTCACTTTGGAAATCACTAGCAGTATGCCGGAACTTCAAAAGTGATAGTGTGTAGAACTGTGTGAAATCACCATGACTGGGGAGAGGGTTTTTGGGAAACTGAAAGGTCTTAAGTTTAGATAAGTCACCTGGAACAGATGGTATGCACCCCAGGGTTTTGAAAAAGGTGGCTGAAGAGATTGTGGAGGTAAGGATCTTTCAAGAATTAATTGATACTGGCATGGTTCAGGAGGAATGGAAAATTGCAAATGTCAAGGAGGGATAGAGACGGAAGAAAGGACATTATGGGTCAATTAGTCTGAACTCAGTAGTTGGAAAGATGTTGGATTTGATTATTAAGGATGTAGTTTCAGGATATTTGGAGGCACATGATAAAATAGGCCATACTCAGCATGGTTTCCTCAAATGAAAATCTTGCCTGAGGAATCTGTTGGAATTCTTTGAAGAAATATAAAAAAAACAGGATAGACAAAGGAGAATTAGTAGATGCTGTGTACTTGTATTTTCAGAAGGCCTATTACAAACTATCACACATAAGGCTGCTTAACAAGTTTGGAGGCCATGTTATTATAGGAAAGATTCTAGCATGGATAAAGCAGTGGTTAATTGGCAGGAGGCAAAGAGTGGAAATAAATAGAGCCATTGTTGGTTAGCTGCCAGTGACTAGTAATGTTCCAAAGGGATCTGTGTTGGGACCACTTCTTTTTACGTTATACGTGAATGATTTGGATAACAGAATTGATGGCTTTGTAGCTAAGTTTATGAATGATACAAAGATAGGTAGAGGGACAGCTACTTTTGAGGAAGTGAAGAGGCTACAGAAGGATTTAGACAAATTTTGAGAGTGGGCAAAGAAGTGACAGATGAAATACAGTATAAGAAAAAGGTGGAAGAAATAAAAGCATAGACTATTTTCTAAATTGAGAGAAAATTCAAAAATCTGAGGTGTAAATGGACTTGGGAGTTTTGTGTAGGATTTCCTAAAGGTTACCTTGCAGATTGAATTGGTGTTGAGGAAGGCAAATGGGATGTTGGCATACATTTTGTGAGGCCTAGAATATAAAAGCAAGGATGTAATGTTGAGGTTTTATAAAGCACTGATGAGGCCTCACTTGGAGTATTGTGAACAGGTTTGGACCCCATATCTAAGAAAGGATGTTCTGACATTGAAGAGGGTTCAAAGGAAGCTTATGAAAATGATTCTGGGATTGAAAGGTTGTGTTATGAGAAACGTTTGATGGCTCTGGGCCACTACTCACTGGAACTCAGAAGAACATCAAACATAGAAACCCTACAGCACAGTACAGGCCCTTCGGCCCACAAAGTTGTGCCGAACACATCCCTACCTTAGAAATTACTAGGTTTACCTATAGCCCGCTATTTTTCTAAGCTCCATGTACCTATCCAAAAGTCTCTTAAAATATCCTATCATACCTGCCTCCACCACCGTTTCCGGCAGCCCATTCCATGCACTCACCACTCTCTGAGTAAAAAACATACCCCTGACATCTCCTCTGTACCTACTCCCCAGCATCTTAAACCTGTGCCCTCTCATGTTAGCCATTTCAGCCCTGGGAAAATGTGTCTGACTATCCACACGATCAATGCCTCTCATCATCTTATACACCTCTATCAGGTCACCTCTTATCCTCCATCACTCCAAGGAGAAAAGGCTGAGTTCACTCAACCAATTTTCATAAGGCATGCCCCAATCCAGGCAACATCCTTGTAAAACTCCTCTGCATCCTTTCTATGGCTGCTTATTTTTATCTATTTCAGTTACTCTTCTTTGTACATGAGCTTAATGTCTTTCTGGGGTTCAACATTATTAATTCTCACAGCAGCTCTCTCTAACAACCATCCTTTTCATTGCGTAGGCAGATTCTGCTCTAACTCCACTTAGGAGTTTGCAGATGATACTATCATAGTGGGCCGTATCTCATATAACAATGTGTTGAAAGGAGATGGAAAACGTACTCAAAAGTTTTCGCTTTTCCTCAATGTCAACAAAAGAATTTGTCATTGACTTTACGAAGTTGGATGGTGCACATGCTCTTGCCTGCAGCAATGATGTTGAGGCTGAGAACTTCAAGTTTCTAAGTGTGAACATCAAAAATAACCTTTCCTGGTCTTACCACATGGGTGATACAGCCAAGAAAACTCACCAATAGTTCTTACTTCCTCAGAAAGCTAAGGAAATTTGGCATGAGCCCATCGATCCTTGCCAATTTTCATTCATGCACCATTCTATCTGGATGTATTACAGCTTGGTATGACAATTGCTTTGTAAGAGACTGCAAGAAACTACAGAGCTCAGCATATCATGGAAACCAACCTTCCTGCTTTGGACACTGTCTATACTTCTTGCTTAAGCAGCCAGCATAATCAAAGATTGCACCCACCAACCCTGGACATTCTCTCTTCTCCCCTCTCCCATCAGGCAGAAGATACGAAAGCCTGAAAGCACGTACCACCAGACTCAAGGACAGCTTCATGCCCACTGTGGGGTTACCTCATTGAAATCTATCAAACGTTGAAAGGCTTCAATAGAGTGGATGTGGAGGGGATGTTTCCTATGGTGGGGAGTCAAATACCAGAGGTACACAGCTTCAGATTAGAGGGGCATCCTTTTAAAATGGAGACAACAAGAAATTTCTTTAGCCAGCGAGTGGCAAAACTGTGTAATTCGTTGCCACAGGTGCCTATGGACACCAGGTCACTTGATATATTTATTTTTGATTAATGGTTACAATTAATGGATTAATGGATACATGAAAGGATACAAAGAATAGGCAGAAGATTGGGGCTGAGAGAGAATATGGACCAACCATGACGAAATAGTGAAGCAGAATCGATAGGTCAAAATAGCTTAATTCATCTCCTATATCTTATGGTCTCATGAAACGGACAATTTCACTTCCACTGATGTTTACTCATCCTTGCCTTAGTCTCATTTTATGTCAAGGGTAACAGACCCAACCAAGCCTGACCCAGGTGTTCAGCTGTGCTGAAATGACAGAATCCTGAGTATTTGATCAGCCGGTCTTCTCCCAGATGCTTGCTTGAAGGCTTGATATTTTCCCACAGAAAAAAATAAAACACAGGCCCAAAAGTTAGGATTTAGTTGGATCCTTGTATTCTCTGTCTGACAAAATGGAACAGGATGATCCATTTACCTTGTTTAAAATGGAATATAATATAGGCACAATGTGAGGTCTTCCATTCAGTGGAAAAATAATAGAAAAGTAAATATTATTTGGAATAAAAAATGTCTCCATTTTCGGCTCTTCCTCCCCCAGACGTAAGCAAACTTGCCCGGGTATCTAATTGCCAAGTGATCTTGTAGAAAGGCCACAAGATGCAGTGCAGCTGATTAAGTGTGTAAGCCACTCTGTGCGAGCATTGTACATCTCTTGCTAGCTGTAAACACAAAAATATGTTTGAAAGTGGTTTGATCTTTTTCAAATTGGGGCTCACTCTGCCAAGCATTGCTCTACTGATCCCATGTCTTTGCTTCCATCAATCAACAACAAACTGGAGCTTTCATCCACCCCTCACTCTTCCTGTCCAGCCTGAAGAAGTTGGTCTGCAGATTGAGAGGAAAATACTGAAGACTGCAGCTGGTGCTGAGGCATTCTAGAGAAACTAAAGAGCTAGAAGCTAGCAATCAGTTTATTTTGTTCCACCAGTGGTTGTAAGGGATTCAAACTCATTGCTTTTTGATGTGCTTGTGTGCCCTAAAGCATTATTTCCTCAATTCTACCTGCACACCTTGCCCTAGTAACAGCAACTCTGATGAACTGAACACTTTGACCCAATAACAATAACAGGTGTTGGTATTCAGATTAAAAAAAGGCAAAGATATTTGGAAAGCCTGGACAAAACCAGGAAATGCCAATGACACTGAGCAGCTAATGCAGCATCCATGGAGAGAAAGTTCGAGCTAATGTTTCATGTCACTGGTGGATGTTTGACTGTCTTCACTTACTTTATCTGATGTTTGGTTGTGTGTGCTAAAGGCAAGTGGAAAAAGTGGAAGTGCTTTATTTTACACAGACTGTCGTGTCATACTAACCTAAAAGAAGAGTGCGTTTATATGTACAGCTAGCTTCATTTTCAATAGATGTACTTCACACAATAAAACACATCTACTTCATTCCAGGGAATGTTACCATTGCAAATCATCTACATCCTGTCTTACCTCTGTTATGCAATGCCTGCCAGTCGTATGATCTTAATTAAAGCAATTTGATTGGAGACTGCAGATGCTGGAAACTGGTGAGGATCTGCTAAGTCCTGGTGAAGGCCCTTAGCCTGAAATGGTTTCTATTTATTCCCCTCTATAGATACTGCCTGACCTGCTGAGTTCCTCCAGCAATTTGTGTGTGTTGCTGGAGGATCTCAATGTGTCAAACAGTGCCTGGAGGAGGTAATGAATGGGACTGATTTTGACCTGAAACATTGATGATTCCTTTCCTCCCACAGAGGCTGCTCAACTCACTGAGTTCCTCCAGCAGATTAGTTATTGCTGAAAGTGTTAGTTTTGAAGGCTGTTTGATCCATGGGATGGCTGAAAATTAGATGTTCTTTCTGGGCATGAAGGGCTTATCCATTGAGTGAGGATCAAATGTTTTAGTGATACAAATTTGCTAGTGATACAACAATTTGACTATTTGGGCAAAGTGGATTCAGAGGTTCACATGAATTCACATTGCCTATGCTTAGGAAACAAATGGTTTTACATCACTAATCTTTACTAGTATTTGTGCTCTATGCAAGTCTCCTGTCTTCTTACTATGTTTACATAGCTTCCTTTTCTTTTGCCTTCCCTTCCCACTTAGCTTGCCCTTAAGTAGATCTGTGTAGTTTCTCTCTAACACTACATGTTTCAGTAGCCCAGAGGAAGACTTCACTCCCTCACTTCCCCCTCCCACCCATAGGAATTGTTGGTGAGCATCTTATAGAGATGTCCCTTGCTGTGGTCTCTCTCCAGGTGGAACTAAACACCTCTGTGCCTTCACTTTGTAATTTAAAGACTTAAATTGTGTAGAGCCCTGATCCTTATCACTAGGAATTCTGTCAATGGTCCCAGTATGACATGACAATTGTGAAAGTTGTTTCAAAAGGGACGGGTCTTTTCTGGGTGACCGAGAAGTCTTTACTTCCAATAAATATTTTGTTCACCTTGCCTTCATGTTGCAATTGTATGGGAGAACTTTCTCACTCACAATTGTTAGAATCACCCTGATAAGGATTTCCCAATTGCAGTGACAGTTACAATGTCACCCTGCTGTTTTACTCATTTCGTTTCAAATTTTAAGATATAATTGCACTGGAATTTTATATTTGCATAATTGCAAAGACTCAATTTAGTGACTAGTTATTAAGATGAGGCTGTAGGGGATTTTTCTTAACACAGTGTTGACAGTGATGTAGAACCTTACTGATTTATCTGAGTACAGAGGCCACCAGGAAGTCTCATTGCATAAGTTACTGTGTGGGAGAGAGTTCATCTATTTCAATTGCTACTATTTACTCTAGATTAAATTATTAATGAATTATTCCAAAGCTCTAGGCTTGAAGCTTTCCACATTTATTAAGGCCACTGGAAAAATCACTTTGGAATACACACTTAATAATAATTAATGAATAGTGAAATAATGAATTTATGGAGAGATTGCCATGGTCTTTGAAGAGATGGCTATAAAATTTTTCACTTTAATTTCCTCTTCCCTTAGCTTTATCGATAATGCCACTTTATCCAATGTTTTCACAGAGCTTTAGACAGACTGGCAGAGGAGAGACCCAGTAGACCAGAGATTATTGACGGCTGGTATCAGGAGCAATCCATTTTCCTTTCAGTGCCTGTGAAGGAGAATGTATTTTCTGAGCTCGAGGCTTCGTCTGGTGGAAGTGAGTAATGTGGGGAAGGTTGTGTGGAGAGCTACATCTATCAGAGGCCATCACAACCAGGACCTGTGCTTTCAGATTGGGGACCTGGATGGGATTCAGCCTTCACAATCCAGGCTGGGATCTCTCTTCAGGATCAAGGCCTAGTTAGGGGGTAGGGGAGAGGGTTTGTTGTCACTGTATTTCTTTCAGCCACTATTTAAGAACCAAGTTTAACTACCTGGTAATTGGTACCAAGCTTTGTCTGTATACTGTCCAGACAGATTGTTCTGTACATAAGTACATTGAGGTAGTACAAAAAGGAAAACAATAACAGAATGCAGACTATGGCATTGCAGTTAGAGGAAGTGCAGTGCAGACAGACAACTAAGGTGTAAGGGTTATGGCAAGGTAGACTGAGAGATCAAGAATTCATCTTCATCATATAAAGTGTCAATTTGTGAGTCTCAGAACAAGGAGATGTATAGAAGCTGTCCTTGAGCCACAAGACAGTGTGTAGCAAACCTTTGCCATACTGTGCACCATTGCTGGACAGAAGGATGAGGTGTGTTCAGAACAGCTCACAATGTGGAAATGTTTCCTCAGGAAAAATGCTTCCTGCTCATCAATTACTATATGCCTTCTGAAGGTGTAGACCAGAAACTGAGGGCACGAGACTTGCCTCGAGATAAAAGCCAGTTGGCTGTTTCCTGTGCAGCAGTAATAAACCAATGGATTTTCAGTTCCTTAGCAGACCAATCGCATAGTGCAGTCACTTGGTGTGGGTGTCTAAGTCTAATGCTGCAATTACATTCTACATCACAGGAGAACCATCACTTCTGCCTCTCTATCTCTCTCAATTCCACCATGCAGTTTCTGTTGCTTTCTTCCAGAGAGAGAAGGAGGTGAACTTGACACCTTTGGAACAGAGGTGTTGTGACATCCTTCCTCGCACACTAATGTAGCACCATACAGAAAATTAGGGGATGTTGCACATGTCTGTGGATGCATGTATGGCAAAGACAAAAAAAGGAGGTTTCTCTCACCTTGTGGTGGTCCTGCTCTGTAGATGAAGGCTGTGTAGGAAGAATATGGTCGATTGTTGTGGTGAACTCTCTTTCAGAAGGAAGTTACTTGAGACTCCAGTGTACAAGTGAGAGCTAGTTTGCTGACCACTTATTGGACAGAACCTTCCACTGAAGGTACCTCTCTGTCTTCTCCTCTTCCTTCCATTAAATATGGCTCTCTCCTCCTTTTTCCTTTTATGAACTACACCAAGCAATAACATTCCAAAGCCTCAATGCCTATCACCCACATAGTATAGCTGAAGGTTCTAGTCAAGAAATTGGCAGTTCCTGATTCTACAACTATAGCACTTCATTCCTCATAAACACTGCCAATAAATGAGTATTGTAGCGGTGTGCTACACGCAGCGCTGAAATAACGACACGTAGTCGGTGAGCTGCAGTCGCAAAAGAGGTTTATTCAAACTTTGCAGCCTCGCTTTAAGGCCTTCCTGTTGCCGCCCTCCCCGGGCGGGAATGCCGGGAATGTATTCACAGTCTTGTCCCGCGCGTGGGCTTTTCCCCTTGCTGGTGAAGCAGACTTGGCGCCCTCTTTGGGACCGGCCTTAATGCCAGTGCGCGCCACTTTGTGAGCCGGTTCAAGTGTGCTGGGAAGTGGATCACCACAGTATCCCTTTAAAATAAAGCAGGCACAGAGCTTATAAGACAATGAATGTTTAGTTCCTGTGTGCACTAAACGTACAGTGCCTTGTAAAAATATTCAGATCTCAAACCTTTGTTCGCATAAATGAGTATTACAACTGGGGATTTTGACCAATTTGACTGAGAATTTTATTTGTGAGTCACATGCTCCTTTTTCACAGTAGAGCTCAAAAACTAATAAAGAAAATTGTAAAGCATGAAAAACTAAAAATTCAAAAACTGAAATGTCCGCAGTTCAAAAATATTCATTCCCCTTTTCTCAGTGCTTAGTTAAACCACCTCTCACAGCTATTACAGCCAATAGTCTATTTGGATAAGTCTCTATTAGCTTTTCACAATGTGATGGAGCAAGATTTGCCTTTTCCTCCATACAAAATTCCTAAAGCTGTAACAGGCTAGTTGGGGAGTGGTGGTAGACAACAGTCTTGAGGTCTTGCCAGAGATATTTGATCGGGTTAAGGTTAGGACTCTGACTGGGCCACTCATCTTCCCACCATCACAAACATTTACACTACATGCTGCATCTGCAAAGGAAACAGCATTATGAAGGACCTCATACACCCCTCACACAA
Organism: Hypanus sabinus; assembly: GCF_030144855.1. NCBI lineage: Eukaryota > Metazoa > Chordata > Chondrichthyes > Myliobatiformes > Dasyatidae > Hypanus > Hypanus sabinus. Next base: position 41,147,700 of record NC_082721.1, on the reverse strand, counting down.
TCTCTTCTCCCTCCTGCCATCTGGAAAAAGGCTCCAAAGCATTCGGGCTCTCATGACCAGACTATGTAACAGTTTCTTCCTCCAAGCTATCAGACTCCTCAACACCCGAAGCCTGGACTGACACCTTGCCCTACTGTCCTGTTTATTATTTATTGTAATGCCTGCACTGTAGCTTTCTCTGTGTTGTTTTTTACGTAGTTCAGTCTAGTTTTTGTAACTGTGTCATGTAACACCATGGTCCTGAAAAACGTTGTCTCATTTTTACTATGTACTGTACCAGCAATATGGTCGAAATGACAATAAAAGTGACTTGACTTGACTTGACTCATGAACATTAATTTTTTTCATTTGAAACCACTCCATGGTTGCTCTGGCAGTGTACTTTCAGCTGTTACCCTACTGAAAGATGAACTTCCTCACCAGTTTAAGCTTTCTGGCAGAGGCTAGCAGGTTTGTATCCAGGATCTCTTTGTATTTAGTCGTGTTCATCTTCCCATCACTCCTGACCAGATAGTTAGTCTTTGCTGCTGAAATGCATCCCCACAACATGAGGCTACCTCCACCATATTTCACAGTAGGGATGGTGTCACCTGGCTGATGCGTAGTATTAAATTTACGTCACATGTACCAATTAGTTTTGAGGCCAAAAGGTTTCATTTTAGCCTCATCTGACCACAAGACCTTCTTCGGCATCTTCACAGCATCTTCTAAGTGACGCTTTGCAAAGTCTTTACAGGCAAGGATATACTTTTTATTAAGCAGTGCCGTCCAAGTTATCGAATACTCTGGGCATTGGAAACTGTGGGTAAAATATATGTTCACAATTTCAACGGTATATGTCCAGTGCAGATAACACCAAAGGAAATGGCACCGGGGAGGGCAAATCCTCCATACATCTATTGGGTTTTAATATCTTGCAAAATCATAAGCAGCTTGGCTCTAAGGTAGCTCCTGGTGAATGTTGGCAACTCCGAAGCATAAAAACAAAGTTGAGTTTATTTTCATATGCACAAGTACATGTCAGCACAGGCACAAGGAAAATGTTTTTCATCACAGACACGTGGCATCAGATAACAGATTTCTCAAGAAAATCATAAATGAAAGATAAATTACGCATAATTATTACAATTAAGAACAAAATAAGACAAGTCAGTTTTAGTACAAAGTGCCAAAAAATGATTATAATGCTTCTAAATTCTAGTGCTTAGGTTTGTAAAGACAAGTAGTTTCTCTTGAACCTTGCGACGTGAGACTTCAGACCCTTCTCACAAAGCGTAGGCCCGCTGGATCTCTGTGAAACTCTCTGGTTCCATCGGCTGCATAAGTCTAGGGAAGGCACCCTCCGTGGGAGACTGAAGGGCAACCCCCCAAGTCCCCCTGTTTGTGTGGATGCTGCGTGATTTGTTACCCTGATACAAATAAATACTATGGAATAACAGACAGTATGCTGCATAAATTTAAAAGATTTAGCTTTATAGTTCTTAATTTGACTGAAGGGTTAGTAAAGAAAAAGCATAAATGGAAAAGGCCCATTTAAATAAAACAGTTTAATGTGCACAAGTTGGAGTTCACGTTTTCCCTTCACTGATCCTCCTTTGATCTCCCCGGGCTTCATCGAATCCCAGCCCCACTCCCAGGTCGACTCCTGCGACCTCTTCTCTCAGGCGTCTTCTCTCTTCGCCCCTCTCAAAAGCCCCCCTTAGTGCCCCTCACCAGAGAAACCTCCCCTGAATCCGTTCATTCCCATTGGATGGCACAAACTTCTCCTATCTCTCATCTTCAACAGTAACCCAAACAAGCAGCTTACACAGAGAACAGAAAACATAACAGAGAAAAACTATGAACCATGTGAAGCAGAGCATTACTCTTGCTATTGAAGATCCATGAAACTAATTTGCAGAATTTTAAAAATGTTGTTTGCAATCTAGTTTGTGCTGGGAAGGCTTGTTTTTATTGCATATATTTTATTTCCCTTGATAAAATGAAGCCCTACCTTCTTGATCAATGGCAGTCCTGTTTAAGGTAAATCGGCACAGTTATTGATAGGTAGTTACCAGATTTAGACCGAATGATGATGGAGGAACATTAATGTATTTCAAGTCAGCATAGTGAGTGATTTGGAGGACAAGTTGGAACTGATGGTAGTCTCATGCATCTGCAGTTCTTGTCCTTTCTGGGGGTAAAGCTATCCTGGCAGGGCAATACAAGCAAATAGTGTCCATGCATGTCATACTTGGTAAGCACAACAGTCACTCGGTGCTGTCAGTGGAGGGAGGCACAAGTTAGGGAGGTTAATGGAGTGTCAACCAAGCAAACTGTTCTTTTCTGTTCCGGTTGTATTTGAGTTTTTTGAGGTTGTTTAAATTACACTTATGCAGGCAAATGGAGAGTGTTTCAGCATACGCTTGATCTATGCATTGTCAGAAATGGAAGTGCTTTGGTGTGCCTGGAGGCAATTTAGTCACAGCTGGACACCCATCTTCTGATCTGTTCCTGCAGCTACAATATGTCGTGTTCTCGGTCCAGTTGAGATTCTGTTCAATGGTGACCCTCACAATGTTGATGATGGGATACTTGCCAATGTACTGTGTTGAATGCCAGGATGAAATTTACTGGAGAAGGTCACTGTGAGAAAAGCAGAGAGCTGCCCTTGCACTCGCTCTGAACATGGTTTCATTACTTCAGATGTTAGTAATTCCGGAAATTCAAAGAAAGTAAAAAATACTTACATATGTTTTTTTTCCATTCTCCATTATCACTCTATTCTCATCCATCTTTGCTTTTTTTTCCCCGTTTGGACATTATCTGACACATCCTGGGCTGAAGATCAATAGTTCTTCAATCAGAGTTGCTGAGGTAATGCAGTGGTATGTCTTACTCACATGCAAAAGCATAAAAAAAGAAGTGGGAGATAGCCACTCCGCCTATCTTACCTGGACCATCAATTAATCAGAATACAGCCAGTGTTCTACACCAGTTCCACTTTACTGCACAAACTCCATATTCCTTGATTCTCTTAATATCAAGAATCAATTGATCTTGGTCTTGAATTCACTCAGCGACTGAGTCTCCACAGATACCTTAGGTAGAGACCTTCACAGCCTTCTTGGTGAAGAATTTCTTCTCATCCTTGCTGTAAATGGCTGTCCCCTTATTCTGAGACTGTGAACCTAGTTCTGGATATCTCAGCCCAAAGAAATATTAGCTCCACATTTAATCTGTCATACTATGTAAGAATTTTGTCTTTTTCTATGTAATTATCTATTATTCTCCTGCAGAGAGAACTGGCCCATTCTGCTTAATCCCCCTCCCCATCCCTCAGTATAACACACCCAGCATTACGAGAGTTAATTTCATGAACCTTTATTGCATCGCTGTTGTCAGTGGTACCATCCAAATTAAATAAACCTGGCTGAACTTTGGGAATCATGGTAAGGAGATTAGACATATGTACAAATAATATTTCAGATGCAGTTTAGCTGGAGCCCTTTATAACATCAGTAAGATGTCTTTACTATGGTTCTCAGATCCTTTTACAATAAAGTCCTTATAGTTTGCTACACCAGTTTGTTAGCTTTCAGTACTTTATGTATAAGGACACCTTGAAATCACATTTTGTCATAAAATAAACTCTGTTCTGCATCATCTCATGTTTATGCATATTATTTTCTATCTCCCACATCTTTGCTCATTTATGGTTTGCTTTGTTTGCAAGGAGCTGAACCTGTTTCTATCCTAACCCCATTCGTATACCCCTTGAAGTTTTCCCCCTCTTTGTAACACCGATGACATTGGATGTATTATGCTTGATCCTTTCATATCAAAGTCAAAGTCCTGTCCCGAGCCTTTGTGGCTGATCAGGCTGGTGCTCACGCCGGTTTCTGATCCCTGCATATACAGTGTATATATTCTGACAGAAAGAGATCCAATACTCAACTGGGCCCTCAACATGACCATACCCATTTAATCTAGCTCACTGCCTTCTTTTTAGTTAACTACACCTATATGCCAGTATACTGAATCAAATACATTTCACTCTAATTTCACTTGGTAATCCCTTAGTAAGGTACTTCTGGAAGTCTAAATACATCAGATGATCTATTCCGCAACTTTCAGCCTTAAAAAAATATACTCCAGCAGATCTGTCAAATGTAACTTTCCTTTTACAAAGCCCAATCCTATAATTTTCTGTATGTACTGTCACCACTTCCTCCTTTTAGCCTCCAGACCTCAATGCCTTGCAAAGGGTGTCATGTTTTTTGGCTGACAGGATATTTCAGTGTAAAAGTTTATACAAAGTCTGCATCTAAATGCAATAAGTGGCTAATGCTGTCCAATTAATGCTGGCCATAAAACCTGGTCCAAAGATGATAGTTTATCACAATATTCTAAGTGTTTCCTAATGATTCATCTGCAAAGATAAAAGACAGAAGATTATGAGCAAATGACTTTCAATTTTGTCTTCCATTTATAGACTTTGATATGTCCAGGGGAGCATTAAATAAATTCTGTACCATTAGTCACTAGTGGACAAAAAATTATCGTGAGTACAGTTGCTAAGAAAATATCTTTGTAACTTTGAAGTCTGAAATGAATTTGCTAATTGCACTAATTTGTTGAATACACTTTTTGGCATACTGACTCATGTCCCCAGTATTGTTACCTGGGTTACAGTACTGATCGCATGTAAACTAATTTTTCTTGAGCTCAAATACAAGACCAAGACCTCCCTGGGGTACTTAGTGATTGTCAGGATGGAGAATAATAATGGAGGAGGTTTGATGCTTTTTGAAGGCTTTGGAAGAGCAAATCTGCTCATCGTAGCCCACAACATATGGATCATAGAATGATTAATGGAAAGGACCACATAGAGAACAACATTCCAGTTCTGTCATTCCTTTACCACTGGGAAACTATAGAAGGATTTGCAAATTTTGTACTGACCCTTGCTTAACCTCCCACCTTCTTAAATAATACACCCAGAAACCCCATATTCTGTCTTCATGAAACTGGCAGTGGCTCTGTATGTGCATTGGGAGTCTCATCTTTGACCTTGAAACCTACCATTGATGATCTCATGGAAGTCATGGTAATTGGCTGCTTAATATGAGCCCAAAGATCTAGTCATGTTAGGTTTCACTCTGTGGTATTACATATTTCAGATGTTAAAAGAATAAACTAATTGAATTTGATTGGGGATGAATTGATCACTCTTATCTCCCTTGATTGAATAAAATAAACTAATTTAAAAACACAGTGTCAGGGTGGACTTTATGAATTCCATTAAACTTTGTGCCATGAACCCTGGAGGTGTTTGTGCTTAATGCATATTTGCATTTGACTTGCAAAGCTGTATATCAAAGCATGGATTTGTAAAATTGACTGAGGTGACTCTCTTAAATATTGAAGAAAATTTGAGGTGTTTTATTATACAGATCCTTACAACTGCTCCTTCTCCTTCTCTAGATCCGGGCAAATGTCTACATCATGGATCGAGAGAACGATCACTGGGACTAGCTTTGATCGCCAACATGTGTGGAGATCTCCTAATGTTTTATTCCCCCAGATTACCCTAGATTTTTTTTTAAACGTTTTACCTCTTTCAGATCATCATATAGTTTCAGGTGAGGCAGAGGGCAGCGAGAGCTGATAAGGAATCATGATTAGGCCTCCTTATTGCAAGCAACAAACATTGGTTGGATAATCATTGTGATATGCCTGTGTTTAGATCCCAAGAGTGACCTCAAACTTCCAGTTACCTGTCACTTTAATTTCCAATCCCACTCCCTCATGTCCCTCTCTGTCTGTGTGGCCTGCTACACAACTATAATGGGGGCCAATGCAAGCTTGGTTCCACTTACTGACACTGTAGCCTCAGTACTGAATTTTACAACCTGAGCTACACTTTTCCTTCTGCCTGTAATAGAACTGGCTACTTCCATTTCTCATCATTTTCTTTTAACTTTTGTGAAATCTGACCCACTTGACATGTTCTATGGTCTTGCTTTTAGCAACACATTACACAGACAAAGAAACATATTCCGATTCGAACAGTTACATCACAGTTTCATCCCATCAGTTTAATTTTCCTCCCCCACGACATATTCACTCAGTCCCAGCCTGATGAAAGGTCTCAGATGTGCAGCATTAACTGTTTCTCAGTCCACAACTGTTGCCTGACATGCTTAGTTTTCTCGTCATTTTCAATTTTATTCAAGATTTGTAGTTGTTCAATGGTTTGAATAATCTTCATTGATTCACCATTGTCTGCAAAAAAATATCTAGTTTCTATTGGAAAGGTATTATCTTAGAAACTGCAGTATGGAAAGCTATCCTAGAATGGATCAATTGTAGAATAGATATTTTAGAGTAGGTAAGTCCCTAATGCTTTTGCATGGCCTAACAGCAAGTTCCATAGATGGGTACACATTTGTGTTGAAGCACACAAAGCAGAGGTTATTTGATTGGTCTTTAGTGTCACATTTCAGGGGTTCTTTAGTTTCAGTCTGCTTCCATATCACGTAGTGTTCTTATTTTCCAGATTTCTCTCAAGACTCATCAGCTTCAGCGGAGGCATGGTCTTGAAAGCAACAGTTCCCTTCCTTGCGCAAATAGAAGCAGGACCGATCAGCTCAGAAGAACATGCAATTATGACTGCAATGACTATAGAAAACATCTTATCTGGATTAATAATGGCCTGGTATGATAACTGTACCATAACTGCTCTGCACAAGACTGTAAGAAACTTCAGAGATTTGTGGATCCACCTCAGTACATCACGGAAATGAGCCCGCCCCCATGGTCTATGTCTATACTTCCCACTGCCTCAGTAAAGCAGCCAGCATTATCAGAGACCAGTCCCCCTCACCCGGACATTCACTCTTCTCCCTTTTCCCATCAGGCAGAACAACGATAAACCAGTTCCAATTCCATCTTAACTATGTCACCCAGTGGACCACACTCAGGGATAGGAGTATTGGATACATTTGCCCTCTGTACTCCAAGAAGCAAGAGCCAATTCTGTGCCTGCATATTTAAGTGCAATTCCTGAGCTGTGAGACCATTACCAATCAAAGCCAATGAATGGAATGTATTCAACACATTTAAGCCCCTCTACAGGCAGCTAAACCTACTAGATCTATTTTGTGAAAAGCTGTAGGTTCAAAAAGGAATTATTCAACCCATGGCACCTATGCTCTGCTTTGTCTGAGCTCCAGGCTTCCCCTAACACTGCTCATCAGTCCTTTTCAAATCAGTCCCGCTTCAAATCTCTTGTTCTGCCATCCTTTCAGCAATGCACTGCCAATCAACATAATCAATGCCATTGATCAGAATCGTTGCTCAGTGTTATTTATTATTATTTGTTTCTTTTATGTATTTGCACAGTTTGTCATCTTTTGCACATTGGTTGCTTGTCCGTGTTTGTGTGTAGTTTTTCATTGATTCTCTTGTCCTACTTTGTTCTACTCTGAATGCTGAAAGAAAATCAATCTTAGGGGAGTATACGGTGATGAATATGTACTTACATAATAAATTTACTTTGAAACTTTGAAAAGTATTTCCTATTTTCCTTCTGATAATTTTTTGCCAATTATCTTAAGTCTATGTATTTGATGATCACTCACTTCATTTGCTGGTTGAAGGTTTCTTCCTCACTGTTCCGTAAAAATGACTTAAAACTTTAAATGTCTCTGTTTGGTTTTCTTTTAAGCTTCTCTGCCATAAATTGAGCAATCACACTTTCTTTAATCTCTCTACATAACTGAAACCCTGTACTGGAAATATTAAGCTCAATATTGTGACGTTTTACATTTCATGCTATCTTAATGAGTACTCTTGAAGTGTGGGATGAGGTGGTTTAAAGTACCCTCAGATCTTTCCCAATACGGCAGGCACACATTTATAGTTGGTTATCCAGTTGCAGTAACCCTATCATCTAACAGCAAGGGAAAAACTACTATTTTCAGACCAGTAAGTTAAGCAGGATCTGTTGGGAGCTGGGTTCCAGCAAGTAATAATCGTTATTCACATTCACAAAATGATTTGGAATCAGAATTGATCGTTAACAGATTTGACAGTGTCAAGTCAAGTCATTGTTAAAATCTATTACTGGACCAGTTACATACCTGGCTGGACTCTAAAGAATATTTTCAGACATCCAAGGCTCTCTGTGAGGTTTTATATGTAATAAACTCCATGAAAGTCAACCATGACTAGCTCCCATGAGTTTGTTATGGACAACTTTAGAAGAGTTATTACAGTTCTTCATATAGACCTGGAGAATTTAGGGTAATTTTAACATGGCAGACAGCTTTATAAAACTATATAACATAGGAGAAGAATTGGGCCATTTGGCCCATTGAGTATGGTTCACCATTCCATCATATCTGATTTAATATCCCTCTCAACATTCTTCTCTCCTGCATTCTCCCACAGCCTTTGATACCCTGACTCTTCAAGAACCTATCAATCTCTGCTTTATATATACTCAATGTCTTGGCCTCCACAGCTGTCCGTGATAAAGAATTCCACAGATTCACCTCCCTCTTGGCTAAAGAAATTCCTCCTCATCTTTGTTCAAAATGGATGTCCCTCAGTTCTAAGGCTGTGCCTTTTGGTAATAGACTCACCCACTATAGGAAACACCCTCTTCATATCAACTCTTTCTGGGCCTTTCAATATTTGATTGGTTTCAATGCAATCCCATTCCTCTATACTCCAGCGAGTATGGACCCAGAGCCATCAAACGCTCCTCAAATGTGAACCCTTTCATTCCCAAAATAATTTTTGTGAACATTCTCTGGACCCTCTCCAGTGCCCGCACATCTTTTCTCAGGTAATGAACCGAAAACTGCTCACAATGCTCCAAGTGCTTTCTGACCAATGCCTTATAAAGCCTCAACATTACATCCTTGCTCATATATTCTTGTCCTCTCAAAATGAATGCTAACATTACATTTGCCTTCCTTACTGCCAGCTCAAACTGCAAGTTGACCTTTAGGGAACCTTGCACAAGGACTCCCAAATCCCTTTGCAATTTTGTTTTTTGAATTTTCTTCCTATTTAGTAAATAGTCTACCTTTACTTCTACAAAAGTGCATGACCATACACTTCCCTACACTATATTCCATCTGCCAAATCATTGCCCATTCTCATAATCTGTCAAATTCCTTCTACAGACTTCCTACTTCCACAACACCATCTGCCCCGCCACTTATCTTCATATCATCTGCAAACTTGACCACAAAGCCACCAATTCTGTCATCCAAATTATTGGAACAAAACTAGTCACCGACAGTGAACCAAAAACGACCCCCTTTATTCCCACTCTTTGCCTTCTGCCACTTTGCCAATCTTCTATCTGTGTTAGTATCTTTTTTCATAATACCATGAGCTCTTATCTTGTTAAACAGCCTCACGTGTGGCACCTTGTCAAAGGCCTTCTGAAAATCCAAGTAAACCAAACCCTCTGGCTCTCCTTCATCTCTCATACTTGCTGCTACCTCAAAGAGTTCCAAGATCTTCCCTTAAGGAAACCATGCAGACTATGGTCTAATTTATGAACAGCCTCCAAGTGCCCCAAAACTTCAGACTTAATAATGGACTCCAACATCTTTCCAACCACTGAGGTTAGGCTAACTGGTCTATAATTTCCTTTCTTCTGCCTTTCTCCCTTTTTAAAGTGTGGAGTGACATATGTTATTTTCCATTTTTTCAGAATCAATTGATTCTTGAAAGATTACTACTAATGCCAAACTTTTCAGTGACCTCTTTCAGAACCTCTAGATGTGGTCCATCTGGCCCTTGTGACTTATCTTCCTTCAGACCTTTTAGTTTCCAAGCACCTTCTCCTTAACAGAAGCAACTACACTGACTTCTGCCCTGACTTTTGAATTTCTGGCATGCTGCTAGTGTCTTCCAGTGAAGAGTGACGCAAACTTCTTTGATGACCATTTCTTTGTTCTCCATAACTACCTCTCCAACATTACTCCCCAAATAGTTTGATCCTCTTACCATTTTATTGCCCCTTATATATCTGAAAAAAAATGTTGATATCCTCTTTTATGTTATTTGCTAGCTTACTTAATCTTCTTAGTTTTTAAATGCATCCAATCCTCTAACTTTCTACTAATTTTTGCTATATTATATGCCCTTTCTTTAACCCTTATGCTGTTTTTGATTCCCCTTTTAACTATGGTTGTCTCATCCTCCTTTTAGAAAACCTCTGTCTTTCTGCTGTATCTATACTGTGCTTTTCAAATTCACCTCCAAAACTCCAGCTATTGTTGTTCTGCCATCATGCCTGAAAATGTCACCTTCCAAACAACTTTGGCCAGTTTCTCTCTCATGCCTCTGTAATTCCCTTTACTCCACTGTAATACTGATGCACCTGACTTTATCTCCTCCCTCTCAATCTATAGGGTGACTGATATCATATTACGATCACTGCCGCCTAAGGGTCCCTTTACCTTAAGCCGTCCTTTTTACCTACCATGAATATTCTCTGGGGTCATTCTGGTAGCAGTTTACATTCCATCTCAGGCCAATATCAAGCACACTTTAGATGATCTGAGGAATGGGATCAACATGCACGAAACAACACACCCTAACACCCTCACCATTGTTTTGGGAGATTTTAACCTGGCCAATCTGATAAAATCATTAAATACTTACCATCAACAGATCACTTGAATACCGGAGGAAACAATACACACTGGACCGTTGCTACATGACCATCAAGAATGCCTACTGTGTTATTTTGCACCCTCACTTTAGGAAGTCTGATCATCTGACTGCACTTCTACTCCCTGAGTATAGGCAGAGTCTGAAGACTGCAGCACCAGTAGTGAGGACCAAGAGCGCCTGGACAAGGAAGCACAGGAGTGCCTACAGGACCGCTTTGAATCGGTGGACTGGTCTGCATTCAGGGATTCATCTTCAAAAGTATGTTGCAGTTGTTACCAACTTCATTAAAACCTGTGTGGATGAGTGTATGCCCACAAAGACTTACTGTACATTCCCAAAGCAAAAGCTATGGATGAACCAGGGACATCATCTGCAAAGGCTAGATCTGCGGCATTCAAGTCTGGCAACCCAGGCCTGTACCAGAAAACCAGGTATGATTTGCAGAGGGCTCTTTCAAGGGCGAAGAGACAATTTTGAATGAGGTTGGAGGCAATATCAGATGCACAACAACTCTGGCAGGGTCTGCAAGACATTACTTTATCCAAAGCAAAACTCAATAGTATGAATGGCAGCGATGTTTCGCTACCAGATGAACTCAATGCCTACTATGCATGCTTTGAAATGGAGAACACAAATACAGCTGTGAAATTCTTTGCTGCACCTGATGACCCTGTGATCTCCATTTCAGAGGTTGATATTAGACTCTCCTTAAAGAAAGTGAACCCTCTCAAGGTGGAAGGTCCTGATGGAGTACCTGGTAAGGCTCTGAAAACCTGTGCCAACCAACTAGCGGGAATATTCAAGGACATTTTCAACCTCTCACTGCTATGGGCAGGAGTTCCCACTTACTTTAAAAAGGCAACAATTATACCAGTGCCTAAGAAGAATAATGTGGGCTGCCTTAATGACCATCGCCTGGTAGCATTCACATCGACAGTGATGAAATGCTTTGAGAGGCTGGTCATGACTAGACTGATTTCCTGCCTCAGCAAGGACCTGGACCCATTGCAATTTGCTTATCGCCACAATAGGTCAACGGCAGACGTAATTTCAATGGCTCTTCACACTGCTTTAGATCACCTAGCCAACACAAACATCTATGTCATGAGGCTGACATACCATCATTCCCACAATCCTGATTGAGAAGTTGCAGAGCCTGGCCCTCTGTACCTCCCTCTGCAATTGGATCCTTAACTTCCTAACTGGAAGACCACAGTCTGTGTGAATTGGTGATAACATATCCTCCTCGCTGACGATCAACTCTGGCAAACCTCAAGGGTGTGTGCTTAGCCTACTGCCTATGTCCCACTTGGTGGCACAATAATATCAGCGCTGGAGTCTGGAGCGAAGATTCCTGAGTTCGAATCCAAGTCAGGTTGAGCGTCGACCTAGCGACTAGGCCTCGTAAAAACAAGATGGCTTGCTACAGAAACACCATCATGACAGTGCCACGATAACTCCACTGCCGAGTTAAGGGCTATTCTTCTTCTTCTTCTACTCTCTATATGCACATGACTGTGTGGCGAGGCATAGCTCAGATATCATCTATAAATTTGTTGACAATACAACCATTGTTGGTAGAATCTCTGGTGGTGACGAGAGGGTGCACAGGAGAGAGATATGCCAACTAGTGGAATGGTGCAGCAGCAACAACCTGGCACTCATTGTCAGTAAGACGAAAGCGCCGACTGTGGACTTTAGGAAGAGTAAGGTGAAAGAACACATACCAATCCTCATAGAGGGATCAGAAGTGGAGAGAGTGAGCAGCTTCAAGTTCCTGGGTGTCAAGATCTCTGAGGATCTAACATTTCGATGCAGTTATAAATCAGGCAAGACAGCGACTATACTTCATTAGGAGTTTGAAGAGATTTGGTATGTCAACATATACACTCAAAAACTTCTATAGATGTACCGTGCAGAGCATTCTGACAGGCTGCATCACTGTCTGATATGGAGGGGCTACTGTACAGGACCGAAAGAAGCTGCAGAAGGTTGTAAATCTAGTCAGCTCCATCCTGGACACTAGCCTACAAAGTACCCAGGGCATCTTTAGGGAGTGGTGTCTCAGAAAGGCAGTGTCCATTATTAAAGACCTCCATCACCCAGGGCATGCCCTTTTTTCACTGCTACCATCAGGTAGGAGTTATAGAAGCCTGAAGGCACACACACAGCAATCCAGGAACAGCTTCTTCCCCTTTGCCATCCGATTCCTAAATGGATATTGAAGCTTTGGAAACTTCCTCACTTTCTTTTAATATACAGTATTTCTGTTTTTACACATTTTAAAAAATCTATTCAATATACGTAACTGATTTACTTGTTTATTTATTATTATTATGTTTTATTTTATTATTATTAATTTTTTTCTCTCTGTTAGGTTATGTATTGCTTTGAACTGCTGTTGCTAAGTTCACAAATTTTACATCACTTGCTGGTGATAATAAACCTGATTCTGAAGGTGTAGGTACAGAATTAGGTCATTCAGTTCATCAAGTCTCCTCTGCCTTGCCTAATGTTTTTTCAGCCTGATAATACTTAATGCCCTTACCAATCTCTGCCTTAAATATACATAATGTCTTGGCCTCCGCATAGTGTACTGTGACAATGAATTCCACAGATTCACCATCGCATGTTTGAAGAAATTCTTTCTCTTCTCTGATTTAAATTGATAACCCTTTATTTGATGGCTGCACAAAAATTACCAATTAAGCACGTTACTTACTTTGAGACAGCATGAAACAATGTTGAGTCCATGTCAACAGTCTCATTGGTCCCATTCTCTCTCCTAATAATTCTCCTACAATACATTGTGCCTTACAATCCCCACTCCTCTTTTAATTCTCATGCACCAATAAATGGTTCATGATGGCCAATTAACTTGCCTGCTTCTATTTGGGAAGAAACTGAAAGGAAGTCCAAGCTGTCCAGGGGTAATATGTAAGCAGCTCCAAAGGTCAGCGTTGAACTTGTATCACTAGAGCTATGAGGCAGCAGCAGCAGCACAAAATGCACCAGAATTGCTGCCCCTTGGAGTACAGACACATAACAACCATCACAACCCATTTGTTTGAATCCTTTTATTCATCTTGCATCCCCATTACCTCCTCCCTGCATCTTATTCACCTGCTACCCAGCTATCTAGTGGCAATTTACAGTGGTCAATTAACTACCAGCCTGCATATCCTTGGGACCTGGGACACTTGGAGAAACTCCACACAGACAGTAATGGAGATCAGGACTGAGTGAATCTGGAACTCTGAGACAATGCTGTACTTCCTACAGCTGGGTATCTCAGTTACAGCATGAGTGCTGAGCCTTTATTTGCTAGACAAAGTGGTGAAGGCTTCTGGAATGCTGGTCTTCATCGGCCAATGCACCGAGTATTGAGGCTTGGATGTTAAATTGCAGAGGTACAAGGCATTGATGAGGTGGCTTTTGGAGTATTATGATCAGATTTGGTCACTCCGCTACAGCAAAGATTCGTTTAAGTTGGAGGGTGAAGAAGAGATTTGTGAGGATGTTACCAAAACTTGAAGGCCCGAATTATAGGGAGCGGTTGGGCAGACGTAAATAATTTTCATTGGAGCACAGGAGACTGAGAGGTGATTTAACTGGGTGTATTAAATTATGAAAGGTATGGATAAGGTGGAGGCACAGTACTTTCCCCTAAGGTTGTAGAATCAAGAATCAGAGGGCAAGGTTTTAAGGTGAGAGGGAGAAAGATTTAATAGAAACATGAAGGGCAACTTTGCATGTGATACCCTGCCAAATCCTTGTTTCGATTGAATCTAGTGACAATGGACCTTTGCTTAACAGGTGTGTCTGTTAAGAGCTTGCACTGGTAGAGGCCCTTAATTGGGATATCATCTCAGCATGAGTTTGGGAGCTCTTCCACAGCAGTTGTTTGAACTTAGAGACATAATAAAAATTACTTCAGGCTGTGGCCCAGGGAGCACTGAGGACTGGTTTCACTCTGAAAATTAAAGTTCTGTCAGCTGTCAGGGTGAGGTTGACAGCAGGTGATAGCACTCTTATTTCAATGGGCTCTGCTTGTCCATCTGTCCATTTCCTAACAGATTTCCATGTCTGAATATTAAATTATTTTTTCGGCAAGGGAGATAATCCCAATAGAGATCCTTTGCATTCACAGGGATTTAGCAATGTGTTTCAGGGAAAACTAACATTGGTTCACCTTTTGTTCTCTTGTTCATTCATGTACTCTTCATTTCTCTGAATACCCTGCCCATTTTTATATTAAGCAGATGGAAAGGCTGAGGCTGCACAAGCTTTTAGTGGGGAGAGTCTGATTGACAATTCAAATAACATTTCCAGGACACCCACTTGAAACTTGCATTAACCATGCAAGACCAGATAATGATATTTTCGGTCAGATACGTGAAGACACAAACTCTGAGGTTATTAGTATATTTGCTTCTGTTTAGACTGCTACCAAGCAACAAGCCAATAACGGTTTCTTATTTAAGATAAAGTGAACTATGATTGGTGTTTTCATGTTTTCAAGAACATAATTTACTAAAAATCATTTTTAAATCACTTACCAACCTGGAGACTCAATAAAAGACTAGGTTTTGATCCTACTTCCATCTTTATCACAGATTTTAAAATATTTCCTGGTTTACAAATGACTCTTCTTTGAGTATATACTAATTAGGTTGAAGTTATTTATTTTCATTAAAAAAAAATCTTCCTTTGATTTTCTCTCTCTACCTCTTCTCTAATTTTTTGTTTTTCTCTTGTTTACTCTGTACTCAATAATCATTCAAATCTTTATTTGAGATAAGGTTAACAATTTTCCATAGAGGCCTTTTCCATATATTTGCAGTTTTAAACTGAAAGAAAAATATGGACATTTTCCAGTTTCTGTGAAAATTCCCAATGAAAACTTCACTTAAAAAATTCTTATGGCTAAACTTGCATATAATTATCACATTGCAGGAGATATATATACAATCGTGGTTTTTAGTTATTTTCCAAAACAGAGGAAAATATGTAAGGTAATGCGAGGTATTTTTCTGTTTGTCCAGTAGATTATTAAAGGTGAATATGCCAGTATGTTCTGAAAGGAATAGTACTTTGTGTGCCAACTTCCTTCATCATAGACACTATTTTCTTTCTTTCAATGATAGAGGTGTAAGAGATATACAGCATGGAAGCAGGACATTTGGTCCAGTGTCACTCTCAATCACCCATTTACAATATTCCTCCACTAATCCCATTTTCTTCTCCCCATATTTCCATGGAGTCTACTCATTTACATGCCAGTGGTGCTTTCTAATAGCTTAATATCCTACCAAACATGTATCTTTGGGATGTGGGGAGAAACTAATGAAACAGACATGGTCACAGGGCGAAGGTGCAAGCTCCACTCAGACACCGCTGGAAGTTGGGTTTGAAACTGAGTTGTTGGTGTTGTGAGCTGCCTTTCCTAACAGTCTGACCATAAACAAAGATTCATCATCTTCAAGAGTTTCAAAGACATGCTGTTTCAGTTTACTTGACTTGCCAGACACATAATCTCCTCACAAGCTCTATACGTGTGTATGGTTGAATGACAATTAAACTGAACTTGAAGCCCTGGTCCTGTCAAGTATTCGATAAGGTTGTAGAAGTAACAGACTGCAGATGTCGGAATTAAAAACAAGACAAAATAAGATCTGGAAACTTTCTACAGGTCAAGCAGCATCTGTGGAAAGAGAAGCAGAATTAATGACTCAGATTGAGAGCTTTTCAGTGAAATGTCATTGAAGGGTAGTTATTTTGTTTTACGATGTTTCCTGGGCTGATTTTATTTGCAGCATTTTCTGTTCTAACTGCAGGTAAGTTTTCTTTACATTAAATAGTGAATACACAGACAAGCTGGGAGAGCAGATAGAACCTGTTCAGTGTTGGACTGCAGTTGGAATTTAAGATAGGACAAACTGGAATGAACTTCCCTCTAGTAGGATCATCTACTCCTCAGCAACATTGGTATTTCCAGGATTTTCCAGAAAGAAGCATCTTACGGTCAGGGCCGTCCACTGGGGAACTGGAAATGATGCAGGAAAGATCCTATAGAACAAATCCATGATAGATGAATAAGGCCAGCCAAAATGACTCACCTGACAGGTGTACACAACCCTCTTCGGATCTTGCCCCATAGTTTAAGAACCGCAGTCCGGGAATCTCTTTGAAATCATTGTAGTGTACTTATGCTAAGTAACTTCTTCCAATTCCGCTTTCAGTCTTTCCCCATGAAGTTGGCTTCTCTGTGTACTTCTCCGAACAGGAGCTTCACTTTGTGACTCTTATACAGGTTGCATTTGACATCACGTTTTAGTCTCTCAGCTCCAGTACTGCCCACATCTCTCCAGTTTTCCTTCATGTGGCTATGACATTTGTAGTTGAAGTCTTTCTCTAATCTAAGTTGGAAAATGGATGATCTCCATTACTTTGCTTTCAGTCTTCTTCTGATTGGCCCAATACACCTGGGCCAAATTTGCTCACGTAATCTGAACTAGGTATCTTAAGTTCCATTTTAGCCCCTGTGCTTTGCCCAGACACAGCATATAAACTGATTAAATAGCAGCCAATCTCTTTAATGTTTAGAAGCCATTTCTGTTAAGGCAGTAATTTCACATGCACACTCGAATATTAATTCTTGCATATTTAATAACTTAGATTGAATTTGCTTGCCTGTTAAATCACTCACAAATTGTCCTATAACATGCAGTTAAGGAAGGCTCCCAAATGACACTGTTGAGACAAATCATCAACATCACAATATACTCACTAATGGTCTTGCCTGATCTTTGTTTTTAGTTCTTGAATGAGTTATATCCTATACCCCCTTAAAGTGCTTGTTTGAAATGACTCTGCAACCTCTCCACCACTTTATCAGATACCTCGTTTCTCTTTTGTCTTGTGTGCCACAGAGGTTTAAAACTCCAAGTACACCCAATTCTACCCTTGTTAGTAATATTGCTTCTGAGCTCCCCTATATGCTTTCATCTGCAACTGACACCATTTCACATTGGCCCTCATTTCTTTTTTTTGCTCCGATAAATATCTCTGTCCAATTCTATCGCATACTGAAGCTCCCGAGTTCCCAAGAGTCAAGGTGTCTGGAACTTAGCACCTGGTAGGATCACCCATGCTGGCTCCCACTATTGGGTGTGTGCTGCCAGCTTTAACTTCAAAGTTCAGATTAAATTAATTATCAAAGTGCATACTCTATATGTTACCATATACAACCTTGAGATTCATTTTCTTACAGAAATTCACAGTAAATACAAGAAACACTGTAGAATCACTGTGCAAGGCAACAAACTGTGCAAATACAAAATGAAAAAAAAATGATAATAATAATGAATAATTAAGCAGTAAATATCGAGAACATGAGATGAAAAGTAATCAAAAGTGAGCTCATAGGTTGTGGAAACAGTTCAGAGATGGGATGATTGAAGTTGTGTGAAGTTTGCCCCTCTGAACCTCTCTCAGAGGGTGGTGAATCTCTGGAATTTTTTGCCCCTGTGGAGGTTAGAGCATTAGAAGTGTTTAGGATGGAGATAGATAAACATTTGAAGCCTTGAGGAATTGAGGGTTACAGGAGTAGTTGATGCCTACCTAGACAGGGCATGATAATATTGTATAGCAAGGCAGTCTATAGAGGCTAAGTGGTCTACTCCTCCTGTTCTCATGTTTAACAACTACAGGGCTTAAACTGATGATCACTCTTTATTTCTTCTGTGCTCATGTCTAAATTGAAGACAGCATTTTGAAGTTACAGTGACCACTGGGGAATTGTCAGACTCATTCTAACATCATTCGTGAACAATCCCTCGATGCATTCAATCCTTCAAAGATCTGGTTGCTTCAGGTAGCTTCAGTTATTTTCGTTTCCAACCTTGTTGCTAGTATAATGCATAAACCTGTGAGTTTTTTTGCCTTGAGTGCACTAAAATGCAGAATGTACAGAGTAACATGCAGAAAGTAGAGAGCACATTAAAAACTGTCCGCTTCGGTCTATATTCTTTTCAGATCATACCCTCAGCAATAATCATGCAATTAAACATGCCATGTAGTGATGTCACACAAACTACAAAAAGCACAGATTTCAACTGGGAAAGGGGAAAAGGGAAAGGGAAGTACTATGTCAAGACCAGTACAAGATTAGGCCATTCTAACCTCCAAATCTTGAGTGAAGTTCCAAGTGGGGACAAAGTTCAAAGTAAATTATTATTGAATTACCTGTACACACAATGGCCACTTTATTAGACGCACCTGTACACCTGCTCATTAATGCAAATATCTAATCAGCCAATCATGTGGCAGCCACTCAATGCATAAAAGCTTGCAGACGTGGTCAAGAGGTTCAGTTGTTGTTCAGACTAAAGATGAGAATGGGGAATAAATGTGAACTAAATGACTTTGACCATGGAATGATGGTTGATGCCAGACAGGGTGGTTTGAGTATCTCAGAAGCTGCTGATCTGGGATTTTCACACATATCAGTATCTGGAGTTTATAGAGAATGATGTGAAAATCAAAAAAAAAAATACAGAGAGCGGCATTCCTGTGGGTGGAATGCTAATGAGAGAGGTCAGAAGAGAATGCTCAGACTTGGTCAAGTTGACAGGAAGACGACAGTAACTCAAATAACCATGCATTACAACACTGGTGTACAAAAGAGTATCTCTGAATACACAACACATTGAATTTTGAAGTGGATGGGTTACAGCAGCAGGAGGCCACAGGAAGTACAGGAGGTACAGGAAGTAACTAATAAAGAGGCCACTGAGTCTATGTTACCATATGCGTATGTCAATAATTACATTGCAATTCAGTATCTTGCCAGAATTTTGCAGGAAAATATAGAAATGTAATTGAATTTATGAAAAATTATACATAAACAGATGAAGACTGACAAACAATCAATATGCAAAAGAAGTCAAAGTGGACCAATAAAACAAAAAACAAAGGGTGATACAGAGAATGAGTTGCAAAGAGTCCTTGAAAGTGAGTCTGTAGGAAATAAAATCAGTTCAGTGCAGTGCTGATTGAAGTTATGCATATGGGTACAGGAATCTGATAATTGTAGGGTAATAACTGTTCCTGAACCTAGTGGTGTAGAACGTAAGGGTCCTGTACCTCCTTCCTGATGGTAGTAGAGAGAAGAGGGCAGGACTTAGATTGTGGGAAATTTCATGAAGGATGCTGCTTCGTTGTGCCAGCTCTTCGTGCAAATGTGCTCATTGATGGGGAGGGATTTGCCTGTGATGGACTGGGCTGTATCCACCACTTTCTGCAGCCTTTTCCATTTTTGAGCAGTGGTGTTTCCATAGCATACCAAGTGAGAACAGTCTCCATTGTGAACCTATAGAGGTTTGACATGCCAGATCTATGCAAACCTCTACGCAAGTAGAGGCACTGTTGTGTCTTCTTTCTGAAGAGACTTATGTGCTGGTCCCAGGACAATCCTCTAATACGTTATCGCCAAGGAATTTAAAGCTACTGATCCTCTCAACTTCCGTTCCCCTAATGATGACTGGCTAATGGATTTTGGCTTCTTCCTGCTGCAGTCAATAATCAACCAGATTCTCAATGTCCTTCCAAGACAAAAAAATCATTACTACTTTTGATACGGCCACCAATGGTTGTCAGCAAACATAAGTGTGCTTCTGAGTTGGGGGTTAGATGGGTTGGGAATAAGATTCTGGGTTGGACTGAGCTATGTGAAGACAATGTCTGAGAGCTAGGAGTGGGGCTGGACTGAGTGTAATTGTGGTAGGAGTGGATCAAAATACACATGTGATGTCTGAAGGAGCAGGTCAGTCACATTGACAGAATTGTAGACTGCTGTAGGAAGCATATTGAAGACCAGTAAGAATCCCTTCCAAGACCGACATAGGCCATTGGACCCATCAAGTCTATGCCAGTTTTCCAAGGACACTCATTAGTCCCATTCCCTCCCTTATCCACAACATGTTTTCTCTGACAATTCCATTAACTCACCTCTAATTCTCCCACCACACAACTACATTCAGGGGAATTTACAGCAGCCATTTAATCTACCATCCACACTTTCATAGGGAGAGCTTATAAACTCCACACAAACAGACTGGAGATGAGGATTGAACCTGTTGCTGGAACGGTGAGGCAGCAGGACTAATCACCTGTCCCTGAGATGTTTGCAGGCCCTTCCCGTCTCTTTCCACATATCAGCATTTCCATTAGGGATTTATCAAACTTCAATTTAGACCCTGTCCTCAGAAGGTGTATTCCAATTGAACTGATAATTATCGTCTGCTGAACAAGTAATTGTCAATTTGGGATTATGCTTGAATAGATCACTATCTCTTTGGAAGGTCTCACAGACAATGTGGCTCCTTTCTGTACTCTCTATCAATCAGTTAGCATCCAAGCAACAACTCTTGTGGTCAGAGCTCCCTGTCTCCATCAGCTAAGCTGTCTCTAAATAACCGCCCTGTATCATGGCAGCTATTAGTGAACTGACCTAATAAGGTTTTTCTATCAACACAATAATCATTGCGTGGGGCGGCATGGAGGCGTAGTGGTTAGCAAAACGCCTTACAGTGCCAACGACATGGGTTCAATTCTCGCTGCTACCTGTAAGGTGTTGGTACACTCTCCCTGTGACCGTGTGGACTTTCTCTGGTTTCCACCCACAGCTGGTAGGTTAATTGGTCGTTATAAATTGTCCCGTGATTAGGCTAGGATCCTGGGTGGTGCGGTTCGAAGGGCAGAAGGGCTTATCCCATGCTGTATCTCAATAGATAAATAAATTGTTTAACTAAAGCTCTAAATTGGACCAGTGTCCAGTTTGTTTTATCTGCTGGTCTCTTTTGAATGACCTACTTCCCACCCTGTAATATTTAACTTGCAGCATTTGACTCAGACCTTGACTTATTTTACTGAAAGTTGAACTGATTGAAACTGACTAATAAACATTTTGATGATTCCAGCCATAACAACTTGTGTTTCTGCACAGCTCTTTGCATTCAAGAAGATGGCTTGGGGCTCTTCATATGGGGAACATGGAC
This sequence comes from Hypanus sabinus, assembly GCF_030144855.1. Lineage (NCBI taxonomy): Eukaryota > Metazoa > Chordata > Chondrichthyes > Myliobatiformes > Dasyatidae > Hypanus > Hypanus sabinus. Next base: position 41,125,954 of record NC_082721.1, on the reverse strand, counting down.
ACTACAGACAGCAAAGAGAAAAGTGGTAGGACCAACAAGCACATCAAATGATGAAGGAACAGGTGGGGAGAGAGGTGGACTGTGGGGTGTCCGAGAATCATCCCCTTGTTGTGGTGGAGAGGCTTGTGAGTTCTTGAGTTCCCAAGAGTCATACTGCCTGGTACTTAACACCTGGCAGGATCACCTATGGTGGTAAGTTCAAGGTTATTGTCATCTAACTGTACATACATGCAGTCAAACAAAACAATGTTCCTCAAGACCATGGTGCACACACAAAATATGTATCACTCACAGCACATAAAACAAAATATTACCACAATTAAGTTAATAAAATATAATGCAAAATGTGTGCTTTGTGCAGCAGAGGTAAACAGTAAACATGAACAAAGCAGTGAACCGTTCGCTGTCCTGCTGATGTGACCTTGGTGATGGCATTAATCTCACAGCCTGAAGGAAGATGCTGTTACCCAGTCTGACAGTTCTAGTCTTGATGTTCCTGTAGCTGCTTCCTGATGGTAGAATGTCAAAGAGATTGTGGGGTGGGTGGTATGGGTCCTCGATAATGGTTTGGGTCCTTTGTCTACAACGCTGCTGGTAAATGTCACTAAAGGTTCAAGGGGCAGGCTGCAGACCAGGAGATATTCAATCAAGCACTCAAAAGTGGAGCCAGTGGAAGATGACAAAACATCACAATGACAATGAAGACAAAGGAAGGCTGCAGCAGTGAAGGGTCCTCTGTGGTCTTGCATGCCATGGCGCTGGATCCTGACCCTCCTCCACTGTGTGGTGGCTGCCCATGCACCAGCTGCTTCGCATTAAACAGAGTCGATCTCTGTTATGGGAATAACCCCTTGGGAGAACATCATATTCAACTTGAGTGATCACACTACTCGTTCCCGTGTAGTGTACAGAGTGTACAGAAAAAGGGAAAGGAATATTTCTTTCTTGTTTTTCAATATTTTTATTAATTTCTACATAGAAGAATACAGAGTACAATAAGATATATACTATAAGTCAAAAAAAGGATAAAATATTATCAAATACATTATATTTGAAACACACTTGAAATCTCATTATTCTATATTCATGTAAATTAAATTAAATTGTAATATTGAAATGTGATAATTTTATTATATGAAAAAAAAATCTAAGCCTACTACCAAGACCGAAGCTGTTTGGTAGAGAAAGAAAAAAGAAAAAAAGTTCCTCATCATATAGTGAAATATGTTATTAGCCAACATCTGTACTTTAAGAGCAAATCAAAGGTTTTGAAAATAGTTCAAAAATGGTCCCCACAATGTTTGAAAGTCTTGACTAGATTCAGAAATTGAACAACGGATCTTCTCTAAATTTAAGTATGACATAACATCACGTAACCATTGAGCGTGAGTAGGTGGAGCAACATCCTTCCATTTAAGCAAGAGCACCCTCCTAGCTATAAGAGAAATAAAAGCCAAAATGTGCAAGTCAGATGTCACCAAAATAATATATTTTCCTCCAACAATACTGAATATGGCTTAAAATTTACTTTGAAAAGTACAGAAAAAGTTTGAAATACTTCCTTCCAGTATTTTTCAAGGCTCAGGGATGTCCAAAACATATGAATTAGTGAAGCTTCTAGGAATATTTGACATCAAGATTATTCCTAAATTCTTTGCCTTAGGTTAGCATAGGATGTAGAAGTGTTAGAGAGGGTGCAGAAGAGGTTTACCTAGATGCTGCCTGGATTAGAAAACATGACTTATGAGTAAAGGTTGGGCAAACTGAGACTTTTCTCTTTGGAGTCCAGGATGAGAGGCAGTTTGATAGAGGTGCAGAGAAGTATTTATGATTATGAGAGGCACAGACAGAGTGGAGAGCCTGAAAAGAAGGTCAGTGAAGGCCAAGTGTAGAAGGAGAGACACAGATATGGAAAAAGCAATTCACTGAATTTTAATGAGATCTGTACAAAACAAAGGAAAACAATAAATGGCAGGCCACAGGGTTGTTAACTTAAATCTCAATCTAACTAAAAATACTAACGTTGCAGCACAAAAGCAGTATATAGAACTAAATTAATACCATGCATTCAACAGTCTAACTAAGTCACTGATCTTTTACCTGGATTGTGGACTAGGGTAAGCTGGGAGTGTACTCAGTGCTGTGCTTTGATCAATAATGACAGATCTGAAACGAAAGGAAGGGCGTTAAATACACATACAAGGACACCCCAATAAGCTGGAATGTGTGCATTCTGACATGTGTGAATGCCACCTTCTTTCAAATGCCTGCCTGTGAGAGCACCTAGACTCCGCAGCAATCTCCGCAGTTGTGACAGACCCAACACCTTTTTCCTGGGCGTTTATGACCAATATCAGAAGATTTCTGCTTAAAGTGAGTGGAGGAAAGTTTACAGGAGACGTCTGAAGAAGGTTTCTTTACAAAGTGAATGTTAGGTGTCTGAAAGAAAAATGGAAAGTTATGGGCAAGGTAGGAGGAAAGAAGAGAGTCAAGGGTGCCTGAATACACTGCTCGGTGTGGTAGTAGATGCTGACACAACAGCAACGTTTAAAAGACTCTTAGTTCAGTACATGGATGTAAAAATAATAGAGGGTTATGAGCTGAGTAAGAGGGAAGGATTAGATTGAATGTTGAATAGGTTTACATAGGTTGGCATAACATCATGGGTTGAAGGGTCTCTACTGTGTGGCCCTCCAGCACCCAGGGCATGCCCTTTTCTCACTGTTACAATCAGGTAGGAGATGCAGAAGCCTGAAGACACACACTCAGCGATTCAGGATCAGTTTCTTCCTCTCTGGCATCTGATTCCTAAATAGACATTGAATCCTTGGACACAATCTCACGTTTTTTAAATATACAGTATTTCTGTTTTTTCACTTTTTAAAAAATCTATTCAATATACATAATTGATTTACTTGTTTATTTATTATTATTGTTATTTTATTTATTATTATTTTCTCTCTGCTAGATTATGTATTCTATTGAACTGCTGCTGCTAAGTTAACAAATTTCACGTCACATGCCGGTGATAATAAACCTGATTCTCATTCTAATTCTGATTCTGTGCTCTATATAGAGAATCCACTAGCAATGCAGTGAATCACGTTTTCGTGTGTCTGAGAGAGAAACATTGAGGCAACCTCCAGTGTGTTCTCTAGTGCAGTGGAATGATGTACTGGAGTGTTCCACAGTTGGACTTCCGCTCTCCCAGCTGGAATAAATCATGGGACTGACGAACAGCGGGGAAGTTCTACTGCCTTTGCAGAGCATTGTGTACAAAGCTAGGCAGGGAGTTAAACACCTCAGAAATCACCTGAGACAAAAGCTTCCTTTAGGGATTTTAATGAGAAAATTAAGTGAAACTGCAGGAAGTTTAGTAAAACACATATTAGATTCAATACGGAATTGTCATGCACCCGAATGTATTAATATTAGCGATTATTCTCACAAACAACTTTAAACATATTAGTATCCACATGCAACTTTCTATAGCTATGCCATGACTAGACTGAATGCATGGAGAAATGATAGCTTATTAGCAATGAGCGATAAACATAATACTTCCTTCAAAGTACATCTACGAAATGTTAACCAACATTAACAAAGCTGAAGACCCACAGATATTGCTGTATCAGGGGCAAATAATGAATGAATAGAGGGGATGTCATTGTACCATATTTGCTCCATCAAAATCCAAATTAACCCATGCAGGAAATGATGTAAAGAATAGCTTACAAACAGGAAGTAATGATTACACAAAATGAACTGCATGCAAAATGAACTAAAGGCAAAACATTGATACTTTACCTTCAAACTATATTACTAAAGTGGATTGACTGGGCATTATCTCACTGCAGGAGTTTAGTAATGTATACTTTCCTGCTGTCAATTTACACTGTTCTCTACACTTTGCACTGCAACTGAAATCTAAAAAACCCTGCAAATGATGAATATTTAAAATAGAAACAGAAAATTGCCGTAGACCAGGGCTTTCCAACCTTTTTTATGCCATGGACCCCTACCGTGGACCCCATGTTGTGAATTCCTGCTATAAACACTCAGCTGATCAGGCCACTTTTGTAGAAAGAGAAAACATTTTAGACGACCCTCTGAAACATTTTTTTCTCTCTCTTCAGATTTTGAATGGCCAACTGAGTGTTTCCAGCATTTTCTGTTTTTACTTCCTATTTCTTGCATCAGCGGTCTTTTGATTGGTTTCTACATGCTAATAACCAATGTAATTCATTCTGTCTAATAGTGACTATCAGAAGTTTGTACATTATAATCTGTCCCATTTTCTCATAGAATAACAGCCCATGGTGAAGAAGACCATAAGGTATAGAAGCAGAATTAGGTCATTCAGTCCATTGGATGTGCTCCGCTATTCTACCATTGCTGTTTTATTATTCTCCTCAATGCCATTCTCATGCCTTCTCCCTATAACCTCACTAATCAAAAAATTATCGATCTTTCTACTAAATATACCCAGTTTCCACAGCTGTCCATGGTAATGAATTCAACAGATTCACAACCAAAGAAATTTCTCCTCATCTCTGTTCTAAAGGGATGTACTTGCAATCTGAGGCTGAGCCTCGTAAGCCTATATTTCTCAACTATGAAAAACATCCTCTCCATGTCCACCCTATCTAGGTCTTCCAATATTTGATAAGTTTCAATGAGATTCCACCTCATTCTTCTGATCTCCAGCAAGTGCAGGCTGAGAGCCGTCAAACGTTCTTCTTTCATTCCCCGGCTGATTCTTGTGCACATTTTCTGGACCCTCTCTGATACCTGTTCATCCTTTCTTAGGTAAAGAGCACAAAACTGCTCACCATATTCTGCGTGTGGTCTGACCATTGCCTTATGAAGTCTCAGCATTACATCCTTGCTTTTAATAACTTGTACTGTAAGTACTTACAGTTATTGCCTTAGGTTCCTATAACCTGATCTTTAACAAATAACAGTGAAAGCTTCTGAGATACTGGGCAAAGCTACAGAAGGATCTTCGTGTCCTGCTTCACTCTGCTGCAAATATTGAAGTTGGAGGATCATCAACACAGAGCATTGGCTGGTTTCTAGGAGGCTGTGAGTGGGAACAAAGGATCCGCTTCTGGTTGGCTACCAGTGACTAGTGGTGTTTAGCAGAGGTCGGTGTTGGGACCACTTCTTTTTAGGCTGTATATCAGTAATTTAGATGATGGAATAGATGGCTTTGTTGCCAAGTTTGCAGATGAGACAAAGATCGGTGGAGGGGCAGGTAGTGTTGAGGAAACATGTAGACTGCAGAAGGACTTAGGCAGATTATGAGAATGGGCAAGAATGTGGCAAATGAAATACAATGTTAGAAAATGCATGGTCATGCACTTTGGTAGTAGAAATAAATGTGCAGACTATTTTCTAAATGGGCAGAAAATCCAAAAATCTGAGATGCAAAGGAACTTGGGAGTCCTTGTGCAGGAGACCCTAAAGGTTAACTTGCAGGTTGTGTCAGTAGTGAGGAAGGTAAGTGCAATGTAGTATTTATTTCAAGAGGGCTTGAATACAAGAGCAGGGATGTGATGCTGAGGCTCTATAAGGCCCTGGTGAGGCCTCAACCAGAGTATTGTGAACAGTTTTGGACACCTCATCTAAGAAAAGATATGTTGGCATTGGAGAGGGTCCAGAGGCCATTCACAAGGATGATTCTGGGGAAGAAAGGGTTACCATTTGAGGAACATTTAATAGCTCTGGGACTGTACTTGCTGGAATTTGGAAGAATGACGGGGCATCTCATTGAAGCTGTTCGAATGTTGACAGGCCTAGACAGGGCAGATGTGGAAAGCAAGTTTCCCATGGTGGGGGAGTCTGGGACCAGAGGCACTGCCTCAAGATAGAGGGACATCCATTTAAAACAGAGATGCAAAGAAATTTCTTAAGCCAGAGTGTAGTGAATTTGTGGAATTTGTTACCACAGGCAGCTGTGGAGGCCAGGTCGTTGGGTGCATTTAAGGCAGAGAATGATAGGTTCTTGATTGGACATGACATCAAAGGTTACAGGGAGAAGGCTGGGGAATGGGTTTGAGCAGAGAAGAAATAGATCAGCCATGATTGAATGGCGAAGCAAACTCGATGGGCCAAATGGCCTAATTCTGTTTCCATGTCTATTGGCCTCATATTCCATCTCACTTTGCTGCCCTGAGCTCTTGCTAACCTTTCACACCAAATGTCGACACTTGACTCCATCTTATTCCTGAACTGTGGGCTCTTCCTGTCAGAAAATAATCCAAGAGGAGTTTAAAATCATAACAGTTTTGCCCCACTCCGATGTCATTGGACTAGTTTGGGGAACTAACAGTAAGTTGGTTTAAGTTTTGATAGCAAGAGAATAAAAGAGCAATGAGACAATCCCTATTTTGCCAGAATTGGTTTCATAGAATCACAATCCCAAACCAGCCAAGACCTGGAGGACATGGTTGCCAGACTGGGTTGGAGGCAGACGGTGAGAGAACTGAGTGTACCATGGTGACAGATTACAATTACTCAGAACCATCGTCTTCAGCATCGGTGGGAAGGTCAGCCCTGATTTTACTTGAGAGGAGTAAGTACAACAAAAATGCCAGATGTTGGAGGTCTGAAATAAAAGCAGAAAGTAGAACATAGACCAGTACAGCACAGGAGCAGGCCATTCTGCTCACAATGTTGTGCTGAACCACCTAAAAACCACTTCAAAAACACCCAAACACAAATCTCTCCGACCTTTGGCATGTCCATATCCCCCATCTTCCTTACATTCCTATGATTATCCAGACATCTCTTAAAAGCTTCAGATGTATTTGCCTCTACCACCACCCAGACTGCCCATTCCAGGCATCCGTGGCTCTCTGAGTAAAATTGTATCTCTCACATCCCTCATGAACCTACCCACTCTCACCTTCAATGTATGCCCTCTGGTATTAGACATTGCCACCCTGGGAAACAGATGCTCTCTGTCCATTCGGTATGCCACCTTATTGACCTGTGTAGCTACTTTCAAGGAACTATGAACTTGGATCCCAAGATCTCTCTGCTCAGCAACACTGTTACGGATCTTTCCCTTAACAGTGGACTGTGTCTTTGCATATGCCCTACCAAGGTGCAACACCTCACATTCATCTGGGTTGAACTCCATATGCCATTTCTCAGCCCATATCTGAAACTGATCAACATATTGTTGTATTTGTTGCCTGTCTTTTAGACTATCCACAACTCCACCAAACATCCGCAAACTGCTGGGCAAATCAGCAGGTCAGTCATCATCTGCTGAAACAAAGGCAGTTAATGTTTCAGCTGGAGGCCCTTCATTAGACCTTCACCAGAATCCCACACGTGAATCAATAACTGTCATACAGATGCTGTCTGACATGTTGAGTATTTCAAACATTTTCTATTATCAGTCTTTGAGATAAAGTTGTGAGATAGCTCAACCAAATTGCAGATCGAGATGAGCAAAAATTTTGCCATTTAAATACTGGCATCCAGAGGCTTTGGACCACATCATAAGCTCTTTCTGAATCAACAAACTATTGGCCAATTGAACTCAATAGATTGATCAGCATCTTTTGGGGGAAAAGGATTTGTCAACTTCTCAGTTCAACATTTGGCCCTGATAGAGGGTCTCAACTCTTAGTATTACTTCCCCCAATGGATGCTACTTGACTTTCTGAGCTCTTCTAGCAGATTGTTGGCATTTGCAGTGTCTTTTATCATTGTTACAGGATTCCAGCTCCCTGGGTAAGGGCTGAAATGGAACCAAACTAATCACAATCTTTGTGACATATTCAGGCCCTGAGCTTTAGACTCCTATCATTTCATTAAGAACATGATTTCCATAAATCACCCAACGCTATCACTTTCAGTTTATCTACAACAGAAATAATGTCCTATTCCTCTGTCTTTTATTCCAAGCTGACTTCCTTTGTTAAAATCTTTACATGAACTTGATATCACCGAAAACTCCAGTGCCTGTGCCCTAACCCACACTATCCCATTCAATTGCTCCTGAATAAGCGATAAATTGACCTTAAAATCTTTATCTGTCCATTTTCTTGTCTCCTCATTATGTCTGTAACTACAAACGTACATTACCCATACCACGTTCTGACATTTGATCTCTTCTAAACCTGGTCCTGGCACTTTAGCTTCTCCGTTCTTGGCAGCCAAGCCTTCAGCTGACAAAGAGATCTGAATTTCCTTCTTGAAACCACTGGTCCTCCAAATCTACACTTCTGGTCCAGCTTTCGTCTATCTGCTGATGTGCCACATTTTCCTCATTCATTTGACAGGATGTAGGCACTAGTGGAAGGACCAGCATTTATTAATTATCTCTAATTATGTTTGATTAGTTAGTAATCAATGCACAAACATGGAAGAAAAGTGGAGGATGAAGAACGTCCTTCAGAAAGTCTATTAATTTTTCTCAAGCCTGTGGCGTGTACATGTCTCCAAACACAGACCCTGCCATGCTCCAGTAAAGTAGTGTCTGACAAAGATCAACACTGATATAAGATAAACCCCCAAGAGCACAATGATCCCTACTACTTTGAAGGAGACAAACTATTTATAGCTTTATACTCAGTGTATAAAATTGCACCCATAATATACATTACTACGTTCTGTCCACTAAGCTAATGTAACATTATTTACTGAAATCCTCAGCATATGCTACATTTCTCTGTGATAGTGCATGTAACAGTATAAGATCTTTTGCTGTCCATTGTTTGATGTGCACAGCACTCACAGCCAAGGTGCCCAGATGATCCATGATCAACATTTGGCCATCTTCCATCTGAAAGTTAACATTGTGGTTACACCATTTTGCTGAGTGCCACAAGGTAAGGTTAACTTCCTGTCTCCTGAGCAGTGGGAAAGCACATCAGAAAAATGTAGCAGTTACTTAGTCTGCACAAAATCTTTTTTTTGGAGCTTCAGCCCATCTCTACACCATATGGCAACAATGACAGATTTAGCATGAATTCTGATAATTCACAGTTCAGGTTCTGTTAACCTCAAACATCACATCAGCTCAGTTACATTAGTTGGGGCAGAGCATTGGAATGACTTTTACCTTCTCTTGAACTAGGAGTAGTTCTTTAGTGTCCACATAATGTCCCTGGTACAGAAATTCATTCACAAGGAGAGTGCACTTAGTTCTCTTTAAACATAGAACCAGCCTTCACATGGCATATGTTTCCCTACTTAGTGCGTTCTACAAGTGCTGATTTGTTGAGTTTGGAGTAGAGTGTTTAGCTGCTAGTCCAGTCTGCTCAATATCCCATTCAGATTCTGAATGGATTCTATTTTGAAGCTTCTGTAACCAGCACAAGTGTAGAGTTACCTCGGGAAGGCCCTACAGCAACTCCTCCATGGGTCTATGAAAGGTAAGCAGGTGCAGATGCAACTTTGAAGGCTAGTCAGCTTTATGTGAACAACCCTTGAGTGCGCTGATCATCAAAAGCTTCTTTTGCTGACTGACTAACATTACCTGCTGATAAGTGTGACTCATGCAGGATTTAGTGAACTGTTGCCTTCCAGAGAGAACTACAGATGAATCTTTACTCCAGGAATGGGACATTGATCCCGGGTCGACACGAGATTAACAGTCATCTTGTAATCTCACACAGATTCAGCATGCATTAACATGGGCACAATGGATGCTACCCCTTCTGAGTGCTGAGCAGGTTCAATTACTTTCTTTCTGAGAAACCTGTCAGTCTCTGCCTGTGATTTTGATTTCATCATATGACATGTCGACTTTTGCCTGAAGCATCACAGCGGAGCTTCAGAATCAACATGAACCTTGTGTTGAGAGCACTTCAACTCCAGAACCTCCTGGGATGTTTCAGCCTCACCCACCTTCATGCTATGAATGCTTTCTCGTTCCAGCGACATTTTTTTTTGCCAGTCTCATTTCAAAAGGTTTGGTCCAGAGCTTGCAACGTAAGCTGGTGGTGAAGTTTTAACCTCTCTCACCGTCACAACAACAGCTCTGACCACTTCAATGTTTTCTCCAGCACAGATTTTCTGATTTGGCTCTGCTTTTTCATTACCTGGCTGTGTGTTCAGAGTCGATCGTCAATGTACGTATCGTTAGTGTATCACTGTACCCTTTTTGCAGCTCTGACCTCAAGTTGTTCACATTAACCTTTATGATAACAGTCAGCTGTTAAGTAGACTCCCTAATCAGCAAATGTGAATTTTTCTGTTTTATTTCAATCTTTGCTTTCTTTCTATCTGAGAATGCAGGAAGCCAGAAATTTTGTGTTCCTTCCTTTGATGTCTTGCTTCATTTTTTGCTCCATTTTATGCATGTAACCACAACCTTTGGAGATGTAAAACTTTTAAACAATGTACAAATGACACTTACCCAAACCAGCCTTCACATGGCATATGTTTCCTTACTTAGTGCATTTTACAACTGCTGATTTGTTGAATTTGGAGCAGGATGTTTTGTTGCTAGTCCCCTTGCATAGTGTCACATGGAAAAGCAGGTCTCACATCTAATTCCTGCATGTTTTTACTTGCCAACTGCTTGGGCAATTTTCAGTTGGTTCTCAAAGGTCAAATCTACCTCAGATAAAAATTGCTTCTGAATTCCTTCATCACTGATTCTACACATGAACCCATCCTTCGCACCTGAGAGAGTGTTGCTGTAACTGTACTCTTTAGTTAGTTTCCTCAGTTTGGCTAAATTTTTTTGTTTCCAATTGTATATAAAACTGGAACTATTGCATATTCTCACTTGGTTTTGGGTTAAAATGATTCTTCAACGAATTCATTAATTACCTTATACATATAATAGGCATTTTACTGGTACCCCTGTACCTAATCAAGTTGCCACTGAGTGTATGTTCAAGGTTTTCTGCTGCAGTAGCCCGTACACTTCAAGGTTTGATGTGTTGTGCATTCAGAGTTGCTCTTCTACACACCACTGTTGGAATGTATGGTTATTTGACTGACAACAGTAACCTTCCTTTACGCTTGAGCCAGTCTTGCCATTCTCCTCTGATGTCTCTCATTAACAAAATGCTTTTGTCCGCAGAACTGCTGCACCCTGGAAGTTTTAGACTTTTGCACCATTCTCTGTAAATTCTAGTACATACAAATCCTAGGAGATTCAGTTTCTGAGATACTTAAACTGCCTCATCTGGCACCAACAATCAGTTCATGATAAAGGTCACTTAGATCACATTTCTTTCCCATTCTGATGCTTGGTCTAAACAAAAACTGAACCTCTTGACCATGCCTGCATGCTTTTATGCATTGTGTTGCTGCCACATGTTTAGCTAATTAGATATTTGCATTAATGAGCAGGTGTACAGGTGTACCTAATAAAGTGGTCACAGTTATTATTACTACAGTGTTTCTCTGGGATCAACAAGTTTCCTATTATATTATGCTAAGGGTTTCACCACACACATCAGCAGGAGAAACATCTAGCTATTTCTTCCAAAATGCTATTTGTAGCGAAGAAATACAATAGTGTCTCAAAATATTTCTTGACATCTGAGTTTGAGAGTCAAATTCTGCACTCAAGCCTACTGTGGCTTTTTCCCTTATTATTTTTGTGACAGCAGAGAACTGTTAAATTTTAATTTTCTCTTCCTGTTTTTGTTTTAAAGAGAATTTCCCTTCATTCCTCCCTAACTTCAGGAACAATTTCCCTCGTGGCTAACATGTTGTATCTTGCAGAGGATGAGTTTCGATAAGTTAATTTATGGTGTTGATGCTTGCTGGGCTCCAAACTTAGCCCTTTACAGAGATCAACCACAATGGCATCTGCTGAAGGGCAAAGCAATGCTACACAAAAACCCCACAGAAGCAACGTATCTCTTCCCACTGACATGGAGGAGAGCAGCTTCATAAATTATAAACATTACCATAGAACTGATGAGGATAAACTTCCATCTTTGGTTTTCTTTCCTTACAGCTCACCTCAATAGACAAGGGTCTAACTCCTTGGACTACAAATTGTATTATGTTACACAATTAGCTGTACTTGATGGACTTAAACTTGAGAACTGGTTACCAAGCACATTCACCTACTCCAAGTGCACACAGCTCATTTCAGGCAATGGATCAGGGCATATGATTCATTTATGCATTGATAACACTGGAGTATTAGATGATATCAATTGGCAATGCCAGCTCAATTACTGCAGATGTTAGTAAATTATAAGGAGAATTTGCACCTTAGGGCTAGTGTGGAGACTCACTTGCAAGAGCTGAGTTAAAGTGCCAGAGCCAACCCAGGTTGAAGATCGTACTTTATTTCTCCTGGATAGTCCCAAGTCTTTCCAGCGTTGTCCAAGTCATTTATTTCATTACTAGTGGATGGACATGTTTGGGACTACTCTTCCAAATTTCCTGCCATGGCACAGCAATGAGAGCAAACTTTACATCCCTTGGATTGGCATTGCTGTTAATGCAAAGGTTGTGTGCAATCATGTGGTAGGGCTCTGTCATTCTGTCATTCGAATATGCATGACATGTGCATTGGAACTGCACCAAAATGGTGCAGGCTGTTCATGGAACATTTCTACTGTTTTTTCAGCCTGTTGTTCATTAACTAACTTTCTAATCACTCTTTTGGCAAAAGGTTTGCTGTGTAGCGCAGTTCAGAAATTCCTTGTGATCTTCATTGACAGCATTCTCTGGAAAAAATCAAAATTTCTCTTCTACAAAGATGATTTGCCTGAAAGAAGCTTATGATAATTCAATACATTAAATGCCCTCCATTTGATCTTAAATTAAGAATTCTGGGCCATTCAACACAAGGGACATTCAACTAACAGGTTCAGAATTATACAGGTAATCCTCTCCCATTTTTAATAAGCTACTATTTTGACAACCTTACACTCTTCAGATATAACTAGCAGTGTAATTTTATATAGTTTGAATGCAGATGCTACAAACATTTTCCTATGCTGCTGGCTGTGTGGGAGTTTTCTAATAATAAAATTTCTGACATTATTCAGAGAGCAACATACAAGCTCCTTAAGTGTATTGGGAAATGTTCCTCTCTTAACCAACACCACTAGAAACAAATTAACTGGTCGTTCATCATATTTCATTTTTGCATAACTTTCCACTGCACAAATTAGCAAACAGTTATTGCAAACAATGATTGTGGGGGAGTTAGTGATATTCTGAAAGATGCTATATAAATTCAATGACCTCAGAATTGTTCCATGCTGGAAAAGAGAGGTCAGTCCACCTACACATGATTGGACAACAAATGTTTTGTACATTGGTCCCCACGACAATACTCGAGAGTGTTCAGTCCTGTGGCGTCAATTGTAATAGCATTGGGCCTGAACACGTTGTAGCACAAAAATCCATCTGTTCTGCCAGTGAAGAGTTTTCAGGGCCACTTGAGGCAGCTGGGGATATATCTAGTTGTTTGAGGCAGACCTTCTATATTATGGGTGGGTTTGGTTGTCTGAAATTTGAAGGTGGGTTTGGGGGTGATGAAAGCCAGATCGTTAGATACTGTATATTTGTGAAGATAGCTAGATATTTGAATGCTGGAGTAACAGAGAGCTATGTGAATGTTCCTTTATAAGACAAATTTTAAAATGCAAAATGCTATAGATGCTGAAAATGTGAAATAAATGCAAAGAATGCTGAAAACACTCAGTGGAACAGACAGCATCTAAGAGTGTTTGTTAATCAGATACAGATGAAAGTTCTCCGTTCTAATGAAAGGCAATTGACTCGAAATATTACCTTGTTTCTGGCTCCATAGATGCTCCCTGATCTGTTGAATATAAAGACCACTAGACACAGCCCCAGAAATAGGCCATTCAGCCCATTGAGTCTGCTCTGTATTCCATCATGTTTGATCCGGATCACACTCAGTCCCATACTCCTGCCTTCTCACCATATCGTTATGTCTAACATTTTCTGCTTTACATCTCAGACCACCTAGCTTACGTTGTAAGCTTGCATAGTGGTGTTCTAAAATCTTAAATAAAAATGTTCATTCCATTAGTATTAGAATACAAAGAAACCTGAAACCACTCAAACAAGAATTATTTACCCAAAATAATAGTATACCTGCATTTCACCGTTAAATGCAGTATGAAACATGGAATATTACATTAATTTGTTATCAATATATATATGATGTTTATGGAATATTATATCCATAAATAATAGCTGTGCAATTTAATATGGAATAATTTAAGTTATATTCAGTCTCCATACATTTTCTTTGTGATGTGCAACGTGAAATCAAGTTCAGTGTGTATTTATGAGAAGGTGAAATGGTTCCTCCTTGACACCATGGTGAATCACTAAGTAATGAAAGGTCAGTTCAGAGTTTTATCTTAATACAGCAAATGAGGGCAGTGTGAATAGAATTCTCAATCAGAATAGCTTGAGCAGTAAGTTTCCGTAGGTGGCTTCAGAACCAAAGCATTGACCTTGACACAAGACTCGGCAAAGAGGATGCAAGATATTGGACTATGAAGAGAGTCTTAGGGAATATTCTGGAGTTAGGTTATATAGCAATTATTAATTTCAAGAGCAATCAATCTTCAGATTTGAATGTGGATTGTAGATTGAATTTACAATACAGCTCTGAACAGTAATCTTTCTGAAGCTGCAGATTGGTGTAGATTTCAAACCAGGAAACACCCATTCACTTGATGACTGCGTTTACATGAATGTAGCTAGAGAGAGACAATATTGATTAGCATTCATTTTGGGTGCCTGGTGTGTGGGTGTGAAGAAGGAGGCGTCTATAAATTATATGTAATTCAAAGGAAGCATTGTAGGTACATTGTAACTATAGAATTGTCTTGCTGTTATACCTTTGATCTTTAGCATATAAAATGTCATGTAATATTGGGTCAGGCAGGTCTCTCCAGTATGATGCCTGCTGCTTGTTTTACTGAATAAACACTTCTATATCCACCAGCTTCTGTGTCTCTCCAGTGACTTTGTTCAGCATCACAACAGAGAGCACAGCAATTCAGGTGAGCTGAATTGCTACTCTGTGGTATTGTTCCAAGTTCTCGAGCTGAGTGACTTCTTCCTACATTTTAGCTATTCTATTATTCTCTGAAATGTCTAAATGAGCTCACAGTCACCTTGTTACAGTGCCAGCCTCCGGGGTTTAGACGCTCCGATTCTCCAGAGTATGGATAACTGGTGTGGCCCCTTTAAAGATTCAGGGCCTCTCTTGTAATTGACACCCAAGGTTTGGTGCTATAATTTGGATATTTAAAGAGCATCTGAACTGAGGTTTGGTGCTCACTCACCAGCTCATCTCTGGTTCCATCTGTGTTTGTGTTTAGGATTTCTGTCTCATTTGGATTCTCGTCTATTTCTCATACAGCATCTAGTCAAGAACCGGGTTTTCAACTCAGTCTTGAAATCATGTCCCGATTCTAGAATCGGATACTCCAGTACCTGAGACCTTACCATCCTTGCCTAAGCCTCTCGTCATAGCATGATTGGACTCAATGGGCAGCCACAGTGAGGAGATTTCAAGAGATCGCCTAGAGATATGCAACCTTCAGGTCACTATGCACCCACTGTCGAAAAGAGGAAGCCAGAATCACTTGAGTGAGTTGCAGTGGAGTCAGTCAATCTTCCAACCCCAGAGAGATTCAGTGGTGATCCAGTTTCTTGCCGTGGCTTCCTCATACAGTGCTCATAGGTGTTTAAACTCCAGCCATCCCACTTCCCTATGGAGCACGGAAAGATCTCACTCCTGATTAGGAGTGCTCTGGTCTGGGCCACTGCACATTGGGAAATTTGCTCTGATTCAGAAGAATTCATGAACACCATGAAAAGAGTGTTCCATCATCCCAGTGAAGCTAACAGTGGGATGAAGGTGTGTTAAGGTAGTCAATCAGCCGCTGTATATGCAATTGAGTTTTGGACTTTGTTTGAGGAGTGTGGCTGGAACGGGGAGACTTTGGGCACTTTGTACCACTATGGACTCTGAGGCGAATTGAGAGATGTCCTTGCTTTGGAAGAGGCAGCAGAGGACTTAGAGGCTGTGCTTGATCAGTCCATCCACCCACCAATCCCTGGATTCTCTGGAAACCAGTGGAGGAGACAGAATTTTGCTTGGGGTAACCTGAAGTCTTTGGCAGACTCAGTCATTCCTCCAAGGTGGACAAGCCGGCTCCAGTCAACAGAACTGTATGAGTTCTGATCATGTCCAGTCGGAGGAGTGCTGGAAATGGAGAGAAAGGTCCCAAGTTCAGGAACAAGCCAAGAAGCTCGCCAAGAAAGTACCCAAGAATTCTGGAGCCCTAGCAGCCAAGCCTCGGGAACCAGTTGGCTGGTCCCGCTTAAAGGAAATGCTCCTAAATGTAACTCATTGGAACCTAGTCCGAGGAGGACAAAGACTATTTGTAGAAGCTTGTTTGAGGATATAGATGAAGATTTAAACACTAGAAAGGGCTCTAGTGAATCCATAGAGGAGACTCTGTGGTCTGCTGAATTGCCCTGGTTCATAAGGAGCCTCAGGAGTTATCCTTGGAGGCAAGATCAGGAGCAATTGCAACACCTGAGTTCATCAAAATTCCCTCTGCATACAGGATTTGGAAGCAGTTTTCAACAAGGGAAAGGCCTTGACTCTTCCACCACACTGACACTATGACTGTGCAATTGATCTTCTGCCTAGTACTTGTCCTTCACGGGGTTGAGTGTACACGTTCACAGGCCTAGAGAGATGTGCTATGGAGGTGTACATAGAAGAGGCACTTGCTATGACATTCATTCAGCCCTCCACCTCACCAGTTGGCACAGGCTTCTTCTTTGTACAGAAGAAGGATGGAAGCTATTGGCCATGCATTGATTATAGAGGGCTGACTTGCAAAATTGGCAAGAAACGTTATCCACTTTCACTCATGATCACTGCCTTCGAGATGCTCAAAGTTAGATTTGCAGAGTCTCAAGATGGACCCTTCTAATGCACAGGCAATCAGAGATTGGCTGCAACCATCCAGTGTGAAGCAAGTCCAATGGTTTCTGGGATTTGTCAATTTTTACATAAAGTTTATCAGGAACTTCAGCTTAGTGGCAGCTCTGCTGACGGCACTAATTAGGAAATCCATGGGCCTTTTTGTTTGGACGACTGAAGCGGAGGCTGCCTTTGCAGATCTCAAACAACAGCTCATAACAGCTCGCATTTTAGGCTCACCTAACCAGGACCTTCCCTTCGTCATAGAGGTGGACACCTCAGATATTGGAGATGGTGCGCTATTGTCTCAGCAGACACCCTCTGATTATAAGCTGCACCCATGTGCCATTCTTCTCCAGGTACTCTCGGTGGAGACGAACTACGATATCGGAAATAGGGAGCTGCAATGGAGGAAAGGTGTCACTGGCTTGAGGGTAGAAAGAACCATATTTTATTGTTCAGACAGACAACAAAAACCTAGCTTATATTTAGGAGGCCAAAAGACTGAATTCCAGGCAGGCTAGCTGGTTTCTTTTCTTTAACCGGTTCAATTTTGGTCTGACCTGTTGGCTGGGGTCAAGGAATCAAAAACTGAATGTCTTGTCAGTTCGATGAACCTGAAAAAGAGGAGTATCCTGCCACCATTTTGCCCCAAACTAAGATGATAGAGCCAGTCATTGGGGAATCGATGTATTTAATGACAAGGCCCAGGTTCAAGGGGAGATTCCAAAGAAAGACCCTCTGGGTTGTTTGTTCGTTCCAAGTTCTGTCAGGTCTAAGGTTCTTCAATGGGGCCACACGTCTATAATGACTGCCCACCCACGGGTCGCCAGAACCTTTGAGTTCATTGAGGAGATATTGGTGGCCTGGAATGACTAGGGAAGTTTGACAATATGTGCAGGTGTGCAAGGTGTTCACTTGGACAATGAACCCCACACCGATCCTCACTGGCTCCTTCACACTCTACCTGTTCCAGACAGACCATGGGCACACATCTCCATGGACTTCTCTAGGGGGACTACCATCAGCATGGTGATTGTGGATCACTTTTTGAAAGCTTGTAGTTTCATAGCACTAGACAAATTACTGTCAGTGGCAGAAACAGCTGAGATTGTCCTTCATCAGGACTTCAGGGTCTGTGAATTTCAGGTGGACATTGTTTCGGCTCGTAGTCCACAGTTTGCTTCACGTTTCTGAAAAGCATTCAGTATTTCAATTGAGGCTGGAGCAAGCCATTCCTCTGGGCTTCACCCACAGCCCAATGGTCAGACAGAGCGGGTGAACCAGGACATGAAGCAAACTCTGAGCTACCTGGCTTCAGAAAGACTAGATGAGTGATGAAGTCATTTGATGTGGCAGAGGTCGCACACAACACATCACAGCATTCTGCGCAAAGGATGTCCCCGTTTAAATACCAATTTGGGGTATACTCCACTATTCCTCCCTGAGCAGAAGGATGGGTTGTGGTTCCTGCTGCCAAAGATCTCATCAGATGCTGCAAGGAGAAATGGACTATGATGAGGAAAGTTTTGTTGGTCTCTCTCCATAGGGCTGAACTGAAGGCCAACTGCAAGAGAAGAGAGGGACCAGCTTTGCAGCCTTTGTTGTCTACTCAAGATTTACCTCTCTGGGTGGAGTCAAGAAAACTGGTGCCCAAGTTCACTGGGTCCTTCAAGTTCCTTAAGAAAGTGAACCCAGCAGCCAAAACTTTGTAACCCCTAATCCTACCTTCCATATATTCATGTTGAAAGCTGTGAGTACCACCATCAGCCCTGCCACCATCTAGATTCGTTAATAGGGAACAGGTCTTCACTGTGAAGGAACTTCTGGATTCATGAACTATTCAGGGTGCATGGCAGTTCCTTGTTGATGGGGAAGAGTTTGGACCCAAGGAATGGCTCTGAGTTCCAGAAAGGGACACGTCTGCTGTGTTTAGACACCGTGATTCTCTGGAGTGTGGACAACTTGTGCAGCCCCTTTAAAGATCCAGGCCCGCCCCATTAATTGGTGGCCATGCTTTGGATATTTAAAGAGCACTTGAGCTCAGGTTCAGTGCTCAATCATCAGCTCAACTCTAGTTCAATCTGTGATTGTGTTTAGGATTCCTATCTCATTTGGATTCTCATGTAGTCTCATCAGGTTCTCGTCTAGCATCTAGTCAAGAAACCTGTTCTCATCTCAGTCTCAAAATCATGTCTCAATTCTAGTCTCGGATACTCCAGCACTTGGGCCCTTCGCTTCCTCACCTAGGCCTCTCATCACACGTCACAGTGGATGTGGCAACAATTTACTGAAGGACTTTCTGAGAACAATTGGGAGGAAATGGTAATGACTTTAATTTTCATGTCATTAAAGGCATACCACTGGTTTATGTTTTTGCTATATTTTTATGTTTATAATTTTCTTTCTAGGGAATTTTATTCGGCCTTGGATTGGTGAGGGAATGTCTTTATTTGTTACTTCTGTCTTATCAGAGTCATGGAGCTGTAAAGCCACAGAAACAGACCCTTCAGTCCAATTTATCCTTGCTCACCAAGGGGTCTTCCTACATTTATTCCTCAAAACCTTTCCTGTCCATGTCCCTGTCCAAAAGTCTTCTAAATATTGTACTTGTACCTGCTAT
Source organism: Hypanus sabinus (assembly GCF_030144855.1). Lineage (NCBI taxonomy): Eukaryota > Metazoa > Chordata > Chondrichthyes > Myliobatiformes > Dasyatidae > Hypanus > Hypanus sabinus. Next base: position 41,106,392 of record NC_082721.1, on the reverse strand, counting down.
AGCATTCCACTGGTATGTTCATCAATGATTCTTGATATGATAGAGAAGTCAAACAAAATGCAGATAAGTACTTTTGAAGTTGTGATCTATGCTCAGAATGCAACCTATTACCACAGAATTCTAACGCAACTAAAGCATTTGACTCCCTGTCACTTTTTTGCTTCATTTTCTCTTCTTCCTTTCAATTGGAGCTGTTGTGATGCAGTTGTCACCTCGTCCTTTCAGTCACCTAAGTTCGATCCTGACCTCCGATATTGTCTGTGTGAACCTTATGATTCTTTCCTGTGACCGAATGGGTTGGTAGGTTAAATGGCCACTGGAGATGGGTAAAGCCCACATGACCTTAGAACATGGGAGGAAAGTCACGGCATTACAGTGAGAACATGCAAACTCTGCGCAGACGGGTGCCAGAGGTCGGAATTGAACCCTGGCCACTGGAGCTGTGGGGGAGCAGCTCCATCACCTGTGCCAACGTGTCATCGGCTTCAGATCCTCCTGCTGTGGGAAGCAGGTTCTTTGCTGTGTTGTTGTTACAAATAGGACTTTAGGTTGGCAATTGGCCAAAGAGTATTGACAACCTGCAGAAAGAACAGAAAGCTACCTTCCAAATGCTTCAAGTAATTTGAAGGGCTGTTTAAAACAATGCCTTGTAATTTATTTTTACTTTTTATTTTATTTAATGGCATGGTAACAGCCTATATGGCCCAATTACATCCATACAATCAATTAACCTAGTAACCTATATGTCTTTGGAATATGGGAGGAAACCAGAGCACTGGGGCAAAACCACGTCAAGGGGAGAACATATAAAGTCATTACAGCAGGGGCAGAAATGAACTGGGCCACTGGTGGTGTAATGGTGCTGCTCTGGAGTCCTGGAGTGCAGAAACAGGCCCTCAGTCACAACACATTCATGCTGGCTATGCTGAGCTTGGATGTCTTGAGATCTGGGTATATGCATCTGGATGTGTGCTGGGGCTTTGAAAGGATGTGTTGGTCTCATGGTTGTACCAGGTGGGATATCTGCTCCTTAACAAACCTATTGCCACAAAACTAGACACAGAGTTATATCAATAAAGTCTGGCGTTTGAATTCTTTGCCTTGATTCCTTGTTATTGCAAGTATAGGTTCATGGTCTTCTTTGAAGAGTTTGTTGGCTCCCTTGCATAAGGCATATCTTTCAAATGAACAAAAAGCAATCATCTGATTTCTCAATACAAAATACATAAGGTGAAGATTCCTGCTGGGAACATGACTGAAGAAAAGTGGATGTGATATCACTACACCTCGTTGGAGTGAGAGTAGAAAGTAAAAAACACAGGAGTCAGGTGTAGGTTATTTATTCACTTGGTCCCATTCCAGATATTCAATGATATCATGGCTAATCTATGATCTAATATTACCTTTTTTTCCATATCAATTAATGCTTTTAGTGTACAAAAGTGCTCATTTAGAATTAGTATCAATTGCCATTAGTGGATCATGGTTCAACATTTCCACTGCCTTTTCCACCCTAATTTTACCCCTGACAGGACTGAGTGTCACTCAGATCAGTAAGGTAAGCTTCAGCTGGGGCACAGAACTCCTGAAATTACTAATGAGCGGATAACAGGGAAACTGGCTCCCTCAGAGACACACAGATCCTCGTGCACGCACAGGACTTGGCAAGAATGCACAGAAAGATCCCAATGTGTCAGTGGGGATTTCCTGAACTGTGGATCCACCTAGAATCCTTCCTTAATATCCTGATAAATATAAGGTATACACGCACCATGGGACGGTCTACCTGTGACTTTATATATCTGTCTCACACCCTTTATCCCCAGATCCCCTAAATATGAAGCCCAGCAATCTATTAGTGTAATTGTTTATTTCCTGTTCCCATCCATTATATTTTATTTGTAGATAGATCCCAAGTCCCAGCTTTCCCTTTGTTCCTAGCTTTCCTCCATTTGCATATTATTCTTGTTCATCCCTAGTGCCAAAATACACGGCATAGCATTTTTCTCCACTGAAACTCATTCAATGCAGCTTTGTGTATTTGCCTAGCTTGCTAATATCCCCTTGAAATCTACTGAGAATTAAGTTAAAGATGAAATAAAATGATCTACAACAACTCTAGAAACACACAGTAGAAGAAGGGGTCACCATCACATTTATGTTGTTGAAAGCACAGGAACAAATACTGCATCATGATTAGTCTTGAGGAATATAAATTTTGGGACTTAATAGAATTGAATACCATGGAAAACAAAGCCAGCAGAGAGGTAAAGGACACTGCAATCTGCTGTCACTCATCTTACAATATTGAACCAAGTCAAGATCTACCTGATTATCTATTTAATAAATGCAGAGACTGTCATTTTGCCAGGGGTGTTTAGACAACCTCTGCGTCATCTTCTAGTTATTTTTCTGTTTATTCAAAATGAGACAGGATTAAGTGTGGCACTGCTGAGGACGTTCAAGCAATCAAATTACATTAACAAAACAGCACAAGTGTACATGAAAGTACCAGGAAAACAGATTTGAGTTTGTTTTCCTCAGTTACATGACAGGCTGACAACCTGACCAGAAGGAAACGTATTTACCCTGAGAAAGCCTAAATATTTTTGGACTTTGTAGGGAATTTGTTTTGTTAATTCAGGTTTTTCTTGGTTTCACTAGTTCCCACCTTTCTGTGATCCCGGCTTAAGCTGTGCTATTCTGCTCACTGCAGGGCTTTGGTAAATAGTTCTGGGTGCATTCTTGTCAGGCTAAGCTTCGGCCGCAGTACAAAAAAGTGTATCGACCAGGGATGACGGCCGGTTGTTTAGGGAAGCTTGTTAAAAATCTGTATGCAACTATGTGTGGCAAAACTGCCCACCCAAAGGGAAAGATCTGGTGGTAAAAATCTGTGAGAGGTGTTTCATCAGTCAGTCCTGATTCAATGTCCTGACCTGAAATGTCAACCGCCCCTTTGGCTCCAAAGATGCTGCCTGACCTGCTGAGTTCCTCTATCAGTGTGTTTATTGTTTCATCAGGGCTCCAACTGAGTTTGGAAGATTAATCATCTGTAGACAAGGGAATTCACAGGCAGGGCAATGGAAGAAAAGCAAATGCCTAAAGATAGGATCTGACAAAGCCGCTCAAAAACAGGAAAGAGTTTGACAGGGTGAAAATATAGAAGAATGATTTGTGCCAGTGTGTGACCTGGAGGTAAAGGAAATAAATGTGTGATTATTTTTACAGATGGCTGGGAAGGCCTTAGAAATGCTCTACTATAACACAGATGTTTTTCAAAATGAAGATGGCAGATATTTTAATGAGGAAACTGTACCAGGAGATAGAGAATCAGTAGGGGAATGCTTCTAGCTGGATGGTTCAGAGGGTCACTGAGATCTTTCTGTGCCATAAGATTCTGAGTTTGCTGATTATTTTCTATTCATTCTTGGGATCTGAGTATCGCGGTTAGGACCAGTATTTATTGCTCTCCCCCATTGCCTTTTGGAAGATGTGTGCGATCATCTTCCTGAACCACTGCCCTACTCCTGATGAAAGAGTTCCACTGTGGTGCAGAGGAGGGAGTTCTAAGATTAACATCCAGTGACGGACTGGTGAAGTGTTTAGAGTCCAGGTTAATGAGTGACCTCTGGGGAACCTAACTGTGGTTGGGTTACCATCAAGTAGCAGCCCTTGTCCTTCAGGAGGTAGAGGGTGTGAGGCTGGAAGGTACGGTTGGAGTGGTCTGGGCATGTCACTGCTGTACGTTCTGTGGATAGTATGTACTGTACTAGAGTCGGAGGGGATCAATGTTGTGAGTGGTGGATGGGGTAGTAATTAAGCGGGCTGCTTTGTCCTGGTTGGTGCTGTGTCTGTGTAAGTTGTATGTGCCTAACCTCATTGACACGGACCTAGTGCATAGCCCTCCATACCCCTCCCATCCATGTACTTATATAAATTTCTCTTAAATGTTGCAATCAAACTTGCATCCTCCACTTCCAATGGTGGCTCATCCACTCTCATACCACCCAGTGAGTGAAGATCCCCTTCAAGTTCCTCTTAAATATTTCACCTTTCACCCTTAACCTATTAACTCCGGTTCTGGCCTCCCCAAACTCAGTGGAAAATAACTGCTTGCATTTATCTTATCTATTCCACTCACAATTTTCTATACCTCTATCAAATCTTCCCTCATCCTCCTACGTTTCAGGGAATGAAGTCCTGACCTATTCAACCTTTCTCGTTAAGTCAGGTACACAAGTCCTGGCAACATCCTGGCAAATTTTCTCCGTACTCTTTTAATCTTGCTGATATTTTACCTGTAGGTAGGTGAATAGAACTGCACACAGTACCTCACACTTGGCCTCCCCAGTCCAACCAGTAGAACATCTCAACTCCTGTAAACACTACTCTGATTCACTGATGCCAAAAGCTAGCTCTCTTTATGACCCGATATACCTGTGACACCACTTTCAATGAATTATGGGCCTGTGTTCCCAGACAGCTTTGTTGTACCATACTCCTCTGTGCCCTACCATTCGCTGTGTATGGCCTACCCTGATTTATCATCCCAAAGTGCAACACCTTACAGTTGTCTGCATTAAATTCCATCTTCCTTTTTTTTTTAGCATATTTTTTCCAGCTTGTTCAGAACCTGCTGCAAGCTTTGATAGCCTTCCTCGCTGTTCACTATGCCCCCTACCTTGGTGTCATTCAAGAATTTGCTGATCCAATTTACCACATTATCATCCAAATCATTGATATATATGGCAAGCAGCTATAGACCCAATACCAATCTCTGCGACACACCACTAGTCACAGGATTCCAGTAAGAGAGGTAACCATTTTACCACTCTCTGGCTTCTGGAAAGACAATGTAGAATCCAATTTACCACTTCATCCTGAATGCTAAACAAGAGAACCATTTGGACTAGACTCCCTTGCTGGATTTTGGCAAAGGCCTTGTTGAAATCCAGGCAGACACCATTCACTAGCTTTCCTTTATCAACTTTCCTGGTAACCTCCTTAAAAAGCTCTGTAAGAATGGTTAGATGTGAACTACCACATTGACTATAAGTAATCAGGTCCAAGTTATCTAAATATTTAAGTATCCTTTCTCTTAGAATACCTCCCAATAACTTACTCACTACTGACATCAGGCTCACAGATCCCTACTTTCCCAGCTTAGTAGAGCCTTTCCTGAACAATGGAACATTATTAGCTCTCCTTCCATCCTCCAACATCTCACCCATGGCTAAGGATGTTTTAAATACCTCTGCTTGGGCCCAGGCAATTTCTGTACTACCCTCCCACAAGTTCAGAATGGGACATCTTATCAGGCCTTGGGGGCATATCCACCCTAATTTGCCTCAGGCTAGCAAGTACCTGATCCTTTGTAATCCTGATACAGTCTATGATCTCACTACTCATTTACTTAAACTCTGTACTCTCAAAATTTAACATCCTAAGGCATCCCTTTCCCAGAAAACAACCTATCCCAATCCATTCCTGCCTGATCCTTTCTGATGCCATCAAAATTGTTCTCTCTCCAATTTAGAACCTCAGCCTGAGGACCAGTCCAATCCTTCCGCATAATTACCTTGAAACTAATGGAATTATGATCACCTGATACATGTTCCCATGCTCACGCCCTGTTATCTCCCCTGTCTTGATCCAGTATCACACTCTTCAGTTGTGTCCTCTATATATTGGTTAAGGAAACTTTCCTGAACACTTTTGCCAAACTCTGTCCCATCCAGTCCTTTTACATACTGCATGGGATATATGGATCTTGGTGAATATATGGAAAGTGAAAATTAACTGCTATTACAAACATAAATTACAATATGAAGTATTTATACAAAATTTAAATTAAATAACTAGTGCAAAAAGACAGCAAAAATAGTGAGGTTGTGTGCATGGCCTGGTTCATCTGTTCAGAAATCTGATGGTGGAGGGAAAGAAGCTGTTCTTAAAGAGTTGAGCATGTGCCTTCAGGCTCCTGTATCTCCACCTCGATGGCAGTAATGAGAAGAGGGCATGTCCTGGGTGATGGGGAACCTTAAAGATGAATGCCAGCTTTTGAGGGATCACCTTCTGAAGATGCCCTGGGTGGTGGAAAGGTGGTGGCCATGATAGGAGCTGGCTAAGTTTGCAGATTTTCTGATTCTGTGCAGTGGTCCTTCTATATCAGACGGTGAGGCAACCTGTTAGAATGCTCCCAAGTGTGTCATGGATACTAAGACATACTGAAAAACTTTGGGTCTCATCCAGGCAAATCATTCCATACATAAGTACATTAAGGTACTACAAAAGGAAAACAGTAAAAGCACAGCAGTGTTAGATATATGGCGAAAGTGCAGTGAAGGATAATAAATAAAACAGCTGAGAAATGCCACAATCATATTCCACTTCATAAATCAGCAGTATTTGGATGCATTCCAAATGTATGGATTTCTACTGGCTTTAAGATTTACTTTAAATTTATTAAAGGTGTGGGAGGAGAGAAGCTGTTCATATTTCAGCCCTTTGAGCAAACACAAAATGCTCGGGGAATAAATGTTCAGGCAGCATCTATGGAGGAAAATGAATGATCAATGTGTCAGGCTGAGATCCGTCCTCAGGACTGATGAAGGAAGTGGGCAGAAACCGTAGTATAAAGATAGGTGGAAGGGATGGGACAGGAGCTGGCAGATGATAGTCAAACCCAGGTGCAAGGGGGTAGGCAGAAAGATGAGGGAGGGAAAAAATAACAATGTGAGAATCTAGGAAAGAAGGGGATAGGTGGAAAAGGCAAAGGACTGAGGAAGAAGGAACCTGATTGGAGAGGACAGTAGATCATGGGATAAAGGGAAGGAGTTGGGGAAACAATAGGATGAAGGTGAAAGGTCATGAGGATGGGAGTGGGGAAAGAGAAGAGATAATAGTGCGACATGGATAAAGGGAAAACAAGATTGTGTGTGGAAACAGAGGGGAGTGGTTACTGGAACGGATAGTTTAGATCAGGATGGCATCAGTGACTGGGCTATTCTCCATGCAGTTCTTTGTAATCAGCTGGAGACAGAAACTGAATTTAACTGCAGAGGGGGGAATAGCTGGATTCCCAATGTGTTTCCTCTGGTAAGCAGAACTATCCTGCTTTCAGACAGGTAGTGACTAGAGGTCAGGTAGCGATGGAGCCTAGATAAGAGCCCTCATTCAACTGGCCAACTTTTCACTCACGTAGATCTCTGTATACTTCATTCTCTCTTGTTTAGGGCACGATGGCAAAACTGGTGAATCTTTTGTGTCATATTGCCTATGACCTGGGTTTGATCCTCACTTGGTCTCCTTGTGTGGAGTTAGTATGTTCTTCCTGTGGTCCTGTGGATTTTCTGATTTCAGTATCCCAAGGATGTTTAAGTCAACAGGTTACTTAGTCACTAGCTTGTGAGCTAGCATATATTCGACAGACTTTCTTCAATACTCTAAGTAAAACATATTGGCAATTGTCTTTCCTTGAATACTTCATCAACTCATCCAATGCTTTAATGACAGACTAGAGAGTCTTTATGATCAAGTTCAAGCCAATCTCTCTCCTGTTTCCAGGGAGTCCTCTGGGACCTTAGTTTGCATCAACAGTGACTCTTCGAAGATTGGTGTCTGAAAGAGGGAATGGTGACCTTGTGCAAGATATGGGGAAGGAGTGGAAAGGTCAGATAGAAATGAAGGGGGAATAGAGATCCCAAGTTCCAGTGATAAGATGCCAGAAGTCCAAAACCTAGCAGTTCAACTCCAACAGAAATAAGAGGTGAATTTAAGAATTAACTGATAAGGTAGATGTTGAGCTTTTGCATGACTACTGTTGTGTAATATGGTCCTATTACAGAGAGGCTCATTTCTCTGATTGAATCCTTGTTTATTCTAGTTTTGCTTTGAGGCTTTCAGCTTCATTTTTAACTTTCATTAATGTATTCAAAATATTTCCCTAAAATATGGATTTTTTTTCCAATGCGGTTACCCCTCCTTGAGGTAATGTATGTAGGATGGTGAGAGAATGAAATAGAGAATATGGAAACCCAGGTGCAAATATCATTGGCAAGTAGACCAGATCTTCTTGTGGATAATCTGCCATAAGGAAGTAATTATAACTTGAGTTATATTGATTATCTCTCTTAAATTGCCAGAAATCCTCAATTAATTACTTTGGGCAGTATTCACATTATTCTGGTGCTCAGCTGTAAATATAATCAAGCTTCAATCTAAACATGAGTCTTGTTAGCTGCTATGTATGGTGGAGAGGAATATGAGATTTATTGAAAATTGAATATTGTCTAGAGTGTGCAGATGAGCAGTAGGTTTTGGTGCTGGTGGTGGTGGGGAAGAGAGTTGATGGAAAAGTAAGGAGCATAATATGGGGTTAGTGCAAATGCATGTCTTGAAGGCTAGCATGTACTCAGATGGCCGAAGGATCTGTTGATTTTATAACTCTTTGGCAACACAATGGAGGGTGTCCCCAGGGTAAAGAGAGAGCTTTACTTCAATAAGAAATGTTATGGTGGTTATTCCCACCTATACTGTCATTGACAGATGCATCTGCTGCAGTAGATCACTGTGGAAGAAGTCAAGGTGCATTATCTCTTGACTTGAGTGCCTCACATCTTGCTACAGACTTTGTTTAGGAGCTATTCACTCATCACCCTGCCTCATTGCTCTGTAGTAGTGTTACCAATTCACTCTTCAAAGTTCAATATAAATTTACTATCGAAGTACATCTTTCTCTTGCAGTCATTCACGGTTGTTACAATGAACAAATAGTCACAATTGAACCATTGGAAAAATACACACGATCAAAGGTGGAAAAGTAACCAATGTGCAAAAAATTAAAAATTGTACAAATACTAAAAGAAATACAAAATAATAACAATAAATAAATAAGTAATAAGGAACATTGAGAACATGAGTTGCAGAGTGCCTGAAAGTGAGTCCATAGGTTGTGGAATCAGTTCAGTGTTGAGGTGAGTGAAGTTATCCACTCTGGTTCAAGCGCCTGATGTTTGAGGGTTATAGCTACCCCTGAACTTGGTGTTGTTGGACCTGAGCCTCTGGTACCCACTTTCCCATAGCAACTGTGAGAAGAGAGCTTGGCTTGGATGGTGGTATCTTGGTGAGGGTTATCAAAGTCTCTCACTTATTGTAGATTTTGTAGTCCTGTTGTCCACTTAATTTCTCTTGCAGGAAGAATGATAAATCATCTGCAGAGGTATAGTAGATAATAATTCAGAAGATTCCTTCTTAATGATGTTTGACCTGAATGAAATCAGTGACCAGAAACTATTAGAGCCAATCTGTCAACCACTGTGCATCGACCCTAGTTAACTGGTCCCGCTGCTGGGACTGGAAGTTGTAAGGAATGTTAATGGGGTGGTCCAAGATGTTTTCTGAAAGGCGAGATTCTGTCAGTTTGTGCACCTCTCTCCAGTGGGGTGTGCTTCAGGATTGAATTAGCTGGGATCGCCTTTGTGAGGTCTGATTTTGGTGCCTGGTCTCATTCAAGCATTGCCATTCACCCAGTTTTATCCATGCTGTGCTTTGATGCAACTACCTCAGCTCATGTTACTTCCCCTATTTCCATAACACTGAATTCCCTTCAGCCCCAAAACCTGCCTGTTCAAGTATATGTGAAGGGTATCAGGAACAGGAACCGAAGTCTGCTGATCCCCTGGCAATACTCCTCTCACAACGAGTGCTGGCAATGCAGATTATTTGGTGCTTTGTCTTTTAACATCTCACAACTGACAACTTTGGGTTTACAGTCTTTTGTATTTAATATTTCAGAGGTATTTGAGTAAAATTGTACATATATTGTTTGATTAAGCATTCTTGTTCATTTAAATAATTAATTACAGGTTACGTGTAAGAATGCATGAATTGCATACATCATGACGCTACCACATAATACACGCGTGTGTCGCTTAAAGAGCAGAATTAGACTCACATTCCAGGCTCACTTGTTTTTTATTTTGATTAGTTTTATGTTTTGAAATTACAAAACATAACAGTTATGACAAGGCATTTTTAAAGTTAACCTGAGATGGCTACGGGCCTTTTGAAGTGCAGCAAGATATTTGAGTTAAAAAAGTGGAGCAAGAAATGGTCAAGTTAAAAAAGCAAAATGTGTGCAGTGACAGTCAAGTTAAAAACAAGGGCAGAAAATGCAAGGATTCATGGTTTCCTGAACTGTGAGTACCAGATGATAATAATTATAAATTAAAAGACCAGAAATGACTAGTTACATTAGAAAGATTGACGTGTTTGATTACACAGCAAATAACTGGATTTCATATACTGAATGGATTGAGAAGCATTTTAAAGCCAATGGAATAGCCAATGCCAATAGCCAAGTGCCAGTTTTGCTGAGTTCATTAGATTTAAAGGTATACTGTTTATTTTGAGTTTAACAGCTCCAATCAAAAGAGCTCAAATGAGCTTTGTTGATATTGTGAGAGTACTGCAGGAACATTTAGAATCCAAACCATTGCTGACTGCAGAATGCTTTAGACTTCATAAGCAGAAACAAAAGAAAAGGGAATATATTTCAGCATACATGGTTGAATTGAAGAGATTGGCTGAGCATTGCCAGTTTGATAATGGGCTTAATGATGCACTGTCTAGTTTGTGGAATCTAGAAAGCATTTAAAAATGGCTCCAAACTGAAACACAACTTATACTTAAAACGGTAATTGAAATCGCTGTATCAATGGAAACAGCAGACAGAGACTCAATTGAGTTGCAGTCAGAAACGAAAGTGACCATGAACACAATTGCAATGGCCAACCAGAATCATGACTGACCAAGTAAGTTTTGTTACTTTTGAGGCAGATGCTCACATACACCAGACCAATGCAAGTTTAAAGGTGAAGGTTGCAGAAAATGCAACAAAGTAGGACACATGCAAAGAGTATGTCAGACAGATAAATATAAATGGACTGTACAGGAAAGAGGAAAAGATAAAAAGAAGTCGTTACATTTTTAAAAAGGGCACTAATCTGTATGTTGTTGATAAAGAATCTAATAATAATGAGACTGACACAGGCTGGTGTAGCCTTGAGATTTACAATGTGAACGCTAACAGGAGACAAGCAACATGGCTTATGCAGAGGTGAATAGCAAATTAGTTAAAGTGGAACTGCACACTGGCTTGGCTAACTTAGGCATTCCATGAAATGATTCTGAATGGCATTTTAAATATATTAACCAGAAGCCTGCAGACGTGCAGCTAAGAACTTTTACTGGAGAAAAGATCATTCCTGTAGAAATGACATTCATAACTGAAATACAACAATCAACAAGTTACAATGAGCTTGTATGTCGTAAAAACAGGAGGGCTAGCATTGTAGGGACATGATTGGCTGAGACAAATGCAACTTGATTGGAGTTTCATCCACCATTTACAGGCACATCCCCTGCAAGAAAGTCAAATAAAAGCAAATTAAGAAAAGTGCTGGATAATGCCACAACTGACACCATGCTGTACTCCATGAACTGTTGCCTAACAAAGGGCAATCAAGTGTTGGTCCAAACCTCTGTATCTCTGGTTAGAAAGTGGATCCGACCAAGGAATGACCATGCTGCTCAAAGGAATCATGAAAATTGTGAAAGCAGTGATCCGACTTCAACAGTTTTTGTAGGCAACATAACTGAGAAAGATTCTGATATGTGATAGTAGATGCAAGCACCAAAGCCCACCTGGAAGGATGAAAGTTCAAAAAGAAAGAAGTCAATGGAGATATGAAACAGAGGATTTGTCAGATATTGAGGATCAGGAAATCATAAGGAGAGATCAGACCATAAAAGGGACAATAGTATTATTAACAAAAGAATTCTCCAGCGAAATAAATGCACCTTCCCAAGATCACGATACACATCCTAGAAAGAAGGAAATGGAAGGCCAGATAAAAGAACAACAGGAAGTAGAAAAGGAAAGAAGAGGTGGAGAGAATGAGAAAGGCCTGAAAGAGAGAAAGAACGTGTGAAGAAAAGGAATGGGATTGAAAGCGGGACATAGAGTAAGAAGAGGCCATAAAGAGGAGACAAAAAGCATCCAGAGCCTCAGAACCACTTTCTGCAGTTTCAGAGTTAGCTCCTATAACCACCACATAGGAGATCCCAGAACAACCACGTCTCACCTACCAAGCAGAGTGACCTCCCTTGTCAGAATAAATGTCACCCACCAGAGTAAGACAGCCTCCACAGCGACTAAATCTTTAGACCAGAATGGGACAATTCAAAATTTACTATGCTGTGGATGTCTATATAGTGATTGTATTCTATAGTATATTGCATAGTATGTATGTTTATAAGTTGCATTGAAGTTTATAGCTAGGCATAGAGTATTGTGTATTTAATATTTCAGTAGTATTTGAGTAATATTACAAATATATTTAATTAAGCATGCTTGTTCATTTAAATAATTCACTGCAGGTTATATGGAAAAATATGTGAATTGTATATGTCATGATTGCATATGTCACTTGATGCATGCATGACTCGCTTAAGGTAAAGAATCGAGTTTGGCAAACATTCTGGACTCCCTTGTTTTTATTTTGATTAGTTTTATGCTTTGGCATTTCAAAAATAACTCACAGACTATCAAGTGCTTGAGTACATTCCAATGAATAAAGCAGATGCTACCCAAATGAAAACTTCATATAATCATTGAGAACTGACAGTACAAAATAGGCTGTGTGGTCCACATGATCCACCCTGGTGTTTTGATCCTCACAAACATCTCCAATTCTGCTATTCTAATCCTGTCAGCACATTCTGCCATGTCTCTTCTCTTGTATGCTTAATTTGTTTGTCCTAAAATATATTCCTGTTATTTGATTGAACTTGTGGAGGTTGGTTCCACACTTGTATCATTCTGAGTAAAAGAGGTTCCCCAAAATTCCTTTACAGATTTATTAGCAGCATTTCCATATTTATTTCCACAGGTCTGGATTCCCCCTCAGAAGTGGAGATATCTCCTCTAAATCCAAGCCATAAACCTCTTCATAACTTTATAAACTTTTAATAGATTGCCCCCAGCTTTCTTTTTTTCTGGAGAGAAGAATTTCAGTCTATTCAATTTCTTCTGATAGTAATTTTCTTTTCTTGTAATGGATTCTGTCTTCTGCAAAATGTAATCAACTGGAGGCATACTGATGTTGGGTAACAACCTTGTCTGAAACTGTAAGTTTCGGTTGTGTCCAAGGCACACACTGTAACAAAGAGAAAAGCAATTTACTTAAGATGTTATGTTGTACAAGCTCTATCCTTCAACTAGTCTCTCAGACTTGTCACATCAGGCCCCAATTTAGAAAATATTTACACATTGCAATCAGCTTGTGTGCATTTCATGCAGAGTGCATCACATGCCACTTTGCTGCTGAAGCCTCACATTCTTTATGTTCTGCTGCCCGCTCACATTTCCAAGCCAAATATTCATGGTCCTTGTATTATCTGAGGCAGATACAGAGGCAAATACCGTGAAATGGGATGAGAGTAGTTGGCAAATGAAAAAGGATGAATTTAAAGAGAGAAATGGAAGTCTACATGGTACCTGTCAAAGGATGAGAGGTGGGCTATAGAGAGAGCAGATTTTCTATCCTATAGTCAGGGAATTGTTTTACTAGAAAGTTAGCTTCATTTCTAACTTGAAGTTATTTCCATGTCAGATCATTTTTTTGGCCTATTGAGCATTTCCAATAGGAAATGCCACCCTTCACTGAGCAGGTGGATCTGAGCACAAATATTAGGGCATGAACCATGGCCAAATCGCTGTGCTTAATATGCCATATTGTCTACAGTAAAAGACCCTTCAAGAAATTCATCTTCAGGGCATAGATAGGTCTTTCTTTTTGTGTGTGCTTCCTATCCATTCAAAATAAAATGTGATGTTTTGACAGATTTTGTTCTGACACACTGTCCCAACTAGTTGGTCTCGCTGGAATCCAAAAGTGTGATTTCCAGGATCCACTGAGGGTGCTGACTGTGAGATCTACTCTCTACCGGTTCAACAGTGGGGAAGGGTAAATAAATCTCTGAAGAAAATCAGCAGCTTACAGTTTACAACTTGCCAGCTCATAAAGCCACAGCTACATAAGAAAAGCAGGAAGCCAGCCAAATCAGATCAGCCCCGGAGAAGAAATGAGACAAGACAGAGCACAGAGAAAAGGGTCTGAAGCAGACTGACAGAGGCTGTAATAAATCTGCTAGGATTTTCAGTGCACCATTATTTGATAAAAGGGTAAATGGCCAAACTTTGGTTTTGATGGAAACAGATTACTTCGACAAACCCTCTAACATAACTCATTTGTTCCGTTAACATTAAAGCCTTTACCTCATCAAAACGGGTGTCAATGAAGGGCAGTTCCAATGGGTAATACAAAAGGAAGATCTCTTACAATACAAAAAGGTCAGTGAGGTCAACAGGAAGCACCTGAAATATATTTTTTGGGCTAGAGATAGTTTGGATCTGCTGGTATTGGCAAAGAAATAAAGGATACACACACAACACACACACTTCCCTGCAACAGAGAGACATATTTAAAAATAGCATCTATCACCTGAGAGCAACTGGAAACAGGATGTTTATAAACTCAGATTTGGGGCCAAGGTGTCTATAAGTGAATATCCACGCAAGGTCTCAATTTCTTAAAGCAATTTGCTCTGGAGAGTGTTTGTAGTGCAATGTGTTTCGCCTGCTATAAGAACACCAGACTTGCTAACTTTGTTTCACAGCCTGGAAGAGTGAATTGTTATTTGCACAGGAGAGCTCACTGAGGCCCTCCGTTGGTTAGGGTTGATCTCGGATGGTGCATCCCAGCTGTCTGCATGATACACAAGCCAGGACAATGAGACATGGAGAATAAGCTGTTGCCCATGTAGCAGACTTCTCCCCCCACCCCCAACCCTCACGCAGCTGCTGAATCCAAAGAAACAGCAGAGGCCAATACAGTTTGGCATCAGTGGCATTGCACGAGTTGGCATTCAGCTTTGAACTCATCGTAGGAATGCCTTAAGGACTCCGACTTCAGATTTTTCCTCAGGGTTTACTCCTGAGGCCTTCCCCAGGAGTGGGTATAGCTGCAAGGCAGAGGAGGTTTGAAATCAGTTTTTTCCTTCTCCGAGATGAGCTGCCAACCATGGCTAACAAGCTTCATCCACCCAAAGTGACTGGTTCTAAAATGCCAGTAAACCGCCTTTGCCTCTTCTCCTGTCAGTAGAAATAGTTCTTCCAGGCTTAGTAGCTAAGCCACATGTGAAGGCCAGGAGCTGGACTTGGTTGTTAGAGGCTATTTGGGATGCATGCCATTGTCCTACCTCTACAATAGCTGCTGGACTCCAAGTTTTTCTGAAATATCAGACGTTATTTCCATTAATAACCAAATATATATATATTTCATTTAATAGGTACTGGGAACTACCTCCCCCTTTAAGGAACCAGAGGAGGAGAGCTGGATGTGGTAAAGTAGGCGGTACATAAAAGAAGATTTTCTATATGAAGAGGTTGATATGCCTGGTTAAAACCAGAGTTAAAGGACTAGAGACTGACAAAGCAAATCCATCGAAGAATGTTTAAAGTAACAATGACCTCAATGCTTTTGGCTCAGGAAGGCCAGTAGATTCAGCTGATAGACAGGTAGGATTAGGTTCAGGACTTAAAAAGAGTGCCTAAGTTTGTGTAAATTAAGAATACTGTAGAACAATGATAATTTGATATCTTATTGTTCTGGAATCCTGTGATCCTGCACTATCTTTGCCCCTCCCCCTACCCCTGTTAGTCCAGAAAGTGAGTTGGGAATACAAAGTGTCTGTTGGGCACATGGTTAGAGCTAGAGCTGGTTGTTGGGTCCAGACCACTGGGGGTAAGGTATGCTTGTGACCTGGACAGCTAGTATACTTCCTATTCCCATTAACTCACTGGAAAATTTATCATACCACTGTGTAACATGTAAAACAATCAAATATATATGTATTTGGTAATTAATGGGAATAACATCTGATACTTCAGAAAAAATTGGAGTCCGGCAGCACAGAAGTCTCAAGGGTTCATGGTTATCAGAATATTACTGTATTTATTATATGTAGAGGTAGGACAATTACGAAGCAACACATTAGAGAAGTTCCAGAATTTCGGTATAGCATCTGAAATTTCTTATAACATTGGGCAATTTGATCAGTCTTTTCTCCTGACAAGTTGTGAGATAAAGTCAGAGTTGCACTGAGTTATAACTGCAATAGGTTGTGTCCCTCTAGGAAATGGAGCTAGGCAAGATTAACATTTTGTAGATAAACATGGTTAAAGGGTTGGCACAACATCATGGGCTGAAGTGCTGTACTGTTCTGTGCTGACCTATGTTCAATGTTCTACATTGGCCAACAGAGATAGCTAAGTCACGATCAAGAAGTGATGGCCCCAAGTGCCCACTCAACAGTTACACTCACCTCCAACAGATTGCCGGTGACACTGAAGCTTGTGTTGAATGCTATAAAACTCATTCATCTTCTCTACCAACACTAGAAAGTTCCCGTCATATTACCATCTGTGACATGGTGCTCGACACAAGCAGACCTGAGCTGGCGAAAGGATCATAATGATGCATTGCCCAGATTTTCATGTTGGGCTGTGTGCTGATTTAGCCAACTACAGTCAGAAGCAGACAGCACTTCTGAGCTAAGGAGGAGAATGCATAAGTTTATTCAGTGACTCTGGTCACGAGGCATTAGGAAATGGCGGCCTTTGCTTTTCTGCTCTACATCAGTTACTTGCTTTTTTAAAAAATAAATAATGCCTTCCATGACATTCTAAAAGAAAAGTCATATGAGCCCTTTGGCCAAACATGTCCTTGCTAACTGAGATGCCTACCTAAACTAAAATCTGAACCTTCCTATCCATGTACCTGTCTAAATCTCTTTTGAATATTGTTATTATATCTGCCTCAATCACTTCGTCTGGCAGCTCATTCCATACACATACCACTCTCTGTGTAAAGAAGTTGCTCCTCGAATTCCATTTCAATTCTTCCCCTTTTACCTTAAACTTATGTCCTCTAGCTCTTGATTCCCAAACCTGGGAAAAAGATTAAGTGCATCCACACATCCTATGCCTCTTATGACTCTTTCAATTTCGATCTCCTATGCTCAAAGAAAGAAAGTTTGAAACTGTCTAACCTCACCTTATAACCCATTCCCTCAAGTCCTGGTGACATCCTTGTAAATCTTTTTCTCCACTCTTTCCAGCTTAATGGTATCAATCCCTAGGCAGTGACCAGAACTGAACAAAACACTCCAAGTGGGGTTAAGAGAACATCAGCCTCACATGGAAAGAATGTGTAGAGCACTAGAGGGTGAGAAGAGAAGAATGAAAGGGATGGTCTGGCATTTTCATTGAGAAAAGATATGAGGATTGGAAGAGATGGAACAATAATGATAATACTCCTTGTGACGTAAACCAACGGTCAGGCCTCTGAGAACAGTGATGCCATTCTGGCTTCCCTTTCCAGAACGCACAATGTTCTGCTTGCTGGAAGAAGACTCTTAAAATCACCTCATTATTCACTACCTTACTTTGCCCTATCTCTTTTGCTTTCTTCTTGTCCACTTCCTGCATTGCCTTCTTTTGCTCCAAAACCAGGAACGCTCAACGGATCAGACAGCTTCAATAGAGAAAGGTAAAGCAAAGGTAGTGCAACATGTGACCAAACATTACAACCACTCAGCAGTGACACAGATAGCACAAGTCTGAAGTTGCCAGTTTCAATATGCATGTTGGTATCCAGCAGGGCAGGCCCCTTCATCCTTTACCTCTTTGTTCATTTCCTGCCGTTACTGTAACATGGTCTTTCTGATGTGTCCACCAACACTTCTTTGATTCCTTTGTCGCTCAACTTCACTGAGTGATAACTGCTATAGCCAGTTAAACTAATGATTCATCTTTTGGGTGTGAGAGGAAAGCAGAGCCTTTGGAGAAAATCACACTGTCACGGGAAGATCACACAGACTGTGCCTAAGCTCGGAGTCAAACATGTCACTGGAACTGTGAGCCAGCTGCTCCATTTACTGTGCCACCAGGTTACCCTCTCATCAAACTTGTCAACAGACTTTTCTACTCAAGGGCCAATTTCTCACTGAGACCAAACACATGTTATTTTGGAACTGATATTAAAAACTGCCTATTGTGCAAATATTTTGTGCATATTTATGCATACTAAGGTGGCTGTGTTGGACCTGTTCAAAGCACTGTTATAATGCATGTTATAATTGACTTCCTGACCAATTGACCAACAGACCACAATCAGCAATGTAGGCAGCAACTCCTCTGCAACAATTATGCTAAGCACTGGCACTGCACAGGATTGCCTCCTCAGCCCTCTACTCGACACCCTGCACACCCATGACTCTGTGGCCAGATACAGCTCGAACTCCATCTACAAATTTGTAGATAATACCATCATAAGTGGGCCTCATCTTAAATAACAATGAGTCAGACGATAGGATGGGGATAGAGAACTTAATAACAGTGTCATGACAACAACATCTCCCTTAATGTCAGCAAAACAAAAGAGCTGCTCATTGCCTTCAGGAAGGGAGCAGTGCTCACCCTCTTGTCTTGATCAATGGTGTTCAAGCTTACAGGGTTGAGAACTTCAAGCTCCTAGGAGAATATTCTGTCCTGGTCCAATCACACAGATGCCATGGCCAACACAGTTCATCAATGCTTACCTCCTCTGGAGGTTAAACAAATTGGATATGTCCCTGTGACCCTGACCAATTTTTATTGTTGCACCATGGAAAACATCCTGTCCAGATACATCAATATTTGGTATGGCAGCTGCTCTGCACGTGACTGCAAGAAGTTGCAGAGAATTGTGGGCACAGCTCAGCAGATTACACTGTATGCAAGACAAGCTTTTCACTGTACCTTGGTACATGCTGTAATAATAAACTGATTCTAGTTTCCATTCATGTTTAGTTTGTAGTTTTCTTGTGAATACTGCTTTTATGATGCCATAAAAGCTTGTGGTGCTGCTGCAATTACAGCATAAGACCATTAGGCCATTCGGCCTATCATGTCTGCTCCGCCATTTCATCATGGCCGATCTATTTTGGATAATCAGGAACCTATCAATCTCCACCTTAAATTCACCCAATAACCTAACCTGCGGCAACGACTTCTACAAATTCACTACCCTCTGGCTAAAGAAATTCTTCCTCATTCTCCGTTCTAAATTAACACCCCTCCATCCTGAGGCTGTGTTGTCTGGTCCTAAATTCCCCCAAAGTTGGAAACATCCTCTCCACATCCACTCTATCACTGGCTTTCAAAAGTTGATAGGTTTCAATGAGATCCTCCTGGAATGTAATACACATACTGTTCATAATAGAAACAATCTCACAAGCACTGTTATTGAGTTGTTGTGTTCACTGTAAGAGACTGTGTCTGACGTAATGACATCAGTGTAAGGTGACTGCTTTTGGATTGTTCGTAATGGAAGGTAAGGGCTGTGGCTTTTGTTAAGCACATAAAGCGACTTGCATGTTTTATTCATAAAATCCTACATTGGTGATCTTGACATTCTTTGACAATTCCAGAGTTATTCAACGACATGTCGACCAATTCAGATGCTTTGAAGCTGCTGGAGGTTTGGGAGCAGCACACTACCCGTTTGCATAGGTGGAAGCCCAGTTTATGCTATGAGAAATAATTGAGGACAATACCAAATTTTACTATGTCATAGTAGTTCCACAGTTAGATTTTGGTTTTGTTTACCTGGATAACATTCGTGTCACTTGTGCATCCAAAACTGCACGCTAATTGTATCTCTTCACACTTTACAAGCCAACATGGGCTGGTTATTAACCCAGAAAGATGCCAGCTCGGGTTGTCTAAAACTGGTTTTCTTGGCCTTCACATCTCCGCCGAAGGTGTGATACCCTTGCTGTCAAAAGTCATTGCTTTTATGGACTTCCAAGGCACTGCAAGTGTTTTTAGGTATAGTGAATTTTGATCTGCGCTTCATTCTGTGAGCTGCTGAACTTATGCTCCCCTTGTATAGTGCCC
Source organism: Hypanus sabinus (assembly GCF_030144855.1). Taxonomy (NCBI): domain Eukaryota; kingdom Metazoa; phylum Chordata; class Chondrichthyes; order Myliobatiformes; family Dasyatidae; genus Hypanus; species Hypanus sabinus. The sequence goes on along the minus strand of NC_082721.1, from coordinate 41,086,327 downwards.
TTAAAGGCAGCACACCTAACCTTATGCTTGAGTGGCCAGCTGAAATGACCAGGACATTTGCTGTCACCAAATGAGCTCCTTTGAGTGTGACGCTACTGGCACGGCCACTCTGCAACACACCTATAACCATCGCTGCTGATGCCTCAGACTATGCCGCAGGTGTGGATGGTTGGAGGAGTGTGGCAGCTACTCTCCTTCTTCAGGTGGCAGCTCTGCTTCCCCCACCCCTCCGAGAGGAAGCACAGCATGTTTGACTTTGAGATTATATCAGTTCCTATCTGACCATCGACTATTTTCTTTGAGAAATGGGTCAGCATTTCTCAGTGCTCTTGACCACAAACACCTCGTACATGTGATGGCAAAAGCGTCAGATCTCCACCCGCCTACATTTTGGAATTCACGATTAACATACAGCACATCGAAGGGAAAAGTAATGCAGTGTCTGATTGCCTCTCATGGCCTGCCACCAATGTGGGGTTGATTATGTTGGCCAAGCTGCCAGCCCAGAGGTCCAGGCTTACAGGTCAGCAGTCATGGGGCTGCAGGTATTCGATGCAAGAGCTTCCCTCCTGTGTGGTGCTTCACCTATTTGCCCTTGTCCCACAGTGCCTGCAAACTGGAAGCATACTGTCTATAACTCCATTCACCACCTCTCACATCTGGGCGGGAAGGCTTTACAGAAAAGGATGGGTTTAAAGTTTGTGTGGCACAGCCTTAGGAGTGACATGCAAGAGTGTGGTGCAGCCTGGAATGTGTGTCAGAGGGTAAAAATTAACAGTCACAGTTGGGCACCATGGGCACCTTGCGAAGACCATGAGCGATGGTTAGACCACGTCAATGTGGACCTGGTCAGTCCTCTTCCCCCCTCCCTTGTGGTTCCATGCACCCCCTTCCCATGGTAGAGCAGTATTAAATTGCATCACACCATGGCATATCACCTGCAGTCCATTGACCTGTGTGAGGTTTCACCATTCCTTAACAGCGACTCTGCATCCCTCCCTGATAGGCAAATGGTGGCATTATCATCTCCTGATGACATCAGTAGGTTCCAGTTGACCTACATTCTATCTTGATCATTTTCATCTGTTATGAAGTAAATCAGCACTCACTTACCCCCCCCTTTATCCAAGAGATCCAAGATGGCGGCACGACACAGCTTACAACGGCCACTCCGGAACTGATTATCTGTTATTTGTGAAGTAGGGTGCCATGCACAATCATAAGCAATTGAAAACAGACATGGAAGCATGGCGAAACATCAGGAAATTCCAGGAAGACCTTCTTCATTGCTGCTGCTGCTGTGAGGTCCGGGACTCTGCTGGGAAGAACAGGCCCCCAGTCCTCGGGGTCGCGTTGTCGATGGCCGTTGGCTGGGCCATCTTAATACACTTGGCAGATTTGTGATATCATTCTGGGGGAACATTGTCTCATTTTTTAACTGCATTGCATTTGTGGTTTCTAAATGACAATAAACTGAATCTGAATCTGAATTTATGATGGCCATTTCGGCATTTTGGAATGGGGCGAAAGGACTTTTATTGTAGATATGAAGGGTAATGTCATCAGTGCAAGGTGACTGCTTTTGGTTTGATTGTAATGGAGTAAAAGGCAGCAAATTTTTTTTAAGCACATAAATCAACTCTCACAGGTTTTATTCACAAAATCCGACACTCACTCATCCTTCTACAAATGGTAAATTCCAGCAAGTACAGGCCCAGAGCCATCAAACACTCCTCATACATTAGCCCTTTCATTCCCAGAATCATTCTCATGAACCTCCTCTAAACCATCTCCAACATCAGCACATCCATTCTTTGATAAGGGGCCAAAGACTGCTCACAATGGTCCAAGTGAGGCCTCACCAGTTCTTTATAAACCATCAGCAATACCTCTTTGCCTATTCTAGTCCTTCCAAAATGAATGCTAACATTGCATTTGCCTTCCTCACCAACAACTAAACTTGCAAGTTAACCTTTAGGGAATCCTGCATGAGGACGCCCAATTCCCTTGCACCCCAGGTTTTTGAATTTTATGCTGGTTTAGAAAATAGTCCGTGAATTTGTTCCTTCTACTAAAGTGCATGACCATAGACGTCATGACACTGTATTCAATCTGCCATCTCTTTTCCCATTCTCCTGATCCATTTAAATTCTTCTGAAGCTTCCGTGTTTCCTCAACACTGTTTGCCCCTCCACTCATCTTTGTATCGTCCCCAGATTTGGCCATAAAGTTTTTCAAAGCATTGACATATAACATAAAAAGAAGCAGTTCCAACATTGAATCCTGTGGGAACCCACTTGTCACTGACAGCCAAGCAGAAAAATGCTTCCTTTATTCCTATTCTTCGTCTTCTGCCAATCAGTCAATCCTTTATCCATACGTATCTTTCTTGTAAGTAGTCTATACCTTGTTAAGCAACTTCATGCGTGGCACCTGAAAAATCTATGTACACAACACCAATTCTCCTTTATCTATTATTTCCTCAAAGAATTTGAACCAATTTGTCAGGAAAGATTTTCCCTTAAGGAAACTGTGCTGACTTTGGCCTATTTTATCATGTGCCTCCGAGCACCCTGAAACCAAATCCTCAACCACTGACTCCAATATTTTCCAACCACTAAGGTCAGACTGACTGGCCTCGAGTTTTCTTTCTTCTGCCTCCTTCCCTTCTTGAAGAGTGGAGTGATATTTGCAATTTTCCAGTCTGCTGGAACCATGCCAGAATCTAGTGATCCTTGAAAGATCATTTCCAATGCTTCCACAGTCTCCCCAGCAACCTTTTTCACAACTCTGGGGTGTAGTCCATCCGGTCCAGATGACTTATCCACCTTTAGATCTTTCAGTGTCACAAGCACCTTCTCTCTAGTAAAAGCAATTGGATTCACTTCTGCCCCCTGACACTTTCGAACTTCTGGCATACTGCTTGTGTTTTACACAGAAGGTGGATGCAAAATGCTTATTTAGTTCACCCTCCATCTCCTTGTCTCTCATTACTATCTCTCCAGCATTATTTTCCTGTGATCTGATATCTTCTCTCACATCTCTTTTACTCTTCATATATCTGAAAAGGATATCCTGTTTGATATTATTGGATAGTTTATCTGCATATTTCATCTTTTCCCTCTTTATGATTTTTTAGTTGCCTTCTGTTGGTTTCTAAAGGTTTTCCAACCTTCTAACTTCCCTCTTTTTTTTACTTCATTGTACGTCCTCTCTTTTTCTTTTATGTTGGTTTTGATTTCTCTTGTCAACCACGGTTGCATCATTCTGCCTTTAGAAAAATTCTTCTTCTTTTGGATGTATCTATTCTGCACTTTCTGAATTTCTTCCAGAAACTCCAGCCATTGCTGTTCTGTCATCATCCCTGCTAGTGTCCTATTACAATCAACTTTGGCCAGGTCAAGCTTCATGCTTCTATAATTCCCTTTACTCCACTGTAATGCTGATACATCTGTCTTTAGCTTCTCCCACACAAATTTCAGGGAGAAGTCTATCATATTATGATCACTGGCTCCTAGAGGTTCCTTTACCTTAAGTTCCCTAATCCAACCTAGTTCATTACACAACACCCAGTCCTGAATAACCTTTTCCCAAGTGGGTTCAAGCACAAACTGCTCTAAAAACAATCATCTCATAGGATCTTCTACCAACTCTCTCCAGTATCAACCCAATTTTCCCGATCTACTTGCATATTGAAATCCCCTATGACTATTGCAACATTGCATTTTCACATACATTTTCTATCTCCTGTTGTAATTTGTAGCCTACACTGTGGCTACTGTTTGGAAACCTGTATAAAACTCCTGTGAATGTGTTTTTACCCTTGCAGTTTCTTAACTCTACATCTTTTGATCCCCTATGTCACCTCTTTCTAAGGATTTGATTTCAGTTTTTTACCAACAGAGCCAGCCAACCCCCTCTGCCTACCTGCTTTTCCTTTCAATACAAAGTGTATCCTTGCATGCTAATCCTCCAACTATGATCTCCTTTCAGCCATGACTCAGAATGCCCAGAATGCCAACCCTACCAATCTCTAATTGACGATCATCTATCTTCTTCTGTCTACTGCATGCATTCAAATATAACAACTTCAGTCCTGTACTCATCACACTTTCTGATTTTGTCCCCAAATTACACTGCGGCTCATCCCACTGACTGCAATTTTGTCTTATCATCCGCCTATCCTACTTGACAGTCTCACTGCACACTGCATCTAGTTGCATATCAACTGTCCCTTCCTCAGTCCTATCGCTCTGGCACACTGGTTCCCAGCCTCCCCGACAGCTCTAGCAAACCTACCCACAAGGATATTGGTCACCCTCGGTCCAATAGATTAGTTGAGAAGTCAGTAGGAATGATCAAGAAACTGATGCGCAAAGCAAAAGATAGTGGAGGTGATTCTTATAATGCTTTGTTAGCCTATCGTAGTGCTCCAATTGAATCTGGATTTTCACCTGCTCAGCTCTTGATGGGATGCCATTTGAGATCCAATCTGCCGATAAATGAGAGCCTCCTGAGAACAGAGGGAGGTGAACAAGTGAAAAGATGGAAAGACGAACACAAAGCAAAGCAGAAAACATACAGTATTTTGACAGATGTTCTCATCCATTACCTGAACTGCACCAAGGAGATGAAGTGAGGATACAAGACAAAATGAACACATGGACACAGAAAGCAACAGTACTTGAAGAGTACAACCCAGATCACACATGTTCCAAATGGAAGAAGGAGCAGTGTTAAGAAGAAATCGCAAAGACTTCAAGGAAGAGCCAACTTCAGTTTCCGTTAGCTGATGCAGACCAGACAAAACATGAAAATAACAATGAAACACAAAAAATGTGTGAACCACTTAGAAGATCTACTCATGTTCGGAAAGCCCCAGAGAGACTGATAGAGACATGTCAAATTATGCATTTGTTTTGATTAATGTTTCTAATTGTTTTTTTCTTTTTAAGGAGAGGAAGATGTGGTGATATCACGTGTCACATGTCAGAACATGATTAGACAGAGTCTGGAGCATGCGCAGAAATGACAGAATGATCGAGAAGCTTGAATGTTAAACGTGGTTGCTGTTTGCTGTTAAATAAAAGTTCTAGTTGAGTTCTTCCAGAATATGTTACTTTATGAGTAACCCATGGTATGTATAAAGAACACAACAACTCTTGAGCTCTGGTATAATCTGTCCCTTTTGTACAGTTCATACCTTCCCCTGAAGAGATCCCATAATCCAGAAGTCTGAAGCCCTGCCTTCTGCACCAATTCCTCAGCCATGTATTCATCTGCCAACTCAATTATGTTTGATATTACTTCAAGAAGAAATGAAGGCCATAGCGATAGCATGCAGGAAATATTAACTGAAGTAATTCTAGGAATGAGAGATTTCAGTTCCAGGAGTGGAGAAGCTGGAATCCCTATGGAACGGAGAGTGTAGTAGCTAGGACAAATAGAAACAATTAGATTCCTGGTGCTGGTTCAAGGTTAGAGCTGTAAATTGAAAGGGAAAACTTATTTGGGAAAACCTCCGTATAGAGAATGGTGATAATTTGGAACTTGTGCTTGTAATGGTGGTGGAATCAGAACCATCAGTGCTCTCAAATGGGAGTTGGACAGGGATTTTAGTGAAAAATAGCCTTCAGGGCTTTAGGGAAACATAGTGGAATGGGACTGACAGGATTGCTCTGCAGTGAATAGCCTTCTATGGTATATGATTGCATGAATCTCAGTACTGTCAATCAACCCAGTCAGTCAATGTATCAAGTGGCATAAAAATCATGCTAAGATTTGCTCTTGAAATGATTTGTGAAATTGGATCTCAGTCAGAACCCATATCATTGGAACATCTGCCATTATGCAGCCTGATTTGATGTCCATTCACTTTAAATACAGTGGATGGTAAATCTCTGGAATATTCCAGGAAGATTGTGGAGACTGGATCATTAGAGGTATTTATGGAAGAAGTTGATAGAAGTTTGAAGGATTGGGGAATTGAGGGCTATGGCAAAATAGCAGGGAAGACATGATGATGGGAACAGGTCATTCATGATAATATTGAAAAGTGATGCAGGCATGAGTTGCCTACACTGCTCTTATCTTTCCTCTGTTTTAATGTTTTCATGAGAAAATGACTTCCTGAAAAGGTTTGAATGTGACCATGGAACCGCTACTTAATATATTGAGCATTTGCAGTGCTGTGCAAAAGTTTTAGATACATACATATAGTTGAAGCACCTAAAAATTTTGCACATACTGTAAAATTCTATGTATAGGACTGTATTGCTGCCACAAATGAACAACAAATTTCATGACATTCATGATGGTAAACATGATTCTGATCTGGGTCTCTAATGTGGACTAAGAGTGGGAAGGAGGCAGGGCAAGGAAAATTCAAGGTTGGGTAAAGGGGAAGGGAGTGGGAAGCATTCTGTAATGATCAATAAGCTAATTGTTCGGAATCAAATGACTTTGCCTGCTGTCTCGGGGCTGGGGGTTCGTGCATCATGCCTCCCCTCACTCCTGGCACTCCTACTCTGCTACCTGCCCCACACCCCCCCTGTGGCACTCCACCCTTGCCATTTCACCAGATTTTGCTCCCAGCAGATTTACAAACTCGCTCTCTGATTCACACTGATAAACACAGTACTGTGCAGAAGTTTTGGACTCTCTGGCGATATATACTGTACATACCTAAGACTTTTGCAGAGTCCTGTACTGCAGCTAATTGAGGATGCCTTCATTCATAACATCCTGCTGCAGAACTTGCAAGAGGCACACCAAAACCTAGTGCTAAGAGACTGAGTAAAACACAACCAAATCCTGAATCTTGTACTGCCTTACCAAGCAGCCGTGAAGATGAGTTATATTTATGAAGCCACGTGGCCTATCCAATTGTACCATGTTTGAATTCAGATACTTGGCAAGATATTTGTTGTAGCTGTTTTAGCTTTAGCCACTGTCGTTCTAACAAAGCTGATAAAATATGGCATGAGGAAATGGGCACTTGCATATCTCTTCACATAAATCTGTCTCTCATTCAGATGATATCAGTAAACAATTTATGATTCTGTTGGTAGCAGGAGAGAAAACCAGGGTCAGCCATTAATTTCCAGGACAGCTAGACAGCTTGAAAATCTGCATGTTTTTTTAATTCAATGTTTGTTGATGTGGATCTTGATATATTCTTCAACCACGCAGGCTCAGAAAGTCTTGAAAATTGCAGTCAGTTTCTGAACTTTGTTTAGACAGATTTCATTGAAAAAGTGTGAAGACATATCAATGTAAACCAAGGACATGCTTGTTCGAATTCCAGTTTTAGGACTTCACTGCATTTGTGCTGACTTCATAGGCGGTGGCAGATAATTTTTCACTGATCATCCAGGGGTCTTACACAATGGTGCAGATTATTAATTGTCTACTGACCAGAGCAATAGTTTGATTTAGCACAATTCAAAGTGAGATAAACTGCTGTTAGCTTTCTTCAAGAGCTAGGAACTAATACCCAGCCCAGTGGAATACCATCCTCTCCAGAGTGGAAACACTAAATTCTGCAGGAAGTCAGTAGCTCATGCAGCACCAATGGAAGGAAAAGCAGATTAATGACCTATCATCAAAACAGTCGATCTGAAATTAGTCATGAGGTGAGTTTTTAGTGTGAGCTCTGTAACTCCAAGATAAACGCAAACATTTCAATAATGACAGAAATTGATTTACTGTATTACTGAAATGTTAACCTGAATTAAACTACATTAAGTTACATTTAGGTGAATTAAATGTTAAAAGCCCAATGTTCATACTGTCGATTCTTTCTCTTCTGTCTGTCTTATTTTTTATTATTTTCGTTTTAGTTATACAATTACAATTAATCTTAATGCAATTACAATTAATCTTAATGTTTAAAATCACAGATCACTTTCCCAGTTGCTTCAGCTTCATTTGTGTGTTAGAGATGAGGTGAAATTTTGAAGGACTTATCTAATCAAGAATTTATTCAAAGTAATCTTAGAAATTTAAGGTATATTTGAATGCTGACAATGTACATCTTCCTAGATTTATTGATTCACTGTACTAGGTTGGTACAACTGGTGAAACATCTCCTGTGATTCCAAGTAACTTCAGGATTGCTGCGGTTTCTTGATAATACTCCTAGCTCGCAGGTGGTTGGAAGACAAGTTCAGTCACTTTTGCACACCTCCGCCAAACATGTTTGGACTAAGGCTGTAATATAATTGGAAGCTTAATGGTGAATGCTAACTGAAGTCTACAGAACAGATCATTTATAAGTAAGTGCCACTTAATAGCATTGTCAACTATCGACAGATTCATCGTACTGCAGGTTGAGTTGGTGGTAAGGAAGCAAATGCAACGTCAGTGATCATTTCTGGAGAACTAGAATATAAAAGCAAGGGTATAATTCTGAGGCTTTATAAGGCTTTGGTCAGACCATACTTAGAGTATTGTGAGCAGTTTTGGACCTTGTATCTAAGAAAGGATGGCCTGGCATTGGAGAAGATCCAGAGCAGGTTTATGAGAACGAATCCAGGAATGAAATGTTAATGCATGAGGAGTGTTTGATGGCTCTGGGCCTGTACTCACTGGAGTTTGTAAGAATAGGGGGAATCTCATTGAAACCTACTGAATGTTGAAAGACCTAGATAGAGTGGACATAGAAAGGATGTTTCCAAAAATGGGATAGTCTAGGACCAGATGGCACAGCTTCAGAGTGGAAAGACTTTCCTATAGAATAGAATTGAGGAGGCCGATCACAAACGAAAGAGTATCTGCAGATGCTGGAAATCCAAGCAATACACAAAATGCTGGAGGAACTCAGTAGATCAGGCAGATCTATGGAAAACAATATGGTCGATGTTTCGGGCAGAGACCCTTCATTAGAACCGGTGAAAAAAAAGATGAGCAGTCAGAGAAAGAAGGTGGGGGAGGGGAGGAAGAAATGCAATGTGACAGGTGAAACCAGGAGGGGTGGGAAGGGTGAAGTAAAGAACTGCAAAGTTGATTGGTGAAAGAGATAAAGGCTTGGAGAAGGGGGAGTCTGACAGGAGAGGATAAAAGGCCATCAAAGAAAAAAGGGGGGAGGAAGAACAGAGGGAGATGGTGGACAGTTAAGAGAAGGAAATGAGAATGGGGAATGGTGAAGGAGAGGTGAGGGACATTACTGGAAATTTGAGAAATTGATGTTCATGCCATCAGGTTGGAAGCTATCCAGACAGAATAGAAGGTGTTGAGTTTGACCTCATCGCAACAATACAGGAGTCCATGGACTGTCTGTCTGTCTAGGTACCATGTCCGATGCAGATATGGTGACCGTGGTTTTCCATACAGACCTATCCCTTGTTCTTTGGATGACTTCCATTTCCTCGATGTGTAGCCACTTGGCTAGGCTTTTGATGAACATAAGCCGAGGTCTTCCTCTAGGTTTGCTCCCCTCGATCTTTCCAGAGACTATGAGTTTTTCTAGTTTATCTTTCCGCATGATGAGTCCTAGGAATCTGAGTTGTCTTTCTCTTATTGTTGTTATGAGTGATCTAACTGCTTGGGCTCTTCTGAGAACTTCTTCATTTGATGTGTGTGTAGTCCATGCCTGACATGTAGGAATAGGATTAGGAAGTGGAATTCAAATGGGTGGCCACTGGGAGACCCCGCTTTTTCTGGTGGATGGAGCATAGACGCTTGGCGAAGCAGTGTCCCAATCAGGCCACACCGGGAGCACTGGACACGGTAGATGACCGCAGCTTTAGCCAGAGGGTGATGAATCTGTGGAATTCTTTGGCGGTCAAGTCATTGGGCATATTTAAAGCAAAAGTTGATAGGTTCTTGATTAGTAAGAGCATCATAGGTTACAGGTAGAAGGCAGAAGAATGGAATTGAGAGTGAAAATAAATCAGACATAATTAAATGGTGGTTAAATAGTCTCATTCCATTCCAATGTATTATGGTCTTATCCTTTGCCAGTAAGCAAGGTTAGGAGAGTGAAGTGGGAATTGTTAAACAAAATCGTGTTCTAGTGTTTGTGGAGAGGAAGTTCATGAGCATTATTCATCCACTTGTAGATCTCTTGTTAGTGGTGTTATTGGAATATCTTTGCTCAAGATGCATCTAAATCTGGGGCGTAACTGCTAGACTGTTATGTGTTCCAGTCTTGGCAGTGCACTCAGCTGTTCCTTGATAGAACATGGCGATAATCAAGTTCTCCAAAGACTGCAGCTATGATGCTGAGACATCAGGATCACTCAGAGATAGGTCACCCATTCACTGAACTAAAGCAGAGTTAGGCATGTCCCTTAAAGATGTAATTAGAAGAGCACAAAATCAGACTGATGTTAATTAGTTGAAGGAATCTTTGCAAAACTGCAAACACTTCTGAAATTCTGTCTGCAGTTTGAATAAATCAACGTGTCTCTTGTCTGAAAGAAAAAGACATGCCGAAGAATATTATTTGATGCCTGACACATGAAATATCATACAATAATCATGACTGATGTATGCCAGGGAAAAACTATTCATATGTTTTGCTTTCAGTCAATATCTACAGCTATTGTTTCCTAACCTTGCGGTGGGGCTATACGGCGTTGAGGCGCGTCCCCTGGGTGGTGGATGGGGGATCCCTCATGTGAGGGGCGCACTGGATAATATGGAAGAAGGTGCCGTGAACCAACATAGCCTAGGAGAAGGAACTCCGATTCCAAACCCGGGTAGATAGGACTCGTTAGCCTTGGATGGCAGCCTATCTAGGAGAGGGTAAACTCTGATTTTAAACCTGGGCAGGTGGAGCTTGTTAGCATGGAAATGCCATCGCCTAGGGGAAGGTGACCCCGACAGAAAACCCCTGGTCCTCCAGGTTGGGGGCTGTGCAATGGGCTAACAACCCGTTCACGTAAAACAAGCAATTGTTACAGAAACCGTCAACAGGTTGTCAACCTCTGACCCAGATCTCGGGAAAAGCAGGGCCCCATTCAGGAGGCTGATGACGCGCTGCAACCAAACCCATCAGGAAGCTGCTGGGCTGACAACCCTCCTTCACCTGAGGAAAACAATAATGGAAGTTCCAAAGCTGCTCTCACAGAAGAAATTTATCCTAATCGGAACATGGAATGTGAGATCGCTTTGGGAGACAGATAGGCGCGCACAGGCAGTGAAGGAAATGAACCGATACCACCTCACACTCCTGGGCATGTGTGAAGCAAGGTGGGATACTTTGGTGAGACCAAACTTCAGACGGGAGAAACTCTGCTCTATTCCGGCAAAGAAAAAGAGGAAGACCCGCATGAGGCTGGTGTGGCCCTGATGTTGTCCAAAGAATTCATTTGATAGAATGGGAACCAGTGTCCGACCGTATCGTCACAGCCAGGTTCGAGTCCAGATTCCAGAAAGTATCCATTATCCTGTGCTACGCCCCAACTAACAATGCAGAGGAAGAAGAAAAAGATCTCTTCTACACCCAGCTTCAAGCAGTAGTTGGAAAGGTACCTAAGCAAGGTATGTTGATCGTCATGGGAGATCTGAATGCCAAAGTAGACAGCAATAACACTGGCAGGGAGAGAGAGATGGGCCAGAATGGTTTGGGGAATATGAATGAAAATGGAGAACTCCTTACTGACTTCTGTGCCTTCAACGAACTGACCATTGGAGGTACCCTCTTTCCCCACCGACGCTGCCACAAGATAAACTGGGTCTCGCCTGACCATCAAACAGAGAACCAGATTGATCACGTCATAGTTCACCAGTGCTGGAGAAGTTCATTGAAAGATGTGAGAGCCAAAAGAGGAGCAGATATTGGATCTGACCACCATTTGGTTGTTGCAAAGCTGAAGATGAAGCTGTCAGCCAAGAAGAAGCAACAGAACACGCGAATAAAGTTTGATGTTAGAAAACTACAGACGGAAGAGAACAGGAAAGATTTCCACATCGCCTTGCAAAACCACTTTGGGGCTCTTCAAATAGAGGAACAGGATGAGAGAACAGTGGAACACGCCTGGATTACCTTCAAGCAGGCCACTGTAGGAGCCTGCGAAGAAGTACAGGGAAGACCACCAGTCAACAGTAAACTTGGATCAGGGACAAGACATGGCAGAAGGTGAAGGAGAGGAAAGAGCTCAAACAGGAGTTGAATCAGGCCAGAACCCGGCAACAGAAACAAATCACCGCCAACAGGTACAGCGTGATGGCCAAGGAGGTGAAGAAACAGCTCAGAAAGGACAAGAGGTCATACTTCAATGAAATTAGCAGAGCAAGCAGAAACAGCGGCCAGTAAAGGGGACCTCAAGGCACTCTACATGACAACTAAACTTTTGAGAGGGAAGAAAAGCAATTTCAACAGACCTGTTAGAGACAAGACAGGCCATCTGCTCACTTCGGTTGAACATCAGCTGGCGAGATGGAAGGAACACTTTCAGGAAGTATTGAATAGACCACCACCACAGAACCCACCTGACCTGGAGCCTGGAGACCCACTCAACATCAATACAGGTGAAATCACCAAGCAAGAAATTCGAAAAGCCCTGAAAAGCCTGAAGAACGGCATGGCTGCTAGAGAAGACAACATTCCTGCAGAAGCATTGAAAGAGGGTGGAGAGGTTATGGTGGACCATTTGCATATACTGCTGAATTTGGTATGGATAACAGGTGAGATCCCATCAGATTGGAAGAAGGGCCTCCTTGTGAAGCTGCCAAAATCTGGAGATCTTTCACTGTGTGGCAAGTGGAGGGGAATCACCTTGTTGTCCATTCCTAGCAAAGTTCTCACCAGGGTCATCTTGGAGCAGATGAAAGATGCCATTGACCAGAGACTTAGAGATGACCAGGCAGGGTTCAGGAAAGAGAGATCATGCATTGACCAGATAGCTACACTTAGAGTCATTGTGAAGCAGACAATAGAATGGCAAACTCCACTATATGTGTGTTTTATTGACTTTGAGAAGGCACTTGACAGCCTGGACAGAAAGTCAATGTGGAGCATCTTACGACACTATGGTGCACCGGCAGAGATGGTGAATATCATCAAGCAGCTTTATGATGGCTTCTCATGCAGGGTCATCTACGATGGGAGACTGTCCGAAGAGTTCCTGGTCACTACTGGAGTCAGACAGGGATGCCTGCTGTCGCCACTACTTTTTCTTGTGGTACTCAACTGGGCTACAAGAACAGCCTATGCTGGCTCAGAGAGAGGCATCCAGTGGATGTTAACAGGGGAATTGGAAGACCTGGCATTTGCAGATGATCTCGCTCTTCTCTCACACCGGCTTCAAGATATGCAGAAGAAAGTAGATTCCTTGGGAGAGACCTCACAGCGAGTAGGCCTTAAGATCAGTCAGGAGAAGACCAAAGTTCTACGCATTAATAACAAACAAGAGGAGCCATTATGGATTGAAGGACAAATAGTTGAAGATGTAGACAAATTCACCTACCTCGGAAGCAAAATCAGTAAATCAGGAGGTACAGATGAGGACATCAGAGCAAGGATCGGAAAAGCCCAACATGCCTTCACAACCCTGCGACCTGTTTGGAGATCTACGGCCATCTCTGTCAAAACTAAGCTCCGTATATTCAGCTCCAATGTAAAAGCCATCCTGTTATATGGATCTGAAACATGGAGAATCACTAACACCAGCTGCAACAAGATCCAGACCTTTCTCAACAAATGCCTCCGGCAGATCCTCCTCCTCAAGTGGTACGACAGAGTGTCAAACCTAGACCTATGGAAGAGAGCAAACCAAGAGTCCATTGTATTCCAGATAAGGAGGAGGAAGTGGAGATGGGTCGGCCACACCTTGAGGAAGAGCCAGTCGAATGTCACTCGACAATCACTCAAATGGAATCCACAAGGGAAGAGAAGAAGAGGTTGCCCAAAGCAAACCTGGAGGCGTAGGCTTTTGGATGAACTGAAAGCCGCCGGCCAAACTTGGGAGACTGCAAAAACATCTGCTGGAGATCGCAGAAAGTGGAGTACTTTTGTTGAGGCCCTATGCTCCATAAGGAGCGAAAAGGATTAATGTTTCCTAAACAAGATTGAGTAAAATAGGAACAGACATAAAATAATTTTCGATGTTCAGTTTTAGTGGGCTTAACACTGTTCCTTTATCGAGTTTTCAGTTAAAAGAAGCTGAATGAAACTTCAGTGATTCTGAGTTAACACAATAACCACAGCAGCCACTGCTAAATCTGGATAAGCATACAGTTTGCCAATAAATATTATGCTTGGATCAGTGTTTCTATAAACTGCAGATGGAAGTGGCCAGTTGGCAAATCCTATAGTGCAGCCCATTTAATCATTGATTCAGCAATTCAATCTCAACAAAAAACAACAGAGAACATTGAATGGGAACACATTTCAAACAAAATAATCAAGTGTGCTGCTGTCTGTAACTGAAACTTGGCCGCAGATTGGAAGTATTTAGCGAGCTGACTCATTAAGAATTTGCAAGGAATAATGGTGAACCCTCTCTTTCATTTTAGAATGCAGATGCAATGCAATCAAAGTGAATGGGGGGAAGCCTGATATATTGAACACAGCACAATGAGAAAAGAATGCAAAGAGTCTTAATTACCTGTAAACTGGTGTGGTTGGACGTTTAAAATTGGTCCATGGAGAATTAAGACATAGTAGATGCACTCTGAGCAAAAATCTATCAGTAGGAGGAAATCAATTGGCCCGGCAGGATCTGTGGAGGCAGAAGGATGGTTTATGTTTGATTGGAGACCTTACATCAGGACTGAGAGTGTAAAGGGGAGGTGACGGTAAGGGCCCCAGCATAGAAGTCCGGGAATGGAGAGCTCCACCAAGCACCGTGAGGAGAAGAAACAGTTGTCAACCACAGCAGAGGAGAAGTCCCTTCCATTGTGGTGAATGGAGCCCTCACTCACATTTCCTCCATTTCACTTCCCTTCCTGCCCCCTCTACACCCAACAGAGACAGAGTTGCATTGGTTTCCACCTTACACCCTACCAACTTTCACATCCAGTGACCGTGTTGTGGGGTGCCTGCATTCTGACTGCAGAGGCATTCTTGAGCTCTCAGCTGCATCCAATTTCAAGTCCTCTTCACATCCCCCACTGGTCTGTCTGACCTCGGTTTCCTCCGTTGCAGGTTGAGACCCAACTTGAACCAGAAAAACATTCTCCCTGTTCCATCCAAATAGTCCACAATCCAAGAGTAAGAATACAGAATTTTCTGGTTTCAGTTAACCCCCCTCCCCCGGTATTCCTTTCTATCGCCTGATCTAGTCAGGTTTGCTCATCACAAGCCTCATTTCCAGCCCCCATGTCCAGTTTGTTCCACTGTCCTGACCGGTTCTACTTGCTTGTCTGACTCTACTTAACAAATTCTTTATGAGTTGGATTCCAGCATCTGCAGGCTCTTCTGTTTCCACTTCACTCAACTCCATCCCTGCCCCTCTCTCATTTGGCTCTGTCTGCCCATCACCCCCTTCCTCACTGGGTTGTACCTATCAACCAATCCCCCTCCCCAGCCTCTATCTCACCCCTCCCTCCCATATTTATATTAGCTATCTCCCCTTTAAGCTCTCAGTCCCGAGACTGCGCCCAAATCAGAAATGTCACCCATTCTTCTGCCTCTGCAGATGCTGTTTGATTTGTTTGAGTTCCTGCAGCAAGTTTGTTTCTATGCATTAACATTGGTCAAGTGCATTGGGTATGCATGTTTCCGTATTCCATTCGATGGGAATTCGAGACAGTGGCTTATTCCTTTGGATGTCTGTATCACACTAACAAATTGGATGGGAAAAAATAATTGATTGCTAGCTACAGGAGTAATTGGGAGCTGTCACTGAATATCCTTATGCACAGAACTGTCTAATTGTACCCATCTCCCATTGAGAGATCTCTCTTACAGCATCACCTCATGTCTTAATGATACATGGATACCTTTTATACCAAACCCTCCTGCTAAAGAATAATTGGCAAGTTGAGAGAGGCACAACAAAATTATAATTCATCAGAGGGTTGTTACAGGAACACAGGATTCCTGATAATGTGATCTCATTACTGTAATAAAATAGCAGCAAATCACGACAGAAAAAAAAATCAAAAACAAATTATTAATGTTCTGAAATGCAATTTGCACCGTCAATCAGCCTTGTTTGGAGAAGAGGCTGAATGTACCAGATTAAATATCAGGTACGCAGGCTGGATCAGATTACTATCCTTTAAAGTCTATGGGAAACGTTCCTATATTTAATGGTTTTAACTGTTAATGATAACAATAGATATTTATAATACATGATTGGAGGTTGTTATCAGTGTTGTTCAGAAATATATCTGTACTGCATTTCTTGAAGAGAGACAGAAACTGAGATATTCTGAAATAAATGTAAACCTTCCTGGAAATGTATTTACTTTGGGCATATTGTTTCTCCTTAAATTTTGTTTTCATTCAGTGCCTGTCTCAGATAATAATGTAGCTACCAAATTTTTTACTCAATACTGGCAACAAATGGTCCCAAATTCTGAACAACTGCATAGAGTAGTGGATTCAGCACATTATATTCTTCCACACCATCGGTACTATCTTCGTGAGATAGTGTCTAAAGAACGCAAGATCTTTTATCAAATATAGCCGCCATCTCACTGTTATCGTCATGGAGGAGATACAGAGCCTGAAGTCCATGCTGTTAGGTTTAAGAACAATTATCTCCCTTCAAACTTTTGGATCTTTGACCAACTGCCAAACACTAATCACTACAGACTTCTAAGGATTAGCCTCATTTATTCAGTTCATTGAAACATCGAAACACATAGTGAATTGCATCATTTATGTCAAATGAAATCAGCTGGGTGGCAATCTGCAAGTGCCTCCATGCTTCCAGTTCCAACATATCATGCCCACAAGTGACATCTTTGGAATTTGGGAGGAAACTCGAGCACTTGGAGGAAACCCATGCAGTCATGGGGAGAATGTACGAACTCCTCTCAGACAGCAGTGGGAATCGAACCCCAAGTGGTGATTGCTGGCTCTGTAAAGCAATTGGGCTGACCGCTACACTACTGTCCTGTTTTCAGTTTGGCACTATTATGACCTGCTTGGTCAGTTTGCACTAAAGTGGATATTTTTTCTAATTGTGTTTTTTCTTGTAAAAATGTTGTATAATTTACGTTTTAAAAAAATGAATGTTGCATATATAACGCCAGGTTCCAATGATGCTGCTGCAAGTAAGTTTTGCATAGCACCTGTGCACACCTGTGCACACCTGTGCACACCTGAATGAGACAATAAACTCAACAACCGATTTGACTTTTTAATTCTGCTGAAAGGAAAAGCCCTGTCTGTTCTGTCTCCAAAACACAGCATCTTATCCCAACTGCAGCAGTGTTAATTACAGCTCCTGTGTAGACTAGAACAGAGGAATATATGGAATGGGAGCATGACTCCTGTAGTGAGGCTACTGGTTTAATATTGATGTATGATTAAGCAGATGAAAAATATTAATAAATATTAATATAAATTCTGTGGTCTGATATATTAAAAATTCGAATAAGTTCAATCTCTATTGTTCATTGAGCTGGCCGACCTTTGTAAAAATCTGTAGTCAAGGGAGTGGGTAAAGTGGAGTTACCACATTGCAATGACCACTGCTCGGCATCTTGTGGGTGTTGAATGAGAACAGGACTTGACAACACTCTGTTGCTGTCCATGGTAAATGACCTGTCAGTGCTCACTGACCTTTTCTCGGTAGGAATTACTCTGTGGTATTAAATCTTAACTTCAAATTCTACTCTGTTATGGTCTTGTATAAGGCTCACACAGTGACAGAAAACTGAGGAGATTCTCTCTGCCAAGCTGATGAACTAAGAACCTGCTTGCTTGTTAAAATGGATCTAATGATCAACAGAGTGTCTGAGGGAGTAAAGAACATTCTCCTGCTGTCCTACAAGAATGATCTGGATTTATATAATTAGCACTGTGAAACATCACTACTTTCTTCACCTAACACAACATTGTACTGAATTATGTAAAGACCATAGGACAGATGAATAAACTTGTTCAATTTTATGAAACATTTCAAATGAGAGGCAATGCTCAGCAATGCTGTAGAGGAGGAACATTCCAGAACTTTGTGTGAAGACAATGTAAAGTATGGAAGCTAATGGAAGGACAAAGGAAATATGTGATGCATAGGAGGCTAGAACCACAGCAGCATTCTTGGAGGTTTGGAAGAATGAAGTAGATTAACTTACTCTTGGTAGTTTATTGTCACATGCACCAAGATACAGTGAAAAGTTTTTGCTTGTGCACCATCCATACAAACTTTTCCCTGCATAAAAACGCTGAGTTGCTGCAAAGGGGACGGAAAAAAACCAGAATGCAGAATCTAGTGTTACAGTTACAGAGAAAGTGCAGAGCTGGCAGACAGTTAAACTGCAAGGGCCTTTTTGTGAGGTAGGCTGAGAGATTAAGAGTTCATCGTTACTTTATAAGAGGTCATGTCATGAGCCTTATGACAAGCGGGGTAGGTACTGACCTTGAGCCTGGTGGTACATGTTGTCCAGATATTGTGTGCTCTGTCTGATGGTGCGGGGGGGTGGGGGAAGTGGGGAGAGAGAAGAGAGAATCACCAGGGTGACAGAGGGTTTGCAATTCTGTTATGCTTTCCAAAGATAATGGGAAGTGTAGACAGAATCAATGACTGGTTTACTTGGTCTACTAGACTGTGTGCTCAACTTTCTGCAACTTCCTTCAATTGCTATACCAAACTATGATGCATCCAAATAGAACTTCTAGGGTCAACAGGGACTCATGGTATTACTTTAGCCTTCTGAAGAATTTTGGGTACTGGTGTGCTTTGCTTGTAATTACATCTCTGTGTTAGGACCAGGACAAGTCATTTACACTTAGGAATTTGAAACTCTCAACCATTTCCACTTTAGTGGAGAGAGAAAACGTGAAGGGATTTAAACACAAGTCTGAAATGTTGAACTGAAATCTATGTGCAATGGGAATCAATGCTTGCAGTGAACACTGGGGTCAGTGACCCTGGCTACAAGATAAGATATGTGCAGACATAAAGGTTATGGATAATAGAGGATGGCCAAGGTTCTTCGGTCGACACCGACAGAACAGATTAACCAGGCATTGTTCAGATCATTTGTTAGATGCTGCTTGCAAAATGGCTGTCATATGTGTCTGAGTATCTGCACATCAAAGTAATGCACTCAGGGGAAATGATTGGAGTTGTCTGCCAAAAGACTGTACACCTCTTGTTTTGACAAGCCTGGTGATAGAACACTAGTTGGGCAAGGAACTTGACACTTGGATGTGGTAATGCCATCAATTTATGAGTCATTGTACTCAAAGGGAGAGAGGGAGAAAAGGTGATAATTGAATTGTTAATGGATATAAATAAAACTGAAGTAAGCTTTGTGCATTGTGAGGTTGAAATAGCGAGTCAACAACTTTTTATTCATCCTAACTGAAAAATAAAGGAAATATAAAGCACAACTGTTTCCCCACTATTAATTTTCCACCTAGTGGAGAGAATTAACATCAATCCACAGGCCTCATCTGAAGCAATGAAAAATAAATAGTTGACCATCTAGGCTCACATAACATCAACATTGATTGTTCCTACATAGCTTTGGTTTAATTCACTCTCTCTGTAATGTTAAGACAATATTCTCTCTATTTACCCAGTTCTGTTGATCGGTCTTCAACCTAAAACATTTACTTTGTTTCTCATAAGGTGAGAAGCTCGAGCAGAACAGAAACAAGCCGTCAGGCCCTCAAAGTTCAAAGGTCAAAGAAAATTTTTATTATCAAGGTACATGCATGTGACCATATGCAACTCTGAGATTAATTTTCTTGTGGGCATATTCAATAAACCTACAGAATAATAACCATAACAGAATCAATGAAGGACATTTGACCAGAGTACAGAAGACAACAAACTGTGTAAATACAAAAAGGAGGAAAATAATAACAAGTAAATAAATAAACAATAAATATTGAGAACATGGCATGAAGAGTCCTTAAAAATGAGTTCTTTAGTTGTGGAAACAGTTCAATCATGGGCAGGTGAAGTTGAGTGAAGCTATCTCATTTGGTCCAAGAGCAAGAGCCATTCCTCAACCTGGTGGTGTGAGTCCTGAGGCTCCTGATGGCAACAGTGGGAAAAGAGCACATCCTGCATCGTGGGGGGGTCCCCGATGAAGGATGCTTTTTCCCTGCAATATGTAGATGTTTCATGTAGATGTGCTCAATGGTTGGGAGGTCTTTAGTATCCAGTACTTTTTGTAGGATTTTATGTTCAAGGGCATTGGCGTTTCCATACCTGGCTGTGATGCACTCTCCACTATGTATCTGGTTAAAGGTTAAAGTTTTAGATATCATTCCGAATCTCCGCAAACTCCGAAGGAAATAGAGGCACTGCCATACTTTCTTCATAGTTGCATTTGCATTCTGGGGACAAGACAGGTTGTTTGAAATCGTAACTCACAGAAGTTTAAAGTTGATAGCACTCTCCACCTCTGATCATCTGATGAAGAATGGTTCATGGACCTCTGATTTCCTTATGCTGAAGTCTATAACCAGCTCCTCGGTCTTGCACACATTCAGTAAGAGATTCTTGTTATGACACCATTCAGCCAGACTTTCAATCTCCTTCCTATATGCTGATTCATCACCATCTTTGATTCAGCCTAAAACAGTGGTGTTGTCAGCAAACTTGAACATGGTATTAGAGCTATACATAGCCACACAGTCATAAGTGTAAAATGAGTAGAACAGGGGGTTAAGCACACAACCTTGTGGTGCACCTGTGCTGATGGAGATCATGGAGGAAGTGTTGTTGCCAATCCGAATTGATTAGGCTCTGCAAGTGGGGAAATCCAGGATCCAATTGCATAAGGAAGCGTTGAGGCCAAGGTTTTGAGGATGTAATGGCATTGAATGCAGAGCTGTAGTTGATAATGAGCATTGTGATGTATGCACCTTTGCTGTCCAGATGTACCAGGGTTGAATGAAGAGACATTGTGATGGCATCTGCTGTGGTCCTGTTGCTCGGGTAGGCAAATTGAAATGAATCGAAGTCACTTCTCAGGCAGGAATTGATATGTTTCATCACCAACCTGTCAAAACTCTTCATCACTGCGGATGCACTGTAAGTGATACTGGGCGATAGTGATTGAGGCAGATCACCAAGTTCTTCTTGGGCATTGGTATATTTGGAACCTGCTTGAAGCAGCTGGGTACCACACACTGCCAAAATGAGAAGTTAAAGATCTCAGTGAACATACCAGCCAGCTGTTCATCACAGGTCTTTAGTACTTGACCAGATACCCCATCTGGGCTGGATGCTTTCCATAGGTTCACCATCCACAAGGCTGCTCACACTCAGAGACTAAAATCATAGGATCATTGGAAGATGTGGGAGTTCACAATGCTTCCTCCATGTTTTGACAGTCAAAGTGAGCATAGAAGGCATTGAGCTGATATGGATGTGATGTTCTGTTGTCTCCTATGTCACTTGAATTAACATTATAAGAGGTGAAGGCATTCAAGTCCTGCGACAACTGTAGTATCCTTCTTTGAGTCAAGTTTAATTCAGAATTGTCATTCTGCCCATCAGATGGGTCTCTGGAGATCATACTGAGACCTCTTGTAACTTTGCTGGGCACCAGAGAGAATGCCTCTGATCTGGCTCTCAAGAGATTTTGGATCTCATGGTTCTTCCAGGGCTTCTGACTGGGGAAGCCTCTGAATGATTTTGTGAGGGCATACTTATCTACAACTCTTTTACTTAAGTCTGTTAAACCATGGTGCATTCATTCAGATTCCTAGATAAATTCTTGAATACAGCCCAGTCCACTAACATGAAGGAATCCCATAGCTGCTTCTCTGCCTCCTGCAGCCATCTCTTTATTTTTGCTAATCTCTGGAGCTTTGCTCTTTAGCCTCTGTCCATACGCAGAGAGGAGAAGGACACCCAAGTGATCAGATTGCCTTAAATGCAGCCTGGGCTTGTAACAGTAGGCATTTCTTATCATAGCATAACAGTGATCTAGTATGTTGGGACCTCTGTTGCTGCAAGTTTTATGTTCATTGTAATTGGGCAGGATTTTCTTCAATCAAGCCTTGTTGCAGTTGCTGACTATGATCTGAAATTCTTCGGGATGAACTCTTTCATGTTTGGAGACAGCATCATGCAGTAGTTGATTATAGCTAACTGTTAGTGGCATGTAAACTATGGTCAGGATGACGGATGAGAGCTCCCTAAGTAAATAGAATGGGTAGCATTTAACTGTTAGATGATCCAAGTCCAGGGAGAATGAGTTTGACCAAACCACCACATCGGAACACCACCAAGAGTTTATCATGAAACACACACCTCCACCTTCTACCTTTTCTGAATCAGCAGTTCAGTCCATTCTGTAAATCAAGAAACCTCTGGGTCTGATAGCTATATCTGGCATGCTGGAAGAAAGCCACTGTATGTTCAAGCATAGAATACAACAGGCTCTAATTTCCCTCTGATACAGCAATCTTGTCCTCAACTCCTCAATTTTGTTCTCCAGCGACTGCGCACTTGCCAACAAGATGCCGGGTAGAGGCGGCCTTACCCTCCTGCGTTCCAGCTTTGGTTTGTCGCCCTCACCAATTGCCTTGCCATAGCAATGAACCTTCGTCCTTCTAAAAAAGCGGTGACTGTCTGCATTCACTGAGCCCTTCAAACAATCCTGAGATCAGTACATTGCTTAGAGGGAAGTTGCATATCACAGGTTGCAGTGAAAGCAATTTTAAAGAGGTATATTTAGAATAATATTTGGAACTATTGTCTACAGCCCACAGAATACCTTTGTTTACGGGTGTTTTTAGCATTGTCTCTCTATAAGTCATCTAGTAGTTGTCACAGGTTAATTAATAACAATAATTTTCATTGACTATGACCATGAAGAAAAAACATCTTCTGGAGTATAAAGATTAAACATGTCCTGATAAATTCATTTAATCAGCAGAATTATTTACATAGAAATAATTTGTCCCGAGCGTTACCTTCTTTACATAATAATGTAGCAAAAATTTGATTTTATCAGACAAGTGAAGGTCGCCACTGGGAACACTGTTTCAAAAATATAGCAGAAAAGGCAAACTCGTTGAAATAAATTATGTTGCAGAATATTCATTCTCAGTGGGAAAGACACAAACATAAAGTGACTAAGCTCTCAGAAATGACACTTGTTGGGCTGGCATCACAGGAGGGGAGGTTTGAATGATGTGCATGGACAGCATACATAGAAACACAATAGGCAGTGGGACAGTGTGAAATGAGAACAGGTTTTGAGACAAGCAGAACAGACCAACCAGAGATGAACTCCTTCTAGAAGGCATTTGGGATTAGAATCAATGCCTTGCTATTGCTTCTTTAGTGCTGTGATTTCACAGAGTATGTTTTTGTTATGCTGCTGAAGCTCACCAGAGATATTACCTATAAACCTAATACTGACAATTTGGCGCTGGTTAAATCTCGTGTTAAAAGATCAAGAGAAAAGAGCTACCGAAATAAAAGGCACAGACTTTTTTCTCTTCTGCTCCTGGGTACCTATAAGCTAATGTGTAGAGCAACTACTTTAATAGAAATCATGCAAAGGTTTGATTAAAAAAAATCATGTTAGATTAATGTCCATAAGACCATAGATACGGAAGTGGAGTTTAGCCGTTTGGCTTATCGAGTCTGCACCAACAGTTCATCATGGCAGATCCATTTTTCCCTCTCAGGCACAATCTCCTGCCTTCTTACCATATATTTTCATCCCCTGGCTATTCAAGTATCCATCAACCTCTGACTTAAATATACGCAATGACAAGGACCTTCACGGCCACCTCTGGCAATGAATTCCACATATTCGCCACTCTCTGGCTAAAGAAATCCTTTTTCATCTCTGTTATAAAAGGATGTCCCTCTATTCTGAGGCTGTGTCGTCTGGTCATAGACTCCTCCATCATAGGAAATATCCACTCCACATCCACTCTATTGAAGCCTTTCAAAATTTGATAGGTTTCAATGAGATCACCCCCTCCCATTCCTCTGAATTCCAGTGAATACAGGCCCAGAGCTTATCAAACACTTTTTATATGGAAAGCCTGTCCATCCTGGAATCATTTTCATGAAAATCCCTTGAACCCTGTCCAACGTCAGCACAACCTTTCTTAGAAAAGGGGCCCAAAATTACTCACAATGCTCCAGTGTTTTATAAAGCTTCAACATTACTCCTTTGCTTTTATAGTCAAGTCAAATCACTTTTATTGTCATTTCACCCATAACTGCTGGTACAGTAAATTGTAAAAATGAGACAAAGTTTTTCAGGACCATGGTGTTACATGACACAGTACAAAAACTAGACTGAACTACGTAAAAACAACAACACAAAGAAAGCTACACAGGACCACATAAAGTGCACAAAAACAGTGCAGGCATTACAATAAATAATAAACAGGACAATAGGGCAAGGTGTCAGTCCAGGCTTCGTGTATTGAGGAGTCTGAACGCTTGGGGGAAGAAACTGTTACACAGTCTGGTCATGAGAGCCTTTTCCCAGACGCAGGAGGGAGAAGAGATTGTATGAGGGGTACATGGGATCCTTCATAATGCTGTTTGCTTTGCAGATGCAGCATGTAGTGTAAATGTCCATGATGGTGGGAAGAGAGACCCTGATGATCTTCTCAGCTGACCTCACTATCCGCTGCAGGGTCTTTTGCCATCCGAGATGGTGCAGTTTCCGAACCAGGCAGTGATGCAGTTGCTCAGGATGCTCTCAATATAACCCCTGTAGAATGTGATGAGGATGGGGGGGTGGGAGATGGACTTTCCTCAGCCTTCGCAGAAAGTAGAGATGCTGCTGGGCTTTCTTTGTTATGGAGCTGGTGCTGAGGGACCAGGTGAGATTCTCTGTCAGGTGAACACCAAGAAATTTGGTGCTCTTTATGACCTCCACTGAGGAGCCGTCGATGTTCAGCGGGGAGTGGTCGCTCCGTGCCCTCCTGAAGTCACCAACCATCTCTTTTGTTTCGTTCACATTCAGAGACAGGTTGTTGGCTCTGCACCAGTCCGTTAGCCACTGCACCTCCTCTCTGTCAGCTGACTCGTCGTTCTTGCTGATGAGACCCGTCATGGTGGTGTCATCAGCGAACTTGATAATATGGTTCGAGCTGTGTGTTGCAGCACAGTCGTGGGTCAGCAGAGTGAACAGCAGTGGACTGAGCACATAGCCCTGGGGAGCCCCCGTGCTCAGTGTGATAGTGTTGGAGATGCTGCTCCCGATCTGGACTGACTGAGGTCTCCCAGTCAGGAAGTCTAGGATCCAGTTGCAGAGGGAGGTGTTCAGGCCCAGTAGGCTCAGCTTTCCAATCAGTTTCTGAGGGATGATTGTGTTGAATACTGAACTGAAGTCTATGAACAGCATCTGAATATATGTGTCTTTTTTGTCCAGGTGGGTTTGGGCCAGGTGGAAGCTGGTGGCAATGGTGTCATCTGTTGAGCATTTGGGACGGTATGCAAACTGCAGTGCGTACAGTAAGGGGGGCAGCAGGGTCTTGATATGCCTCATGACAAGCCTCTCAAAACACTCCATGATGATGGATGTAAGTGCAACGGGACGGTAGTCATTTAGGCAGGACCCTGAAGACTTCTTTGGCATGGGGACGATGGTGGCGGCCTTGAAGCACGTTGGAACTATATTCTGGTTCTCCCAAAATTAAATGCTAACATCGCATTTGCCTTCCTCACAACTGACTCAACTTGCAAACTAACCTTTAGGGAACCCTACACGAGGACTCCTAAGTCCCTTTGCACCTCAGATTTTTGAATTTTTTCTCCATTTAGAAAATAGTCTCTGCTTTAATTTCTTCTACCAAAGTGCGTGACCATACATTTCCTGACACTGTACTCCATCCACAATTTTTTTCCCCATTCTCCCAGTCTGTCTAAACCCTTCAGCAGCCAGTCTGCTTCCTCAAGACTAACTGCCCCTCAATCTATCTTTGTATCATGCACAAACCTGGCCACAATGCCATTAATTCCATCATCCAAATCATTGACATTTAACAATATAATGTAAAAAGAAGCAATCCAGACACAGACCCCTGTGGAACACCACTAGTCACTGGCAGCCAAGCAAAAATTCTCACTTTATTCCCACTCTTTGTTTCCTACCAATCAGCCATTGCTTTATCCATGCTAGCATCTTTCCTGTAATCTTTCATGAACCCATAGCTTGTTAAGCACCTCATGTGTGGCACTTTGTCAAAGGCCTTCTGAAAATCCAAGTACACATCATCAACCAATTCTCCTTTGTCTATCCTGCTTCTTATTTCTTCAAAGAATCCAACTGATTTGTCAGGCAAATTTTTCCCTTAACAAAATAATGCAGACTATGACCTATTTTATCATGTGCCTCCAAGTATCCAAAACCACATCCTTAACAATCAACTCCAATATCTTCTCAACCAATGAGGTCAGACTAACTTCCTTTCTTCTGCCTCTCTCCCTTCTTGAAGAGTGATGTGACATTTGCAATTTTCCTGTTCTCTAGAACCATGCCAGAATCAATTGATTCTTGAAAGATCCTTACTAATGCATCAACAATCTCTTTGGCCACCTCTTTCTGAACCCTGGGTTGTAGTCCGTCTGGTTCCAGTGACCTATCTAATTTCAGAACTTTCAGTTTCCCAAGAACTTTCTTCCTAGTGATTGCAACTTCATGCACTTCTGTCCCCTGACACTCTCGAACTTTTGGCATACTGCTAATGTCTTCTACAGTAAAAACTGTTGGAAAATACTTATACAGTTCAACTGCCATTTCCTTGTCCCCCAGTACTACCTCTCCAGCAGCATTTTCCAGTCGTCTGATATCTACTCGCACCTCTCTTTTACATGTCTGCAAAAACTTTTGGTATCCTGTTTAATAATATTGGTTAGCTTACCTTCGTATTCTGTCTTTTCCTTCGTTACATCTTTTTAGTTGCCTTCTATTGGTTTTTAAAGGCTTCCCATTTCTCTAACTTCCCTCCAATTTCTTCTTTATTACTTGGCCTCTCTTTGGCTTTTATGTTGATGTTGACTTCCCTTGTTAACCACTGTTGTGTCATCCTGCATTTAGAATACTTCTTCCTTTTTGGGATGTATATAGCCTGTGCCTTCCAAATTGCTTCCTGAAATTCCTGTCATTGCTGTTTTGCCACCATCCCTGCCAGTGTTCTTTTCTAATCAGTTTTGGCCAGCTCCTCTCTCATGCCTCTGCAATTCACTTTACTCCACTGTAATACTGATGCACCTGACTTTAGCTTCTCATTCTCAAATTACAGGGTGAATTCTAGAATATTATTATCACTGCTCCCTAATGAGTCCCTTAATCTTAAGCATTCTAATCAATTCTATTTCACTGGACAACACCCAGTCCAGAATAGCTGACCCCACCCCCACCCCAGCGGGCTCAACCACGAGCTGCTCTAAAATGCCATCTCGTAGGCATTTTAGAAACTCCGCCCTTGGGATCTAGCAACAACCTGATTTTCCCAATCTACCTGCATATTGAAATACCCCTTTATTATGGTAACATTGGCCTTTTGACATGCATTTTCTATCTTCCTTGTAATTTGTAGACCACATCTTTACCACAGTTTGGGGATCTGTAAAAAACTCCCAAATGAGTCTTTTTACTCCTGTAGTTCCTTAGCTCTACTCACAGCAATTCAATACCTACTGCTCCTATGTCACTTCTTTCTAATAATTTGATTTCATTTTTTTTACCACCAGAGCCACCTTTCTACCTACCTGCTTGTCCTTTTGATATAATGTGTATCCTTGGATGGTCAGCTCCCAGCTATAATCTTCTTACAGCCACAATTCAGTTATGCCCAGAACGTCATACATGCCAACAAATAAATGCTTAGTATTTCTTCTGGTAGTGTTGTGCATTGGCAGGCAAGGGCTGAGATAACCAGACAAGGAAGCTCTTAGAGCTTATATCTCCAGAGGTGATAAGGCAAGTTAATAGTCCAGCTCTAATTAACCACAGGAACGGAACCTAGCAGCCAGCAGGACTTGAGGATGTAGGTCAACAAGTGCCTGGACCTACGGTATGGCAGGGTCTCCATTAGGGAGTTGAACCTGTTAACAGAGATCCTGCAAAATCTTGGACCTGTGGACAGAGTCCCAGCAGGATTTAAGGCCTGTGCCCACAGGGATCAGCAGGAGGTCAGAACTGGAGACAGACTATAGCAAGAGGTTAGAACTGTAGACACAGATATGAGCAGGATGTTGGACATGTGGACATAGATTCTACCAGGAGGCCAGACTTGTAGAAAGAAACCACAGCAAGGGCCTGTACTTCAAGGCAGAGTTCCCAGAAGAAGGTTGGATCTGTGGGCACAGATCCCAGGAGATACAACACCAGAAGTGGATACAATTCTGAAAAAAAACATTGAAATGGAAACATTTTGAACGTGGTGTTTGCCCTGAATGTCCGATTATTTCAGATTCTGTGCAAGATTGCTCATTACTGACATCCACCTTAACACCAGCACCTCCCGCAGAACCCAGTACACTAATGGAACGAGTTCCATTCCATGCATTGACGCTGATAGGCAGGTAATGAAAGAAAATTGGATTATAATTAAAACCTTCCAATGAACATATCAGTGAATAACACAAAGTAGATTCCTTCAAACTAAAATGTCCATGAATTGAAATCTCTGCCAAGCTTTGAATATACATGTGAGTTGGTTGTCAATAAGTCTGGCCTGGTCTTAATGGATTTATTCCACTGTATATTAAATTATTGCTACTTTGGAGCTAATAGGTACTAGCTTTTCTTGCCTCTATCAGAAAAATAACAGATCATTTCATATTACATAAATCAGTGATTATAAACTTGGTTGTCAAGGACCCTTACCATCCAGGCCATGGTCTCTTCTTGCTGCTGCCATTGGGAAGGAGGTACAGGAGCCTTAGATCCCACACCATGAGGTTCAGGAGCAGTTATTGTGCTTCAACCACCAGGCTGCTGAACCAGCGTGGATAACTTCACTCACCTCAACATTGACTGATTCCACAACCTGTGGACTCACTTTCACCGAACTCTATAGCTCATATTCTCAGTATTATTTATTTACTTTTTCCACTTATACAGACTGTCTTGTTTTGTTCAGTGGTTGTTTGTCAGTCTTTGTATGTGCATAGTATTTCATTGATTATATCGTATTTCTATTTTCTACTGTGGATGCCTGCAAGAAAGTAAATCTCAATGGAGTGCATGGTGACTTATGTATCCATTGATAATAAACTTCATTTGAATTTGAACGTTGATTCTGCTTCTGGTTTTGAGTGGGCAAAGTGTAATTCTACATCATAGTGTTGGAGGCAGGGAGGATGGAAACAGGCTTTTTGACCTAATGAGTCCATGTCAATCATCAAGGACTCACATCCGCATCCCATATTGTACCATTGCAATGGGGAACAGTGTTGCTGCTTGTCTGAGGAATCTCCAAGCCTGAAGAAGTCTAACTCCCTGAGTGGTTCTGGGAGTAGTCCAATATCTGAATCAGGTTTATCACCATTGACATAAAATGTCAAATTTGTTGTTTTGCTGCAGCATAACAGTACAATCCATAAAAAGGTGCAGGATCAGTTCATCCAAAAGAAGAAGAAACTGAAGAAACTTTCTAAAGGGAGGATGAATCAACTGTGGCTGACAAGCAAAGTCAAAACAGTTTAAAAGCAAAAAGGAGGGTATGCCACATAACAAACATTAGTTGGAAGCTGGAGGACTGGGAAGTTTTTAAAAACAACTTAAAACAAGAAGGAGAGAAAACTGAAATATGATGACAAGCTAGCCAATAACATAAAAGAGGATACCAATTTGTTTTAGATATACTGTATAAAGAGTAAAAGAGAGGCAAGAGGAAAATGCGGCCGAGATAGGATAATAAGTCAGCCATGATGGAATTGCGGAGCAGACTTGATGGGCCAAATGGCCTAATTCTGCTCCTATCTCTTATGGTTTTATATCAAGCTGCTGGAAAATGATGCTGGAGGGGAGGTAGTAAGGGACAAAGAAAATGTGGATGAACTCAAGTAACTTGTGTCAGTATTCACTGTGGAAGACACCAACAGTATGCTTGGAATTCAAGAGTGGCAGGGGTCAAATGTGAGTGTGGTCGCTAATAATAGATAGAAGGTGCTTGAGAAGCTGGAAGATCTAAAGTGCAAATAAGTCACTTGGACCAGATGGACAACACTCCAGGATTCTGAAAGAGTCAGCTGAAGAGATTGTGAAAGAATTGGTAGTGATCTTTTAAGAATCAGTAGGTTCTGGAATGGTTCTGGAGGACTGGAAATGTCATTCTCTTCTTCAAAAAGGGAGGGAGGGAAAAGACAGGGAATTATAGGCCAGTTAGTCCAACATCAGTGGTTGGCAAAATGTTGGAGACAGTTATTAAGGACGAGATTTGGGGGTTCTTGGAGGCAAATGATAAAACAGGCTGAATCCAGCATGGTTTCTTCAAGGGGAAATCTTGCTTGGCACATTTGTTAGAATTCTTTGAGGAAATAACAGGCAGGATTGACAAGACGACACAGTCGAGGTTATTCACCTGGATTTACAGAAAGCCTTAGACAAGATTTACAATACACATTAATGATTTAGATGAAGGGATTAAAAGTAAAATTAGCAAATGTGCAGATGGCACAAAGCTGGGTGGCAGTGTGATATGTGAGGAGGATGTTAGGAGAATGCAGGGTGACCTGGACAGGTTGGGTGAGTGGGCAGATGCATGACAGATGCATTTAATGTGGATAAATGTGAGGTTATCCACTTTGGTGGCAAGAACAGGAAGGCAGATTACTATCTGAATGGTGTCAAGTTAGGAAAAGGGAAAGTACAATGAAATCTAGGTGTCCTTGTTCATCAGTCACTGAAAGTAAGCATGCCGGTACAGCAGACAGTGAAGAAAGCTAATCGCATGTTGGCCTTCATAACAAGGGGAGTTGAGTATAGGAGCAAAGAGGTCGTTCTGCAGTTGTACAGAGCCACAGTGAGACCACACCTGGAGTATTGTGTGCAGTTTTGGTCTCCAAGTTTGAGCATTTGACATTCTTGCTATTGAGGGAGTGCAGCGTAAGTTCATGAGGTTAATTCCCAGGATGGTGAGACTGTCATATGTTGAAAGATTGGATCGACTGGGCTTGTATACACTGGAATTTAGAATGATGAGAGGGGATCTGATAGAAACATATAAGATTATTAAAGGATTGGACATGCTAGAGGCAGGAAAAGTGTTCCCAATGTTGGGGGAGCCCAGAACCAGAGGCCACAGTTTAAGAATAAGGGGTAGGCCATTTAAAAAAGAGCTGAAGAAAAACTTTTTCACCCAGAGAGTTGTGGATCTGTGGAATGCTCTGCCTCAGAAGGCAGTGGAGGCCATTTCTCTGGATGCTTTCAAAAAAGAGTTAGATAGAGCTCTTAAAGATAGAGGAGTCAAGGGATATGGGGAGAAGGCAGGAACGGGGTACTGATTGTGGATGATCAGACGTGATCACAGTGAATGGCGGTGCTGGCTTGAAGGGCTGAATGGCCTACTCCTGCACCTGTTGTCTATTAAGATGTCACACAAGAGGCTACAAAACAAGGTAAGAGTTCTATGGCATTATATTAAACACTCTTGAAGGATCAGTTTTTGAAGATCCCTGATGCTGGGGAGGCTAGTTCCTATGATGGAAATGGCTGTCTTTAGCCCCCTGCGGTTTTCTTTGATCTTGTGTATTAAAGCCCCCATACCAGGCAGTGATGCAACTAATCAGAATGCTCTTCACAATACATCAGTAGAAATTTTCTCTAATCTTTGGTGACATACCAAACCTTCCCAATGTCCTAATAAACATCAATATTGTTGGCCCAGGGTAGATCCTCTGAGATATTAATGCCAACGGCTTCAGGCCGTTTCCACAACTCATCCCTAAAGGATTAGTCTGGGCTTGCAGGAGACAGATTCTTGCTCTAGATTATCTTTATTGTACAACTGATATTCCATATCCTTAGTACTGCATAAGATAGTTGCAGAATTTGCAAAGGTTTTCACCTATTCATCCCTTCTAACATTCTCTAGGTCTCTTCCTATTCTTGATGATATAAAAGATTTTGCATCATTTTTCTCATTTTTTCTTGCAAATTAGAATGAGGCCATGCAAACCACTGAGTCCATTCCAGATCACTAAGCCATTCTCTCCTACTCCCCCAACAAATTCTCACTGAAACCTATTCTCCCCACATTCCCAATAGCAATGCATAGCAGCCAATTAACCTACCAACTTGTGTATCTTTGTGATGACATATGAGACTAGAGCACTTGAAGAAGACGCCATCTGGAAATAGCGATCATGCAAACTCCACAAAAGCAGCATGCAAGATCAGGATTGAACCTACACCACAGGCTCCGTGAACCAGCAGGTTTATTAGCAGTTCCACTATTCTGCCGCTTGTCTATACACTGTATAAATACAAATTATTACTGCCATTGTATGGAGGGAGACCACTTTACCGAGGGCGATGATAAGGCAAAGAGCAAGTGCGATGAACAGTAATTGCACTGTTGATTTATTTTCAGATGGGGTATGGCCAGGTAGAAACCATTCAGGTCTGATCTGTCCCCAACAATATCAATGGGATAGTGCTGCTGCAGGTGAGCTAAAGTTAACTCAGTGGTCAAATTTCCTACCAACATGGACTCTCAATATTGAGACAGGAGTAATAGCCACCTGGCATGTTTTCAGGTGGCTGTTAGCAGGAATGACAAAGTCATTAAAGTATTAGTGCAGTACAGTGAGAGGTGGTGTCTTCTCAATGAGATGTGGTCTCTGAATACATCACACTGTTGTCCATAAGAAGTATGGAGGCCTTGTGGGCAAATGGAAATATGCTCTGAGGAGGGTCACTGGGAATTTATAAAGGAACACCCTTCCCAGCATATCACTTGGCTGTACATGGCCTGCTGATAGAAGAGGGGAAGATATAGTTGGAGACTGAAAATAATGGATGAATTTTATTTCTGTTAAATTCTTCTTCCTGATACAGCAAAGCCGTGATTATCTGCTATTAATTGGACAATGCACAATCATTTCACAAATATTTTAGAGGTAGCAGAAGCTCATGATCAGGTTACAGCTTTGTCATGGAATTTTCTATGAGCTCCTGCATGTTGATATCATTTCATCCTGATATAAGACAATGTACACTGGACAAGACAAAAGTGACGTTGTCAAGGTAAAGCCCACTCTGACCTGGTGGTAGAACAACGATACAACCCACCATCCTTCGACTGCATTCATTGTGCCTGCAGCCACAGTTCCAAGAAAGGACTTCCTTAAGGAGCTGCAGTAGTCATGGTTCCTCTTAGTGCACCACACTATAAGAAGACTTGTGTCTGTACTGGGAGATCTTCAATCCCACAGCAAAGTGCAGTTCCAAAATGGATGCCAGATACATCACTGCAGGAAGAAAACCAAGATGGTGAAGACCAATTATTTTGTTAAAATAGTGTGTAGTGAATGAAATAGTTGGACAAACTATAGTTGGGAAGAAAGGAATGTGGTGTGCTTATAGAATATAGAAGATTGTGTGGATGATGGAGCAAGTTTGATAGACAAAATCGACCACTCCTGGTTCAACCTGTCAATGTACTAGGCCACAAGTACTTTCACTAAAAGCAGATTATACTGTAACTGCTCAATCTTCAGAGGCTGGTTTACTTCCATGTCATTCTCCATGGTGAATTTATTTTCAGTGATACACATTTAAATCCAAGCAACCTACTTAAAATGCATTTAAAACTCACAGAGGATTTCTATCTTAGACATTTCCAAAATACAAACCATTTCTAAAGCACAAAGGATTTCCAAAAACCAGGAACAATTCTTATGTATTAAAAAGACATACCAATGATGCAGATGAGCGAATTGTCTACTGCAGAAGTTGAAGCTAGAGGAATGGACACCACTCTTCTCATCTTCTCATCATTCTTCTTTATGTTCTTCAACCACTACTCATAAGCCTGAACAGCTCTTTTCATTTATACCCTTTTTTCTGCCACTTTGGTGACTTCACACATTATTTACTTATATTTCCTTATGTTCTCTTTTCACACAGTCTAACTGCATCTTGGAGACATAGTTCTCAGCTCCCACAATTAATGCTATGAAGCTAACTTCCTTGAGTACATAAACCTTCCAACTATAAGTACATCAGTTATTTGATATGCTAAAAGATATTATCGAGCTTGTCTACAAGTTTCCTTGAACTAAGCAACTTAGGGTCAGCTTGTCTGTTTTAAACTAGCCAAATGAAACAACCCATTGTCTTATACGGCACTATCAGGCAGCAATAAACCAAGTGCAGCAAGCTACATCTTACTTCTCACAGAAAGAGCATTTGCTATATACAGAGCTTGTTTGCAAAAGAGTTCTAATGACAGCAGTTGTTTTAACTTCAAGCTGATTACTGCTTACCATTTACTTTTAAGGACTGAAGACAGTCTCCTGTTTATGACCAGAAGTAAACAACTGTTAGTTGGAAGTTTAATAATAATAATAATAATAATAATAAGTACTTTATTGATCCCAAGTGGAATTTTTTTTTGTTACTGCAGCAACATTTAAAAACACACTTAGCAGTGCAAACTTAACTAACAATAAAGTACAGAATAATAATATACACAACAATAAAGTACCAATGTGTAATAATAATATACAAAATAATAAAGCAGGGACTATAGTACTATATTGTGTGTTCTCCTGTCACACACTGATGAACTGTTGGATATGCATTTTCCATTTGGTAGGGAAGATTTCCTGTAATGATCCTTGTCACAGCAGAGCTGAATGAGTCTGTTTAAAACTTACAATGGCTTGTGATCTTAAAAGGAACAGCTGCTGTGTTCAGAAAGCAGGCTTAGCAAACATGAGAAAGAGGCCCACTGGCTTAGGAAGTGAACATCCATCGCACACAAATATCAATGTCTCCCTCATTGGTGAATATTAAAGCAAACTATTCATTAAGGACCTCTCCTATCTTCTTTGACTTCAAGTACATGTTTCCTCTTTTATTGCTAATAGGTCTTATCTTCTCTCTGGGCATCCTTTTGTTCTTCACATATGTGTATCACACCAAGTTTCTCCTTAATCATGCTAAGGTGAGTAAATGGTTCCTTAAGGTTGTTATAGCTGGGGTGGTAGTGGGAAGAAGCTCTCACTACCTATAGTGGGAGCTTATAGCATGCGCTTCAAATAGCCTCTGACACCATAGTTTTCCTCCTGGCCTTCCCATGTGACTTAGCTACAAAGCTGAGCTGAACCATTTCTACTGACAGGAGAAGGGGCAAGGATGGGTTACTGGTGCCTTAAAGTCAGTTGCTTTGGGTAAATGGGGCTTGTCGGCTGTGGCTGGCAGGTCATCCAGGAGAAAGAAAACTTAAAGCTATACCCATTCATGGATAAGGCTTTCCCCACGGAAAAATCCAGAGCTGGAGTCCCTAAGGCATTGTTACATTGAGATCAATGCTGACGCGCCACATCTGCGATGCCACTGGTGCCAAACTATATCGGTCTCTGCTGTTACTTTGGATCCCTCAGCTGCGTGGAGGGGGTGAGCCTGCAGCTGGGATGCAACATCCATGGTTGATCTCGACCAGTAGAGGGCCTCAGTGGACTCACCAAGGCTTTCTCATGTTCCCCCCTAGCTTTACCAAGTCCCTTCTTAAGCACCTTCCAAGCTACCTTATAATTCTCAAAAACCCTGTCTGATATTTCCTTCCTAAACCACACATACTCTTTCTTCTTCCTCTTGATTAGATGTTCCAGTTCTCTTGTCAGCCATGGCTCCTTCACCTTACCATCCTTTCCCTGTCTCGCTGGAGAAAGCCTAACCAGAACTCCATGCAAGTACTCCCTAAACAACCACCACGTTTCTGTTCTACATTTCCCTGAGAACATCTGTCCCTGATTTACACTCCCTAGTCCCTGCCTAATAGCATCACAGCTATCCTCCATACAATTAAATATTTTCCATACCTTCTGCTTCTATTCCTTTCCAATGATATAGTAAAAATCAGGGAGTTGTGATCACTGTCTCCGAAATGCTTTTCCACTGAGAGATCTGACATCTGACTTTGTTCATTTGCTATTCTAGATGCAGTATGGTCTCTCCTCCTGTTGGCCTATTCACATATTGTGTCAGGAATCCTCCCTGAGAACACCTGATCATTCCACCCCATCTAAATTTTTTGCACAACGGTGCCAATCAATATTAGGGAAGATGAATTTATGCATGATAACAACCCTGTTATTTTGTACATTTCCAATATCTGCCTTCCAATATGCTCTTCAGTGCCTCTGTTGCTATTGGGTGTTGGGGGGAGTGGTTTCTATAGAATATTGCAAAGGAATGATTGCCCCCTTTCTATGTCTGAATTCCACCCACACCGACTCAGTAGTCAATCACACCATCCTGCCTTCCTGCAGCTTTGCACTATCCCTGATGAAGAATGCCACTCCTCCATCTCTTTTACCTCCCTCCCTGTCCCTTTTGAAACATATAAACTTCGAAACATCCAGTAGCCACTCCTACCCTTGTGGTAACTAAGTTTCTGTAATGACCACAAGTTTCTTCGTCCAAGATGGTGCCATACTGTGACCTCCATGTCTCAGACTTAGATGCTTTTTTTCAAGTTCAAGTTCAATTATTGTTCAACCAAACGTGATATAACCAAATGAAACAACATTCCTCCACAGCCAAGGAGCAAAACACATTAGCAATAGCACACTGTACATAGCACAAAAGCACATATGGTTATGATTTCTGAAAAACATATAGTCAGAAGGAAAAAAATATATAGCCCATGTCCTTGAGTGGTATGACTATAGAATTGATGGCAAGTTGACATGGTCCAGCCTGTACTCCCACCAAGCAACCACTGGAGAGCAGCACTGAGCAAACACGGGGTGGGGACAGCACCGATAGTAGGGGCCAGCTCCAACCCAAGTACAGTTTCCAGTGCACCCCACAGGTGCTCTCCCACACCACCTTGGTGCCTCTTCTCCTGGACGGCTGCAACAGACAACCATGTGACTCCGGCCTAGTCCTTATCACAACCAAGGCATTGAAGCTCGCCCAACATTGATCTCGTCAATGAGCCAGTGAACCAGACTTGCAGTATTCTATGCTACCAATGTCAAAGAGGGTCTGGCGGATCACAATAAAAATGCCCAAGACAATCACTTGCTCCATTTGTTGGATCAGGCACATTCTCGGCACAACAATAAGCAACAAGTTCAAGTGATGACACAACAACAATATGCAATAAGATGAACAAATACACCTTCAATTGGACCTGTAGTGGCCACAGTGGCCAAGCGTGCCGCCATCTTGCTATGACCATTTAGATTTGTAAAGATGGGTTTGGGAGTAGAGAGGGGAATTAGGGATCAGGTTAAAGTTTAGAATCAGAAATGTGAGGGAATTAGAGGCTAGTCTGGAATCTAAGTCTCTGCTCCATGTTTGAAAGCCAGTAAAGTGGATGTGGGACATTCATGGTTGGATGTCAGGCCAGCGTTCATGAGGCCGGGATGGTCCTCTAGGGTCAGCAACCTGTCAGCAGTTTCTGGAGTCAGAGTTCCGTGCAGGCAGAAGAACAACGATCCTGCTTTCATGAATAGGTGAGTCCAGAGTTAGAGACCTAGTGTTTGGATCCTATCGTTAATGAGTCTGGAGTTTCAGGCCTAATGTTTGATGTCTGTGACTTTCTGTGAGTCTGCCGAGGAAGTCAAACCCCAGTGTCTGTGAGCCAGAGTCCAAGTCTGCTAGAGGGTGGTGGCTGAAGAAGATGTCCTGTCCTGTCCTGTGGGTGGGTGGGAGGGAAGAATGGGGCTTGCTTTACAGTTGTTGCTTTGTTACTTGTTGTGTTCGTGTTGATCTGCCAAGCATTGTGGGCATGCTATTTTGGCATTGGAATGTGCTGATACCCTTAGCACACCTTTGGATATATTGGTTGCTAATGCAAACACAGCTGTTCTAAACACCATCAGGTAGGCATTCAGCAAATTTCTTTTCCTGAATTTTTGCACCAACCTGATTTTCCCAGTCTCCCCCCATGATCATTGTAACATTGCTGTTTTCATGCCTTTTTAATCTCCTGTGTTATTTGTACCCTACATCCTGTTCAGAGCCCTATATGTACCTCCCATTAGTGTCTTTTTACCCTTGCAGCTTCTTAACTCTACCCTCAAGAAGCCTACATCTGCAGATCTGATGTCACTTCTTTGTAAGGAACTGATTTAATTTTTTTACAAACACAGCCACACCAGCCCTTCTTCCCACCTGCCTATCCTTTTGATACAATGTGTATTTCTGGATGTTTAACTCCCAGCTATCTTTTAGCCTCAACTCAGTGATCCCCAGAACATGATGCCTGCCAATTTCCATCTGCACTGCAAGATTATTTCCCTTATTTCATATGTTATGTGCTGCAGTCAAATATATTCATCACCATTTTCAATATTTTCTCCTTATGACCAGAAGTTACTTTCTTATCCCTTTCTAATCTTTTTGCCTTTTTTTATTGTGCACACTTCCGTAACCTCTCCTGCTCTCTCTTTCCCTTTTACGTCATCGTTGTCGTTCCAGTGTTGAACCCACCCCTAATATTTAGTTTAAAGCCCTGGGTGTGTGTCCTTCGAAGATCCTGATCCCTGAATGGTTCAGGTGGAGCCCACCCATGGGAACAGCTCCCTCCTTCTCCAATATGGTGCCAATGTCTCATGAATTCAAACTCATTTCTCCCACTCCAATTTTTCAGCCACACGTTTAGCTATCTGATTTTATAAACCCTGCACCATTTTGCAGATGAATGAGCCAACAGTTCAGAGACTATTACTTTTTTGGTACTGTATTTTATTTTTGTCCTTAGCTACTCAAATTCGCTCAGCAGGACCTCCTTCCTTGGTCTTCCTATGCTGCGGTACTCACATGGGCCATGACAAATGGATGTTTCTCCTCCCAATCCAAGTTCCTCTGCAGGTCAGATGGGATGTCCCGAACCTGAGCAACAGGCGGACAACACACCCTTAGGACATTCAATCCCTGTAACAGAGAATTATCCCCTATTACACCTACATTTCTCTTCTCTCCTCCCTCTTAGATGGCTCCCTAAACCTTGGCGCTAAGGTTCAGTTGCTCATCCTTACTGCAGCCTCCACTCCCCACTCTTATCCTCAAAGGAAGCATCAATCTCAGACCTATTGGGAAAGCTCAAGGGCTGAGTCTCTTCCAGCACCACCTTTTGGACCCCCCACCCCCACTACCTGTTTCACTCACAGTCACATTCTCTTGACCCTAGCCACAGACAAAATTTGAAGTTGTTGATCTAATGGTGCAACTGAAACACAGTGTCCAGGTAACTCTCTCCTTTCTTGATACATCACAGTGTTTGAAGCTCAGATTTCAGGTTATCAACTTTGAGCCCGAGTTCAGTTCTTCAGGCAGCCAGGATATGCTGCAGATGTGGTCACCAGGAACCACAATGGCACCCACATCATGCAGCTACAACGCATCACCTGATCCTGAATCTCTAATTTTATTTAATTTGTTGTAATTTGGTATCGTTTTGGTTATATAAAACTGATACTATATATAATTAAAAAACAACCCTTTTCTATTCATACCTGTTTCCTGCCTGTCCCTCCTTTGCTC
This sequence comes from Hypanus sabinus, assembly GCF_030144855.1. Classification (NCBI taxonomy): domain Eukaryota; kingdom Metazoa; phylum Chordata; class Chondrichthyes; order Myliobatiformes; family Dasyatidae; genus Hypanus; species Hypanus sabinus. The sequence continues at coordinate 41,046,577 of NC_082721.1, read as the reverse complement.
TGATTCTTGAACCAAAACCTTAAATCCTACACTGCTTCATTGGACCACTTACACAATGACCAATCCAAAATGGCCTCCTCCTCTTCTCATCGAAGTCCCTTGAGCCAAATCTGGAACTCCCTACTCTAACACTGGCCCACTCCCACAATGGCCACCCCACATAAACCTCGTTTCTTTTTATTGGCTCAAGATCTCGCAATGAGACTTGCTGTTTATAATGTTGTGCTGTTTCCACAGACCTTGATCTTGGATGTACAAAGTGAAGCTTACTCTCAACGAGACTTGCTGTTTTTAATGGCTCTTCCTCTCACACAGATCTCGCTGTCACAACTCCAAAGTACAACTCTGGTATCTGGACTCTTGCCACAATACTGGGTAGAAACTTTTAGTCCTTCTTGATTTTCCATGATTTAAGAATGTCCTTGTGAAAGGTCTTGGCAATGGCCAAGAACCTTATTGCAACTCTATTCTTACTGTAGAACCATGAAGAGAAAGGGAACAGCATAAACCTCCAACCTCCACCTAAAATGCCTGAGGCACTCTAAACAATGAACGTGAGACACATTGAACGTCAAATCAGTCAAGAAATGAAGGGAAGACTCAAGCATACGTTATGATCAGTAGTTGTGGAAAGGATGAACTCCTAAGGATCCACATTAAACTTTGACACCCGCTGTATCCATTTTAAAGGAGCGATGACTTTGGGCTAAAACTGCAGCAATGGCACACTTGTTTCCAGCAGGTGCAGTTTGTTTCTGTGGTGACCTGTGGTTTATTTTGATCTTTATTTTATTTTTACTTGCACTTATAGGACAACCCAGACATCTGCAACAAACAAACCAAGTTTTATTTGGTCCTGGTTGTTACATTGCAATTAAATGGATATCAGTTGACATCTAAATTTATGATTATACTTAAATGGTAGGAACGATCAGTAGCCTTCCTGACAGGAGCTGGACATATTTATAAAAGAGCACATATTTATAAAGGCTTGTCCCAATAAATGTGTATCCGGTGCTGCAATTTTCTCAGCTATAATTAAAATGGAATCTGTACTTTTTTGTCAAGTGCATACAAATAATTACTAGCACTAGCCAGCATTGTTTCCATGGTAACTGATAATTTTCACAACATTTGTGGGAAGTGTATTTTTCAGCATGTACCTATAAAAAGTTTATCTATGATTGAACTGAGAGATTTCAATGATGCTGTTTGCCAAAAACATACTTCTGAAGAGTAAACAAAACACATCCTGTCTTGTGGTGCAGATTCCTGTTGGTAATATTCTCTTGTGGGTGAGATGTGTAGGGTAAAATGGCACAGTGATTCCAGAATTCAACTGGGTGACTTCCTGAGCATGGATTCTGGAACAGTACCTTCATCCGTAGGGTGAGAGTGGCAAGTGAAGAGGTTGAATTATCATGGAACATCTCACATGTCATTTTAGATCAAGATGCACCCACAACAGCTGTGTACTGCCAATAGATGGCAGCCCGGTTAAAATGATTCTCAGTGACCTTGGAGTTCAAGACCTTTGTTCCCTGAAGTTGGCAACATAAGGTGATAAGATGGTGAAGATGGTATATGGCAAGCATGCCTTCAAAGGCTGCCACATAGCATTTAAGAGTGTTATGTACTCCGTAACTGGGTCACTTACCAGCAAAGATAGAAAGGTCCGTTGAAGTCTGATGGTACTATTTTTAACAGTATTATTGATAAAAATACACAAAAATAATATCAATGCAAGCATACAGATAATATACGTCATCAATACTAAATCTAAAAGTGTGGGTATAATAATAATCAATAAGAAATAGCTCTATCGTTGTCTAGGGGATAATGTTTTGTCCGATGGAAATATAAACGTCACTCAAGTTCATTCAAGCTGCAGGCTGCAGCCTTTTGTTGGAGTCAAGAGAGAGGGTTTAAACTTGCCCATTCCTTTTATGATGTCAATCCTTCGAGAGTCGGTGGGGGCTGAATTTTCCTTTGTGTTAGCTAAAGCCATTCCTCCGTGGCAAGACCCACCAATTCCGAGGCAAATGGAAAAGGACGCACGTGGGCTTTTCCACCGGCTTTCGCTATTACGCTGTTACAGGAGTTCTAGCGTTTCTCCTGGTGCGTCTAAAGGGGCTGTTCCCCAGACCCTCTTTTATCCCCACTCACGGGGTCTCAGGGTGGAATGATGCAATCCCTCAACCAACTCACGTTGCCTGAGGGCTTCCACGAAGCATAGTACTCAATACACAATTCCGTCTCCAAGAGACAATGACCTGTTCTGTGGCTTTGTATCGCTGGGGGCCAGGACATTCCAAATGTCTCTCTCTCATTTCCTGGGTCTCCTGCCCTGACTTAATAGCGATCTTGCGATTCTCAAAAAGGAGGGGCACAGGCGTAACTAGAGTTAGAAGGTTATGTTTCAACTTTACAAAGCATTGGTTCAAAGTTCAACGTAAATTTATTATCAAAGTACGCACCGAACTCTGCAAAGGTCTCGGGCATGCTAAAATTTTTATATAAATTTTGCTTTAGATGTTTGTTTTAGATTTCCTGACATTCATTTTCCAAAAAGTTAAATTTTGCAGAGAGAAGTTGGTATTTTGTTAAAGAAAGCAACATATTAAGTAACAGCCCACTTTCAAATAAAAATCTGGTTACTTTGTGGGTATATAGCCCAGAGGACGATTAAAAAAACAAAACAAACAGGTACTAATGATCAATGACATAATGAATTGAATGAATTAAACTGATTAACTGAAACAGAAAGGTGTGTAGAAGGAATTAAACTAAGCAAAGGACAACCAAGCTAAAAGGTGAGGGTGTGGCAGATGTAACAATTTAACCTCCAGATTATCAATTCTTACACTATGGCAAAAATGAGCATAGCAACAAGACACAAGGTAGTCATCACACATCAGCATGGTCTCTCCCAAGCAGGAATTTCTTGGTAGACTTGAGTTTCAAGGTGTGCTGTCCAAGGTCTTCTGAAGAAATACAAAGAAACAGGCAATTTTGAGACCAGAAACACTGTGGTCAACCGTGCAAACTGGCAGTACTAGATGAGAGATACAGTAAACTGACTAAATTGGAAGAAGTCCAGCACTGCTATCAGCTCTGAATTCAACAAAACCACTAGAACACAAGTACACCCCTCTCCAGTCTAGAGCAGTCTTGTCTGAAGTGGTCTTCACGGATGTGTTGCTGCCAAAAATCCATTCCTCTGAAATGGAAATAAAGCCAGGAGACTCATCTACACACAGAAATACAAGGATGTTGAACAGTGGCAGCATGTCCTCTGGACTGACAAGTTAAAATTTGAATTCTCTGGCTCAAGCAGGAGGCAGTTGGTAGAAGAGCTGAAGAGCACTACATGGATGAGTGTCTACACCAACAGCAAAGCACAGCAGAGGCTCCCTGCAGGCCTGGGGCTGCATTTCTGTAAACGGAGTTGGCGATCTGGTCAAAATTAATGGAATCTTCAATGCAGATTCTCATCCATCACACAATACCATCAGAGAGGCATCCGATCTAATCCCAGCTTCATTCTGCCCCAGGATAATAACCCCAAACACATGGCGAATGTCATAAGGAGCTATCTCCAGTGAAAAGAAGAACAAGGAGTTCTGTGACCGATGGTGTGGCCTCCACAGAGCCCTGATTTCAATATCCTCAAGCCTGTCTGGGGTCACCTGGAGAGTCAGAAGGAAGTGAGACAGCCAAACTCTGCAGAACTGTGGCAAGTTCTCCAAGATGCTTGGAATAGATTACCAGCCAACTTCCTTATAAAACTGCACAATTTATACCTAAGAGAATTGATGTAGTTTTAAAGGCAAAGGGAGGTCCCACCAAATATTGTTTTGATTTACTTTTTTACTGTCTACTGCTCTTTCTAGTTTTTTTGAGATTTAGAAACTTTTCTTTTCATTATTTTTGAAAGCATCTTTGCTTTTCAGAATGTTTTTACACATGCCTAAGACTTTTGTACAGTACTGCATATGTCAACATTTGCAACCCTGAGATTCATTTCCTTGCAGGCATACTCAGTAAATGCAACAAACATAATAGAATCAATGAAAGGTTGCATCCAACAAGACAAACAGACAACCAATGTGCAAAAGAGAACAAACTGCAAATACAAAAGAAAATAAAGAAATAACAATAAAAAAATTGAAAACAAGTTGATTCCTTGAAAGTGAGTCTAAAGGTTTTGGGGACAGTTCGATGATGGATGAGTGAAGTTACCCCCCATTGGTTCAAGAGCCTCATGGTTGAGTGGCAGGAACTGATAGTGTGAGTCCTGGGGCTTCGGTACCTTCTTTCCAATAGCAGCAGTGAAAAGGGGGCATGGCTTGGGTAATTGGGGTCCCTGATGATGGATGTTGCTTTCCTGCGACTCTGCTCCAGGTACATGTGCTCAATGGTGGGACGGTTTTACACGTGATGAACTGAGCCGTATCCACTACCTTTTTTAGGATTTTCCATTCAAGGGCATTGGTGTTTCCATATCAGGCCATGATGCAACCAGCCAATATGCTCTCCACCACACATTTGTAGAAGTTTGTTAAAGTTTTAATTATCATGTCAAATGTTTGCAAACTTCTATGGAAGTAGAGGTGCTGCTGCACCTTCTTCATAATTGCACTTACATACTGGGCCCAGGACAGATTCTCTAAAATGATGTAGCACTAAGGAATTTAAAGTTGCTGACTCTCTCCACCTCATGTCTCGATGAGGACTGGCTCGTTAACCTCCAGTTTCCTCCTCCTGAAGTCAATAATAATCTCCTTCATGTTGCTAACATTGAGTGAGAGGCTCTTGTTTTGGTAACATTCAGCCAGATATTCAGTTTCCCTTCTATATTCTGATTCATCTCCACCTTTGATTTGGCCTATGATAGTGGTGTCATCAGCAAACGTAAATATAGAATTGGAGTTGTGCTTAGCCTCACAGTCATAAGTATAAAACCAGTAGAACAGAGGAAAACACAAGGCTGTGTGCACCTATGCTGATAGCAATTGTGGAGGAGATGTTTTCGCCAACCTAAACTGACTGGGGTCTGCAAGTGAGGAAATCGAGGATCCAATTGCACAGGGAGGCATTGGTGCCAAGGTCTGTAAGTTTATTGGTTAGTTTTGAGTGGATGATAGTATTAAATTCTGAGCTTTAATTAATAAAGAGTATCCTGATGTATGTACTTTTGTTATCTAGATGTTTCAGGGTTCAGAGGAGTACCAATGAAATGGCATCTGCTGTGGACTTCTTGTGTCAGTAGGCAAATTGGAGCAGATCCAAGTCGCTTCTCAGCAGGCGTTGAACTGTTTCATCACCAACTTCTCAAAGCACTTCATCACAGTGGATGTAAATGCTGCTGGACAACAGTCATTGAGGCAGGTTACCACATTTTTCTTTGGCACTGTTATAATTGAAGCTTGTTTGAAGTAGGTGGGTACCTCAGACTGCCGAAGTGAGAGATCAAAGATGTCGATGAATACTCCAGGCAGTTGATCAGCATAGGTCTTTAGTAGTCGGCTGGGTACCCCTTCTGGGCTGGATGCTTTTCCCCTCCTGAAGGATGCTCTCATGTCAGCCTCAAAAACTGAAATTACAGGGTTATCAGGAGCTGAGGGATTTTGTGACAGTCAACACAAGCATAGAAGGCATTGAGCTCATCTGGAAGCGAAGACTTGTCACCTATGTCACTTGGTACAGTGTATTAGCAGTCAAGCCCTGCCACAGCTACTGAGTATCCTTCAGTGATTCAAGTTAGACTTCATTAGGAATATTGTGTGCAGTTCTGGTCATCACACTATAGAAAGGATATGATTATAGTGAAGAGAATGAAGATGTGCCTGAGTGCTGCCTAGACTGGAGAGATTGAACAAGCTCCGGCTTGTTCTTCCTGGAGTGAAGGAGGCTCAAGTGGTGACATGATAGAAGCATATAAGATTATTTAGAGACTAGATAGTCAAAATCTTTTCCCCACGGTTGGAATGTTAAAAGCAAAAGGACACAGGTTTAAGTTGAGAGGAGGGAGTTTTAAAGGAGAATTAAAGGGGAAGTTTTTTTTTACACAGAACGTGGTTGATGTCTAGAATGTGCTGCCAAAGGGAACAATCAAGTCAGGTACGATTACTACGTTTAAAGGCATTTGGATAGGCACTTAAGGCAAATCATAGAAGGATATGGTCAAAAGGGATAAATGTTGATTGGCAAAGATGTTGGTATGGATATCATGGGTCCATTTCTGTGCTAGACCATGCTATAGCTCCAGAAATCCAGGTAAGGGAAAGGCTTTTGTTCATGCACACAAAGGAAGTGGTGAATATAATACTCCTTAAACTTGGAGTCATTTTAGTCATGCTCTCAAATCAGAGTCCTGCCCTTTGGCTCTGAGGGGAGACAAAGCATTGCTATGCTGGTCATTGACCACACAAGGATTGTGGTGCAGCAGTAGATTCCTGCTGCTTTGTTTTTGCTGCCTTACCTTACAGAGGTCTACAGAAATGAACCCAACATTGCTCAGTGCTGGTGGAAATTCTTAACTGCGGCAGATCATTAATATTATTGTGAGGAGGGGGGCAAGTCTAAAGCATTTACCCAGAAGGTACCTTTCTAATTTTGTCAATCTAGCTATTTATAGTGCAGGAACATCCTATGTTGTAAAAGATTAATGCAAATAGTGTCTCAACTTTGCATTTATCACTCCCTATCCTGATACATTCCACAAACTATCCTTTATCCTTCAATAAATATTAAGTAGTACAAATGGTGAATTTTGAAATAATATCACAAGATGCTGGAAATACTCAGCAGGTCAAGAGGCATCTAAGGAGAGAGAAAGAGTCCATTTTTTTAGCTCCAGAACCTTTCAACAAAACAGGTGAAGCAAGTTATTTTTCAGTAACAAAAAAAAGGCGGAGGAGGGATGGATGGAACTAAAGAACTATCTCTGATAGGGCGAGAGCAAATCAGCTAATGGAGCAGTCAGAGCAGCTATTAGGGTGTTAGCCCAGATGAATGGTCTCAACCCGAATCATTGACAGCCTATGTCCATTCACAGGTGCTGCCTGATCTGCTGAGTTGTTCCAGTAGCAGATTGAACCTTTGTCTGTACTGTGTATCACTAACAGCAAGGCTGTAGAAGATGATCTTCATGCCAGACTATACTGATGGATAAAGTAAAACTGAGCTCTTATGAAGACAGGCAGAAATGAGCAGTTTTGATAAAAATAGATATAAAGAGTTACCTAAAGTTGGACATCTGATATTGAATCCTACAGGCTGCAATATGCCCAAACAAGAGATCTGGTGTTCCTTGTAAAGCTTCTGTTTGGCTTTATTGTGAAAATGCGGAAGAGCAGGGTGGGAGTGGGATAAGAATTAAAGTGGCAGGGGACTGGAACTCAGTATCACCCCTGTGGAAGGAATGCATGTGCCATGCAAAACCATAGGCAGTCTGAGCTCGGAAGAGACCACATTGCTATCTCATCTTTGCATCCCCTCACCTTTCATATTCCAGAGGAAAGGTTTCCTTTAAAACACTCTCACCCTGCTCATCCCTACTGACCACTCCACAGAAGCTGTTCTTGCAACTACAGCCCTTTAACCTTACACTTCCCCATCAGCTACCAATCCAGTCCAGTGGAGCTTTGACTTGTACGTCTTGCCATTTAGTCCACTGAAGTCACTGCTCACTCTGTGGTTCCCCGGGGAGACCAAAGACAGATGGATCAATGGCTTGATGGAACACTTCCATACAGTCCTTGACCACAATCTTCAATTCCTTGTCCAGATACCCCTCCAATCTTATTGTCTTCTGCCTCTAAGATGATTGCTGTGAAAATCCATGTGGGCTCAAAGACCAGTCTCCTGGAATCTACGGTACATCAATCTCATTAATCGGCATTTCTAGCCAATTTATTTCAGATGGTAGGTTCTGCTTTAAGGGTACCAGCTTGGTGCAGCTGATATGGCCACTGCCTCACAGCTTCAGGGTAACCAAGTTCAACCTTGGTCCTTGGTGCTGTCTGTGTACATTTTGCATGTTGCCCCCTGCAACTATATCGGTTTCCTTGGTGACCTAGCTTCTTCCCACACCTCAAAGACTTAATGGTTGCTGGATTCATTGGTTGCAATAAATTGCCGCTGCAAAGGTTGATGGCAGCAGAATAGTGGGAGGAGAATAAAATAGGATCTCGATGACTTGATCTTTGCAAATTCAATGGGATGACTATCTGTTTCTGCATTGCATAACTTTATAAAGTCTCTCATTTACAACTCAATCTGAAAGATTACATCTTTTCCTGTCTCTACAGATGCCACCTGGCCTGCTGAGAATCTCCTACCCTTTCTGTTTTATCTCATATTGCCAGCATCTGCAGCATGTTGATATCTTTCCCACCTTTCTCCCAAAGTTGTATTTACAGTATGTGGCAGAGAGTCCAATAGTTTGGCAATGCAGTTTCTTCTCAGTTCATTATCTGATTCATTTTTGGATGAACAGCCTTTATGATTAAATATGTTTGAACTCACATTGCTAGTTGAAATATTGTCCACACTGTTAAATTCATTCATAATTTCAAATGTATCTTCTCGACTCAGCATTTTATCACAGTTCAGAATTAGATGGGCTTCATCATGGCATGTTACCAATAAGGCTTTTCTAATCTTTCTTATTTAGTAATGAATGTTTTTTTTTCTGTTGCTGTATGAGTGAAGTTCCATACTGGTTGTGTTATTCAACAGGTAGTTAGATCTATGGATCAGTGATCCAGAGTTTTAGTCTCTTATCGCACAGCATCTGGTGAACACATCAACTAACTGAATAAAATCTGGAATTAATTGTAATATTTGCCACAAACCTACTTTCCTGTTGTACGTCTCTCACCATACATGTGCCAGAAGTGGGTGCTTAATGGTAAGTGCTATGGTTCGAAGGGCCAGTTTCTGTTCTGTTTCTCAGTATGTGGCTTCAGACAAACCAACAATATAATTTTTTAGAAACAAACAATCTGCTGGATGAACTCAGTGCATACAACAATACCTCTGTGAGGAAAGGAGCTATCAATGTTTCAGTTCAAAACCTTGCAGAGTATAGAGTGAAGGGGAATAGGGAGACAGAAGTCCTAAAGTGTTTAAGGTAAATGAATCCTTAGAAAAATGTGGTCATAATATGATGGAATTCACCCTGCAGTTTGAGAGGAGGAAGCTAAAGTCAGATGTATCATTATTACAATGGAATAAAGGGAATTACAGGGGCGTGAGAGAGGATCTGGCCAAAATTGTTTGCAAGGGAACACTAGCAAGGATGATGACAGAACAACAATGGTTGAAGTTTATGGGAGCAAATTGTAAGGTGCATGATAGATACATCCAAAAGATGAAGAAGTATTCTAAAGGGAGGACGACACAATGTGATTTCAAAAGAAGTCAAAGACAGTGTAAAGGCAAAAGAAAGGGCATATAATATTGCAAAAAATTAGTGGGAAGTTAGAGGATTGGTAAACTTTTAAAAACCAACAAAAGCAACTAAAAAGTCATTAAGGAGAGAAAAGATGAAATATGTAGGTAAGCTAGCCAGTAATATAAAAGAGGTTACAAAAGATTTTTCAGATATATGAAGAGCGAGAGTAGATATCAAACTGCTGGGAAATAATGCTGGAGAGGTGGTTATTAAGCATTTTGTGTCAATCTTCACAGTCTTCGCTGTGGAAGACCTTAGTATTATGCCAGAATTTCAAAAGTGTCAAGCATCAGAAGCGAGTGTAGATACTATTGCTAAAGAGAAGGTGTTTGGTAAGAAAATATGTCTGAAGGTGGGTAAGTCACCTGAACTAGAAGGACTACATTCTAGGGTGCAGAAAAAGGTAGCTGAAAAGATTGCGGAGGCATTCGTAATGATCTTTCTAGGGTTACTAGATTCTGGAATGTTTCTGGAGAACTGGGATATTGCAAATATCACTCCCCTCTTTAAGAAGGGAGGAAGGCAGAAGAAAGGAAATTATAGACCAGTTAGCCTGACTTCAGTGTTTGGGAAAATGATAGAATCTATTATTAAGAATGAGATTTTGAGGCACAGGATAAAATAAGCCAAAATCAGCATTTTCAAAAGGGAAAGCTTACGTAACAAATCAGATGGAATTAATTGAGGAAATAACAAGCAGGATAGACAAAGGAGAGTTAGTGCATGTTGTATACTTGGATTTTCAGAAGGTCTTTGATAAGATGCTATGCATGAGGCTTCTTAACAAGATAAGAGCTAGTGGTATTACCAAAAAAGATACTAACATGGATGGAAGATTAGCTGACTGTTAGGAGGCAAAAAGTAAGGATAATGGGTGCCTTTTTTGGTTGGTTTCTAGTGACTGGTGATGTTCCAGAGGGGTAGGTATTGGTACCACTTCATTCCACGTTACATGGTGATGATTTGGATGATGGACTGAATGGCTTTGTGGGCAAATTTGTGGATAATACGAAGATAGATGGAGGGGCAGGTAGTGCCCAGGAAGGAGGGAGTCTGTAGAAGGACAGAGAGATCAAGAGACTGCGCAAAGAAATGGCAAATGGAATATAGTTTAGTGCAATATACGGTGATACACGGTGGTAGAAGGCATAGACTATTTTCTAAACAGGGAAAACATTCAAAATTCAGAGGTGCAAGGGAATTTGGGAGTCCTTCTGCAGGATTAATTGAAAATTAACTTGCAGGTTGAGTTGGTGGTCAGGAAGGCAAACGCAATGTTAGCATTCCATTTGAAAAGACTAAAACATAAAAGCAAGGATGTAATGTTGAGGCATTGGTCAGACTGCACTTGGGGCAATTTTGGGCTTCTTACCTAAGAAAAGGTGTACTGGCTTTGCAGAGGTTCAAGAGCTGGTGCATGGGAATGTAAGAGTTGATGTATGAGGAGCGTGTGATGACTCTGGGTCTGTACTCTCTGGAGATTAGATGAATGAGGGGTGAATTTCATTGAAACCTATCGAATATTGAAAGGCCTGGATAGTGTGGATTCAGAGATGTTTCCTGTGGTGGGGGAGTTGAGGACCAGAGGGCACAGCCTCTGAACACAGGGAAATCGATTTAGACTAGAGATGAGGAGTTTCTTGAGCCAGAGAGTCATGAAGCTGTGGAATTCAATGTCTCAGACAGCTGTAGAGGCCATGTCATCGGAGATACTTAAAGCTGAGTTTGATATGTTCTTGTTTGGTCAGGGTGTCAAAGGTCATGGGGTGAAGGCAGAAGAATTGAGTTAAGAGGGATAGTAAATCAGCTATGATGAAATGGAGGAGCAGACTTAATGAGCTAAATGGCCTAATTCTGCTCCTATGTTTTATGTCTTATGGAGTTTGAGGTGACTGGTGGACTAAGGAAGGTTTTAAGAGCCTGCTTCTCTCCCATACCTGGCACTACCTGCCTATCATCTTACACCCCTCCTCAGTCTACCACTCCCTTTCCCCTACCCTCTCCACTCTTAGTCCACTCATCCCAAAACATCAACAATTCCTTTCTTCCAACAGATATTGCTGGGCCCACTGAGTTCCTCCAGCAGACTGTTTGTCACTCCTGATTCCACCAGCTACTGTTTCTTGTGTCTCCTTTATTGATTTTTAACCGTTTTCTGAATGGGATTGCTCATCACTTATTTCAAGGCCAGTTTGCAGTGAGTGGCTCTTCCAATTGGGGCCCACATCTCATGTTTCGGTAAGAATGGAATAGACTGACACTGGGACATGTGTAATAAAAGAATCTGGCTTTTTGGTTGTTTACTCCATAATGTTCCAATGTTTAATCTAATGTTTTCTCAGCAGGTAATTTCTTATGGTGTGCTCAAAACAAGTGCAAACTTTAGTCTCAGTACGCAGTCCTGCTCACCCTGTATTGCTCAGCACTGAAGTTCATTCTCTCTGAACCTGTTGCAGCATTCAAAGTTGTTTGCTTTCATGGCACAAATGTAGATGGTTATGTTACAGTGATGCAGCAGGTAGTGCAGCTGCTGCATATTCCAGCAATCAGGTCTCAGAGCTGTACCCCAGTACTATCTGTGTGGAGTATGCCCCTTCTCCACCCGTCTGGGTGGGCGCCTTTGACTGCTGTGGCTTCCTCCCACAACCCAAGGGTGTGCCGTTAGGTGAAATGTTTCTGCAAATTACTCCTTATTTTAGGTATGGGGGGAGGAAAATGAAACAAAAAGGGAGTGTGTGTGTGTGTGTGTGTGTGTGTGTGTGAGAGAGAGAGAGAGAGAGAGAGAGAGAGAAAGAACAGGGGAGAGGGGAACATCTAGGCCGATGGGACTGATAGGAATGTTCTAGAGCAGGCAAAGAGTCTTCAGGGACATGAGAAATTAGGCACGTACAGATCTGCAGTGAGAACCATGGAAAAGCAATTTAGTTGAGTTGGAGTGCTTGGAATTCCAGAAGTATATTGCACATGGCTGTGAAAGGTGGAGTTTATTGGTGAATTTATCTGAAGGGGATGGAAGAGACCCTTAAGTTCACCAGAACCAGCTACTTAGTTGGTTCAGTAGTGCAGCTAGTAGAGTTGGTGCCTGGGGATCTGGTTTTAATCCGCACTCTGGCTGCTATCGATGCTGAGTTTGCTCATTTTTTTGCTGCGACAGTGTGGATTTCGCTTCGGAGCTCTGGCTTCCTTCCGCATCAGAAAGGCATGATGGTGATTGACAGGCAACTGGCCACGGTAAGGTGCCCTGGGTGTGTTGCTGAGCAGCAAAATGTGGCGGATTGGATAAGAATGTGATAACATTAAAAATGGAATGATTGTAGGATTAGTGCAAATGGGTATTTGATGGCTTGTACAGACGTGCTGGGCAGAAGGTTCTGCTTACAAGCTCTGTCTCTCCATGACTCTTTGGGACAGGTAGAAATACCACTTAGACAGCCTTAAATCAAACACTCTCCTGGGGGGGAGACAAACGATAAAAGTGAGAAAAAAACTTTAGCAGTTCCAGGAGAAGTTCTTTTGAAGACCCTGATCTGGAGTTACACGCTGACTACAGTTCTTTGCGGGAATGGGGCCCGCTCTTAGGTTTCCATAACTGGTCACTGTTCGGCAGGCCTAAGAGTCTGGCTTGATTTCAGAAGCCTAGGATCTTGGAGCTCTGGAGATGGGCGGATTGACAGCTGCTGTCATGACAGGAGACCTATGTGTCTTTGGGGGAGTTGGGATATCGTCTGTGTGCCTGGAGACCCAGATTTTGGCCGAAATAGGAGAGGCCATCTCATCAATGAACTCAGGGAAAGCTCCTGGTCCTGATGGTTATATTATAGAATTTTTTAAAACTTTTTCTTCTTTGCTTTCCCCTTGGCTATGTGAAATTTTTAATGATGCATTTGTTAAGAAGAGATTACCTCAGTCTTTTTATGAAGCTACTATTTCTCTAATTCTTAAAAAAGATAAGGATCCCACTTTATGTGCATCTTATCGCCTATATCACTATTAAATGTAGATTCTAAGATTCTTACAAAAATTTTAGCTATTAGGTTAGAAAAGGTATTATCACAGATTATTTCAGAAGACCAAACTGGTTTTATTAGGAATCGGTATTCCTTTTTTAATATTAGAAAATTGATCAATATAATTTATACTTCATCACCCACAATTCCAGAATGTGTTACTTCACTAGATGCTGAAAAAGCCTTTGATAGAGTTGAATGGGTATACTTATTTAACACTTTGAGATATTTTAATTTTAGTCCTAATTTTATATCATGGATCAAACTAATATATCATAAACCTGTTGCTTCTGTTCTTACAAATAATTACAGATCTTCTTTTTTTCAATTATCTCGTGGTACGAGACAAGGTTGTCCCTTAAGTCCTTTATTGTTTAATATTGCATTAGAACCTTTAGCCATTGCTATTCGTGAATCTCCTAATATTTTTGGTATTACCCGTAATGAGAAATTATACAAGTTATCACTTTATGCTGATGACTTGTTGTTATATATTTCTGATCCTGACAGGTCTATTCCCGCTATTTTATCCTTGTTGGCTCAATTTGGTAGTTTTTCTGGTTACAAACTACACTTGGATAAGAGTGATTTATTCCCTTTAAACGCGCAAACTTTATTGAATGAAAGGACACCACTTAAAGTTGTTGATGATAACTTTATCTATTTAGGTATAAAAATTACTAAGAAATATAAAGATTTATTTACATTGAATTTTCTACCTATGCTTTATCAAATTCAACAACTTACTACAAGATGGTCTCCCTTATCCTTATCATTAGTCGGTCGGATTAATGCTATTAAAATGATGATTCTACCGAAATTTTTATATTTATTTCAAGCTTTACCAATTTTTATTCCTAAATCTTTTTTTGATAACATTGATTCAAAAATTTCTTCATTTGTGTGGCAAAATAAAAATCCTAGGTTAAGTAAAAGGCAATTACAAAAATCTAAAAAAGATGGTGGTTTAGCTCTACCTAACTTTAGATTTTACTATTGAGCGAATAATATTCGTAACTTAATTTATTGGAAATCAGATTTGGATTCACCATTGTGCCCACAGTGGGTAAACTTAGAATGCAATGAGGCACAGGGATATTCTCTATTCTCCGTTCTGGGTTCTTCTCTTTCTGTCGATTTAGTTAAATTCAATAAACAGATATCCAACCCTGATGTCAAACATACATTACGAATTTGGTTTCAATTTCGTAAATTTTTTACTCTGAAAAACTTTGTTCTTGATAGCCCTATTTTACTTAATTTTTTTTTCATACCTTCTTTGACAGATCAAGCCTTTAGCATATGGAAAAGGAAAGGTATAAAATGCTTTCGTGATCTCTTCTTTGAAGGTAGTTTGATGTCTTTCGACCAACTTTCCAACAAATTTGAGTTACCTAAATCTAACTTTTTTAGATATTTACAAATTAGAAATTTTTTACATAAAATTCTACCATCCTTCCCCAATTCAACTTCAATGGACTTTTTAGGTATGATTTTTACCTTAAATCCCTATCAGAAGGGATTAGTGGCTATTATTTATAATATGATTATGAAGATACAACCAGAAATATCAGGTAGAATTAAACAAGAATAGGAAAAAGAACTTCAATATAATATATCAATAGAAAAATGGGAAAAAATTTTACAAATGGTTAATTCTTCTTCTATATGTGCTAAACATGCTTTAATACAATTTAAAATTGTACATAGAGCTCATATGTCTAAAGATAAGCTTGCTCGATTCTATTCTCATATTAACCCTCAATGTGACAGATGTCATTCAGATGTGGCTTCATTGACCCATATGTTTTGGTCATGTCCCACTTTACATAACTATTGGAAGGACATATTTGCTACCATTTTCTCAATTTGGAATATCGATTTACAACCTCATTTTATTACTGCAATTTTTGGTATACCAAATGAGGATGATAATCAGTTTTCCCCTTCAATTAGACGAATGATTGTTTTTGTAACATTAATGGCCAGAAGGTCTATATTACAAAATTGGAAAGAAGTAAATCCTCCTACCACGTTCCAATGGTTCTCTCAAACTATTTCTTTTCTGAGCTTGGAAAAAATTAGAAGCACTATTTTTGACTCATCAATTAAATTTGAAGAAACTTGGGGACCGTTCATTCGACATTTTCATATGAATTAATTTGGCCTCTTCCAGACCTTCTCTTTACTTATTCTTGTTCAGGTTTGGAGTTCTGGAGTTTTTAGCACTATCATATACAAATAAACTGCTATTATTGCCCATGTTAGTTTAGTTTAGTATTTTTATTATATTTTTTGCCTGTATTTTTATAATTTTTTCTTTTTCTTTTGATGATTATTCTTACTTTTTTCATATAATTATTATAGACTTGATTGATAATGTACTATTGTTTTCTGTTGATATTTTAATAGGATATTATTATCCTACTATTAATTCAATTTCAAGTCTTATGCATTTATAACCTATTAATTATTATATTATGTTTTTTTATATATGAAATTCAATAAAAAGATTGAAAAAGAAAAGAAAGAGACCCAGATTTTTGTGATCTTCAGGCACAGAGCTTGAAAAAAGCGACATAACATACTTTTAACATTGTAAACCAGCGAGTTGTTTGTTATGTCTCCTCACTCGCTGGGAAAATGGAGACACCTGCTTTTCCCTTATTAGGGAGAGAGAGAACCTACGGTATGCTGAATACTGGGTGAAACGTGAAGTCTTTGGGGTAACTGCAAGTCAGTTTCTTTGCTATTGCTTTACTCACACTTGAGTGCTTGGTGGCAGTGCCAATGCTTGCTTTTATTTGCTGGTCAGGGGAGGGGGGTTTGTTGCTCGCTGCCACTTATGCACGGGAGGGGGTAGCTGGGGGGGAGACTTTGGGGTTCTAACATTTAACTGTCATTCATTCTTTGGGGCCCTCCTCTGTTTTCATGGATGGTTGTGAAGAAAAAGCATTTCATGATGTATATAGTGTACATTTCTCTGACACTAAATTGTACCTTTGAACCATTGAATAATTCTTTTTGACAGCAAGACAATCAAGCAAACTGTAGGATATTATGATAGCTCTTTATTCATCTTTATCCCAACTGACCTTTTGAAACCAAAATGCCCTCTTCACTCAGCTGCCTTTAAACCAGCTCTAGTATATCTATAGTCACTGCATGATCTGGCTTTCACGCAATATTGTGATGTTCTTGTCAGGCCAGGTTTTGAATCTGCTTTTGACAAGTTATTCTAGGAGCCTGTATTGTGTTGGAAAGGTCTGATGGCCTTAAACATATTTTCAGAAAGGTGAAGAATACTTTAGCTGCCAGACTTACTGCTATTACATAAATCTTCAGGGCTTTTGTGCTTTAGGTCAGCACAGGGCAGATCGGAGAAGGGTGTTCACAGGGATGTATGAATTCTTGCAGTCAGCAGAGTGGTAACAGGATTTCTTTAGAGGACTGATTCTTTTGAAAGTTCCTAAAGTTTAGGCCCAAGTTCTGTTTAACCACTTAGGAAAATGAGCCTCTATATGAAGAAAAAGACACTCTGTACTTCCAGACACACACCCTTAAGTCAACTAAAATACGGCACTTTTATAATGTGAGCAACAGACCCAAAATGCTGGAGGAATTCAGCAGGCCAGGCAGCATCTAGGGAAAGAGTACAGTCGATGTTTAGGCCGAAACCCTTCGGTAGGGTAGTTATAATGTAATAACTTTACAAATTGAGCATACCTTGATCCACAAATAGCAGTGATATAATGAGCAGATTCTCTGAGCAGGACATTCATTGTTTATCACTTCTGGAAGACTTTGCTGTTCACCTAGAAGCGTTGAGTAGCTTGGGATTAATATCTCATTTGCAATAGCAAGTTTCTGCGGCTGCCCAGATATTTTTTTCTAAACGCTGAAGTCCTGGAAATGTTGTGAAAAGAACATCTGGTGCAGATGCTCTAGTTTCGGTGAGTTACACCTATCCATGTGTCATGTATTGTATAGTCCTGTTGTAGTGTTACATAAACACGTCGAACATAGAACAATACAGCACAAGAATAATCTTCTTGTCCCATGAAGTCCGTGCTCAAAGTCTAAACTAAACTAAATCTCTTCCAGCTGTACATGATTCATATCTCTCCATTCCCTGCTATTCATGTAACTATCTAAAAGCCCCTTGAAAGTAACTATCATATCCTCTACCACCACTGCCCCTGGCAGTCGAAGACAGCTGTCTACATGTAATAAAGCTTATGCCACACATCTTTAAACTTTCCCTCTCTCACCTCAAATGCATGTCATCCAGTACTTGACATTTCTACCCTGGGAAAAGATTCTGACTGTCTACCTTATCTATCACTCTCATAATTTTATAAACTTCTATCACATCTCGCCATGGCCTCTGATGCTCCAGAGTAAACAACACAAGTTTGTTCAACTTTCCTTATAGCGTTTGCCCTGTCTTCCAGGCAGCATCTTGGCAAACCACTTCTGTACCCTTTAGTAAGTTTTCACTTCTTTCCTGGAATTGAGGTTTTATACAGCTGTAACATGATTTCTTTACTTTTATACTCTTTGCCCTGACTGATGAGAGCAAGGATCTGTAATGGTACGTACTCAACTGTGCCATCCTCGAGGGTTTGGACATTCTGATTCTCCAGAGCATGGATAGTTGGTCATCTGAAAGATTCTGATGGGATGGTAGGTAAGGAAAAGAGAGACTCAATCAGGATTAAGGCAGTGGGAAGGAGGGGTAAGTGCCGATGAATGGAAAATGGAGGAGATACGGTGAGGGCAACATCAATAGTGGAGGGAGGGAAACCCCACTCTTTAAAGGAGGGTGTCTCTGATGTCCTGAGATGGAAAGCCACATCCTGGGAACAGATGCAGCAGAGGTGGAGAAATTGAAAAAAGGGAATAGCATTTTTACAGGAAATAGGGTGATAAGAGTTCTAATCAAGGTAACTGTGGGAATCAGTAGGCTTATAAAAGAAGTCACTTTACAGATTGTCTACAAAGAGATGGAGACAGAGAGATCGAAAAAGGGGAAGGAGGTTTCAGAGAAGAACCAAGTAAATTTAAGGGCAGGGTGGAACTTAGAAGCAAAGTTGATAATATTGATGCACTCAGCATGGGTGCAAGTAGCAGAGGAAGAGTTGGAGAGTATAACTGGTGAAGGCTCTGGACATGGACTGTTCTACATCACCAGTGAAGTAGATGGCATAATGAGGCCCATGCGAGTGCCCATAGCTACCCCTCAATTTTGGAGAAAGTGAGAGTAGCCAAAGATAACTTTGTTTATGGGGAGGACCAGTTCTGCCAGGCAGAGGAGTGTGGAGGCAGAGGAGGACTGGATGGTTCTTTTGTCAAGAAAGAAGTGAAGAGCTTCTTGATGGGGTATATTTATAGGGACTGAACATCCATGGTGATGATGAGGCAGATAGGATCAGGGAGTTGAAAGTTACTGAGGAGATCAAGGGCATGAGAAGTGTCGTGGATGTAGGTGGGAAGGGACTGAACCAATGGGGATAGATTGGAATCAAGATATGAGAACTCAAGTTCAGTGGGGTAGAACAGGCAGAGACAATAGGCCTACCTGGCCAGTACAGTTTGTGGATCTTGGGTAGGAGGTAGAAGTAGTGCTGGGAAAGGGAACTATGAGTTTGGGTAAGGTAAGGAAAGGGTCAGGTTGGAGGAGAGAGAAGTGTTGAAGTTGAGATAGTTGATGCCTTGTCAGCAATTCGAGATGAAAAGATCTAGAGCAGGCTGTGAACCAGAGTGGGGTGTCCAAGAGGAGAAGGGTTGAAGATGGGGGAAGGGGTAATCAGCACATGGTGTTCAGCCCTAGCCAGATAAATGGGCTTGGAGACTGAGGCAATGGAAGAAGAGCTAAATACCATAGCAGATGTGGAATTCACTAAGGTGAGGGTGAAGGGGTCAAAGGTGTGGGCCCTCCTGAGGACAAACATTCTGGCAGAACTCACTAAAGTGCAGGGAAAGTCCAGAACTCACTTTGGTGCAGGCCAGGATTAATTCCACATTCCACTTATCTTGTGAGTACTAGTCTTTTAGCTTTGCCAGCATTAGCCCCACTGCCACACAAATTTGTTGAAGGGGAGCAGGTCTTTACTGGAAAGAAACTCATGGATTCACAAATTGTTCAGAGTGATTGGCAATTCTTCATTGACTGGGTAGGGTTTGGACCCAAGGAACAGTGCTGGGTTCCAGAAAGGAACATCCTGGACCCTGTGCTGATCCATGATTACTGTCAATGTCACCCTGAACAACCAGAGCCATCAGGAGTGACCATAGAGAAGGGGAGCCAGTTATGGTATACACCTAACTGCACTAACCTCCGGGTTTAGCTACTCTGATTCTCCACAGTACGGATAGCTGGTGAAGTCATTTTAAAGATTCTGGCCTGCTCCACTAGTGGCCATGTTTTGACACCAAGATTTGGGTATTTAAAGAGCTCTTGAACTGATGATGATGATGGTAATCATCATAATCATCATGACTGAGGTTTGGTGCTCAATCATCAGCTCAACTTTGGTTCAGTCTGCGATTGTGATAAGGATTTCTGTCTCGTTTGGATTCTTATCTAGCACTTAGTCAAGAACCCTCTACTCACCTCAGACTCAAAATCATGTCTTGATTCTAGTCTCGGATACTCTAGCAATTGGGTCCTTACCATCCTCACCTAGGCCTCTTGTCACAGATTCCATATGATTTAATTGGTCAGAGGTAGGTATGGTTTTTACACAAGGAGTGGAGCATGTTTGGAACACACAGCCCGGAGAGGGTAGAGGTGGATGCATTAAAGACATTTAAGAGACAGTTAGTTAGGATCATGGATGAAAGTAAAATAGTGGGCTGTGTGGGAGAGAAAGATTAGATTGATTGTGGAGTGCACTGTGCTGTAATAGTCTATTTTCTACATTCTATATACTCTTTCAATTTGTGTGGCCACTTTCAGGGAAGTGTGGACTCTGATTCCAAGATCTCTCTGTACATTAATGCTGCTGGATGTACTAACTGTTTTCTTCCTCCTCTATTTGGAGTATCTGCTGCTTCTTCCGCTGTCCTGGGTTAGTCAACCTGCCTTAGTTTCACTTTAGCAGAGATATTGCTAGGTGTTGCCACTGTTACTACGCTTCTTTCCTTTGGCTGCGTGACAGTGAAAGTCAAGAGGGCTGTTTCCTGTTGTTAATCGTGATTCATTTGCTCAATTTTAGCTCACATCCTCCGAGCAATATTATCTAATTTGTTTAAGTGGAAATATTATTACCTATCTGTTAAACTAACAACACTAGCTCATAGTTCCCCAGCATTTCCATGTAATTATGCAATAAGAACATACACACACTCACTCTTATTTTGGTGAGTTTTAATGTTCCATTTAGTTCAAATGCCTGGTTTAAGTGTTGCTCTCTTAATAAACAGTAACTGCATCATTTTGGTAATGGATTGTAGGCTATTTGCTGCAATAGAGTAATGGGGATTAAAGAGATTAGCTTTATATGTCACATGTACACTGAAACATTGAAACATACAGTGAAATGTGTCATTCTTGTTAACAACCAGCACAGTTGGAGGATTGTGCTGTGAGCAACCTGCAAGTGTAGCAAGTGTCACCACACTTCTGGTGCCAACATAGCACGCTCACAACTCACTAATCCTTACCTTAACCGTACACCTGTGGAAGTGGGAGGAAGCCTGAACACCCAGAGGAAACCCTTATGTGTATGGAGAGAACCTACAAACTCCTTAGAGTGGTATTGAAACCCGTCAGTTTTCGATGGCACTGTAAAGCGTTATGCTGCTATGCCATAAACTGCCAAAGGTGAGAAGTTCATCTTTGATTATCAGTGCTAAACACTCGGGTGTTGAAACCACTGATTGCAATGACTTCCACTGAAGTCATCGGAATGTGCAGGGAAGTGCTCAGCTTGATCAATAATCTTAAGTGCTTTTAACATCGGTGAACAAAGACTAAAGACTACCATTTCAAAATTTAAATTGTCTTTTTAATTCTGATTAGGATCCTGGAAAAAGGTATGTATATAGACCTTAAGGAGGTACATAAGGATGCCTAGATAAGGTGGATTGTCAGAGTCTTTTTTTCCAGGGAACAGGAGTCCAAAAGAAGAGGACGTAGATTTAATGTGAGTTGGAAAAGATTTAAAGCAGACCTGAAGGGCAGGTTTTTCACACAGAAGGTGATAGAAACGTGAAATGAGCTGCTAGAGGAAGCAGAAGCTACTGATACTTTTACAATGTTTGAAAGATATTTGAAGAGGTAAATGGATAGGAATGGTTTGGAAGAGTTATGGGCCATTGCAGGCACATGGGACAAGCTCAGATGCACAACTTGATCAGCATGGACAAGTTGGTCTGAAGAACCCGTTCTTGTAGCGTATAACTCTATGACTTTTTATCATGACACTTTAAAATTATTGAACTCCTGAGTTCCCTGGATCAAATTGATATTTGGGATTTTAAAACTTAACCTAATTATCACATAAATGCAATGCAAGAGATACCATGTTCCCTAAGATCCTCGAGTCTCAGTGGTGCCTTGGCACTTTTCCTTGCACTCTCATCAGAAAGGTCTTAATCAACCCACTTACTTACTGGGTATCTGGATAATATAGTTCACAGAATTTTCTCCATATGGAGTTCTCTAATGAAATGTGACAGAACAGGATGTTACAAATGGCACAGGTCAAGGGGGGAGACACAAGTCAGGGTTTTTATGGGCATCAAGAACAGGGGTTTATGCAACTGAAGAATTTGTAATGCTATCTCTCAAAGTGGAGCATTTTGATGTTAATTATTGTCACGATTTAGATATGAAGGATAATTACTTGGTTGTTGCATTAATGAAAAGGCAAAATATGAGGAGTTATATCCTAACTAGGGGAATAATGACAATATTTTCTGGTATCATATAGATTTTGCCATCTGTTCAATAACCTTGAAGTGATGTTATGTTCCAGGCCATGCTCCTGGGTTATATTACTATTTCATGAATTGTCGACATCTTTCCAAATCAACTTCTGGTTCATGTCCCTGGGCATGTTCCTTGTCATTTCCAAATTTCCAATATTTCCATCTTTTCTTGTGATGTAGAAGGAGGGCATTTGGCTCATCACATCTATGTCAGCTCGCAGAGCAATTCCATCCCCCACAATGTTATCGATAACGTTCTAATTAATTCTCCTCAGATCTGAATCAGAATCAGGTTTATTATCACCGGCATGTGAATGAATGAAATTTGTTAACTTAGCCCCAGCATTTCAATGCAATACATAATCTAGCAGAGAAAAAAATGTAAAATAAAAACAATAATAATAATTAAACAAGTAAATCAATTCCATATATTGAATAGTTTAAAAAGCATGCAAAAACAGCAATACTGTATATTTTAAAAAATGTGAGGTAGTGTCCAATGATTCAATGTCCATTTAGGAATCAGATGGCAGAGGGGAAGAAGCTTTACCCAAGATGAAGCTGACTAGATTTATAACCTTCTGCAGCTTCTTTCAGTCCTGTGCAGTAGCCCCTCCATACCAGACAGTGATACAGCCTGTCAGAATGTTCTGCACAGTACCACTATAGAAGTTTCTGAGTGTATTTTTTGACATGCCAAATCTCTTCAAACTCCTAAAAAAGTACAGCTGCTGTTTTGCCTTCTTTATAATCACATCGAGATGTTGGGACCAGGTTAGGTCCTCAGAGATCTTGACACCCAGGAACTTGAAGCTGCTCACTCTCTCCACTTCTGATCCCTCTGTGAGGATTGGTGTGTGTTCCTTCATTTTATCCTTCTGAAGTCCACAATCAACTCTTTTGTCTTACTGACCATGTTTGATAAATCTGTCATTAAGGATTGTTAGGAACAGTTAAGGGCTACACCATGGTTGTGGTGTATTTAGGGTCACAGAATGGGATGCTTCCAATCTTTGTGTAATTTTCTAACGTTCCCAGCTCTTGTTCCTTGTTCATGTCCCAGAATATGTTCTTAACCCATGGTCATGGGTCATTTTTTCAGAAGTTCTCAGGTCATGCTTTAAGGTAATGTTCCTAGATGTTCAAAATCATGGTTCTATGCCATAGTCCCAGTTTAGAATCCCAGTTCATGTTCCTTGATTATGATCCGCATCATTTTTGGAGAGCAGATTTCCAGGTTATAGAGTTATTGAGTCATACAGCACAGATACAGGCCCTTTGGCCCAATCAAATCATGCAAACCACAGAAACCATCCAGCTAGTCCCAATTTCCTATGATCAGCTGATTACCTTCAATGCCCTCCTCACCATGTACCTATAAAAGTGCTTCTTAAATGAGAGTATTACCTGCCTCATCCAGTTCCTCTGGCAGCATGATCTGTTTCAGTTTCATAATCATGTCCAGGATTATGTAAATTGATCATGCCTCTAGTCAAAACTTGCTCATGGCTCAGTACCAGAGCTATTGTTTCATACCTTGGTACCTTGGCAATGTGGATTTAATCCCAATCTCAAGTGGTGTCTGTGTGGAATTTGTATGTTCTCACTCTGACCTCATGGTTCTTCCCCAAGTGCTCTGCTCTATTCCCAGGTCATGAAACAGGTCATATTCCAGTTATGCTCCAAAATATTGTATATTCCCTGGTCATCTTTTGTAGGACATACTCCAAGGTCATCTTGAAGTCATATTTGAGCTTATCTTCTCCCTTATGTAGCAGGTCTATTCTAAAATAACAAGTAACACCTCAGTACACTATTCCTAGACATGGCGCAAAAAGCTAAAATTAATCAGAGGGATGTACAAAGAGAAAGGAAACATGCATTCATATGACATGTTTGCTAAGTATATTAATAGTTTTCCCAGTCCTTTTCCAGATATAAATTGCTGATTATTTTTAATCATGATTTTCCATTTGCTTTCGTGCTATTTACTTACCTCCTATCCTGATTCACAGAAAGTCGACAATCTACAATTAAACATTTCCTGTATTTTTAGTCACACAGGCTGGTTCTGCAACATTAAAGGTGTCTGTACTGATGCACTGATAGGCATATACAGGATATGTCAACAGGCATGCAGAAAGTTGCTCCATGAAACAGGCCTTTTCTGACCTGCTTGCTGCGCAGCAGCTTAATCTTATGTCTTCAGATCATACAGCCAATGAAACAGCTTTGAAAGTAATACTTTTGTAATTTTGAAAGGTGGCACTAATGTTGTTCAGAGCAAGCTCCCACAGATTCCAATGTGATATTAAACAGATTGCAGTGGCATTGACTGAGGCATAAATATTGGTCAGGAACCTCACGAGGACTTCTCAGCCTTTCTTCTTGAAAGGTGCTGAACATTTAAGTTGTTTGTTAATCTCAGGACCTCGCCTATCTGTGTTCAGCATGCCCCATAAAGAAAAATACCAACACTAATTTTGCTAACAAAGAGCTGCTCCTCATCCTATACTAAAGCAGTGTTCCAGAACCTTCCCCTCATCCTGAGAGGACAAGCTTGCAACTTATGGCACACTTGCCATGATCTTACATTCTGGATTCTAGAATGCATTCCAGACCACAAACACCTGACTCTGAGGTGAGAAAGCTAGGAATGCCATGTTTTATGAGGAAGGATTGAGTTAGTTAGGTCTTTTCACTTTGGAGTGAAGGAAGATGAGAGGCAGATTGATTGTGGTGTTTAACATTATGAGAGGCATAGACAGAGTGGCAGCCAACACATTTATCCCAGGACAGCAATGGCTAATACCAGAGGACATCCTTTTAAGGTGACTTGTGGAAAGTATCGAGGAGATGTCAGAAGATTTTTACACAGAGTGTGATGCTTGCCTAGAATCACTGTCAGGTGTGGTGGTAGTCTTAAGGCCAATTTATACTTCTGCGTTGAATCCATGCCATAGGTACAGCATAGCTGCGTACCCTACACCGTAGCCTGACACGCACCTCCCCAAAAATGTAACTACGCGTCGCGGTGACACAGACCTCAACAACTGTGATTGGTCTGCTTGGTAGCTTCGCATTTCCTTCTACACATTTCGAGTTTTAGCTTCAAGTGGAAGTCAACAGGCAGCTAGCTACAAATTGGCGTCAAGCACAGCGTCCTCCATAATTTTGGAGGTCTGTAAAGTTCTTTGGAGTTCTTTCCCTGCCCTTCAATCACCCTACGGGAAGCTATTGAAGATTATTTTTGGCGACTGTGGAACTTTACGAACTGCGTCAGCAGTTTCTGTGCTCAGTTTCAGTCGCCATTGTTTGAAGTACACAAAGAAACTCAACACAGAGGCAGGGAAACCCCACCACCAACCAGTGTTTTGGCAGTGAATTGCAGAGTGATGCAGACACACCAATGCACAAGTATAAATGCTCACAATGGCATAGGCTACGGCGTAGAGCGTACGCAGAAGTATATATCAGCCTTTAGGGACACTTAAGAGTCTCTTAATTAGGCTCCTGGATGCAAGTAAAACAGAGGGTTATGGATTATGTAGGAGGAAAGTGCTGATTGATTGTGGAATAGGTTAAAAGGTCAGCACAAGATTGCAGACTGTAGGGCCTGTAATGTGCCTTATTGCTGTACATTCTATCTTCTGTGACACGAGCCCTGACTAACACCTACTGGAGTGTATGCATCAAAAGCCTGTCACCTGTCTATTTCCTTCAGAAGCATTGATGAGCATGCTGTGTCTGGTCAATCTTTTGTGCATCTGTTGCAGATTTTCAGCACTAAGTTTTTCTGTTTTATCTCACCCTGTTTCCATAGGCAACAAAGGTCACAACTAACCCCTAACTCTTACGCTGCAGATTATTGAAGGCATCTGCTGAGGACATCTCTGCCATTACCCAATCAGCTGTGAACAGATGCATCAAGCAAGTCACTGATGCATGGTTTTCAGGAACAAGTAAATTAATCTTCTTCCCCGTGGAGAACTGGTGTCAATATGACAGAGCACTACAATTTCACAGAGTGGCAGTACTTCCACTGATCCAAGGAACTGCAGATTCAATCCTTGTGACCAGACCGGCTCCTGCATTCTACATCACGCAAAAGACAACTTGAAGAGGTTCCAACAACAACACACACAAAATGCTGGTGGGACACAGCAGGCCAGGCAGCATCTATAGGGAGAAGCGCTGTCGACGTTTCGGGCTGAGACCCTTCATCAGGACCTGAGTCCCTTCTCCCTATAGATGCTGCCTGGCCTGCTGTGTCCCACCAGCATTTTGTGTGTGTTATTGTTTGAATTTCCAGCATCTGCAGATTTCCTCGTGTTTGAAGAGATTCCTGATGTTTTCAAGGAGCACTCCTGTTGCATTAGTGAGTGAGCTGGAACATCTGCTACTTCAGGCTCTTGTTTGTAACAGTAGACAATAGACAATAGGTGCAGAAGTAGACCATTCAGCCCTTCGAGCCTGCACCACCATTCTGAGACCATGGCTGATCATCTACTATCAGTACCCAGTTCCTGCCTTGTCCCCATATCCCTTGATTCCCCTATCGATAAGATACCTATCTAGCTCCTTCTTGAAAGCATCCAGAGATTTGGCCTCCACTGCCTTTTGAGGCAGTGCATTCCAGACCCCCACAACTCTCTGGGAGAAGAAGTTTTTCCATAACTCTGTCCTAAATGACCTACCCCTTATTCTCAAACCATGCCCCTGGTACTGGACTCTCCCAACATCTGGAACATATTTCCTGCCTCTATCTTGTCCAATCCCTTAATAATCTTATATGTTACAATCAGATCCCCTCTCAATCTCCTTAATTACAGTGTGTACAAGCCCAGTCTCTCTAACTTCTCTGCATAAGATAGTCCGGACATCCCAGGAATTAATCTCGTGAATCTACGCTGCACTTCCTCTATAGGCAGGATGTCCTTCCTTAACCCTGGAGACCAAAACTGTACACAATACTCCAGGTGTGGTCTCACCAGGGCCCTGTACAAATGCAAAAGAATTTCCTTGCTCTTGTACTCAATTCCATTTGTAATAAAGGCCAACATTCCATTAGCCTTCTTCACTGCCTGCTGCACTTGCTCATTCACCTTCAGTGACTGATGAACAAGGACTCCTAGATCTCTTTGTATTTCTCCCTTACCTAACTCTACACTGTTCAGGTAATAATCTGCCTTCCTGTTCTTACTCCCAAAGTGGATAACCTCACACTTATTCACATTAAACGACATCTGCCAAGTAACTGCCCACTCACCCAGCCTATCCAAGTCACCCTGAATTCTCCTAACATCCTCATCACATGTCACACTGCCACCCAGCTTAGTATCATCAGCAAACTTGCTGATGTTATTCTCAATGCCTTCATCTAAATTGTTGATGTAAGTCGTAAACAGCTGTGGTCCCAATACTGAGCCCTATGGCACCCCACTAGTCACCACCTGCCATTCTGAGAAACACCCATTCACCGCTACCCTTTGCTTTCTATCTGCCAACCAGTTTTAAATCCATGTCAATGTCTTCCCCCCGATGCCATGAGCTTTGATTTTACCCAGCAATCTCCTATGTGGGACCTTATCAAATGCCTTCTGAAAATCAAGGTACACTACATCCACTGGATCTCCCTTGTCTAACTTCCTGGTTACATCCTCGAAAAACTTCAATAGATTAGTCAAGCATGATTTGCCCTTGGTAAATCCATGTTGGCTCAGCTCAATCCTATCACTGCTATCTAGATATACCACTACTTAATCTTTAATAATGGACACCAGCATTTTCCCACTGCTGATGTTAGGCTGACAGGAATATAGTTCTCTGTTTTCTCCCTCCCACCTTTCTTAAAAAGTGGGATAACATTAGACATTCTCCAATCCTCAGGAACTGATCCTGAATCTAAGGAACATTGGAAAATGATTACCAATGCATCCGCAATTTCCAGGGTCACCTCCTTTAGTACCCTAGGATGCAGACCATCTGGACCTGGGGATTTGTCAGCCTTCAGTCCCATCAGTCTTCTCATCACCGTTTCCCTCCTAATGTCAATCTGTTTCATTTCCTCTGTTACCCTATGTCCTTGGCCCATCCATACATCTGGGAGATTGCTTGTGTCTTCCTTAGTGAAGACAGATCTAAAGTACTTATTAAATTCTTCTGCCATTTCTCTGTTTCCCATAACAATTTCACCCAATTCATTCTTCAAGGGCCCAACATTGTTCTTAACTATCTTCTTTCTCTTCACATAACACTAAAAAAGCTTTTGCTATCCTCCTTTATATTCCTGGCTAGCTTGCGTTCGTACCTCATTTTTTCTCCCTGTATTGCCTTTTTAGTTAAGTTCTGTTGTTCCTTAAAAATTTCCTAATCATCTGTGCTCCCACTCAACTTAGCTCTGTCATACTTCCTTTTTTTTTATGTATCACCAGACATGTATCACCAGTCATGTATCACCAAACATCCACTTGAAGTGGAACTGCAGAGTAGATCCAATGGGATTAACGATATCCACCACATAGGGTGGATCAATAATAAAAGAATATTATTTCTGTGTCATGTTTCCTGACCGTGAGATGCTCCAAAGCATACAGACAATGAAGGGCCTTTGAAAGTGGTCATTTAGTACTGTTGAAAGATGGAAGCCATTTTGTGCAGGTGTTGATGTGATATTGCCCAGATTGCAGTGATGTTGATTAAGAGATAAATATTGGTCAGGACCCTCAAGGCAACTTACATGTTCTTCCCTGCCATCAAATGTTTTCTGTTCACCTGCATGAACTGAGAGGCATCTGAGTTATATCATAGAGAGATACAGCTTGGAATCAGGTCCTTTGACCCACTTAATTGCATCCTGGCCATCAACCACTTATCTTCACAAAACTTACACTGCTTTAATCCTATTTTCACGTTCTCCTTCCTCTCTTGTGAATTAACCTCTCAATCAACTTAACCCTCCCAATCAACTTCCCACAGGTTCTAGAGACCACTTACAGTGATCAGATGGATGATGTGCTAATTCAGCACAGACATTTCCTGAGATCACTAGTGAACCTAGATTTCTGGCACTGTGAGTCATTGACTCTACCGGCTGTACACCTATCTCATTTTGATTACCGATGCCATCCGCAGTGACATCTAAGCAAGGGTGTTTTGAGGTCCTGATGCACTGAGAAGGTTCAGGGGGAGCAGACACATTTGAATCAGGTGGCAAGGTCTGAATATGGTTAAATACAGTGCAGGGAGAGCTATTTCCAACTCTCGTCATCTTTCATCTGTTTCTGAGTCAATGATTCCCAAACTAGTTTCCAATGCAATTCCAGTACAATGCCTGAAGCTTCACGTAATCCCAAAAGCCAGTGAAAACAAAGGAGCAATAAAACAGCATAGCTAATTGATGCAGAGCATGACTCCACAAGCAGCATTGTGACAGACCAAGTCACTCTTTGTAATGAACTAGATTACTGGATAAAGGATTTAATATTATGGGACTCCGACAGGATACTTAGAGAGCTGCCTTGAGGCAGATCAATGTTCTGTTTAATGGACCATTAGGGGAAATCTTTCAGTCCTTGCTGAGCATGCTCCTGTCTAACAAGGGCCAGACAGATACTAAATGTTCACAAAGCAAAAATAACCTGCAAATACTAGAAATCTGAAATAAAAGCAGAGGGTGCTGGAGATATTCAATGGTCAAACAGCCCCAACTTTGTGGAGAGAAACCCAATTAAGCTCTCGGGTCAGATTTTTGGAGTTTTCCAGTTTACTGTTCCAATGCATCTTAATTGGAATGCTACAAGTGGTTTCAGAACCTTCCAAAAGATGAAACAAATGTGTTGTTGATCTTCACCTGATAACATCTATTGGAAAGTGCAGAAGCAGGATGGGCCTGGGTCTGCTGTGATCCCTACCAGGTACAGAAACAGTTATTACCCTTCAACCATCAGGGTCCTGAACAGCATGAACATTGTCACTCACCTCAATACTGAACACAACCAATGTACTCGTTTTCAATTACTTTGCAACTCATTCCCAGTATTATTTATTTCTTTATTTATCATTTTAGTTTTTTTTTCTCAGCTCAAGCTGGTAAGATTTGAGGTATGGGCTCAACCAAGCACACTCATTTCTCAATAGCTAGGAACTTTTGGACTATTATACTGGTGTTTAGTATTGGATTTTCTGGATATATACATAGACATTGCTGTGTGGCCATAATTGTTCAGTGCTATTGTGTGATGCCTTTCAGATAATACCAGTTGTATAATACTTGTTCCATAGTCTTTCAATTTCCTCTTCTAAATCAGCATATTTCTGATGTTTTCACTTATTGATTTATATATGCTATGTGTGTCTGAAATGGCTGTATCTATTAAGTAAGTTGACCTTGCTTGTTTATTATAGATAATAATGGATTTATGGATTATTATATCCAGACAGTTATACTGAATTCTCCTATCTGTAATAGCTGATTAGTCGTAGTATAATTTGTCAGATTCTGAATCTAAAACTGGATCAGGCTTGTATCTGTAGTAGGGTATGGTGTTTTTTATGAGTTTGTAATTTGTAGCATGATTTTGGTGAATATTGTTTGCCACTTGATTGCACCTGTGTAAGCAATCAGATTGAGTTAAACTGCTACAGGATTCTGTAATGTTTTGGATTGCTTTTGGTTTCTCTTTGCATTTTTTGCACTTATTGTCTTGAATTTGTTGGTCTTACATTGTGTATTTTTAATAGTTTTCTGTTAACCATCTGGTCCTACATTGCAGCAAGGAACATCTGGTAAGAGGTCTCCAACACTGAGCCACGTGTTAGATGCTTCCTTACCAACATCTAGCCTGCTCAGGTAGTGGGGATATTTTCCTTAGAGGGTCATGCTCTTCCATTGGTTAACTTTTTCTTCTGTACACATGGTTCGTTCATTTTTGTGGATTGCACTTTCATTTAAGCTTAGTGGTGGGTACTTCTTATCAGAATTGCATATGCTTGCAAGGAGTGCAGAATCCAGTTTTCATTGATGAAAATGTTTCCTTACAGGTTTTATCTAACTGTTGTGTGAACCTTTATGTCTATTATTCCTCTTCCTCCTTCTGTCCTAGGTACTGTTAATCTAAATGTGTTTGAGTGTACTGTGTTTTCCAAAAATTTGTCATTTCAGCTTTTATTTTTCTTTCTAAATTTTTAGGATTCTTTTTTGGACCAAGAATATGTTAATATGGGTATAGTGAAAGTATTTATTGCTATTGTTATATTTTACCTATTGAGCTTTGGAAGATTTTCTTAAGCCTTGAAGTAAATTTGCTTGGAAATTTTCCCTTTATAGTATTATAATCTATTTTCTTTGCTTGCTAATATTCCAAATTCTTATACGTTTCATATTCATCCATCAGTTGTATCCTGCTGCTGTTTTATATTCTACTGGCTCCTTTGCACCTTCCTTTATGTTTAATGTTCTTCTCTTATCTAGTCTAAAGTTCATATTTATGTCTTTTGAGAACAATTTTACTATTTGAATTAATTGCTTTAGCTTTACTGATGAAGGAGCATATAATTTCAAATTGTTCATGTATAGAAGGTGTGTCAAGGTATAATCTGCTTTGTTATTTCTGATTGTATTCCCTTTTTTCATGAGTTTCAGTAAATTAGAGAGCAGGTTTACAGCTAGACAAAACCAGAGTGGGCTTAGAGAGAAAATACTTTGGGTTATTTTGATAACAGTGGTTGTTCTTTTTTGGTTGTTAATTGATAAGGTGATTATACGTTTGCCAATGCTTCATCAGATGTTGTAGGAATTTCATAAGAACTGGGTATAGTTTTTATAAATGCATTTCTTTCGCTCACTCTCTCTGTCTCTTTCTCTCTCTTTCTTTCTCATCTCTCTCTGTATATATAAATATATATTTTAAGAACTTCTATTAAACATGAGTGTGTTGGTAGTCAATATAAAAATGTGAAAGATTTCTGCTTTTCCTCCAGGCTTGATTTAGAATGACAGAATCTATTATCAATTTCATAACCTTATGGTATCCTTTCTGTTCTTCTCTAAATACTGTTTATTCTCGTTATCTAAGTGAGAGATGATTAGTGGCGAGACACATGATGTTAAAATTTTATATATAGTTTGTAAACAAGTAATAGGACTGTATTTTTGATGGGTCATTTGCGATTTCTCCTTTAGGTAACAGATATGTTTTAACTTCTGTTAAAATTCAGTCACTTTTTCCAGAATTTTTCAGAAAGTTTTTGATATGTATTAATAGGTATTAATGAAGTAAGTAACATTTTTATAGCAAAAATTATGTTAATTATCACTCCAGTACTTTTCCAGTTGTGGATTTTTTATAAAAGCTTTGAACATATTATTGTAACTCCAGGTGTTTGCATGTCTTCAGTTGTGTGAGTGCGTTATTTTCCACCCTATTCCAGCTTGCTTCTTGTTTGTGCGTCACCCTGTCTGACCAGATAATAGATGGAAACTTCATCATCCCTGTGCCTGTTGGTAATTCTGTGCTAAGGTTGGTTTATTATTATCATAGATACAACAATATTTTTGTATTTTTTTGTATCTGTACAGTTTGCTTTTTGCACATTGGTTGCTTGTCAGTTTGTTTGAATTTGGCTTTTCATCAATTCTAACCTTTTCTTTGTTCTACTGTGAATGCTTGCAAGAAAATGATTCTCATGGTAGTATATGGTGAGATATGCACTCTTTGATAGTAAATTTAATTTGAACATTGAACTCCAAACTATATATGTCTGGAATGTAGACGGTTGCACTCAAGGAATCATAATGTATCATATGTTGATATTATTATGAATTAATATAAGGGGTGATTGATATGTTTGAGACTAATATAGAAGGAATCAAATTTAGAAAACCTAGCACATTTATTTTTCAACATAGTCCCCTCCTGCATTTACACACTTAGTCCAGCGGTCATGGAACATATGGATCTTGGACCTCCAGAAAGTGTCCACAGCTGGGTGATTGATGTTTGTGGCCTAAGGTAGAAGGAGATGACTTATACAGCTCTCATTACATGTGGATACAGATCAACTCTTTGAGTGATTATGCAGAAAGTTTAAAGTTAGTAACTCATCTCCTTCTACCCTAGGCCACAAACTTATCAATCACCCATCTGTGGACATTTCCTGGAGATCCAAGATCCATATGCACCACGACCGCTGGACTCAGTGTGTAAATGTAGGAGGGGACTATGTTGAAAAATAAATATGCTAGGTTTGCTAAAATTGACTCCTTCTACCCAAGGCCATGAACTTATCAATCACCCCTCGTACGACAGAGCGTTTTCATTTATTTATTGCCACATCATATTTTCCAGCTTTCTGGAGCTTCTTCATAATCTATGAAAGCTTTAAGTGAAATGTGTCTGCGGTTACTGTGTGACAGTCCTTTGCAGACAGGTAAGCAAGCATCAAGTACAGACACATTATCAATGGATGTGCAGATAACTGGAGCTTGCCAAGGCTGGGGAGCATGAAATACTGGTCAAAATCAATTGGAGAACACACCACTTTTCAAAGAGTCACCTTGGATCTTTCATGTTCACTAAGAGGTCTTAGTGAATGAAAGCCTGGTTTATCATTATATTTAACAGAAAGCTAGTGTGACAGTACAGCACTGCCTCAGTAGTACAGCAAAGTACTGTATAAGATAATCTGATCAGTTCTTTGACTAGGGCTTGATGCTGTCACCTTTTGCTTTGAACTAAAGAGGATGGTGTAACAGGTCAACCTCAGATGGGAAGTGATGCTGGCTGGGTGGAAGAAGATCAAGAGATTGGAATCCATTGGTTTATTTGGTAACTTTTGTGAATTACCTAGCTTCAGGTTTGAAGATTAAATGATGCGATGGATATTCAGCGTCCAGGTCCCGAATGCTCAAACATGAGAAAATCTGTAGATGCTGGAAATCCAAGCAACGCACACAAAAAGCTGAAGGAACTCAGCACGCCAGGCAGCATCAGAAAAGACTAAACAGTTGATCTTTCAGGCCGAGACTTTTCTTCATTACTGGGAAAAAAGGTGAGGTCAGATAAAATGGTGGAGCGAAGGGAGAAAGAAGTGCAAGGTGGTAGGTGATAGGCGAAATCAGGAGGGGGTGGAGGATGAAGTAAAGAACTGGGAAGTTGACTTGTGAAAGAGATAAAGGGCTGGAAAAGGGGGAATCTGATAGGCGAGGGTAGAAGACCATAGACGAAAGGGAAGGAGGAGCAACACCAGTGGGAATTGATGGGCAAATAAGGAGACAACGTGAGAGAGGAAAACAGGAATGAAGAATGGTGGGGGGGGGGAGGGAACAATACCAGAAGTGTCAGAAACATATGTTCATGCCATCAGGTTGGAAGTCACCCAGATGGAATGCAAAGTGCTGCTTCTTCACCCTGAATGTGGCCCCATCAGGGCAGTAGAGGAGGTGATGGACTGATGTTGGAATGGGAATGGGAACCAGAATAGAAATGGGTGGCTACCATGCAGGGCTTGGTGAAGTGACCCCCCAATCTACGTCGGGTCTCACTAATATGAAGGATGTCACACTGAGAGCGCCAGATACGGTAGATGACCCCAACAGACTCATAGGTGACGTTTCAACTCACCTGGAAGGACTGTTTGGGGCCCAGAATGGTGGTGGGGGAGCAGGTGTGGCACTTGTTCCGCTTGCAAAGAAAAGTGCAAGGAGGGAGATCAGTGAGGAGGGATGAGTGGACAAGGGTGTTTTGTGGAGTGCGATTCCTGTGGATAGCTGAAAGTGGGAAGAGGGAAAGATGTGCTTGATAGTGGGATTCCATTGGAGATGGCAGAATAATTATGTGCTGGAGGTGGAGGCTGGTGGGATGGTAGGTGAGGACAAGGTGAACTCTACCCTTGTGGGGTTGTAAGAGGATGGGGTGAGGGCAGATGTGCACGAAATGGAAGAGATGCAGGTGAAGCAGCACTGATGATAGAGGAAGAAAATCCCTTTCTTAGAAGAAGGAAAACATCTTATTTGTTTTGGAATAAAACCCTCATCCTGAGAGCAGATGCAGCAGAGACAGAGTAACTGAGAGAAGGGAATAGCGTTTTTACAATGACAGGATGGGAAGCAGTATAACCCGGGTAGCTGTTGGCTTATAAAAGATATCAGTAGATCCACTGCCTCCAGAGATGGTGACAGAGATATCAAGAAAAGAAAGGAGGTGTTGGAAATGGAACAGATAAAGTTGAGGGCAGGGTGGAAGTTGGAGGCAAAGTTGATGAAGTTGACAAAGTCAGCATGGGTGAAGGAAGCAGCACCAAAGCACTCGTTGATGTAGTGTAGGAAAATTTGTGGAGTGATACCAGTGTAGGCTTGGAACATAGACTCTTTCACACAGCTGACAAAAAGGCAGGCAGAGCTAGGACCCATGCGAGTGTCCATGGTTACGCCTTTGGTTTGAAGGACACAGGAGATTCGCCAGACAGAGGAGAGCAGTGGTGGAGGGGAGCTGGTTGGGTCTGTTATCTAGAAAGAAGCAAAGAGCTTTAAGGCCTTCCTGGTGAGGGGTGGGAATGAATAGGGACTGGATATTAAAGGTGAAAATGAGATGATTAGGGCCAGGGAACTTGAAGTCATTGAAAAGAGCCAGAGCATGTGAAATGTTATGAATGCAGGTAGGAGGGGACTGAATGGGATAAAACAGAATTTAGGTATAAGTTTGGTGGGGTAGGAACAAGCAGAGACAATGGATCTACCTGGACAGACAGGTTTGTGGATCTTGGTTAGGAGGTAGAAATGGGAGGTGTGGAGTAAAGGAACTATGTGGTTGGTGGCAGTAGATAGCAGATCCCCAGAATGCTTATTGTTATCCTTTCTAGCATGGCAGAAGAAATGGTCCAATGTTCAAGATGCTTATTATTAAGTAATTGAAATTCCTAACTGCTACTCTTTGTTCATTCTATTGATCTAATCAAGAGAAGCAATATTATCCATATGAAGCTGATTAATATTGTGACCTGACCAGGAGAAACAAAATCGTCTGTGGTAACTTAATCCAGATTGTCCATCCAGTTGACCCGATCAATGCAATTATATAACCATATAACAATTACAGCACGGAAACAGACCATCTGGGCCCTTCTAGTCCATGCCGAACACTTACTCTCACCTAATCCTACTGACCTGCACTCAGCCCGTAACCCTCCATTCCTTTCCTATTCATATACCTATCCAATTTTACTTTAAATGACAATATCGAACCTGCCTCTACCATTTCTCCTGGAAGCTCATTCCACACAGCTACCACTATCTGAGTAAAGAAGTTCCTGTAGCAGTGTGCTACACGCAGCGCTAAAATTACGACACGGAGTCGGTAACTGCAGTCGAAGGAAAAACTTTATTCGAAATCTTCAGCCTCACTTTTAAGCCTCCCTCAACCTGCCCCCCGTGGCGCAGAGGCTCCAAAGCTCTGTGCTCACAAACCCCCGTAGGCTATCTAATTGTGAGCCGGTTCGGATGTGCCAGGAAATGGGTTGCCACATAACCCCCCCCCCGAACCGGCGATACACCCTCCAATGTCCACAGTCTGGGCCGGAACCTGCTTGGGAGGTCGGCCTCTGCGGCGAGGTGCCGGAAACTCGGCCGGTTGTGCCAGGTCCACATGGGCTGGTTTGAGGCGGTCCACCGTGAAAACCTCCTCTTTTCCCCCAACGTCCAGCACAAACGTGGACCCGTTGTTCCGGAGCACCATAAACGGCCCCTCGTATGGCCGCTGCAGTGGTGGGTGATGCCCGCCCCTTCGTACAAACACAAACTTACAGTTCTGCAGGTCTTTGGGTACGCAGGTCGGGTTCCGCCCATGCTGTGAAGTGGGTATGGGGGCCAGGTTACCGAGCTTCTCGCGTAGTCTGCCCAGGACTGCTGCGGGATCTTCCTCTTTCCCCCGTGGGGCTGGTAGGAACTCCCTGGGGACAACCAGGGGCGCGCCGTATACCAACTCGGCCAACGAGGCGTGCAGGTCGCCCTTGGGCGCTGTGCGGATGCCGAGTAGGACCCAGGGAATCTCGTCCGCCCAGTTGGCTCCTCGCAGGCGGGCCATGAGGGCCGACTTCAGGTGACGGTGGAAACGCTCCACTAGCCTGTTCGACTGTGGGTGGTAGGCAGTTGTGTGGTGCAGCTGAGTCCCCAAAAGGCTGGCCATAGCTGACCACAGGCTGGAGGTGAACTGGGCGCCTCTGTCGGAGGTAATGTGGGCCGGTACACCAAAGAGAGATATCCAGGTGGTGATCAGGGCTCGGGCGCAAGATTCGGAGATGGTGTCGGTGAGCGGGACCGCCTCTGGCCATCTTGTGAACTGGTCCACAATAGTCAGGAGGTGCCGCGCACCGCGCGACGCTGGCAGGGGGCCCAGGATATCCACATGAATGTGGTCGAAACGCCGGTGGGCGGGATGGAACTGCTGCGGTGGGGCTTTGGTGTGCCGCTGCACCTTGGCCGTCTGGCAGCGCATGCACGTTTTGGCCCATTCACTGACCTGTTTGCGGAGTTCGTGCCAAACGAACCTGCTGGAAACCATCCGGACAGATGTCCGGATGGAGGGATGCGCCAAGTTATGAATGGAGTCAAAAACACGGCGCTGCCAGGCTGTCGGGACGACGGGACAGGGCTGACCGGTGGCGACATCACAGAGTAGGGTCCTCTCACCACGGGGAGGTCCTGGAGCTGCAGACCGGAGACTGCGGTTCTGTAACTCGGAATCTCCTCATCTGCCTGCTGTGCCTCTGCCAGTGCCTCAAAGTCTACCCCTTGGGAAAGGGCATGAACGGTAGGGTGAGAGAGCGCATCCGCCACGACATTGTCCTTACCCGAGACGTGCCGGACATCCGTCGTGTATTCAGAGATGTAGGACAGGTGGAGTTGCTGGCGGGATGACCAGGAGTCGGACGCTTTGGTAAACGCAAAGGTAAGCAGTTTGTGGTCCGTGAACGCGGTGAAGTGCCGACCTTCTAGGAAGTACCGGATTGCCAGGTATAGCGCCAACAGTTCCCGGTCAAAAGCACTGTACTTGAGCTCAGGTGGCCGCAGGTGTTTGCTGAAAAACGCCAGGGGTTGCCAGCGACCTGCGATGAGTTGCTCCAGCACCCCACCGACT
Organism: Hypanus sabinus; assembly: GCF_030144855.1. Lineage (NCBI taxonomy): Eukaryota > Metazoa > Chordata > Chondrichthyes > Myliobatiformes > Dasyatidae > Hypanus > Hypanus sabinus. Next base: position 41,008,037 of record NC_082721.1, on the reverse strand, counting down.
GCCGTGTTAGATGTGTCCACTGTGAGGGCGGTAGGGGCGTCCATTCTGGGATGTACTAGCATTGCGGCGTTCGCCAAAGCTTCCTTCGTTTGAACGAAAGCGGCGGCGGACTCCTCGTCCCAGGTAATGTCCTTGCTCAGACCCGACATCAGGGTGAACAGGGGGCACAGGATCCGGGTAGCTGAAGGGAGGAAGCGGTGGTAGAAATTGACCATACCTACGAATTCCTGAAGGCCTTTGATCGTGGTGGGTCGGGGGAAGTGGCGGACCGCATCTACCTTAGCAGGCAGAGGGGTTGCTCCGTCTTTAGTAATCCTGTGGCCCAGGAAGTCAATGGTATCGAGTCCAAACTGGCATTTGTGGGGTTGATTGTAAGACCGTACTCACTCAGTCGGGCGCAGAGTTGACGGAGGTGGGACAGATGCTCCTGACGACTGCTGCTGGCTATGAGGATGTCGTCCAAATAGATGAATGCGAAGTCCAGGTCCCGTCCCACCGTGTCCATTAACCCTGGAACGTCTGTGCAGCATTCTTCAGGCCGAACGGCATGCGGAGGAATTCAAAAAGGCCAAACGGGGTGATGAGAGCCGTTTTGGGGACGTTGTCAGGATGCATCGGGATTTGATGGTATCCCCGGACGAGGTCTACCTTGGAGAAGATCCGTGCGCCGTGCAGGTTTGCTGCAAAGTCCTGAATGTGCGGCACAGGGTAGCGGTCCGGTGTGGTAGCCTCGTTCAGCCTGCGGTAGTCGCCGCACGGTCTCCAGCCTCCCGTCGCTTTGGGCACCATGTGCAGGGGGGAGGCCCAGGGGCTGTCGGACCGGCGGATGATCCCCAATTCCTCCATCCTCTGGAACTCCTCCGGGGGAAGCCGCCGAGTGCGGGTGTGGAGGGGTGGTCACTGGGTCGGGATGTGGTGCTGTACGCCGTGTCGGGGCATGGCCGCTGTGAACTGCGGTGCCAGAACCGATGGGAAATCTGCCAGGACCCTGGTGAATTCGTTGTCGGACAGCGTGATGGAGCCGAGGTGAGGGGCTGACAACTGGGCTGCACCCAGGGAAAACGTCTGAAAGGTCTCGGCGTGGACCAGTCTCTTCCTGGGCAGGTCGACCAGTAGGCTGTGAGCCCGCAAAAAATCTACACCCAGAAGCGGTTGGGCTACGGCGGCCAGTGTAAAGTCCCACGTGAACTGGCTGGAGCCGAACTGTAGCTGCACCTGACAGGTGCCATTGGTCCTTACTGTGCTGCCGTTCACGGCCCTCAGGGGGGGACCCGGTGCCCTGCTGCGGGTGTCGTAACTCGTCGGAGGTAAAACGCTGATCTCGGCACCAGTATCGACCAAAAACCGGTGTCCCGACCTTCTATCCCACACATACAGGAGGCTATCCCGATGGCCAGCTGCCGTAGCCATCAGCGGCGGCTGGCCCTGGCGTTTCCTGGGAACTTGCAGGGCGGGCGACAACGGCGGGCTTCTGTGCCCCACCGCTGGTGGTAGAAGCACCAGTGTTCATTGGGCCGGGTGTTGGCGGGCTCTGCGGCCGGGCTTGGACTGGTTTGCTGCTGGGAGCATGGCTGGGAGATCCGTGTGATGGACGCCCCGCTCACCTTTTTGGCGTTCCACAGCAAGTCCGCCCGGGCTGCCACCTTCCGGGGGTCACTGAAATCTGCGTTGGACAGCAGCAGGCGTATGTCCTCGGGCAGCTGCTCCAGGAATGCCTGCTCAAACATAAGGGAGGGCTTGTGTCCTCCGGCCAGAGACAACATCTCATTCATTAAAGCCGATGGAGGTCTGTCTCCCAAGCCATCCAGGTGCAGTAAACGGGCAGCCCGCTCACGCTGTGAGAGTCCGAAAGTCCTGAGGAGCAGGGCTTTGAATTCTGTGTACTTGCCGTCTACCGGGGGCGACTGTACGAACTCTGCGACCTGGGCCGCTGTGTCCTGGTCGAGGGAGCTCACCATGTAGTAGTACCGGGTGTCTTCTGAGGTGATCTGGCGAACGTGGAATTGGGCTTCGGCTTGCTGGAACCATAGGTTCGGTCGCTGTGTCCAGAAACCCGGCAGTTTCAACGAAACCGCATGAACAGAGGCGGCGTCGGTCATTTCTGGTCCAAAAAATCGTTTGGACCGTCGGGGTCACCAATTGTAGCGGTGTGCTACATGCAGCGCTAAAATTATGGCACGGAGTCGGTAACTGCAGTCGAAGGAAAAACTTTATTCAAAATCTTCAGCCTCACTTTTAAGCCTCCCTCAGCCTGCCCCCCGTGGCGCAGAGGCTCCAAAGCTCTGTGCTCGCAAACCCCCATAGGCTATCTAATTGTGAGCTGGTTCGGATGTGCCAGGAAATGGGTCGCCACATTCCCCCTTTTGTTACCCCTAATCTTTTGCCCCCAATTCTTAACTCATGTCCTTTTGTTTGAATCTCCCCTACTCTCAATGGAAAAAGTCTGTCCACATCAACTCTATCGATCCCCCTCATAATTTTAAATACCTCTATCAAGTCCCCCCTCAACCTTCTACGATCCAAAGAATAAAGACCTAACTTGTTCAACCTTTCTCTGTAATTTAGGTGCTGAAACCCAGGTAACATTCTAATACATCTTCTCTGTACTTTTTCTATTTTGTTGACATCTTTCCTATAATTCAGTGACCAGACTGTAAACAATACTCCAAATTTGGCCTTACCAATGCCTTGTACAATTTGTTGTACACTTGGTGCGTGGCCAAGTGGCTAAGGCATTCGTCTAGTTATCTGAAGGTTGCTAGTTCGAGCTTTGACTGAAGCTGTGTGTGTGTCCATGAGCAAGGCACTTAACCACACATTGCTCTGTGATGACACCAGTTTTAGTGCATTCCTCAATGCCCTACCATTTACCATGTATGTCCTATTTTGATTAGTCCTACCAAAATGTAGCACCACACACCTATCAGCATTAAAATTCATCTGTCATCTTTCAACTCACTCTTCTAACTGGCCTAAATCTCTCTGCAAGCTTTGAAAACCTACTTCATTATCCATAATACCACCTATATTAGTATCATTTGCATACTTACCAATCCCATTTACCACCTCATCATCCAGATCATTAATGTATATGACAAACAACATTGGACCCACTACAGATCCCTGAGGCACACCACTAGTCACCGGCCTCCAACCTGACAAACAGTTATCCTCCACTACTCTCTGGTATCTCCCATCCAGCCACTGTTGAATCCATTTTACTACTTCAATATTAATACCTAACAATTGAACTTCCCTAACTAACCTTCCATGTGGTACCTTGTCAGAGGCCTTACTGAAGTCCATACAGACAACATCCACTGCTTTACCCTCGTCAACTTTCCTAGTAATCTCTTCAAAAAATTCAATAAGATTTGTCAAACATGACCTTTCACGCACAAATCCATGGTGACTGTTCCTAATCAGACCCTGTCTATCCAGATAATTATATATACTATCTCTAAGAATACTTTCCATTAATTTACCCACCACTGATGTCAAACTTACAGGCCTATAATTGTTAGGTTTACTCTTAGAACCCTTTTAAAACAATAGAACAACATGAGCAATATGCCAGTCCTCAAGTTATGAAACTGTTGTTGAGGTCACTACTGATGATTGGTTAAAAATGATATAAACATTAGAAGGCAGGACAGGTTATTAGGAGTTACAGAGTTGAAGACATGGAATCCAGTCCTCTGCATTGACCCAAGATCTCTTCCCAGTTCCTTCTTTCTGTAATGGATGTCTGCAACTTATTGGAATTTTTTTTTTTATTTGTAAGAATTGTACATGTGCTTAGGACATTCTTTGAAGCATTATTATCTCTGCTAGAATTTACTCCTTCAAAATAAGATGTACTCCATTTAAACTAAACTGCGTTGGATATGGTTTATAGGTTGGAATCATCTCTTGCATAGTTAGGAGCGGGAACCTGCTGGTTGAAAAAATAGGTTATTGACACACAAACCTCTCAAGTAAAGTCTAAAGTAGTTAATTAAATTTGTCTTTGAATTATAAGTTGATACAGTATAATTTTCCTCAAATGAGGGTACTTGTAAAGACTTGTAACTGATAAGACTTTAGTTTGGGTCTCTAGAAAGGGTAGAATCAATATCATAACAGAGAAAGCATTGTGTGTGTGTGTTTACATTATGCATGTTAGTCTCCATTTTGTAGTCTAATGCCCAGATCTTGTATGTGATAGCGGGCTGAGAAGCTAAGAGTAAAATCAAGTATGTTGTGGCCATCTGTCATACCTTCTAACCTTAGGAAGGTAAGACAACAACTGATAGAGTGGCCTTTGGGAACTTACACCCTTGATACTACCCTGAGGATTTTCTGCAGTGACAACCTGAGTCTGAGCTGACTGGTTTCCAAACACCACAATCATCCGCTCCTTAATTCACATTAATTCATTGATGTGAATTATTCACATAATTCACATTAGGAAGGTTCAATCGTTCAGTCACTTCTGCTTGGGATCCCTTCATGTCTCACTTGATCACTTCAAGTCTCTGTTGAGATTGAGGCAGAGACTTGGCTGTTTTTAAATTCAATGTGATGGTTTTGGGTACAGAGAGGGGAGTTAGGGGCCAGGTTAGGTTTAAGTACAACGATGTGTGGAGTTAGAAGTCAGATTAAGATTTAGGGACACCAATGTGAGGCAGTTAGGGGTAAGGCCTGGGCTGAACACTTCATGTCCTAAGGCCAGTGACATGGATCAAGGCCTCCACTCTATGCTCAAAAGGTGAGTACGTAAACATGAGAATGAAGGACATCCGTGGTTGTTGGGCTGTTCCAGGTGAGTGCATGTCTGTGAAAGCAGGAGGCATGAGGACTGGTCAGTCAGCAGACTTGGAGTTTGAGCCATGGTGTGACATAATCAGCTAATCTGGGATGAAGCCTGAAGACCAGTAAAAAGTCCAGAAGCTGTGCCTTAAGCCTGGAGGCCTGTTCTGGATTTGGATGACTGTCCACATGTGTGGGTGAAAGAGGGGAAAGGGGCTTGTTTTGTTGTGTTCTGCCAAGCATTGTGGACATTCTATGTTGGCACTGGGACGCGTAGTGATACTTGTGGTGGTCCTCAGCACATCCTGAGGTGTGTTGGTTCTTAATGCAAATGATGCATTTTACTGTATGTTTTGATGTGCATGTGGGAAATAACTCTGAAGTTGAATCTGGTTCACCAAAGAAGACTTAGAGAATGTTGCAGTGTGCCTTTCAGCTGCACATGCTACGTGCATAGAATCAGAATTAGGTTTAATATTAATGGCATATGAGGTGAAGTTTGTTGATTTGTGACGGTCAATCTCTGGCTGTTAGACTGAGAGAGTGTTCAAGATAGTACATAGGCTGTCAGTCAATGGAACTGCTTTCATTTGGATCAAGAGTTATGAGGAGGGACATGTGCCATTGAGTGCCTATTATTCACAGGCTGTTCCCAGGTTGTGGACATCTTACTTATGGACACCACCGCATACAAATAAGCTCCCATAGTATTATTATTTTCAAAAGACAGATGTACGTTTGCACTTAACAAATGGCAGAATTAGCTCCCTTCGGTCTTCACTTTAATGCCTTTCATTACAATGCTGTGGAGATATGGCTTCCATGCCAAGCTTTTTTTTGTGTGTATTTTCTGAGTTATGGGTAGATTTGACATGCAAATGTTTGTAAAAAGAGAAGCCATTGATTAGCTGGGCATGGTCTGCAGATCCATCCTCAGCCTCTCAGATCATGAAGCATATTTTTATTGATATTGAACTCCTTGTGTGTTGTTTCAGCTGAACATCCTGTCAAGTGGAAAATGTTCACATAGGCTGAGACCAGTTGGCCTATCCTGTCTATGCTTATTCCTCATGCATTTCTCATCCTTCCATTAGAATTTAGTTTTCCGAGTAAAATATTTGCCCCCACATTTCCATTAATATTGCTTTTCTGCCACCCCAAGCACCCAGCCCAGGATTCTACCACTCATGGCAATTTACAATGGCTCATAAACCTATTAACCTGAGAACATGGAACAATGCAGCCCAGGACCAGGCCCTTTGGCCTGCAGTGATTTGCCAAACCAAATAAGTTAATAAATCAAATGGCCACTAAACTAATCCCTCATGTTTAAACTAAGTCTCTACCCCTCCATTTTCCTCACGTTCATGTGCTTATCTAAATGTCTCTTAAAAGTCCCTCATGTATCTGCCTCCACCATTACCGTGAGCAGAGCATTAAAAATATAAAAATAATTGCCCCTCACATCTCCTTTAAAATTACCCCCCTCACCTTAAATGCATGCCCTCTGGTATTGCACATTTCACCCCTAGGAAAAAGATTCTGTCTGTTTATTCTATCTATACCTCCCATAATCTTATAAACTTCTATCAGATCTTCCCTCAGCCTCCGCCACTCCAGTGAAAACAACCTAAGCTTGTCCAACCGCACTTTATAGTGCATGACCTCTAATCCAAGCAGCATCCTGGTAAACCTCTTCCGCACCCTCTCCAAAGGATCAACCTCCTTTCTATAGCGGGGTGACCAGAACTCAATGTAATACTCCAGATGCAGCCTGACTAGAGTTCTGCAACAGAACTTCCTGACCTTTGAACTCTATGTCTTGACTAATAAAGCCAAGACTTAAGACTTAAGCCAAGCCATAAGACTTCAACCTGTATAGACTCTTTTAGGGAACTGTGAACTTGGACCTCAAGTTCCCTCTGCACGTTAACACTGTTAGGAAGCTTGCCCCTAAAAGAACGCTGTCTATCTACGTTTGACCTACCAAGGCTCACCACTTCACCATTTCTCTGCCCATATCTACAAATGATTTATATTTCACTGTATTCTTTGCTGGTCTTCTACAACACCAGCAACCTTCATGTCATCTGCAACTTACTATAAAAACTCATCAGTTAATAACTCATCAGGGGTGATTGATAAGTCTGTGGCCAATGGTAGAAAGAGATCTATTAACTTCAAGCTTTCTACATAATCACTCAAAGAATTGACCTGCATGTGCTTGTAACAAGAGCTGTATAACTCATCTCCTTCTACCTTAAGCCACAAACTTATCAATCACCCATCTGTGGACACTTTCTGGGAGTCTAAGATCCGTATGCTCCCTGACCGCTGGACTAACTTGTAAATGTGGGAAGGGACTATGTTGAAAAATAAATGTGCTAGGCTTTCGAAAATTGACTCCTTCTACCTTAGGCTATGAACATATCAATCACCCCTCGCAGATATCTAGCTAGATAAATCCCTTTGATTACCACCCTCTATCTTCTATGGGCAAGCCAGCTCTGAATCCAACTGGCCAATTTACTATTGACCCATGCATCTTAATCTTGTGGATAAGCCTCTCATGAGGGAGCTTGTCAAATGCTTTACTAAGATCCATGGAGCCAGCACCCACATGGCCACCCTCATCAGACACCCTTGCAATATCTTTGGATTGGAGTGGGAGACCAGCGTACATGTGAAAACTCAAACAGTCATGGAGAGAATATATAAACACTACATAGGTTAGGATTAAAAAATTAAAGGTTAGGATTAAATCCTGGCTCTGGCATTGTGCCAATGATGAAGGCATTTTACTCAAATTGATTTATGTGCAATGGTTGATTATATTGACTTTACCCTGCACTTGTATGGACAAGATATACCTGAGCAACTAAACTACAAACAAATTGCTGAAGCAACTTAATGGATCAGACTACTTCTATGCAGGGAAATAGACAGTCAGCATTTTGGTTCGAGACCCTTCATCTGGGCTGACCTGAACTGAATCTGACACCAAGCTGCATGGAACCTGTGTTCTTCATCTATACATTTTGCTTTATCCGTAAATAGATCGATAACGTCTATAAGGTTGTTATATTTAAGCTGATGTTTGTAACAGGGATGGAAAAATCTGTCTCGGCTCATCTTGGATGTTGATTGGATTTTAACCCTATACCCAGCCAGGTCTTAACATTATTTCCAGTAGTCTCTGATTTATCTGCTGCTGGTTTTCTCAGTACGAAGACTAGATTTTGCCTCCACAAGAATTCTGAAAAGGTCACTTCAACAATACCCAGATGAATCTAAGACAGGTTATGTCTTGTGTTATTTCTGCCACAAAACACTTTAGGAAGTTTTCATCGATTTTTAACTCTCTATTAGTCCCGTCACATTGGAATAGTCAATATTTATAAACATGCCCAGATAGTTGTATGTATGAACATGCATAATTATACCCTTTGGTTTTCCTGTATGATGGGCATTTAAGTTTTCTATCCAATGAACAATAAATGAAGGAAGAACTTTTACTGGTCAGCTAAGGAAGAATTGGATTTCTTATAGTACCATTCACATGCTGTTCAAAGTCAATGTTACTGAGACCCAGTGCCCCCTCCCATATACCATAGCACCGCCACCTTTGCTGAGTGTGTCATTGTTCTCAGGTGAAAGTGATAGACAATTCTGGGATATTGGCTGAACACAATCATTCAGTGAGCATGACTGTGTCAGACAGTTGCTTGAGAGAACTGCCAAAATCTGTCATAATTTTCTATATCCTCAAACATTAGTGAAGTATTTCAGTTTCATCTGTATTGGATATGATGCCTGGAGACACAAGAGACTGCAGATGTTGGAAATTAGAGCAACAAGAAGCTGGAGGAACTCAATGGGTGAGGCAACATCTGTGGAAAGAAATAGATGGTGGACATTTCAGGTCGAGATTCCTCATTCTGACTGAATGATGGTACTGGTTATTTCATCTGAAGCTATCAGTCCACATCGAAAGATTTCAATCCAAAACATTAACTGTCCATTTCTCTCCATACATGTTGCCTAACCTGTTGTGTTCTGCTAGTATTTTCTGCATTGTTTGGTTATGGTGCCTGCTGCTCAGGTGCATGTGAGTGATTGTTTTAATTTTATTGTCATTAGCCGTGAGGATGTTTGGTATGACTGAGTGACTTACTCGCCTATTTTGAAGTCAACTACAGTACATTGCTACTGGCTTTGTGTAACATGTAGACTGCAAGCTTTTGTGAACCAAATTAAATCACCTAACAACTAAGCAGATGGATCTTTATGACAATCAACTAATTTGGGCACCATTGCTTGTACTAATTATTTAATGCAAGATTTATTTAAATATCTGAATTTAAATTTACCAGCTGCCGGGGTGGGATTTGAAATCCCAATTCTGGATTGTCATCTAAGCCCGGCAATTTAACAACTGTATTACTGTTTACATCACACTAGAAATCTATATGCTCCCATCCTATCTCTGTATTGTGAATGTTAAATTACCTGACTAAATTTATCTTCTTTGTCTTGATTGAAATAGGTACAAAATCAATACACATCCATATAATCCATAAATTCACTGTTTATTACTTTTCCTGCTCTGACCAGATTAAGAGATCTGTTAGACGGTAACAAAGTGGACGCTACATTCATTGTGACTGATAAGATTGCTGTATCTGGCAGTAATTTGGGATGTATTGATAAACTTATTGTCTGCCATGGGTCTACTTCGCATAACTGGAGAAGCCAGGGAAGTCAATTGCTCCTTATATTTTCATAGCTTTAAATATCTCTTAGTAGTGGCATATATTGGAACACACAGCATTTTTAAATAAGCAGAAATTGTTTTACAGATGGCTATGCACAATTAGTTCAAGCACCAATCCAGAATCTGAGCAGATAGTTTAGGCTAACATTCCGGTGTCTGGTTCTTTGAAGCATTATGTGCTGTAGCTATTCATGCATTAAACAATTTCTTCTAATCTCTCTCGTTATTCTCTTACTGGCAATTGTAAATTGATGATCCGTTGTCTGACTCCTTGATCAGATGAAATGGCAATTTCTTATTCAGTATGGGGAAGCTCTTCATTATAATGCTGTGATTTACTCTTCCCTGTGCATTAGTGGAAATGGACACAGAAGGTAAAACCATTTGAAAATCAAAATAAAAAATTGCAGATGCTGGAAACTCTGAAATAAAAATAGAAAACATGGGAAAATTCAGCACCATTGATAGAATGAACAACAGAGTTCACCTTTCATATTCAACACCCTGAATCAGAACTAGGAAGGGGAGAAAAATGGTTTGCATTGCCAGTGAAGGCAGGGAGGGATGGGTAGAACAAACAGAATATCTCAACGGTGAGACCAGGTGAGTAAATGCAAGGTGAGAATGTCAATGCAATTGGCACAATTAATGGAACAACCTGTCAGTGAATTCTGTCATCACTGAATAATGCCTGTCATCCAGGTATGATTTTTGGTGTAGGTTTTCTCTCTCCTTTGGTGCAGGCTGACTTTCTGGGCTTGCCCCACAACCCTGCTACTGGCAATGCATAATACTGAGATAAAGGAGAGGAATATCTTCTTAATGCCACATTAACTGTGGCACTAAGTCTTATTTGCTTAACGTTTTCATCATTTTCATTTTGTTTTTGACTTAAGTCTTTTGGCATATCTGTCCTTTTTTATTCTTGCACACACAACAGACTACAGGAGCTGGAATCTGGAGGAAGTATGCAATCCACGGGAAGAACTCAACAGGCCGAGCAGCATCTGCAGGAGGAAAGGAGTTGTAACAGTTTTGGGATAAAAACCTGCTGACAATTCCTTTCTTTCTACACTTCCTGCTTGACTTGCTGAATTCATCCAACAGATTGTTGATCTTTTCTCTTCTTTGCATTAATATATGGAATGTGATCTTGGATGTCTTAGTGTCGTCCCGATCATCCTGAAAACCAAAGGGATGTAATAATATACTTGTGTCACTCTCACTTCAGACCTAATCATACTGCATCTATTCTACATTTGTTTAAAGCCACTTGGTCCCTTCCAATTTCATTTGTTATCATGTAACACAATTTTATTTCCTATCTGTAGCGTTTGTCTGCATTAAACTTTATTTGCCATTTATCTGCCCACAAGCAGTGGCAGCAGAGCAAGGGAAAGATTAAAACTAATAATGTCTTGTACAAAAGCCTGAGTTATAATGATGGACTGGAGGAAATTAAGCTAAATAGCCTGGCATGGAGCTGGTTGAGTCGTGATCTGATAGAAACATCAAGGTATAGAAAGGATACATTTGGAAAGATTACTTTGAAATATAATACGTGCAGAGCTGAGCTGATATAAAAGAAACTCTTTGTGCAGTCTTTAAAATTATGGAATGGACTTCTAGATAAGGACAGTGAAGGCAAAGATCTATGAGCCATTTAAGATACAATTAGACGCTACTGCTGGGAAAATGTAGGGTCATTTTCAAAGAGAAACTAAAATAGACCAGCTTGCCTCCTGCAATTAAGCAGTAATTGCACTGAGATTGAGATGAATAGTTGGGCCCAAGAGGTTAATTTCAAGATTATTAAAACTGACAAGTTCCTTATGAGTATCTGTATTCAGGCATCTGATTTTCTTCAAAGGCATAACATGTGGGGTCAATAACTGGTGTTATTTTATTGATGCATATTCAGTGTCAGAGAGTCATAGAACCATTGGGAGATATGGCACAAAACAGGCCCTTCAGCCCATCAGCCCATCATATTCATGTCGATGAATGCACTGATCCATACTAACCCCATTTACCCATATGAGTCCATAGTCTTCCATGCCTTGACAATTCAAGTTCTTATGAAGTTGTTTTTTAAAAGGTTGAGAGTATCTGCCTTCACCGCTTCTAAGATGTTTGTTCCAAATTCCAATCACTGTCTGTGTAGGGAGAACAAAATTGTTATTCTGATTTCCCCCTAAACCTCCTTTCTCTCACCTTGTACTTATTCTCTCTCAGACATTCCCACCACAAGTAAAAGATTCTTGCGATCTATCCTCCTCATGATTTTGAATGCTGATGTCTCTTATTTGTTTACGAGTTATTTTGCATTAGCAATGGTGTCCCTGAAAGCCTGACTAAAAGTGAAATGATTTTATGCTTTGTATTCAAAGAGTATAGAAGGATGATCGTATTCTGCTGAAATACTGCTGCATTGCAAGGGATGTCAGGATTTCTGATGATCCTTTTAAGGCTAACTGCCTATGTGATTAGGCATCTGTTAAGATCTCAAAGGCAAAAAGTTTTCCTTGTATTCTAATCAGCATTCTTCCTTCAATTGACATTCCAAAAGAAAATTAGCCGCACATTTAATTTCAGCTGTTTACAAAATTTTGTCACATTTAATATACTAATCACCTTTCCAAAATGAGTGAAGCAAGTGTATAAAGGAAAGGCTAGGTTCCACCAGCGGGAAGAGTAACTGACTGTATGTTCGAGGGGAGTGGAATGAAGTTTGTCTGTGACACTGACCGATCTCTACAGATCTTTAAAAACTGCCGTATTTTTTTTTACTTCCACCTGAATAAAGAACCATCTATCTTGAAAGCTGTCAGGCTAAAATTTCTTTTGCATTATACTTCATTTTAAGCACTGGGTGATAGCTTTTTTTGTTTTCTCTCAGAACCAATCATTAAGTACAACTGTGCATTCTCAAACGTAAGACACATTCTTCCATGATTTGACTTGTTAATGTACAGAGATCTCTGTGCAGTGATGATGTTCATCAGAGTGGGTGATTGACATCACTGCAAACATTTTCTAGAGTAGGGATGCATTTTGCAAATGGTCCAGGGACTGAACATAGAAACAGGTTGTCAATGAAGGCAGACAGCCTACTCCTCTTCTAGTCAATGTGTTTACTTGTTAACCTAAGCAGTCTTTGGTGGACAAAAGTGAACTGAAGTGTTCAATCTTCAGAGATAGTTCTTCTCATTGGTAAGTTCGTAGCTGACGATGGTCCCTGCTTCACATGCTCGTGTCTAAATAAATGATACCCTATTGTCTGTTGGAGGAAAGGGGCATCCATCCTATCACCCGCTTGTCACTTGTGTAATGTATCCCAGGTTGATGACAGATCCCAGAATAACCTACTGAAAATGATGGATCCTATTCAGTTTAAGAGCTTCTGCTATTTTAGGAGCTCAAAGTAAATTTATTATCAAAGTTCAGATACCTCACCATATGCAACCAATTTTTATAGAATAATAACCATAACAGAATCAATTGATGACCGGCCAACATGGTTGTTTGACCAGAGCACAGAAGACAACAAACTGGGCAAATATAAAAAGAGAGAAATAATAATAAATAAATAACTAAATAATGAATATCAAGAATGTGAGATGAAGAGACTTTGAAATTGAGTCTGTTTGTTGTGGGAACATTTCAATGACTGGGCAAGTGAAGTTAATTGAAGCTTTCTCCTCTGGTTCAAGAGCCTGATGGTTGAGATGTAATTACTGTTCCTGAACCTGGTGCTGTGAGTCCTGAGGCTTCTTTACCTTCTTCCTGAAGGCAGCAATGAGAGGGGAGCATGTTCTCAGTGGTGGGGGTTCTTGATGATTGATGCTGCTTTCCTTTGACAGTGTTTCATGTAGATGTGCTCAATGGTGGAGAGTATGGTGATGAACTGGGCCATATCCACAATATTTTGTACGATTGTCTGTTCAAGAGCATTGGTGTTTCCATACCTGTGACACGGATGTGGCAGGAAAACAAACCCAAGTGCAGGACTCCGACACGGAGGCAGAATCTCCGTAGCAAGTGTAGAATCGGGACCAGGCTGAGTCAGGACCTGGGAGACTTGGTTTACGGAGAGATACGGGGTTGAAGACTTGGATCAACGTTCCTCTCTCTCTGAGAGTCAACCAAGAATCTGGCAAGGGGTGACCAGAGCTGTTGGGGTCTTATCCTCTGGTGGCTAATGGAAACCAGGTGCTGGTGATTGAAAGGAATTGGGAAAGATTGGGAATCGAGTGTGGGGATTAAGGATCAATTAGGGAGGAAAGGGAAAAGGTGGGAAATGCCAGCCAGGACCATGACAGTACCCCCTCCTCAAAGGGAGCCTCCCGGCGACTTTCCCGGCTTGTCGGGGTGGTCTCGATAAAAGTCCTGGATGAGGGAAGGGTCCAAGATAAAGGAGCAGGGAACCTAGGAATGCTCCTCTGGCCCATACCCTTTCCAATCCACCAAGTATTGGAACCCTCTGCCCCTTCGGCGCACATCCAATTGTCATTGGACAGTGAAGGCTGGATGGTTGTCAATGATTCGTGCTGGTGAGGGAGTATCGGGCGGTGGGCACAAGGGGCTGACCGAGACTGGTCTAACTTGGGGAAACGTGGAAGGTAGGGTGGATGTGTAGGGAACTAGGTAGCTTCAGTCAGACTGCCGTAGGATTAATAACCCGTTCAACCCTGAATGGTCCTAGGAAGCGAGGAGCGAGTTTGCTGTGCTCATTTTTGAGCGGAATGTCTTTGGAGGACAGCCATACCAAATGCCCAGGTTGGTACTCCAGTGACGGGGTCTGGTGTCGGTCGGCTGTCTCCTTGTAGCGATCTGTTGAACGGGCTAGGGCCGTGTGTGTCTCCTCCCAAATCCTGCGGCCCCGGTCAATATGATCGCGGACGAATGGTACAGCAATCTCTGCTTCCTGCGTGGGAAACAACGGCGGCTGGTACCCCAGCGAGCACTCAAACGGGGATTTTCCTATGGCTGAACTCACGAGGGAGTTGTGGGCATACTCGACCCACGGAAGTTGGTCACGCCAGGTGGCTGGGTTGTTTTCGGTCACACAACGCAATGTTGCTTCCAGGTCTTGGTTTGCCCACTCCTTCTGTACATTAGTCTGTGGGTGGAAGCCGGATGATAGACTGACTGATGCACCCAAGGCTTGGCAGAATGCTCTCTACACCTTGGAGACGAACTGGGGACCTCGGTCCAAGACGATGTTGGCAGGGATTCCGTGGAGGTGGAAGATGTGATGGACAAGGAGGTCAGTGGTCTCTTGGGCTGAGGGGAGTTTCGGTAGGCCTACAAACCTTTGAAAATCTGTCTACCACGGTGAGAATGGTCGTATTTCAGCCGGATTTGGGCAAACCTGTGATGAAGTCCAGGGCGATGTGCGACCATGAGCGGCCAAGAACAGGCAGGGGGCGAAGCAATCCCACAGGCCTTCCCCCGGGCACACGTGAGACATGCTGCGACGTAGGAGGGGGTGTCTGCCTCCATGGAGGGCCACCAAAAATGTCTTCTTAGGAGTGCCAGGGTTCGATTACTTCCGGGGTGGCAGGCAAATTGAGACGCATGCCCCCACTGGAAGACCTGAGATCAGACGTGTCCGGGCACACAGAGGCGGTCGTTCGGTCCCTTACCTGGGTCCGGGTCATCCCGTTGGGCTTCCTTTACTATGAACTCGATCTCCCTGGTGTGGGAGGCCACCATGCAGGACGGGGGGGGGGGATGATCGATTCTGGACTGGAGGTGTCCTCCCTGGCGTCATATTGGCGGGAGAGTGTGTCTGGCTTTCTTTTCTCGGACCCTGGGTGGTAAGTGATGGTAAGCTTGAATTGCCCAAAGAATAATGCCCAACGGGCCTGGCGGTCTGAATGTACCCCAGGTTTTTGTGATCTGTCCAGATGACAAATGGATGCACTGCCCCCTCCAGCTAGTGCCTCCACTCTTCCAACACCAATAACTCTCGATTTACCACATCATAATTTCATTCCGCGGAGGACAATCGGCGGGAAAAGAAGGCACAGGGGTGAACCTTTTCATCCGTACCGGACCGTTGGGACAGGACTGCTCCTACCCTGGAATCTGCAGCATCCACCTCCACGATAAATTGTCGGGACGGGTCCGGACGGATCAAGATGGAGGCGGTGGTAAACTGTCTCCTTAAGTTAGTGAATGCCGCTTCCGCTTCGGTGTCCCAAGAAAAGGGTGTGGAGGGTGAGGTAAGTCGGGTGAGGGGGGCGGCCACCCGACTGTAGTCCCTCATAAAACGATGGTAAAAGTTCACGAACCCCAGGAACCGCTGGAGTTGCTTGCGGATTGGCCTAGGCCATTCCTTCACCACATGGATCTTCTCGGGGTCCGATCTCACCTGCCCGCCTTCGATTATGTATCCTAGAAAGCTGACCGAAGGGACATGAAACTCACATTTCTCCGCCTTCACAAACAGTTGGTTTTCCCACAGCCTCTGGAGGACTCTACGGACATGATGAACATGTTCTTGCAGGCTGCGGGAAAAGATCAGGATGTCGTCTAGATAGACAAACACGAAATGGTTAATGAAGGCCTGGAAAATGGCGGCAGCATTAGTAAACTCAAAAGGCATTCAAAATGGCCCAGGGGGGTATTAAAGGCTGTCTTCCACTCAACCCCTTCTCATATCCTAATGAAGTGGTAGGCTTTCCGTAGGTCCAGCTTGGAAAAGATGGTCATTCCGTGTAGCGGGTCAAAGGCTGAACTAATGAGAGGTAGTGGGTATTTGTTCTTAATGGTTATATTGTTCATGCCTCGATAATCAATGCAAGGGCAAAGTAATCTATCTTCCTTTTCCACAAAGAAGAACCCGGCACCCACAGGGGAGGAAGAGGGCCTGATGAGGCCCACTGCGAGAGACTCGCCCAGGTAATTGTCCATGGCCTCCCTCTCTGGGTCACGATAAATTATAGAGGCAACTGGTGGGTAGTGGGGTCCCAGGGAGAAGGTCGATGGCACAGTCATAAGGGTGGTGCAGATGCAGGGCAAGTGCTCGTTGTTTGCTGAACACCTGTCCCAGGTCGTGGTATTCAGCAAATACCCGGGAGAGGTCAAGGTCTTCGGAGACCGGCGGATTTGCCGGAGCCTCCCTGGGATGTGGGGCTGACTGTAGACAGTGGGCGTGGCATGCCGGACTCCATCTGGCCATCCACCCGGCAGTCCAGTCTATCTGGGGATTGTGGTGGACCGGCCATGGGTATCCTAGTACCACCGGGGCTTGAGGCGAGTGGATTAGATTGAATCTAACCTTCTCTTGCTGGTTAGTGGACAGGACTAGGGTTAAGGGCGGAGTGCGGTGGGATACCTGAGCCGGCAGCCTGCCGTCCAGGCCCCTGGCCTGCCGGTGAGTGGTTCCTGAGGGATTCTGGCCCGGCGGCTACGTCCTCATCCAACAGATTGCGCTCAGCGCCAAAATCAACTCGGGCTGATAGGGGCAAGGACTGTTGCTGGAAGATCACAGTGGCCGGGATCTGCATCCCGGTTTGGGGGGCTGAAGGGAGTATTGTCCGCCCCAGCTGCATTGGTTCTTCTTCCAGGACGGTGTAGACAGATGGAGCAGGAAGGAAACTTGGGGGAGCCGGGGAAGGCGAATTGGTGGAAGGTAGGGAAACGGGGCGTGGATTTACCTGAGGGGCTGGGTGACTAGGCCTTTCCCTCCGATGCTCCCGCAACTGGTCATCCAGCCTAAAGAGATTAACGCATCCAGGCTGTCCGTGTCATCTTTCGCTGCCAGTTCATCCTTAATCCCTTCTGTGAGACCCTGTCGGAACACCTCCTGTAGGGCCTCGTCGTTCCGTCCTGAGTCGGCTGCTAGAGTGCGGAGTTCGATGGCATATTTAGCCACACTCCATGGACCCTGACACAGGGTCAGCAAGTGCCTGGCGGTGTCCTTTCTGCGAAGGGCTGTTCGAAAACCTTCCGCGTCTCCGAGACGAAGGTGGGAAGGAGGCGCAAACCTCGGGTTGGTTGTCCTAAATAGCTGTAGCCCACGCCAGGGCATCTCCTCGCAGCAGCCCCATGACGTATGCGATCTTCGACTTACTTGATGCGTATGTTCGTGGCTGTTGCTCGAAAACCAGGGAGCATTGTAGTAGGAATGCCCTACACTGCCCTAGGTCCCCCACATAGGGTTCTGACACTGGAACATACAGCTCTCGAGGGGATCTTGTTGCCGGTTCCAGGGGCACAGACGGTCCAGGTTGCCCGGGTGGGTCAGACAGAGTTCTCGGGGGGTGTGGCAGACTAAGGAAGATGGACATCCAGTCCACCTGCTCACTGGCTTTCCCCACACTTGTGGCCAGCATATGGAGGTGTTCCATAACTTCCCGGAGCAATTGGTTGTGGGCACCCAGTAACAAGCCCTAGTTGGCGAGGGCCTGTTGCACGGGATCCAAGTCCGCTGGGTTCATGGCTGGCCAGATTGTTCTGTGACACGGATGTGGCAGGAAAACAAACCCAAGTGCAGGACTCCGACACGGAGGCAGGATCAGGAGGCAGAATCTCCATAGCGAGTGTAGAATGGGGACGAGATTGAGTCAGGATGTGGGAGACTTGGTTTACGGAGAGTTACAGGGTTGAAGACTTGGAGCAACCTCCCCCACCCCCCAAACAATCTGGCAAGGGCTGAACAGAGCTGTCGGGGTCTTATCCTCTGATGGCTAATGGAAACCAGGTGCTGGTGATTGAGAGGAATTGGGAAAGATTGGGAATCAAGTGTGGGGATTAAGGACCAATTAGGGAGGAAAGGGAAAAGGTGGGAAATGCCCACCAGGACCATGACGATACCAAGCAGTCAGTATACGCTCCACTACACATCTATAGAAGTTTGTCAAAGTTTTAGATGTCATTTGGAATCTCCACAGACTCCTAAGGAAGTACATAGAGGCGATGCCGTGCTTTCTTCGTAATTGCAGTTTTCTGCTGGACCCAGAAGCAAAATAATAACACTAAAGAATTTAAAGTTGCTGATCTTCTCCACCTCTGATCCTCCAGTGAGAACTGGCTCATGGAGCTCTGGTTTTCACCTCCTGAAGTCAATATTCAACTCCTTGGGTTTGCTGACATTTAATAAGAGGTTTGTGTTATGGCACCACTCAGCCAGATTTTCAATCTCCCCCTATATGCTGATTCATCATCACATTTGATTCAGCCTATGACAGTGATGCTGTCAGCAAGCTTGAATATGGTATTGGAGTTGTACTTAGACACAGGAGACTAAGCACAAAGCCTCGTGGTGCATCTGAGCTGATGGAGAATGTGGAGGAGATGTAGTTGTCAATTCAAGCCGACTGGGGTCTAAAAGTGAGAAACTCAAGGATCCAATTGCACAGGAAGATATTAACGCCAATGTCTTGAATCATATTGATTAGTGTTGAGGGGATGATGGCATTGAATGGTGAGCTGTAGTCAGTAAAGAACATCCTGATGTATGCATCCTAGCTGTCCCGATTTTCCAGGGATGAGTGAATGGCCAAAGAGATGACATCTGCTGACTTATTGTTCTGGTAGGCAAATTGGAGTGGCAAGAATTGATGTGTTTCATCACCAACCTCTCAAAACACTTAATCGCTGTGGATGTCAGTGTTACTCGGCAAGTCATTGAGACAGGTCACCACACTCTTCTTGGGGACCAGTATAATTGAAGCCTGCTTGAAGCAGATGGGTGCTACACACTGCTGGATCGAGAGGTTATAAATCTTAGTGACCATTTTAGCCAGTTGATCAGCACAGGTCTTCAGTACTTGGCAAGGTACCCTGTCTGGGCAGCTGCTTTTTATAGATTCAACATCCTGAAGAATGCTCATATGTCGGCCTCAGACTCAAATCATTGGATCACCGGGGAATGTGGGAGTTTGTGATGGTTTCCTCTATGTGTTGATGGTCAAAGCAAGCATAGCAGGCTTTGAGCTCATCTGGAACTGAAACCCTCCTGTTGCCTATGTTGTTTGATTTCACTTCATAAGAAATGATAATATTCAAGCCCTGTCATAACTGTTGAGCGTCCTTCATAGAGTCAAGTGTAGTCTGGAATTGCCACTTCACTCGTGAGATGGCTTTGAGGAGATTGTACCTTGATCTACTTCTAATTGCACCAAAGGCCTTGCAATACTAATAAATGAGAAACATAATGTTCTTATTTGTAGGCAACACGAGTGAATCTGCAGATGCCGGAAGTAAATAAAAACACAAAATGCTGGCAGAACTCGGCAGGCCAGACAGCATCTATGGGAGGAGGTAGCGATGATGTTTTGGGCCGAAACCCTTCATCAGGAGTGAAGTAACATGGGATGGTCAAGGGGGGATAAGAAGTGGGGGGAGGGATGAAGTAGAGAGCTGGGAAGTGATAGGCTGGAGGGAAATCGGCTAGGGGGAAGGTGGAGAATTATGGGAAATAAAAGAGAAAGAAAGGTAGGGCTGGGGGGAGATTATAGTGAGGGGGGGAAAAGAGAGAAAGAGAACCAGACTAAAATTACAGATAGGGATGGGGTAAGGGGAGGCAGGGGTATCAACGGAGGTCTGTGAGTTGAATGTTCATGCCGGCAGGTAGGAGGCTACCTAGGCGGGAGATAAGGTATTGCTCCATCGACCTGCGTGTGGCCTCATCTTGACGGTAGCCTTCTTCACTGCCTGCCGCACTTGCTCATTCACCTTCAGTGACTGATGAACAAGGACTCCGAGATCTCTTTGTATTTCTCCCTTACCTAACTCTACACCGTTCAGATAATAATCTGCCTTCCTGTTCTTACTCCCAAAGTGGATAACCTCACACTTATTCACATTAAACGTCATCTGCCAAGTATCTGCCCACTCACTCAGCCTATCCAAGTCACCCTGAATTCTCCTAACATCCTCATCACATGTCACACTGCCACCCAGCTTAGTATCATCAGCAAACTTGCTGATGTTATTCTCAATGCCTTCATCTAAATTGTTGATGTAAGTCGTAAACAGCTGTGGTCCCAATACTGAGCCCTGTGGCACCCCACTAGTCACCACCTGCCATTCCGAGAAACACCCATTCACCGCTACCCTTTGCTTTCTATCTGCCAACCAGTTTTCAATCCATGTCAATGTCTTTCCCCCAATGCCATGAGCTTTGATTTTACCCAGCAATCTCCTATGTGGGACCTTATCAAATGCCTTCTGAAAATCAAGGTACACTACATCCACTGGATCTCCCTTGTCTAACTTCCTGGTTACATCCTCGAAAAACTCCAACATATTAGTCAAGCATGATTTACCCTTAGTAAATCCAATCGACCCAATCCTATCACTGCTATCTAGATAGGCCACTATTTCATCTTTAATAATGGACTCTAGCATCTTCCCCACCACCGATGTCAGGCTGACAGGTTGATAGTTCGCTGTTTTCTCCCTCCCACCTTTCTTAAAAAGTGGGTTAACATTAGACATTCTCCAATCCTCAGGAACTGATCCTGAATCTAAGGAACATTGGAAAATGATTACCAATGCATCCGCAATTTCCAAGGCCACCTCCTTTAGTACCCTAGGATGCAGACCATCTGGACCTGGGGATTTGTCAGCCTTCAGTCCCATCAGTCTACTCATCACCGTTTCCCTCCTAATGTCAATCTGTTTCATTTCCTCTGTTACCCTATGTCCTTGGCCCATGCATACATCTGGGAGATTGCTGTGTCTTCCCTAGTGAAGACAGATCTAAAGTACTTATTAAATTCTTCTGCCATTTCTCTGTTTCCCATAACAATTTCACCCAATTCATTCTTCAAGGGCCCAACATTGTTCTAACTATCTTCTTTCTCTTCACATACCTAAAAAAGCTTTTGCTATCCTCCTTTATATTCCTGGCTAGCTTGCGTTCGTACCTCATTTTTTCTCCCCGTATTGCCTTTTTAGTTCAGTTCTGTTGTTCCTTAAAAATTTCCTAATCATCTGTGCTCCCACTCAACTTAGCTCTGTCATACTTCCTTTTTTTTAAATGCTATGCAATCTCTGACTTCCTTTGTCAACCACTGTGGCCCCTTTCCCCCCTTTGAATCCTTCCTTCTCCGGGGGATGAACTGATTTTGCACCTTGTGCATTATTCCCAAGAATACCTGCCATTGCTGTTCCACTGTCTTTTCTGCTAGGATATCCGTTCAGTAAACTTTGGCCAGCTCCTCCCTCATGGCTCCATAGTTTCCCCTGTTCAACTGCAACACTGACACCTCCGAGCTGCCCTTATCCTTCTCAAATTGCAGATAAAAACTTATCATATTATGATCACTACCTCCTAATGGCTCTTGTTTCTTATGGAACTGCTGAAGGTTCTGTGTTATATTTCCGGTCTTCAAGTTAGCTTGTCGTGCATCTTGCATGCAAAACACCTAGGTTCTCTCATCTGACAAAGAAAAACTCCAGCATTGGGATACACCCACCACTTGAACAATACAGGCAAGTTCTAAAGTGGAGCTTAAATCCACCATTTATAGGCAGGAAGAGAAAACCTGTAGAAATACCCAGCAGGTTAGGCAGCAACTGTGGAGTGGGGCATTGAGTTAGCTTATTGTGTCAAAAGAGATTACGATGTGAAACATTAACTATTTCTCTGCCTGACCTGTGAAGTGTTTTCCACATTTTCTATTTTTTTCTTTCAGATTGACACCACCTGCAATATTCTTTCATTTATGGCAAGAATTCATTGCTTGTGAATATTAATAGTTTATTATTACACCAAGGTACAGTGAAAAGATTTGTTTTGCATGCTTTCCATACAAATAATTCAAAACATCAGTATATCAATATGGTACAAGTCAAAGACGATAACAGAATGCGGAATATAGTGTAAATTACAGAGAAATTGGAGTGTAGGTCGACAATAACCTTCAAGGTCCATGACAAGATAAATTATGAGGCCAAGGATTTATCTTTTTCATTCAGAATGCCCATTCAATTGTTATAAAAGTGGGATAGAAACCACCCTTGAGTTTGGTGGTGTGTGTTTTCAAGCTTTTGTATCTTCTCTCAGGAACAACTCTGCAGGCACACGGACATCAGAGGGGTAGACCGGCAGGAAGAGTTCAAAAAGAAGACAACTTTATAGAGCGGGTACCGGAGGAGCAGGCGATGGAGTAGAGGGAGTCAGAGTAGGAGGGCTTTGGCAATAATGGGTCGAGGTGAGGTAAGTTATTTGTGAAGAATAGGAATAGGAAGTCTGTCTGTGAGGCCGGTGTTCTGTACTGGGTGTCAGATGTGGGATGTCCGGAAGATTCCCAGCCTCCCGACAGCCACACCTGCACCAGGTGCATCAAGCTGCAGCTCTTTAGCAACTGGTTTAGGGAACTGGAGATGTATCTTGATGATCTTCGTCTGGTGAGGGAGAGTGAGGGGATGATAGAGAGGAGCTATAGGAAAGGAGGCACACTGGGGCCTCTGGAGACATATAAGTAAGTGGGTAACAGTCAGAAGAGGGAAGTGCAAGAGTCAGATACTAGAGAGTAGTCCTGTGGCTGATCCTCTTAACAGTACGTACTCTTGTTTGAGTACTGTTGGGGGGGGGGGGCGTGGGACGACCTAACTGAGGGAAGCAACAGTGGCCACATCTCTGGCACAGAGTCTACTCTGTGGCTCAGGTGGGTAGGGGAAGGAAGAAGATGGCAGCAGTGATGGGGGACTGCTGTAGTTAGGGATCAGAGAGGTGATTCTGTGGACGCAGTTAGTTTGCTTCCCAGGTGCCAGGGTCCAGGATGTTTCTGATCATGTCCACAATATCCTGAAGTCGGAAGGTGAACACCTAGAGGTTGTGGTACATATCGGTGCCAGTGACATTTGTAGGAAAAGGGAGGAGGTCCTAATAACAGACTACAGGGAGTTAGGAAGGAAGCTGAGAAGCAGGTCCTCAAAGATAGTAATCTTGGGATTATTGCCTGTGGCATGCAATGGTGAGTATAGGAACAGAATGAGGTGGCGTATAAATGCATGGCTGAGGGATTGGAGCAGGGGTCAGGGATTCAGATTTCTGGATCATTGGGACCTCTTTTGGAGCGGGAGTGACCTGTACACAAAGGACGGGTTGCACTTGAATCTGAGGGGGGCCAATATCCTGGCAGGGAGGTTTGCTAAGGCTATTGGGGAGAGTTGAAACTAGAATCACCATTCAGGTGTGGATGAACAAAGGGACCTTGGGGTTTAAATCCATACATCCCTCAAGGTCGTTGTGCAGGTTGATAGCGTAATTAAGAAGGCCTATGGGTTGCTAGGCTTCATTAACAGGAGGATTGAGTTCAAGAGTAGAGAGGTCATGTTGCAACTCTACAAATCTCTGGTGAGACTGCACTTAGAGTATTGTGTTCAATTCTGGTCACCTCATTATAGGAAGGATGTAGAAGCTATGGAGAGGGTGCAGAGGAGATTTACCAGGATGTTGCCTGGTTTGGAGAACAAGTCATATGAAGCAAGGTTAGCAGATCTGGGACTTTTCTCTTTGGAGCGTAGAAGAATGAGAGGGGTCTTGATAGAGGTCTACAAGATTATGTCTTGATCAGCCATGATCTCAGAATGGTGGTGCAGACTCGAGGGGCCGAATGGTCTACTTCTGCACCTATTGTCTATTGTCTATTGTCTATTATGAGAGGCATAGATATGGTGGATAGTCAGTACCTGTTTCCCAGGGCACCAATAGCAAACACCAGAGGGCATATGTACAAAACTAAGGGAGGGGAGTTTAGGGGAGACATCAGGGGTAAATTTTTTACACAGAGGGTTGTGAGCGCTTGGAATGACTTGCCAGGGATGGCGGTGCAGGCTGAAACATTAGGGGTATTTAAGAGCCTCTTGGACAGGAACATGGATGAAAGAAAAATAGATGGTTATGGAGTAGTGTGGGTTTTGTATTTTTTTAAATGATTATATGGGTCAGCATAACACGGGTCAGTACAGCTGAAGGGCCTGTACTGTGCTGTGGTGTTCTATGGTTCTATGGTAATCGCTGGGGTGTGGGAACTGAAGAGACAGAGGAAGAGGTAGTTGGCTCTCAAATAGAGAAAGCTCGTAAACAGTGTGAGAGGGAGGACAGGCGGGTGATAGAGAAGGGATGCGCTCAGATTGATGGTTTAAGATGTGTCTATTTTAATGCAAGGGATATCATGAACAAAGTGGATGAGCTTAGAACATGGATCACTACTTGAAGCTATGATATTGAGGCCATTACAGAGACTTGTATGGTTCAGGTGCAAGAATGGCTAGTTAGAGTGCCAGGCTTTAGATATTTCACCAAGTACAGGGAGGGAGGCAAAAGACGCGGGGGCATGGCACTGCTGATCAGAGATAGTGTCGCTGCTGCAGAAAAGGAGGAGGTCATGGAGGGATTGTCTACAGAGGCTCTGTGGGTGGAAGTTAGGAATAGGAAAGAGTGTTTTTTATAGTAACATAGTAACAGGGGCATCAATGAGTGGATAGGGAGACAGATTCTGGAAAGATTGAATAATAACAGGGTTGCCGTGGTGGGAGATTTTAATTTCCCAAATATTGATTGGCATCTCCCTAGAGCAAGGGGTTTAGATGGGGTGGAGTTTGTTAGGTGTGTTCAGGAAGGTTTCCTGACACAATATGTAGTTAAGCCTACAAGAGGAGAACCAGTACTTGATCTGATATTGGGAAATGAACCTGGTCAGGTGTCAGCTCTTTCAGTGGGAGAGCATTTAGGAGATAGTGATCACAATTCTATCTCCTTTACCATAGCACTGGGGAGAGATAGGACCAGACAAGTTAGGGAAGTGTTTAATTGGCATAAGGGGAAATATGAAGCAATCAGGCAGGAACTTGGAAGCATAAACTGGAAAACAGATGTTCTCAGGGAAATGTACAGCAGAAATGTGGCAAATGTTCAAGGGATATTTGTGTGGCGTTCTGCATGGGTACATTCCAATGAGACAGGGAAAGGATGGTAGGGTACAGGAACAATGGTGTACAAAGGCTATTGCAAATCTAGTCAAGAAGAAAAGAAATGCTTACAAAAGGTTCAAAAACTAGGTAATGAAAGAGATCTAGAAGATTATAAGGCTAACTGGAAGGAGTTTAAGAATGAAATTAGGAGAGCTCGAAGGAACCATGAGAAGGCCTTGGTGGACAGGATTAAGGGAAATCCCAAGGCATTCTACAAGTATTTGGAGGACAAGAGGATGAGACGTTTATAGAACAAGACCAATTAAGTGTGACAGTGGAAAAGTGCATATGGAACCGGAGGAGACAGCAGAGGTACTTAATGAACAATTTTATTCAGTATTCAGTACAGAAAAGGACCTTGTAGGGATGACTTACAGTGGACTGAAAAGCTTGAACATATATACATTAAGAAAGAGGATGTGCTGGAACTTTTGGAAAGATATGTTAGATAAGTCACTGGGACTGAACGAGATATACCCCAGGCTACTGTGGGAGGTGAGGGAGGAGATTGCTAAGCCTCTGGCAATGATCTTTGCATCATCAATGGAGACAGGAGAGGTTCCAGAGGATTGGAGGGTTGCAAATTTTGTTCCCTTATTCAAAAAGGGAGTAGAGATAGCCCTGGAAATTATAGACCAGTGAGTCTTACTTCAGTGGTTGGCAAGTTGATGGGGAAGATCCTGAGGGGCAGGATTTATGAACATTTCAAGAGACATAATATGATTAGTAGTAGTCAGCAAGGTTTTGTCAAAGGCAGGTCATGCCTTACGAGCCTGATTGAATTTTTTGAGGATGTGACTAAACACATTGATGAAGGTAGGACAGTAGATACAGTTTATGTGGATTTCAGCAAGGCATTTGATAAGGTACCTCATGCAAGGCTTATTGAGAATGTAAGGAGGCATGGGATCCAAGGTGACCTTTCTTTGTGGATCCAGAATTGGCTTGCCCATTGAAGACAGAGTGGTTGTAGATGGGTCATATTCTGCATGGAGGTCAGTGACCAGTGGTGTGCCTCAAGGATCTGTTCTGAAACCTTTACTCGTAGTGATTTTTATAAATGATCTGGATGAGAAGTGGAGAGATGGGTTAGTAAATTTGCTGATGTCACAAAGGCTGGAGGTGTTGTGGAAAGTGTGGAGGGCTGTCAGCAGAGGTTGCAATGGGACATTGATAGGATTGCAAAACTGGGCTGAGAAGTGGCAGATAGAGTTCAACCCAGATAAGTGTGAAGTGGTTCATTTTGGTAGGTCAAATGTGACGGCAGAGTATAGTATTAATGGTAAGACTCTTGGCAGCGTGGAGGATCAGCGGGATCTTGGGGTCTGTGTCTATAGGACATTCAAAGCTGCTGCGCAGGTTGACTGTGTGGTTAAGAAGGCATACGGTGCATGGGTTCATCAGGCGAGGGATTGAGTTCAAGAGCCGAGAGGTAATGTTACAGATATATAGGACCCTGGTCAGACCCACTTGGAGTTCTGTGCTCAGTTCTGGTCATCTCACTACAGGAAGGATGTGGAAACTATAGAAAGGGTGCAGAGGAGATTTACAAGGATGTTGCCTGGATTGGGGAGCATGCCTTATGAGAATAGGTTGAGTGAACTTGGCCTTTTCTCCTTGGAGCGATGGAGGGTGATAGGTGAACTGATAGAATGTATAAGATGATGAGAGGCATTGATTGTGTGGATAGTCAGAGGCTTTTTCCCAGGGCTGAAATGGCTAGCACAAGGGGGCACAGTTTTAAGGTGCTTGGAAGTAGATGTAGAGAGAATGTCAGGGTAAGTTTCTTACCCTGAGAGAGGAGAGTGCATGGAATGGTCTGCCACCAACTGTGGTGCAGGCGGATACTATAGGGTCTTTTAAGAGACTCCTGGATAGGTACATGGAGCTTAGAAAAATAGAGGGCTACGGGTAACCCTAGGTAATTTCTAAAGTAAGGACATGTTTGGCACAGCATTGTGGGCTGAAGGGCCTGCATTGTGCAGTAAGTTTTCTGTGTTTCTATGTTTGATTGTAAATAGAACAAATGTGTGGGGTGGTGGGAAAGAGGGAAACAAGAATGTTCAAGAGGTCACTGACAGCGTAGGTCTTGGATCTAAATTTATTGGGAACTTACAAAAAGGATTTTAATAAATACTTAGGGTAAAAATCAATGCAGTGTTTTGGCAGGGGAGGGGGGAGAGCAGTGTGCCTAGGACTCGTTGGACAGAGTTTATCGAGATTCCTGAGTCGTACTGCTCAGTGATTCTGTTCCGCAGCACCATGTCCCTACATGTATAATGTCAACTGGGTGATTCGTATGCTGGTTACTGAACAGGCAAAACAAGGTTGTTGTCAAGAAGTCTTCGGTTTTTATTTGTGCATAACCCTGGTGTTTGTAAATGTGAGTGCATGCATTCTGTCTGTGGACATCTAAATCACGATGTGTAAAGCCATTGTCAGATTTAGGCAGTGCATGTATTTAGCCTTTATTGATGAAAGACTCAGATAAAGAAGTGCTGATAAATTTTCTCTTCAAGTGATTATGCGTTCACCTTAAAGCTCAAGCAAAAAGTAGACCTGTGCTGACAGCACTGATTCCCCTCACCTTTCTCCATGCTTGAGCAGGCTGCAATGATTTGTTGTGATAAGCCAAGTCTGTCACACAGCTTCAAAAGTTGGCAGGTTACTATGGCGATGCTATGTTTAATATTTCAGTCACTTTGTTTTGCTGAAAGACTGCAAGAAAACTTTCAGTCCGTTTTGCTCACCACTGAAGTGGAAAGCAAAGTTCTGCTGGTTCTCAAACTTTGAGAAACTGAAGACTTGAACAAGAAAAGTTGGGCATAAATCAAGGCTGGGCACATTATACTTGCAGCATAAGAATACAGTAAACATGGTTTTATGAAAAGCTCTTATCTGCCAGAAATGGATAAAAAGGTATTAACAAAAATGGTCTTTACTCTCCTTAACATCAGTGGACCTCTGCAGTGAAACATTGCGCAAGTCTTATGAACAACAAACGCCTCAACTTCTGTCTTCGTACATTGCAGCCTTCAAATCTCGTGCGCTTCAGCTTTTGTAAATGTTACTTTCTATCTGTTTCTGCACTGTCTATTTCTGGTAGACATCCATTGGTGATATTTCGCCTTATATCTTCCGCTGTCTATTAGTATGGCGTCACTTGCTAGGCATGTTTATAGCAACATATGACATAGGCAAAGAAAAGTAATCTATTACTGACTGCTACATTAACTAATTTAGTTTAATCCTACCAGAAATAATTCCTTTTGTCCTACACATACTTTCTCTGCAGCTGAAAATCAACTGTATTCTTTCTTTCCTTGTTCTGATGAAGGATCATGGAATAAAAATGTTCACTAGTTATCTCTTTTCATGGATACTGCTTAACTTGCTGAGTGTTTCCTGCATTCTCTTTTTTTCCCAGATTTCCAGCATCTGAATTTTTCAATTTCAGCAAAAATCAGCCTTTTGGGTGGGAAGCCAGGAACAAGTTACATCCATGGAGACAAAATGCTTGGAAAGTTGGTTTTAACCTGGCCCATTTGCCATTTGGAAGCTCTGTATTAGATAGAGAGACAGATAGAAAGATACTTCATTAATCTCAAAGGAAATTACAGGTGCACAGATATACAAATATACAAATTGTATATTTGTATATTTGTATAAATTGAGAAGTAAGAAAGAATAAAAAAACTAAGTTAACTCAAATAGTCTAACATGAGGGCTTCATCACTTCCCTGGCTATAGGTTGACACATTATACATCCTAATAGCCAGGGGTAAGAATAACCCTTTAGCCGTCTTTGGAGCAAAACAGTTATCTTAGTCTATTACCAAAAGTGCTCATCTGTTCAACCAAGAGGAGGGTGGGAAAAATTGTCCATAATTACCAGGATTTTGCATCGGGTCCTTTGTTCTACCACGGCCTCCAGTGTGTCCAGTTTGGCTCCTATAACAGAGCCAGCCTTTCTAATCAGTTTATTGAGCCTGTTGGTATCACCTGTGTTGTCGCTATTGCCCGAGCACACCACCGGATAGAAGATTGTACTGATGACAACAGACTGGTAGAACATATGAAGGAGAAGCCTGCATACTCCAAAGGACTTCAGTCCCCTCAGTAAGTAGAGGCGGCTCTGGCCCCTCGGTGCTGGTGGTCCACTCAAGTCTGTGATTCAGATGCACCCACATGTACCTGTAGGTCCTCACCATCAACAGTAACAGAGAGCAGTGCAGGCTTAGTCTTCCTAAAGTCCATCAATATTTCCTTTATCTTACTGATGTTGAGCTGCAGTTTGTACCATTTGACAAAGTCCTCCTGTATTCATCCACCCATCCTCCCTTTAGACCCCCAACTATTGCTGCGTCTTTAGAGAATTTCTGCAGATAACATGACTCAGTGTTGTATCTAAAGTCTGAGGTATACAGAGTAAAGATATGGGAACCAATACAATCCCCTGTGGGGCCCTAGTGCTGCTGAGAGCCATATCTGACACGCAGCTCTGAAGCCACACAATCTGTGGATACAATATCAGGTCTGAGTTTCTCCAGAGCCATTCTCACCCATGAAGGAGATTCCATGAGGACCAGAATACTGCAATTAACCTCATTATTGGTAAATGCAGGTCGTGTAGCACAGCTGTGTCATTACACTGAGAAGTTCGTGATATATCAGGTCTGTGGACAGTAGCTTGGCTTCAAGTAGTGTCCATCAGCTCTATGATCATAAAATGTAAACTTATGAGAATAAGGAAGCAGATTTCATAAAACTAATTTTTCTTGTTCCATGTGTCCCCATAACACTGAAAAAAGACACGTTGCCCCATCTTGTCTTGCATACTACCCATTTAGATCAATTCATTGCAACTGTGTACAGTATTGATGTAGTGCAAGGTAAGACAATAGGTTTGCAGAATAAAGTGGTACGATACACAGTGCAGACAGATAATAAGATGTAAGGGCACAATGAGGTAGACTAAGATTAAGAGTCCAATTTACCATACCGGGGGGACATTCAATAGTCTTATAACAGTGGGGTAGCTTTTCAATCTTCAGCCTAATGTGAAGGGGGAGCAGAGACAATATCTGAAGTAGGGTGGGGTCTTTGATTACACTGACTGTATTACTGTATAATCCGTTACTGGGGAATATCGCAATTATCTGATTTACAGGACTCAGAAATATATGAGTGGTTGAGATAAATCCAGTTTGTTCATCAGGCATCTCCCATATCTCAATGACTAAGCATCATCGCTAGTGATTTAATTCCTCTAACTTCATACCCTGGGAAAGACAAACGTGCAGAAAGTAAGCAAAGTGCTATAAAGTAGCAAATACAGAGGACTATTGCTCCTCAGCAGCTTTTGTCCTGTTGATCGATGATTGTCCATAAAGTTACTTACCTTCAATATGGGATGATTACTACTTGGATCAGAAACTCTTCTGAGTCTTTCTTGACAACATAGAGAGATACAGCCCATTCCACACTAGTTGTCCTTTCACTCCAGCAGTTCTGTCCTGGCTGTTTTGTGATAGTTTTACATAGAAACATGACCTTCAGCCCACCGAGTCCACAAAGACCATCAACCACCTATTTATAATCAATTTACATCAATCCAAGGGTAGTCATAGCCAAAGACGAGCTCCCACTGCTAAACAAATGTTCTTCATGGCATGAACCTCAAATAGCCTCTGACAACCAAGTCCAACTCCTGGTCTTCACGTGTGGCATTGTTCTTATGTCCGGTGGCGCTGTTCTCACTGACAGGAGAAGGGGCAAAGGCTGGCCACTGGCGCCTTAAAACCAGTTGCTCCGAGCAGATGGGGCTCGTTAACCGTGGATGGTAGTTCATCTTGGAGAGGGAAGACTCCTGTTTCAAACCTCCCCTGTCTTGTGGCAATAGAAAGGCTCTGAGAGTAAACCCTTAGGGAAAACCAGGGTTGGAGTCCCGAAGGTGGCTGGCTGCCATACCTGGCGGCAACATGGCAACTCCTGCGATGCTGCTGGCACCAAACTATATCGACTCTTGTCGTTCCTTTGGACCTGTCGTCAGCATGGATGGGGGGGTGTCACACTGCAAGGGCAACAGACGGATCTCCATATCAACTCTGTCCTGGCTTGCACCTTGGAGAGGCTACTCCAGCTTTGCTTTATAGCATAACCAGTGACTAGCAGACGCGCAGTACCCATGGTCGACAGGGATAACATGCAAACTCCACACAGACAACACCCAAGATCATAACTCAACTCAGGTCTCTGGCACTCTGAGGTACCAGGGTGGAAGAAGGAAAGGATGACTGTCCAAATTCAGCTCAAAGTGCACTTCTTATCTGACCACACATTGGATTTGTATCAGACACAGGGAACTCTTCACAAAAAATAAAGAGGTTTATTATACCATAATAATGTAGCCCAGTGACATAATTAATGAGTCTATGCTATTATCTCTCTGTTTGGGTGAGAAATTTCATCATGACTGCAAAGCCATTTAAACAATTATTGATGGGGATCTGACAAAAGTGGACAGGAGAAACAAATACATTCTCAATCCGAAATAAATTGGATAGCTTTGCACCTCCAAGATCAAGTTCTTGCTGCGATCTACCATTTGCCTCAGGAGATGAAATAAGTGGGCTCAAGTCCGTGAAAGCACAGTAAGAACGATTGTTGTTATCTACAGTATGTGGTCATCCTATTTCAGAAGTGTATCACTGAGCTACATGGATAATGAATTCCTTTGAAGTGCACAGCTTTTTGAAGCAAGCAAAT
Organism: Hypanus sabinus; assembly: GCF_030144855.1. Taxonomy (NCBI): domain Eukaryota; kingdom Metazoa; phylum Chordata; class Chondrichthyes; order Myliobatiformes; family Dasyatidae; genus Hypanus; species Hypanus sabinus. The sequence goes on along the minus strand of NC_082721.1, from coordinate 40,975,762 downwards.
GCATCAGTCAATTTTTCCAGAGTAGAATTTTGTAAGCAGCTTATAATGGGAACCTGTGACTAGTTTACCAGTCTTCAATAGAATCCTAAATCAGAGAAACAGGCCTTTCATCCCAATGACTTCATGCTGACCCTTAAACACCCGTTTACACTAATCCCATTTTACTCTAATACCTATTTCTGTCAACTTCCCTCCAGATTCTGTCACTTGCCTAGACATCAGGGGCGATCTAAAGTGACCAAGTAACATTCCCACCTACATTTTTTAGAAACATGAAGAGAAATCAGAGCACCTGAAGAAACCCATGTGGTCATAAGGAGAGTAGGCAAAACTCCACACAGGGGCAGTGTCGGAGGTTGGGAAAGAGCCCAGGCAGCTGGAGCAGTGAGGTAGATACACTGCATGTGTCACACCAATGTGAATCGATTGTGGTTGAAATATATTTGGTGAAACATAGGAGGAGCCTCATGTTCTTTATGTGAGATCATTGGCAGAATCTTGTCTTCTATCCATTGGGTACCATGCCTTTCCCGCATTTTGCATGAAAAATCGAGGTGAAACGAAAACACACTGGCCTGGAATTTCCTTGTTTTCCTCAGTTAGCTGGTTGCTATGTGATGGCTGTTACTGTGTGGGAGTGGGCTTATTAATTGAAAATTTGGTGGGCTTGAGGTTCAGCTAAATAGGGTTCACTCGATGTCATCTATGAGAAGAAGGGGTGTTGGCGAGGGACATTGGCTGGTCAGAGACAAAGAGATTATCGTTATTTGTTAAGAACAAGTAACTGCATCATTTTTATAATGGGTTGTAGGCTGCTTGCTCCAAAAGAGGAATAAGGATGAAAGAGATTAGCTTTATATGGCACTTGTAGATTGAAACATTGGAACATGCAAGGAAATGCATCATTTTTGTCAACAACCAACACAGTCTGAATCTGCTCTGGGGCAGCCCGCAAGTGTTCCCATGCTTCTGGCTGCAACATGGCATGCCTACAACTTACTAAGCTGAACTCAGCACAATCCTCAGACTATGTTGGCGTGAAATGACGCAGTTTACTCTATGTTTTGATGCACATGGAACAAAGCTAATCTTTAATCTTTACTTTACACCTGATTTTAAAATTATGCTCTTCTGCTTTACCCTGCAAACAACTTTGCTCTGTGGTATGCAGTAGAGGCACTGTCTCACAGCTCCAGCGACCCGTGTTCAATCTCGACCTTGGTTGCTGTCTGTGCGGAATTTCCATGCTTTCTCTTTGTGGGTTTCCTTTGAGCGATCTGTTTTTTTCCCACAACTCAAAGACATGTCAACTGAAAGATTAATTGGTGACTGTAAATATGTAAGTGAGTGGCAGAATCTGTGAGGAGCTGATGGCAATATAGGAGAACGAAGTGGAAGATTAGTGTAAATGGGATCTTTATGGTGGATGAAGAAAGTTGAGGCTTAATGGCTTCTGTCTATGCTTAATGGCTGTGATATTTTATCTGTGCCTCTGTCAAAGCTCATCTCAGCTTTATCTTTAAGGGAAACACTGGTAAATTTTCTAATTTAACCCTATACCTGAAATCCTCATTAACAATAACCACTTTCAGAGACAAAACAAACAAGAAAACCTTCCCTCATTCAGTCAGTGCATTGGAAATTTTTGAGTACATTTTTATTGTTATTTTGTTGTGACAGACATTCACTTTCCAGTGACTGAGTTGGTTACTGCTAAACTAGCTTCCTAGCATGGCTTTTCCAAGTGGCTAGAGTTGTTGGTGATGAAGTTAAACTTTTAACAAAGGTTCTTTGCCTAGCTTTTTGTTATACATATGAGCCAGTCACTAGTTTTTAATGTGTATTGCAAGCAGCTATCAGTTTGAAGTTGGATGCACAGCTTTGCAAATAGACTGGTGACCCACAGCAGGGGGATGATTGCTAAGAGGCCTGGTTTACAAAGCAAAATGATCAAGAGATTTCTTGTCTGCATCAGTCAAATACAAAGCAATTGGGTTGTGTCACTTAGCACATCAAACATGGTTATAAGTTAGGATGCTTGTGTACTCTGAGGGTCAACCCTCAAGCATTAACTGTAGATATTTGGTATCTCTAGTCACCAGAAGCTTTGAAGACTATCTGCATGAGTTACACTGTCACAGCAAAGGTCTATGTATCTGGAAAAGATCAGATGTTGTCATCTAGTAGAAATAGCATAAACAACAAAAGCATTGGGGATTGTTAGGAGTGGCAAAGAGAATGACAGAAAGATGGGGTTACAGAAAGAAGAAGAATTATTTCTCTGTCTTTAATTTCTGTGGTGGATAATTCATTCATCTGCAACTTACTGATATGTTCATCTAGTTTGGAAGAATTGTACCTGTGTTTGTAAATCTTTTGTAGTTTGTAAATCTTACATATTTCAGGTCTTTTAATGAATCTTCTGAGTGTAAAGTGTGTGTTAAGAACTATTTGTCTAAATTTAAGTGTGTACCATTAAAAATAACAGAAACTGAATAGAAGTATCTCCTCCTTGGTAGGGAGGGAATCCCACCAGTTAAGCAATGGGTAATGGCAGCTAAATCTCACTGCAGAGGCTAGACAGGGAAGTAAGATAGTCCTTGAAGAGTATGTGGATGCATTATAACCTTCCCAGGTTATACCCAGAAATATCCATATTGGATATGGCTTATAATTTTCATCTCAGTTTAGGGCTTTGTGGACAGGGAACCCAATACCATCATATTAGACCCTAAGACCATGAGACATAATGCCAGAATTCTGCTCCGCCATTCAATGATGGCTGATTCTTTTGATCCCAACTCAACCCTACTACTTGCCCTTCTTCCCATAATCTTTGTCCAATCAAGAATCTATCAAGCTCTGTCTTAAATACACCCAATAACCTGGCCTCCACAGCTGCTTGTGGAAACAAATCCCACAAATTCAACACTCTCTGGCTAAAGAAATTTCTCTGCATCTCTGATTTAAATGAATGCCCCTCTATCCTGAAGCTGTGCTCTCTTGCCCTAGATTCCCTCACTATGGGAAATATCCTTTCCACAGCAACTCTGCCTAGGTCTTGCAACATTTGAAGAGTTTCAATGAGATTCCCCTCATCCTTCTGAATTCCAGCGAGTACAGACCCAGAGCTATCAAATGTTCCTCACACGATAATACTTTCATTCCTAGAATCATCCTTGAGAACCTCCTCAAAAGCCTCTCCAATGCCAGAACATCTTTTCTTAGCTGAGAAGCACAAAACTGTTCACAACATTCAAGGTGAGGCCTCCCCAGTGCCTTATAAAGCCTCAGCATAATCACACCCCTGCTCTTGTATTCTAGACCTCTTGGAATGAATGCTAACATTGCACTGATTCAACCTGCATGTTAACCTTTAGGGTGTCCTGCACAAGGACTCCAAAGTCCAATGCATCTCAGATTGTTGGATTTTCTCCCCATATAGAAAATAGTCTGCACATTTATTTTTACTACTAAAATGCATGACCATGCATTTTCTAACATTGTGTTTCATTTACCACTTTCTTGTCCATTCTCCTAATTTGTCTATGTCTTTCTGTAGCCTTCCAGTTTCCTCAATGCTACCTGCCCCTCCACCCATCTTCGCATCATCTGCAAACTTGGCAACAAAGCCATCTATTCCATCATCTAAATCATGTATATACAGCATAAAAAGAAGTGGACCTAACACCAACCTCTGCGGAACACCTTTAGTCACTGGCAGTCAACCAGTAAAGGATACTTTTATTCCCACTCGCTGCCTCTTACCTTTCAGCCAATGCTCTAACCATTTCAGTAACTTTCCTGTAATACCATTGGTTCTTAAATTGGTAAGCAACCTCATGTGTGGCACCTTGTTAAAGGCCTTCTGAAAGTCCAAGAATACAACATCTACTACGCCCCCTTTATTTATCCTACTTGTAATCATCTCAAAGTATTCCAACATGTTTGTCAGGCAAGGTTTTTCCTTTTAGGAATCCATGCTGACTTTGTCCTATCTTGTCCTGTGTCACCAAGCACACCATAGCTCATCCTTAACAATTGGCTCCAACATCTTCCCAACCACTGAGGTCAGGCTAACTGTTCTATAATTTCCTTTCTGCTGCCTTCCTCCTTTCTTAAAGAGTGGTGTGACAAATGCAATTTTCCAGTCCTCTGGCACTATGATTTTTGAATGGTATTGTTATAAATGTTTGGAAAATCAATGCAAGTTGTTGGTAGATAAGACTCAAGTGAAGAAAGTTGGAAAGTTACTTTTAACATACTGTGGAACACTTCTTACCCATCTGCAAATGTAGCATTAAATAACATTTATGACAGAACAAAGGGTTATTTGGCAGTTACTTAGGCTGCTTATGACTTTCCTTACACTTTAGAATCAGAATCATTATTGAGAAATGCTGTGTAATTATTCATACTTATCAGCGTACTCTTGCATTCTTATCTCTTTCATGGACTTATCTGTCATGTGCTACAATATATTACATGCTTCAACACTGTAGGTGACAACAAATTCTTTGATGAAGGATTCTCTGCCATTCTCCATTCATTCTGAAGGAGTTATGCCTGACTTCAACCAAGGGAGGAGGTGAGTTTTAGACATCAAGGGTCTGGCTACAGTTTATTTACATGATTTTGGTGTCCTGCAGCCTGTCTCCAGCATATACCTGGTGGGAAATGCCAACAGTGAAGGGGTAACAGTGGACCACTTTCAGACGGCAAGAGGCAAGGCTACACTTGTGACACATAGTGTTTTGGCTGCTTTGATGTCTCTCCCTGGTGACAAAGTATGAGACACTCAACAGGAATTGGACCAAGGGTAGATTTGCTAGCAAGCCCATTGTCTCCATATCCTATTTCACTTATACTCTAACAGGAAGCACTGAGTCGGTAAGCCTTCGATCAATCTGTTATGTCTGCTTCTAAACAATGTGTTTGAAAGTAATTAATTGTAGGCCAACTCCTTTGAGATGTTGGCCAGAGAGGTGATTACAATGTAAACTTTTCAATGACTGCTATTCAATGTCAAATTGAGATTTATGCATCTTGATTTCAGTGAAAATATCTGACAAAACAATTATCTTTGGCCTTGTGTTAGATGAAGATTCACAACTGATCAGATGAGCATTCATTTTCTGCACCATCAATTCCTATGATGTTTTTTGGAGAGGGACTACCAACTGGCCCAGTCTCTAGAGATCGGCCAATTATACACGAGATGTATTTGCAACTATGCTGTAGGAATATGATCTTCTGAAGGTGAGATTGCCTCTTTATTTTCAGTGCAGAAGTAATGAGTTCTAGTTTGAAATTACAGCTCTTTCACTCTTACCAAGCATGTATACTTGGGATTGGCTTTGTAGATTCAAGCAGGCAAATTTTGCTTAGAATTCTTCCCTTCTGATATAAATCCATTTTAGAAGGTGCTTATTTTCTTCTACATTGCATTTGTTGGTTGACTAGGTTCATTTCCTTCATCCACTTTTTCAATCAATGCATCTTTTTGAAGTCTCAGGGTGAACAATGGTTATTTGACTGTTCAACTGAATTTCATTAACACCTTGGAGAGGTTATTCTGTATTATCAAGGGAGCCTTGATCTCATTACTTTAATAAAGCAGCAAATTGAAGCCACAGCTAATTTAAATTCCAGCTGAAATTCCCAGACAAAGACATGCAGAGCAGATTTCCAACTTAAAAAACGATATGTGTTAAGTCTCTCTGGCTATCCATCCCTTAGGGTGATGATGGTTCCTTTCAGTCAGTTAGTGGGGTTTGAAATGTGCGTCCTGGAGTGGCTCTACAGGTTGATCTTTGACAGGCACTGCTTGACACATACTTGGCAGGTGAAGCCTAGAAGGGCAGCGGGGGTAGAAGCTCTGTTGTGGCGCTTCCTGTGCCTTTCCTCTGCTGCCTCTATGAACTTGTTCTCAGCAGTGTCCACACCTTTTCTGATGGCGTCCCTCCACTGTGAGCAATCTTGAGCTAGATCCTCCCATGTTGATGGGGCGACGTCAGCTTTCTTGAGGCTCCTGTGCAGAACTTCCTTGTACCGTAGTCACTGGCCTCCTCGTTTTCGGGTACCACTGGACAGTTAGCCATACAAGATGTCCTTGAGCAGTCTTCCGTCAGGCATTCTGACAACATGTCCTGCCCAGCGCAGTTGGGCTGACATCACCAAGGTTGAAACTGCTGGCTTTCGGCTCGAGAGAGGACTTTGGTGTTGGAGACCTTGTCTCGCCAGGTGATCTTCATCAGAGAATGTAGGTGATGCTGCTGCAGTTGGTCAAACTGGCGTAAGTGACTCTGATATGGGCACCATGTCGCGCATCCGTATAGCAAGGCTGATATGACAACAGCCTTGTACACCTTGCACTTGGTGGCCAACCTGATGTTCTGTCACCAAACTCGATCTTTCAGCTGACCAAAGGCAAAGCAGGCTTTTCTGGTTCTTGACTCAATCTCTACATCCAGAGAAGTTGAGGATGTTATTATGCTGCCCAGGTAGCAAAACTTGTTGACAGCATTGAGACGAGTGTCATCAGTGAGGACAGTTGATTCTTCATAGCTTCAGCCAGGAGCTGGTTGGTACAAAACTTCCATCTTTTTAAGGCTGATTGTCAGTCCGAAGCTTTTGGCTGCACTGGTAAAGCGACTGGTGATCTCCTGTAAGTCTTCGAGAGAGTGGGCAACCATTTTGTTTTTGTTCTCAGTCTTGTGAGGCTGAGGAGCTGCCTTCAACCCTCGTTTGTAGGAAGACTCCAGACTTCAGGTCTGATGTGGCATCCTGAAGAACAGCAGCGAAGAATAGTCTAAACAGAGTAGCAGCCAACACACAACCCCGTTTTACACCATTGCTGATGGGAAATGGGTCTGACAGCTCACCACACATGTTGATGCGGCCTTCCATGCCTTCATGGAGTGACGGATGATGTTGGTTAGGCGTGGGGGGCAACCAAATCTTGGTAGGAGCTTCCACAGGCCATCTCTACCAACAGTGTCAAACGCTTTGGTTAGATCAACAAATGTGACATAGAGACTTCTCTGCTGCTCAACATATTTCCCTTGGAGCTGCCTCAGTGAGAAGATCATGTCCACCGCACTATGGCCTGTTCAAAAACCACACTGTGTCAAGTAATGCTCAGTTCTAAGATGCCTATGAAATCGGGTGAAGTTGCTCACCCACTCTCCTCACCCCTTTGCAAATACAGTTCTTAAAATTGGAGGTGAATAGAATAATTAACTTTAACTCTCTACCCTGGATCTAAAATGAAAGGATACACCATTCAAAGTCGATAATTTGGAAATAAATACATAAACAGGAACAGGCAATATGTTGCTTGAGTATTTTTTCCCATTCAATCGGGTCCTGATCCATTTGTGATTAGGGAGAGATGTATTTGATTCACTTCTCAGTTCAATCAGTAAAGAGTTTCATCTCTTGTCATAAATACTGTAACGTTCTCCTTCACGTGTAACGAACGCCGAATTTAACGTCGAGATAAACCACATTCAATGAGAACCAGATTGCAGTAAGATTAACCATTTACTGTTCACTCTTCACATTAACATATGGTGAAAACTGTTGATAAAACAATACAAGATTGATACAGTATTTGTTCCTTCCTTAATATCACATTTCAAGTGTAAATACTTGCAAAGGTGACTATAACTACATTACACTAAGGTGCAGTATACAGGGAGAGTTTACCTGCTCCATTGACTACTTTAAATACACTTCCATGCAAACTATCCGCGACTCTTTAACTAACGAAAGCATAAACATTATCTACCGTCGTTACTTCTAACAGGATCGGCATTAACATCTTAGTTCAATATATCGATTATCTATTAACTTACAGCGTTGCTCTCACTGTGATTTCTCATGCCTGCAAAACAACTTCTGCTCAGGTGAGCCTCGTGGAAAGCCCCCACCCTCGCGCTAATTTCAAACCGGTACTTTCCCACAAGACGCGGCGAAACCGGATGTGACGTCATCGCATGCCGATATATTTTACATGCAATGAATATACTTTAAACACTCCTAATTCTAACTAGAAAATACTATCGAATGAATTACTAAGCGAAAATATTATAAACTAAATAACTGTCGTAAAGACAGCACACTCCCCGCTTGACCTTCGTAAGGTCACAATGAGCAGAGTACAAACTTAGTCTCTTAATCAGTCATTGGGTAGAAGTAGAATAACTTCTGTAACTGGCCTTTGGTAAATTTTCACATCGCCTTGGTCGGTAGTCTTCAATTCGATCTTCCTGACATGTCCATCCCCGCTAGGGAATGTAGCAGTGATTCTGGCCATTGGCCAGCTGTTGCGGGTGATCTGCTTGTCCCTGAGCAGGACTAAGTCTCCAACTTGAAGATTCCTGTGGGGTTCTGTCCACTTTTGTCTCTGTTGCAACAAAGGTAGATATTTTTGTCTCCAGCGAGGCCAGAACTGATTTGCCAGAGCCTGGACTTGTCTCCATTGCTTTGTGTACAAATCCTTGTCTGAGAAGTCTCCTGGTGGAGGAGGTGCTCCTGCCTTCTGCGTAAGGAGCGTTGATGGCGAAAGTATAAAGGGGTTTTCTGGGTAGGAAGACACAGGTAGGAATGATTGTGTGTTTATAATGGCTGTGACCTCTGCCATTAGGGTGCACAGTACCTCGTGGGCCAATCGGGTGCGTTGCTGCATCTCAGGTTTCCTTTTCTGGGTTTTCCGTAAGGACGTGAACCGTTTGACTGCCTGCTCTTTGTTATCTGGTGAGCGCTGGCGTGGTTCTCTGAAAGGCAATGGGGCAACCCCATTATTTGCTTCATCTCTGAAGACCTTGGTGTCTTTGGGTTTTAAAGAAATGGTATCTTGAGCTGATTGTGCAAGTTTGTTTCCGTGCTCGGTTTGAACGAAAACTGACTGACCTAGCGTCTCGTCGGTTACTTTACGCTTGGTAATGTCTTGTTGTGCTTCTTTAGGGTACACCTTAGTGAGGCAGATCTTGGAACAAGAACGGCTTGACTGAGTTTGACCGCAAACTTCTGTACAGTTCGAGCTGACAATTGTTGTCCTGGAGTGAACCTCTCCCTCCCCGCCGTCCTGTTGTGGGGGTGAAGGAGCGTTGTCAGTTCTTTCATTCTTGACTTCATCACGGAGCCGTGAGGGTAAATTTCCTTCCTCGTATGGATGTGATGCAATCGTGACTCTCTGAGGTTCCTCGTAGCTGGGGAAGTTATCGAATACGTATGGAGAGGGGAGACGAGCCTGCCTATCTATTTGAGATTGTACATAGTCGCTTGTGCGTTCCAGTCTGGTCCTTTCTAAAGTAGATCTTGCTGCGGTCAGATCACGCGACCCTTCAGCTTCTTCTATGTACTTTGCTTCCGCCATGGCAGCTTCTTCTTCTCTTTCTAGCTGCAGCACTTGCAACTCTGTCGATATTTTTGCCATTTCCAACTGGATTTCGGCTTCTCGGGCGGCCGCTTCGGCTTCTCTGGCAGCCGCTTCGGCTTCTCTGGCAGCCTTTTCTTTCTGGATTTCGGCTTCTCGGGCAGCCGCTTCGGCTTCTCTGGCAGCCGCTTCGGCTTCTCTGGAAGCCTTTTCTTTCTGGATTTTGGCTTCTCTGGTGGCCTCTTCTCTTTGTCTGGCGGCCCTTTCTTTCTGGATTTCGGCTTCTCTGGTGGCCTGTTTCATTTTCAAAACTGCTTCTTGTCTGGCGTAACGCAGTCGCACCTTGGCGGCTTCTGCCTTGGCTCTTGCCTGTGTGGACTTACTTGATGTCGTTCTACTGCCCTTGTCGCTGGGCGCCATCGACTTGATCCCGGATCGAGCTGACATTGCAGCACTTGAAACACCTGATAACGCCCGGGTGGGCTTACTTGATGTCGGTTTACTGCCCTTGTCGCTGGGCGGCGTCGACTTGATGCTGGATTGAGCTGACATTGCAGCACTTGAAACACCTGATAATGCCGCTTTTTCACTGTAACGTTCTCCTTCGCGTGTAACGAACGCCGAATTTAACGTCGAGATAAACCACATTCAATGAGAACCAGATCGCAGTAAGATTAACCATTTACTGTTCACTCTTCACATTAACATATGGTGAAAACTGTTGATAAAACAATACAAGATTGATACAGTATTTGTTCCTTCCTTAATATCACATTTCAAGTGTAAATACTTGCAAAGGTGACTATAACTACATTACACTAAGGTGCAGTATACAGGGAGAGTTTACCTGCTCCATTGACTACTTTAAATACACTTCCATGCAAATTATCCGCGACTCTTTAACTAACGAAAGCATAAACATTATCTACCGTCGTTACTTCTAACAGGATCGGCATTAACATCTTAGTTCAATATATCGATTATCTATTAACTTACAGCGTTGCTCTCACTGTGATTTCTCATGCCTGCAAAACAACTTCTGCTCAGGTGTGCCTCGTGATGAGCCCCCACCCTCGCGCTAATTTCAAACCGGTACTTTCCCACAAGACGTGGCGAAACCGGTTGTGACGTCATCGCATGCCGATATATTTTACATGCAATGAATATACTTTAAACACTCCTAATTCTAACTAGAAAATACTATCGAATGAATTACTAAGCGAAAATATTATAAACTAAATAACTGTCGTAAAGACAGCACAAATACAATGGACTTTTAATTTCACCTGCTGGACAAACAGTTGGAAATGGATTTTACTTGCTTTGTGTTCATAGAATGGTATTACACAGATGTACTGTCAGAATACCTCTCTCAGTACAGTATTTGTCTTGCTGTTTGAATCAGTGCATGACAGTTTCAGCACGAAGTCTGGAGGTTGTGGGTTCAAGTTTCACACTTCAGTTTAACTCATAAGTAGGGCTGAACACTAAGGAAAAAGTTTCTTTCCTGCTTCACTGAAACCAGAGCCAGGATGAGGAAGTTAAAAAGGAGTGGGTGCAGACAGCTGCTTAACTCATCATGATTTAACATCTTTCACTGTTTCGACTTCAAAGAAAGCCAGATAGGAACCTCTTTCGTGTGTATTAATCAGGGACTCTGATGTCTTCGGTCATATTAGTTGTGAACAACATTAGTGACTTTAGAACTATCATTTCCTTAAGGGCAGTATCTCAGAGCTGCCATACATACAGACATTTCCACAGGTAGAATGTAGCTTTGGATGAACTAGGCAGCCTTTTGTTAGGACTCCCCATGTCTATTATTTATTGGTCTGTATGTTCTGTGTAACGTGGATTGTAAATGGGCGGTTGAAGCTTTAAAGCCATTCCCTCTCTAAGGAGCTTCAATACTCTCTAGTTTTGCCACAACCTTTGGAAAAGCTTCCAAAGTTAGCCTACAGGAACTTTTATTCCAATCGCATTTGGTGAAGTTCCAGTGTCAGTGAGTTTGTTGATTTCCCTTAATAGACAGCCAGACAACCCAAAAACACACTGCGGGATAGACTTTGTTAGTGGTGTCAAACAGATACGGTGGCAATGAAGTGGGGTGGTGGAAAATCAGCCATCAGGAGCTGTCAAGGACAGAATCAGGACCAGATTCAGATTTATTACCTCAGAATTAGATGACGTGAAATTCGTAGCTTCGCAATAGCAGTATAGTTCAAAGGCTTATAGTTCCTATAAGTTATAAAAGTAACTTAATACTGTCAAATAAATGAATAATGAGGTAATATCCATGGGTTCCTGGACCATTCAGAAATCCAATTGAAAAGGGGAAAGAGCTATTCTTGAATCATTGTCTTCAGGCTTCTTTACTACCTTGCTAATGGTAGTACTGAGAAGAAAGAATGTCCCAAATGTTGAAAGTCTTTAGTGATGGATGCTGCCTTACTGAGGCACTAACTCTTGAAGATATTCTTGATGGTAGGGAAGATTGTACCTGTAATGGAGCTGGCTGAGTTTACAATCCCCCGCAACCTCCTTTGAGACTGTGATACAATCAGTCAGAGTTCTCTGTAGAAATTTGTAAGAGACTTTGGTGACATACCAAATTTCCTCAAATTCCTAACAAAGTAGAGCTGCTGGCATGCATTCCTTGTGATTGGGCCCAGGCTATATCCTCTGAGAAGCTGATATCTAGGAACTTGAAGTTGTTCACTATTTCCACCGTCGACCCCTCAATGAGGACTTGTGCCCCTGATTTCCCCTTCCTGAAATCCCATCGAATGACTGCATTGGTCAGCTGAGAAATGGAAGCTCATGATTAACCTGAGATGTTGACTGCAGCACAGAGAAGGCAACAGGTTGTGTATAAAAAGACAAGGTTAGTAAAGTGGAAGATGGTACAAATAGCAGCTAATTAGATTAGTTCCACTGGAAATCTTGGTGGTTACAAGAAAGTTTGAAATCACCTTGGTGAGCTTTCTTTGTTCTTTCTTGGCAGTTTGTCAAGGCACTCATATCATTGAAATTGTTTTGTAACTTTTAAATAAATGGACTCAAGTAGTGAATGGGTGGGAGGAGGCATGTTTAGATAGATTCAAGAAGGTGATTTTGTAAATAGAGATGGAACCTATCAAATCAATTACGTGATGTTAACCGATGTTTTTGTATTGCATTGCGTGATCAATGTCCCAGTTAATGAGGTAGTAGGAAATCATTTCAGAGATCAGAGATTCTAAAGAGTTAAAAGTTTGCAAATTATAATTAGAGGATAGGCAAGATGCCTATTGACTACTGAGTTATTTTATAAAAAGATCTGTCACAACATTGCAACTGTGGTACAGGTACATTCTTGGCTGACACAATGTGAAATAAGATTGTGCATAAACTGAATGGTGAGCAAATCCAATCCAATTTACAGAACATGCTACATCAGACAGGCATTCAAGACAGGCACTTTGATGGAAATAGCCTTAAAGGGAGCAAAAAGAATTTCAGTTGCAATGGACTTTTAGTGTAAATGTGGTCTGGAGCGTTGATGGGTGTTCAACATCACCTCTTCACAGGTGGCTTCTGGTATTTCCTTTTCAAATTGTCACGGTTCAGAGAACAGCTAATCATAATGATTGAAAGGGTGATAGCAATTAAATCAACAATAAGGTTCAAAGATTCATTTATTATCAAAGTATATTAGCAGAATTTAACTCTCAGATTAGTCTTCCCCAGATAGTCATGAAACAAAGAAAACCATGGAATTCATGCAAAGTAAAACATCAAACTCACCCCCTTGCACAAAAAAACAAATGGCAACATAATCATCAATGGCCAACACCCTCCCATTCAAAAAAACCTAACAAAATGCACCAAAAGGCAACAAGAATATCACCCTCCAAACTCCCCTCCCATTCAAAAAACCTGAAACACATCCCAAATTCAAAAAACCTGAGACGCATGCAGCAAGAACATCAACCCCCAAAACCCCTCCCCCTTGCTCAAAGAAAACTAACAAATTCTATCAAACAATCGCAGCAACAAGAAAGAACAAATGAAAGCACAGAATATAAAAGCATACAACTGAATGAATCCACAGCCCATTGTTTTATCTATAACTTTCAGAATCCTGGTAACATCAGACTCACAATCAGGTATGTATCAGCGTCACTTGACTTAGAAGCAGCAATTCAATACAATACATAATATAGAAGAAAAAAATAATAAATAAATAAGTAAACCTCTGACAGAGAGGGGAACCACTCGAATGCAGAAACCTCTCTGGAATGATATGTCACCACACAAACTCCTTCTCTGGCAGCACTGTGAAATCCATCACAACAGCAATCAAGAGGCAGGTAGTCGGCACTGAACCCTTGCTCTCCTTCCGCATTCGCCTGGATGTTTCTACCTCCTCAACACTTTATTCAGCGATTAATGGAAACTTCAATTGGCAAAATGGAATCGATCATGGGCTCACGCCGTCTCTAAGCTTTTCATCGGGTCCACTCGAGCTTGCTTCCTGGAACCTTCTCAGAGACAGCAAAGAACCAGATCACTCAATTGATCTCCAAACCACAAATCGCGGGCTCCAGCAGTTCCAGAAACACATCTAATATTAAAATAATTCATAGAAAAAGTGAAATCAACAGTTTCCTGGATTATTATGTTGTTCGAGGAAGTGACCTTGTTGTTCGAGGAACTTGACCAGAAAGTTATTCAGTCCGTGTTACATCTTCAATCAATAAGAGGTTTGCATGGCAGAAGCTGATCAGATCTCTGAAGTTCCCTCAAGATATGAGTCAAATAAATATCTTTGTACATCTTGGAGGTATCGAAGTCTTCAAATCCAGTCCCACTTGGGATATGTTGGGAGAATGATGCAGAGGGGCGGTTGCACATGTTTACAAATGCACTCCAAAACTATTGTAATGAGTAAAAATTTGGATGTCCTGATAACACATCTTAGAAGTGACAGTGTCATTAATATTCTACAAACTTATGGAAAATTCAATGAATTTAAAGTGAATTTTAATGAAATCTGGTCCGTTTTTTCTTCTATATATTTAATTAGGTTTATGAAGTCCTTATATTTCCAGCAACTTGTTCATTCTTTCAGAAGACTAAGGAAAAAAAAATATAATACTGTCCCTCTTACTTTTACTCTGAGTTATGGGAGACACTCTGCATGAAAGTTAAGCATGCCACTGCATTTCACAATGCATTTATTCGATCATGCTCAAAGTTTGTTATACAATCCAGTATGCCACATGAATGTCTGTCAACAGAGCTGGAGATATAATTAATATTGGATCAGAAATTTCTAAACTTAATATTTGGAGTAAAAGTAGAAAATGCTTGAAGCCTTCTGCAGACCAGGCAGCATCTGTGAAAAGAAAAAAACAGTGTTAACATTTCAGATCAAAGACTTCATCAGAACTGAGTTTTCACATAGGGTCTTCAATATGAAATGTTAACTCAGATGCTGCCTGCTTCCAACAATCCTTACATTTATTTCAATAAATACAAACTCCATGTGGAGGATACAAACAGGATTTTGCCTGGTGTAGAATGGCTGGCATCAATGTCCTCCGATTAATGTCACAATTTCTCCAAAATCCAAATGATGGTGGGATAGGAGAGTAATGTAGTGGCTGGGTGCAGGTGACCTGGGTTCAATTTCGCCACTGTCTGTAAGGAGTACGTACATTCTCTCAGTAACCACGTGGGTTCCTTCTGGGTGCTCGGATTTCACCTCCCCTCGCCACATTCCCATGACTTATGGTTTAGTAGGTTAATTGCATCTAATACTGTGATGCCAACTCTGTTACCATTCTGAATCCCTAAATGTGATAAAATGTGAGTAAGGAAGTTCAGATACTTCTGGAAACTGGAACCTGAAGCTTTGTACAAGTTTGAGTGTGGCATGGAACCAAGGTTTAAATTCACACCAGGGGATCTGTAGGTTCTAGGTGGGGAGCTGGGTGCTAAAGGAGTGCTTGAATCCCTTACAATACCCTGTCTTAGAGTAATCCTGGCCCCCTCACTGCCTGCAGTGTTTGCTGTTACTCCCATTGATTTGCTCTTGAAAGATTTCCAGCTGAGCAAAGCTTTGCACTTGGGCAACAGGCTTGCTAATTCCATCAGTTGTAGGACGGAACACAGTTGTTGGATTTGGACAACAATAGTACTAAATGCATTGGTACTTTTTGGAAGTCTTCTGGTTTACCATCCCAATATCCAAGCAGTGACTGTGAGTAATCCGATGAATCTTGTCCATCCTGTTGACATTTGCCAAATAACAACAGCCAAATTCCATCTGCCCAGTGTGCATAGTCATGGCCCCCACTTTCCCTTTATCACAGCTCTATGCAAAGAACAAACACGAGGAAATCTGCAGATGCTGGAAATTCAAACAACACACACAAAATGCTGGTGGAACACAGCAGGCCAGGCAGCATCTATAGGGAGAAGTGCCTGTGTCCTGCCGAAGGGCCTCGGCCTGAAATGTCAACAACGCTTCTCCCTATTGATGCTGCCTGGCCTGCTGTGTTCCACCAGCATTTTGTGTGTGTTCTAGGCAAAGAAGTAGGCTTTTGATACAGACAGAAAATCATTGCACTAAGACTTCACATTTTGAAACCAAGTTATGCTAGTGGAGGACAATGAATCAGAATCAGAATAATTATTAAAATCAGGTTTATTATCTGAATTTATGGAGATGTATAAGATTGATTGATACTGGAGGCCACTTGGGCCTTAGAAGCCTGTATGTCTAGTTGAACAGCAGGTTTCTTTTCCCAAATCAGTTCAAACCCTTACCATAACTCTTTGAAAATATACATACTGCTTTTATCTTCATTTCAGCTTCATTTTTCTACGTCTTCTGGTTGTTCTCTTTTGTATTGTTTGTGTTATGTAGGTGCCTGTGATGTACTGTTTGGAACTCAATCGAAGGATCCAGTGCTCTGCTATGTCCAGAGAGCTTCTGCATGGAGATCAGAGACAAGAACCTGAAAAAGGCTGAGAACACAAGCTGACTCATGGAAAAAAACCAAAGGCCAGACGCCGGCTCATGAACGGCTCCATCTCAAAGTGGCGAGGAAGATTGATGTATTGAAGTGAAGGCATTTGGACCCAATCAGCGAGCGCTCCGGACGAAGATGGTTGTTGTTTTGTTTCTGCAAGGAGGGGTTGTGGATGTGTTGCCATTGTCACTGTCTTTTCTGTGTGATAGAATCTTCAGTTTTAATCATTATGGACTGTGCCTTTAAGAACCATGTCTGTAAGGCAGAGAGAGACAGCGCCAGCAGCTTGTTTCTGAGAGAGAGAGAGGGGAGCTACATGATGGACAGCTGGTGTTCAGCTCAATGATATTTAAATGAGCGTCACTGCTTGTTTCACAGGACACACAGCTGCATGAGGGCTGATGGCGGAAATTGCCACTGAACTTTTAAGTACCCACAAAGGGTGGGGCTGAGGATCGATTAAGAGGAATCGATCCATGACTATCAGTGTGTGTAAAGGGCGACCCTGTTGAATCTACCAGTGTGTCTAACCCTTGCCTGGGTTGCTAGATTATCACTTGAAGATGGCGCTCATAAATTGGCCACCTTTGGCTGACTTGGAAGATTTGGAGGACATCGAGGAGGATCGATGACACCTGTTTATTCAGATTACAAGTAACTCTCTCTCACTTCATTCCCGTGCATCTGAACTGAAACATTCTTACATACCATCGTAAGACTGTAAGTTTGCAAACTTTATTTACGCCTATATATGCATAACACCATTACTTCTTGATTTACCTGGCTTAAGTTACTGTATTATGTAGCCACTAATGAAACAGTGTTTTGTTAACAGCAAAACCAGACTCCAGGCGTGTTCTGGTGCTGCTGGTACTTTTACAGGGCTGTGTGTACGTGGCATCTGTGAGTGAGGGAGTCGGAGATTGTATCATTGCTGTCTCTTTCTGCAGAGGAGGGGTCCAGGGATTGTATTGCTGCTGTTTTTTTCTGTGGAGTGGGTGTCAGGGATTGTTATTGTTGCTGATTTTTCTGTGGGGGAGAGGGTCGGGGATTTTTATTGCTCCTGTTCTTTTCTGTGGGAAGGGGGCGATGGATTCTGAGGTCTGCAAGTTTAGTTTCTTTTACGTGTTTGTGTATTTCATGGATATCCAGAGAAAACAAATATCAGAGTTGTATTGTACATGCATATCTTGACAACAAAATGAACTTTGAACCTTGAACCTTGGCAAAAGATCCTCTCAGTAAACATCTATCAGTTTGCACACCTTCTTTTTTCCTTTTCTCTTGATTATTCTGAAAGGGATCTTTGGATCATCAGCTAAGGGAAATAACTTGTATACCTAGAGGAATGCCTTAAATGCTACTTAATCCTTTATCTGGTAAGCACTGCACTGCTCCCACTCATTCTTCACTCACCACAACTCCTCAACAGGTTTCCCATTTTCCTTTCACTGTCCATTACCTCCAGCTTTGCTTTCACTCAGCATTCAATAACTACTGATCCACGACAATACTCCCATCATCTTCTGCAGACAAATGCATTAAAATTCTATTTATGCAATTTAAGACCCTATGTACTTGAATTATTCTTCGCAACATACACTTCCGACACTCTTTTGAACACAGGTTTGTGCGTACTGGATTATATCTTAATGGACTGCGTAGGAGTGTTAGTGTTCTGAATAGTTTTTGTGGCTCAATCAAGAGGATGTCTCCCTCCTCCAAGCTTGCCATGCATCTCCACTATTCCTCCACCAGGCATGTGTGGGACAAGGGGTCATTGTTTCTAATTCACTATAAATATTTAACAAACAACCCCTCATCTACAATTTTTTTCATGACCCAAATGTTTGGGAATTAAAAATACTTTCTGCATGGTGTGATTTCTTTTGAAGATATTTGAGCTGTTGGAACAGAGGGTAGCTGATAAAAACATATGCTTTTTCATTTTGGAACTGTATTTCACAGAAGTGGAACACAACCACGTCCAAGGTCACAGAATAAATGAACCAAAAAAACCCTTCCCTTTCTTGCAAAAAATAAGAATGTCTCATCAGCCTTCAGCACCATACACTTATTTATTTTACTGAGAGCATTGCCTCTATCTACCCATAACTACAGGAAAACTTTTCCTTCATGAGCTCTTCTTCATCTGCGTTTGACGTGTTTATCCATGACACTCATGCCCTTTTACCCACCCAATGATATATATGTGACCTCTACATAGATGTTAGTCAGTGTTCCATGATTTTCCACATCATCTTTGATGTTTGACACCGGGGAACTTAGCCAGGGCCCTCAAAGTTAAAGGTTATTGCATCATAAGACATAGAAATACTGGAGTAACTCAGCAGGGCGGGCAATACTTACAGAAATGAATAAACAATCAACGTTTCAGGCTGAGACCCTTTTTCAGGACTGGAAAGGAAGTGGGAAGAGACCAGAATCAAAAGATGGGGGGGAGGGGGAAGCAGGATAGCTAGAAGGTGAGAGGTGAACCCTGGTGGGTAGGAAATGTAAAGGGCTGAAGAGGAAGGAATCTGATAGGAGAGGAGAGTGGACCATAGGAGAAAGGGAAGGGGGAGTGAACCCAGAGAGAGGTGATAGGTGACAACAGGTAAGGGCCCAGACTGGTTAAAAGAAGAGGTGAGGGGAAGGGAATATTTTCCTCTGGAAGGAGAAATTGATATTCATGCTATTAGATTGGAGGCTACACAGCTCCTCCATGCCCTCTTGTTGAGGCCATCCTCAAGGCAGAGGAGCAACACCTTATATTCTGCCTGGCCATGCATGTAATGCCAACACACCACAGCAAATGCCTAGTACATGATGAATTACGTTGATACTTGACCTTTGATCCTTAACCTTGAAGATAATGGGGCAATTGGAGATGAAATGTGACCTTTCCAATTGGGCAGTTGGCTTACTTCCCAATGGATTTCTTCTTCAACCTAACAGACACCAAAATGAAATGTGTTAATGTCCATTTCATGCCCATTTCAAAGACTGAGTTCCACCAACAATTGAGTCTGCATTGCAAAAATGTAGAGTACATGGAGTCAACCTGAGTACCATAAGAACTTATTGCCTTCTGTCTTGGTCATCTACATCTAGGAAGGATGTTATTTAAGCTAGAAAGTATGCAGAAAAGATTCACAAGGATGTTACCCGGAGTTGGGGGGAGGGGGACAGAGGGAGCGACTTACACCTTAAAGAGAAACTTAAAAGGCTGGCCCTTTCTTCCCTGGAGCAAAGGAAGCTGAGGGGTGACCTTATAGAGGCTTATTGAGTCATGAGGGGGATAAATAAAGCAAATGGTCAGGATAATTTTTCCCAGGGTAGAAGAGTCTAAAATGTGAACAAGAAGGCATAAACGTGAGAGGGGAAAGGTTTGAAAGGGACCTGAGGAGAAACATATTCACACAGATGGTGGTAGGTATATAGAATGAGCTGCCAGTGGAAGTGGTAGGGGCGGGGTATAATTAAAACATATAAAATATATTTATGTAGATACAAGGATTGGAAAGGTTTTGAGGGATATGGGCCAAACACAGGGAATTGCGATGAGCTCAAGCAGACAGCTTGTCGGCATGGATGAGTTGAGCCAAAGGACCTGCTTCTGTGCTTTATAACTCTGTGACTCCATGATTCATTCAACCACAGAATGTTTGTTCAGTATTTCAAGTGTAAGTAACCAGGAACCTGATCAAAATTAAGTTGATAATAAATAGATAAATTTAAATGTGTTTTGAAGAATGTCAATATTTTGACAAAAAGTTATATTACTTTAAAATGTTTGAAATTATTGTCCTCTTCAGGGCTAAAAGAAAAACTAAATTTCTTTGTCACCTACAAACTATGTGAATAGGTACCTGACTAAATAACAAAAAACCCTGAAAATCTGAAACAAAAGCAGAAACTACTGGAAACATTCAGCGGTCAGCCAGCATTTGCATAGTTGACATGTCAAGGTTAAAAGTTTTCATTGAAACTTCATCTGCAGGGGTTGTTAATGGAACCCTTGATGTTTTGCAGAAGAATCTTCAACAACATGAGTCATTAACTCTGTTTCTCTCTCCACAAATGCTGCCTGACCTGTTGAGCATTTCCAGCATTTCCTGTTGCTATTCCTGTCTGAGGTATCTGTCATTTCCAGTTTTGTGCTGCAAATGTACTTGCTGAAAGTGACATTTGAGATAACAGAATAAATACTAATACAGAATATGGTATCTGTTGCATACGCAACCTGATTTTCTTTTCAATAAAATTAACTTAAGCCACCTACAATTTAATGGAAGTTGCTATTATTGAAGTTAATTTGATGACCTGCCCAAGTACCGAATATCATTTACGTAAAACGAATGCATCGGAGGTAGTGGAATACAGTGTTCAATGAAAGTAAAGATTCTGAATAATTCACTTGAATAGGCTAACATCCTCACAATGGTTTCCTGAGTGGCATATTTCAATGGAAATTGCCTAGATATAAATAAAAAGAACTCAATAGTTTTTATTTTTGGTTGTGCAGACTGTGGAGGAGGTTTAAAGAAGATCCTAATAATTTGTGAAGTGTGGCTGCAAGCTCCTTGTTAAATAACCAAGAAGTTAAGACCAACTCAGCAAAACTTCCCTACAGGAGAAATGAATCCTTGCAGATGTAGATGTTGCAGGCATTCCTTAAGGTTTGATCACTCCCTGCTGTGATGGCAATTTATAAGACCATAAGATAGAGTATATGAGTAGAATCTGACCATTCAGCCCATCCAGACTTTTCAGCCATTTACTCATGGCTGATTTTGTTTTTCAAATCCATTCTCTTACCTTCTCCTCATTACCGTTAACCACCTTCTCAGTCAAGGACCTATTAAACTCTAACTTAAATACACTAAATAACCTGGCCTTCAGAGCTTTCTGTGGCAACAAATTCCACAGATTCACCACCATCTGACTGAAGAAATTCCTCTTCATATCTGTTTTAGTGGGGCATACCTTTATTCTGATGCAGTGTTTTCAGATCTTTGGCTCTCCCTCTACTGGAACCATCCTGTCTACATCTACTCTATCCAGATCTCTCAGTATCCAATAGGTTTCAGCGATACCTCATCCTCCTGAATCCATCAAGTACATGCCCAGAAGCATCAAATGGTCCTCATCCATCAACCCTTCTGCTAGGATCATACTTGTAAACCTTCCCTGGATCCTTTCTAGGGCCAGCACATATTACCTTAAATATAAGTCCCAATTCCTTGCACACAAAGTGCCACTGATATCTTATTCAGTCATTGTTCATTTGTGGCCTCATCAGTCAGTGATGGCTGCATCTTAATTTACTGCCCATTCTGACTGAGCCTGATCTCACTCAGAACACATTCTGATTTGGGCATGTTTCTGGCTGGCCGAGAGTACATTTCAGTGTTGGGTAGGCATCTGAAGCATTAGTCAGGATCAGAAGGTCATTATCTTTCTCCAATTAGCCTGAGTTTTATTCTGTACACTAACCTCTCCTCCAGAATCTAATGAATTTTGGAAGGAGTGAGTACTGTTTATACATTGTCACAGATTCAAAAAGTCAGACAAATATACAACACTATTGCAATCATCTAGCCCACCATATTGACGTCAACTATCAAACACTCATCCTCTACTGCTTTTATGAGGCAAAGCTCAGTCTGGAGAAACAACTCCTCATATTCTATATGGGTATCCTCCAAACTGATTTCTCCCTCGTTCTCTCTTTTTTCCATACCCCATTCTGGTTACCCTCCCACTTCTTCTGTTGGTTGCACCTGGCCATCACCTGCTTGGCTTCTCCTCCTCTCCTTTCTTTTGTTTATTGTCTCTCTTATGAGATTCTTTCTTCTTCAGCCCTTAATCTCTTTCACCCATCCACTACCATGACTTCATACATCGTGCCCCTCCACAATCCACCCACCTTTCCCCTCACTTGGTCTCACCTATCATCTGCCAGCTTGTACTCCATCCATTCTAATGGCTCCTGTCCCCTTCCAGTCCTAATAAAGGGTCTTGGCCTGAAACATTGACCTTTTATTCCTCTCCATTGATGCTGTTTGGCCTGCTGAGTTCCTCCAGGATTTTGGTGTGCTGCTCAAGAATGTGTCCATACCAGTCTCATTTTCCAACACTTGGCCCAAAGCCAAGGTGCTTCCAGTGATCCAAAATGTGTGGGAGCCCCTTCCTCCTCCACTCTCTCAGGGATTGTTTACCGGATTTTTGCCATCCTCTGGATGACAGATTTCATCCTCCGATCTCCTCTAAATTGTCTATTTCTTCTCTTAAGCTTAGGTGTTCTGGTTACAACCTCCTATGCTAAGGGGAAATATTTTTCATATCTACCCTATTTTTACCTCATGTAACTTTGTGTACTGCCATAAGGTTACCCCCCCAGCCTGCTCCACTTCCAAGGAAACAAATCCAGGTTCAAAGCTGCAATACTTTATCCCAGGCAAAATCCCCTCTGAACTCTCTCTGTGGCAATCACAATAAGACCATAAGAACATAAGACATGAGAGGCGAGTTAGGCCATTCAGCCATCAAGTCTGTTCTGATATTTGATCATGACTGATTTATTTCCCTTGTCAACACCATTCCCCTACCGTCTTCCCAGAACCTTATGCCAAGCATAACAAGACCATCTTGATCTCTTTGCACTAATTTTATTGTTTTGTTCTAATGTTGTTAGTTCTTGCAAAAACTGTGTATAATTTATGCCTAGCGTATATGCTTCTGTGAATGCTGTTTATATGATGTTCTCTGCCTGTGATGCTGCTGAAAGTAAGGTTTTTCTTGAACCTGTGCACACATGTACTTATGCATCTGACAATAAACTTGCCTTTAACTTTCAGATGAGATATTTAAAAAAAGGCTCCTCCATCTGCTCTTTTAGATGAGCATACTGTTTTGAAAAAGGGCATGGGAAAGATAGCCAACATTTATTTGTTACTTCATTTTGCTCTTTGGGAGTAAGAGTTATACAGTCATAGAAAAGTACAGTACAGAAAACAAGCTTACTTCCACTGACCTGCACTGGAACCATAGCCCTTGATACCCTACCATCCATGCTCCTATCCAAATTTCTCTTAAACTTTCAAATTGAGCTCGCATACACCACTTGTTCTGGAAGCTTGTTCCACATTCTCACCACCCTTTGAGTGAAGAAGATTCTCCTTAATCTTTTCACCTTTCACCCTTAACCCATGACCTCTGGTTGCAGTCCCACCCAATCTCAGTGGAAAAAACCTACTTGCATCTACCCTATCTATAACCCTCATTATTTTTATATCCCTATCAAATCTCCTCTCACAGTCATAACCTATTCATTCTTTCCTTATAACTTAGTTCTTCCAGACCCAACAACATTCTTGTAAATTTTCTCTATACACTTTCAAATTTATTTACATCTTTCTTGTAGGTAGGTGACCAAAACTGCACACTATATTCCAAACTGAGCCTCAACAATGTCTCATACCACTTTGACATAACATTCCATCTCCTGTTTTCAGTACTTTGGTTTATGAAGGCCAATATACCAAAAGCTTTATTACGATTCTATCTAGCTGTGACACCACTTTCAATGAATTATGGACCTCTATTCCCAGATCCCTTTGTTTTACCACATTCCTCAGTGCCCTACTGTGTAAGACCTACCCTGGTTGGTCTTAATGGGGTGCAACACCTTGCACTTGTCCGCATTAATTTCCATCTGCCATTTTTTAGCCCATTTTTTCAGCTGGGTCTTGCGATCCGAGATGGTGCAATTTCTGAACCAGGCAGTGAAGCAGCTGCTCAGGATGCTCTCAATACAACCCCTGTAGAATGTGATGAGGATGGGGGGGTGGGAGATGGACTTCCTTCAGCCTTCGCAGAAAGTAGAGACGCTGCTGGGCTTTCTTTGCTATGGAGCTGGTGCTGAAGGACCAGGTGAGATTCTCCACCAGGTGAGCACCAGGAAATTTGGTGCTCTTAATGATCTCTACCAAGGAGCCGTCAATGTTCAGCGGGGAGTTGTCGCTCCGTGCCCTCCTGAAGTCAACAACCATCTCTTTTGTCTTGTTCACATTCAGAGACAGGTTGTTGGCTCTGGACCAGTCCGTTAGCCGCTGCACCTCCTCTCTGTAAGCTAAATCATCCTAAAGCAAAATATCCTATTCCTGAAGGCTTAGTGGGGCCAAGCTCCAATGTATCGCTATGGATTGAGGGTAATTATGCCAGAGCCATTCTTGACACTGGCTCTCAGGTTACTCTGTTGTACCGTTTGTTTTACAACCAGTATTTGACGCATTTGCCATTGACACCACTCAATGCTCTAGAGATCTGGGTCTTATTATGGGTGACTGTCCGTACGATGCTTACTGGTCGTTGAAGCTGGAGTTTTTGGAGGCAGATGTGGGAGTAGCTGAGGTCCTTGATATATTAGTGCTGGTTTGTCTGGACCCAGTCGAGAAGGTGGAAACTTTAATTCTTGTCGGGGTGAATAGTCCTATTGTGAGGAGGCAAATGGGAGCCTGCAAGGAGAAAGTTGTAGAGGGCTTTCTGAAAACATTGTCCATTCACTTTGTGTTCAGAGTTGCTTTTGAGGAAGTACATGACCGCATAAGGCTGGATGATGAGCATAAACGAGGGACTGTGTGGTTCACCCAGTCAAACCAGGCATGTTATGGCCTGGGGAAGTAGCAAGAGTGATGGGAAACCCAAAATTTCCAGAAATGCCTGAGGCAGAGGCCCTCTTGCTGGATGCTCTAGAAGACCACGAAGAGGAGTTGGCTTACCTGCTGGGCTACTGGTGAAGCCCAAGTTGTAGAAGCCCTCATTTGTACAGGTGAACAGGATGGCAGTGATTGTCAGGAACACTTCAGAGCAGAAGGTCAGCTAGGCAGGAGATGCCAATGGTTGTTCCAAGAGCACTCACCACAGAGTGACAGAGGATACCCCATTCAGAGAAAGGTCGCGGTGACTGGCACCTGCAGAGGTGGGGGATGTTCAACAGCATCTGCGGAAGTTGAAGGAAGGATCATCACAGGGTCCAGAATTCATTATGCGTCTCCAATAGGAAAGGCCAGGAAGAAGAATGGGAAGGTACGGATGCATATGGACTATCAGACTCTAAACAGGTGTACAGTTCCAGACCAGTATCCAGTCCTGAGAATCAAGGACATGCTGGCCTGCCTGAATGGAGCAAAGTGATTCAGTGTGCTGGACTTGAGGAGTGAGTATTACCAGATCCCCATGAGCATTCATATGTCCACTGGGATTCTTCCATTTTGAAAGGATGCCCAGGGCAGATTGGGAGCCCCTGCGACCTTCCAGCTTGTCATGGAGAAAACTGTGGAGGTATGAACTTGCTTGAGCTATTGGT
Source organism: Hypanus sabinus (assembly GCF_030144855.1). Taxonomy (NCBI): domain Eukaryota; kingdom Metazoa; phylum Chordata; class Chondrichthyes; order Myliobatiformes; family Dasyatidae; genus Hypanus; species Hypanus sabinus. The sequence continues at coordinate 40,949,985 of NC_082721.1, read as the reverse complement.
GTACTTGGATGATTTCATAGTGTTCGGGTCCACCTTGGAGGAACATGAAGTGAGGCTTCTGAAAGTACTGGGCTGCCTGAAAGCTGAAAGCTTAAACCATCCCCTGGACATGTGCCAGTTCTGCAAGATGTCCGTCATCTATGGTGGGCACATAGTCTCGTGGGATGGAGTAGCTATGGATCCGGCTAATATAGAGGTAGTGAACACATGGCCAATGCCCCAGACAGTGAGCACTTTGCACTCATTCCTTGGATTCTGCGGGTACTGTTGGAGGTTCGTGAAGGACTATTCTAAAGTGATTCACCCTTTAAATCAGCTTCTGTGTGGTTACCCTCCCTTGGGAAAGAAAGAGAGGATGAAAGGAGGGGATGTTAAAGGTTATCTCAGCCCTCCATAGCCTTTTGGAACAACATGGGATTCAAAATATGAAGAGGGCTTTCAGCTGCTGAAGGAGCTGCTGACACAGGCATCTGTGCTGGCGTTTGCAGACCACCGATTGCCGTATGTACTGCATACAGATGGCTGCAGAGAGGGTTCAGGGGATGTTCTCTATCAGGATCAGGGCACAGGGTTGGGACCTGCCACGTTTGTCTGTCACCTTCTGTGTGAAACCACCCAACACATAAATTGGAGTTCCTGACATTGAAATGGGCTGTGGTGGGTGAGCTAAGTGACTACCTATATGGTGCCAAATTTGAGTTGAGGACGGACAACAACCCATTAACTTATATCCTGACCTGGGAAAAACTGGATGTCACAGGCCATCAGTAGTTGGCGGCGTTGTCTGCCCATGATTTCAGCCTGAAGTACCAGTGGGAAGTAGGAACATCAATGCCAATGCATTGTCCCGATGTGTGGATGAAAGGCTGGACAGGGACGGAGAGTGGGAGATCATTCCTACCCCTGGACTGAAAGCCATCTGCCAGTTTTCCATCATGGGAAAGGTAGAGGAAAGGCAAGGGCAGAATGGAGCAGTAGATCACTTAGGAGCTTCTGATGGTGCCATTCCACAAGCTTAGTGCAACCTGACTGCTCTGAAGACAAAGCAGTTACCAGAATTGAGCCTTAGGGAAGCGACAGCTGCTCAGCGAGATGACTCGTGTATTGGTACTGTTTGGACAGGGTTGTGAAAGGGGACATCACCCAAGCAGATAAGATGACTTGTGTATTGGTACTGTTTGGACAGCAGTTGTGAAAGGGGACATCACCCAAGCAGATAAGATGACTCGTGTATTGGTACTGTTTGGACAGCAGTTGTGAAAGGGGACATCACCCAAGCAGATAAGATGACTTGTGTATTGGTACTGTTTGGACAGCAGTTGTGAAAGGGGACATCACCCAAGCAGATAAGATGACTCGTGTATTGGTACTGTTTGGACAGGGTTGTGAAAGGGGACATCACCCAAGCAGATAAGATGAAACACCCTGTGGTGTCTCTGCTACTGAGAGAATGGCCCAGATTGGAATTGAGGAAGCAGATCATGTCACCTCCGGACCAGCCTCAATGTTCCCAGATGGTTCTGCCTGAGAAGTATCGGAGGTTTGTGTTGAAGTCACTTCATGATGATCCTGGACATTTGGGGGTTGACAAGACCGGTGGATTACACAGAGATCGGTTTTACTGGCCCCATGTGAAACAGGAGGTTGAAGAAAATTGCAAGTAATGTATTCAATTTATCTGGAGGAAGACATTGCTTATGAGGTCAGTGCCATTGACCCTCTTGCAGAGGGCAGGGCTCTTGACCTGGTGTGTTTAGATTTCCTGTCAATAAAGCCAGATGCCAGCAACATGGTGAATGTCTTGGTCATTGCGGATCATTACACCCAGATATGCACAAGCCTTCCCTACCAAGGATCAGAGGGTGTCCACGGTGGTCAAAGTGTTATGGGAGAAGTATTTCATTTATTATGGCCTCCCCAGGCAGATACATAGTGATCAGGAATGTATGCCGTATCACCCGCAGAGTGATCCCCGGCCTGAGAGGTTCAATTGGAGCTTACTAGACACACTCGGAATCTTGGAAATCAGCAAAAAGAGCAAGTGGAGTCAACATAACGGATATCTGGTGTACTGCTACAACTGTACACAGAATGAAGCTACAGGGTACTTGCCGTATTATCTGAGGTTTGGGCATGAGGTGAGATTGCCTATTGACCTCTGTTTTGGGACTCGCAAGGAAGATCTACCACTGAAAACTTATCTGAAGTCTGTGCCTGATATGAGAAGGCAGCTGAAAAAGGCTTATGACCTAGCTGAGGTCTCAGCCACCAAGCAGAATCAAGGAAATAAGCAGAGGTATGATCAAAAGTATAGGTTTTCCCAATTCATGCCTGGAGACCAAGTCCTCATTAGGAATTTGGGGCTACCTGGGAAGCATAAATTGGCTGATCACTGGGCAGCTATGCCCTATATAGTGAAGAGTCAGATACCAGTTTTCCAGTGAAACCAGAGGTTGGGAATGGGCCTGTCAAGATTCTCCATTGGAACCACCTTCTACCTCTGGGACAAGAGGTGTGTGTTGACCCAGAGCCTGACCTGCGGTGACTCTAAAAGGACTCTGCGGCAATGTGGAGAGACTGAAGGACCAGCAGTAGGAAAGATGAGACCAGCCCCCACCACTGAATGGGATATGAATTTGGGGGCTGAGGAAATGGAGGTGTGGTATATGCTGTCTTTTGCTAACCCCCCACTAATTGAGGAAGAGATTCCCCACCCTTCTCACACTGAGTCAGTTGAAATCAGGGAGACTATCTGTGGACAGGCTGCTTTGCAGCTGGACCACGAGGTGGGGCTGGTCTGTAACGTAACTGGGAATGAAGCTGAGCTCAGCCAAGTGGCAGGGGGACCTGAGTTGCCAGAAAGCACAAGTATTAGATAGGGACCAGAAGTATCCCAAGGAGTGTCTGAAGCTGTAGGCATAGACGATGGGATAAGGAGGTCTCAAAAACTCAGGAGACAGGCTGGCCTATGTAGCACTGGGGGAACAGAGGGTTACGCCTATCCTCCTAGTGAGATATGTCACTACCATTTACACATGGATTGGAGACTCTGAAATCACAAAATTCCTTTAAAAATGGTGCTATTAATGACAGGATGACAAATTATTTCAAAGTCACAAGGGCATGACTATTTGTGGTGAGGGAAGAGTGTAATGGTCTGGCTCACATCTATTCTGTTATGCTGTAGTGATTTCATTTAGCAGCTCTGTAAGACCTGTTTGTTTTGCTTTCAGCCTGTTTGGGTTATTGTTGAAGATAAGGGATGATGTGGAATGTGTGCTATCCAATTAGCGGGAGGCTTTCTTGACGAGGACAATAAGGTTAGGCTTGAGGATTTTTTCAAGATAAGATTACGAGAGAGCTGGGGAGAACCAGTCATAGCATATGACCTGGAGAGAGATACGTTTGTTCAAGATGGATTGCAAGTGACATTCGGAAGGAGGTGTGGCTTTCACGTTGACCGAGGGACAATGTGCGAGTGACAGAGATGTTCAAGATGAGCTCCAACTTGTGCACATTCGGGTTTGGGTTTGGGTATTTGATCCTCCACAGTATTCCGTGTGAGAATTTAAACTGGAGATGGCAGTGTTTTTTTTTACAAGGTAGAGTTGTGAGCTCGACATCAATCCAGCATGGATGGAGAGTGCACTTGGGAGCGGTCTGTCACTGGATCGAACTCGGGAACCTCTGTTCTCGAGCCTGACGTTGATCTCACTGTGCCATCAACAGACCGGTTTAATTTGACTGTTTAATTAGAATGGACCCTTTCTTTCTATTATTCTTTACGAACCCTTTAGTTAAGTCAAGATTCATAAATATAATTCCTTTAATTGTATGCAGTGTAGGGTCTGTTATTTTGTGGCACTAATTTGTTGCAGAGTAGCACACAGCATCTGCACAAACCGGGGTTCGAGGTGGGATTAGCCGTCTCGCTCTCACAACTTTGACGGGACTTGACAGTGTCTTCTCTAGACTTACACAGCCAAGGGAAGCAGAGTGTTTCGTTTGTATACTTTCTTCATTAACTATAAACATTCTGTTGCTACAAAACAAGCAGTTTAGATAAATGTAAGATAGTTGACTTTAGTTGGAGTTCCAACTGGGGCCTGTTCCATTCAGTGGAATATTTCATGCACTCAATGACTTTCATTGAAAAGGACTTGAGTATATGAGCATAGACCCAATCACAGGGTGGGAAAATGATCCCATACACTCATCCAGCAAATCTTAAATCATGTGTATTCATATCTAAGCACCTCATAATTTAAGTCTCCCCTCAGCCTTCTGCTCTCTAAGGAATAGAAAACTGCTGGAGTTATGGAGGATACTGAGGAGGGTCATCTTCAGCGGAATGGCACTAACTTGGTAAAATGAACAGAACAATAATACATGAAATTTAATCAGGAAAACTGTGAGCTGATGCACTTTAGGAAGAGTCATAAGGCTACAATATACACAATGAGTATTGGGACCCTAGGAAGTTCTGAGGAACAGGAGGATCTTGGTGTATGTGTCCAAGGATCCTGAATGAAGTGGCAAAGTTAAGCAAGGTGGTTAAGATGATATACAGGATACTTGCTTTCTGGAGCCTGGGCATAGGATGTAAAACCATGGAGGAGTATGGTAGAGCAATATTAAACATTAATTAGTCCACAGATGGAGTACCTTATGCAACTCCATAGGAAGATTATTCAAACTACATTGTTGAAATGTGATAATAGCTGTAAGAAAATAAGTGAATAATTCCTATGCAAGTATTTAAGAAAAAAAGGTTAAAAGATGGCCTTAGCAGACAAGAAAACCTCCTGCTAGTTGGATGGCACACATTCCACATCATCTCTCATCTTCAACTATAACCTTAACAGGCTGAATGCAGAACAGACGGCTCTTTCAGAACTGCTAAGTGAAATACCTACAGCATAACAGCAAAGATGTGAACCAGGGCATTATACAAGTATTCAGATTGCTTTGATTTGGTGGACTGCGTCATGTTCAAGACTTTTCTGTGGACCTGAATGAATACCCTCCAGTTACCATGGACTTTATAAAAACAGTCGCAGACAAGTGTATCTTCACAAAATCATTCAGAGTCTTCCACAAGCTGAAGCCCTGGATGAACTATGAGATCTTTAATCAGCTGAGGGCCAGATAAGAAGCATTCAAATCTGGCGATCAAAAAAGCTACAAGAGCTTCAGGTATGATCTCCGGAAAGCCATTACTGGCGCACCAATCATGAGTTGGAGAGCTACGAGAGAGGAGGCGGCACACAGGTCTGGGAGCGAAGTTTAAAACGGGAAAGCAAATAATTTAAAGTTTAAAAAAAGCAAAAAATTTCAGAGTCCCATCACTTAAATGACAGCTTTCAATACGCACTTTTCTTTCCACCTGGAGACAATGGCTGGCATCATCAGCTCCAAATGACCAATGACAAGAAACTGACAGCAATGCGTTATTATACGTATCGAGTAATGAACCATGAGAATGAGTTTAATGAACTTCTCAGAGGAGGATGTCTATTCCACCAATACTTGGTCGATATGGCTGCTAAGATTGAAGGTGAGAGGCTGAGCTACATCTGAATGAATCAAGCAGCCTTGAGATCCACAACATACAGAGGCCTGACGGATGCATTGAATGATGACGATGATTTCAGAAACATCGGAAGGTGTATCATCTTCTCCTCGACATTTGTCAGTGGAACATGATGGAACGATGTCAGGATGCCATGATGTGTATACGGAAGTATGGTAATGCTTCATTTTTCATTACAATGACTTGCAATCCAAACTGGCCCGAAATCCAACAGCGTCTTTTTTTTGTATCAGCAACCAAATGATCGGCCGGATTTAATCACAAGAGTGTTTGACTTGAAGAGAAAGTTGTTTACGAAGTGCCTCACTGGAACAGATGGTCTCTTTGGTAGGTGTATCACTTACATCGTAAGTGTGGAATACTAAATGCGGGGTCTGCCTCATTTGCACTGTCTGCTGTGGCTCAATGAAGCATCCAAGCCGAGACCACAAGATTATGATGGATTCGTGCAAGCAGAAATACCAGACACAAATGAAGATCCCGAGCTGCATGAAATAGTCTTGAAGCACATGATAAATGGTCCGTATTGCACCACTAAGTTATTGTGTTGGCAAAATGGTACATGCAGTAAGAGGTACCCGAAGCCATTCGTTGAACATACAAGGTGTGGGGATGATTCATATCCTGTGCATAGGAGACGGTCTGTGGAAATGGGAGGATTCGAAGGTCATCAAGTAGGACGACAAAGTCGAACCATAACTTCTGAATGGGTGGTCTCCTATAATGCGCAATTATTGAGGCTGTTTAATTGTCATCTAAATGTAGAAATATGCTCATCTGTCAAGTCCATCAAATACGCGATCAAGTATACCATGAAGGGGAGTGATCGGGCAATTTTTGGAGTGAATAGAGAAGGCGAGATCACACAGTATTTGACAGGCAGATATAATTGGGCCCTCTGAAGCTGTCGGATTGATACTTGGATTTCCAATTCACGAGAGGAATTGTTGTTGTTCGCCTTTAAGTGCATCTTCCCCAACAGCATCAAGTATTCTTTCGAAATCATGCTGCTCTGCAACTGAATAATGATATGGCAAGAACCACTTTAATGGAATTCATGGATCATTGCACTCGCGATCCATTTGCAAGAACCCTGTACTATGTGGATATTCCCAGATTCTACACTTGGACTAATAAGAGATGGGAAAGAGGGAGAATGGGGAAAAGAGTGGAGGAGTACTCCGGGACTTTTGAAGCAAATGTTCTGGGTCGAGTGTATACCGTTTCTCCACGAAGTGGTGATCCTACTATTTGAGACTACTTCTTCATCACATAAAGGGGCCGGTATCTTTTGAATCATTGAAAACACATGATGGAGATATCCTTCCATCATTCAAAGACATCTGCAGAGAGAGAGGATTGTTGCAAGCTGACGGTCATTGGCAGCAAACTACGGACGAAGCAGAGAGAACAAGAATGCCCAGAGCAATGAGAGATTTGTTTGTCATCTTGCTAACAAACACTGAAATCAACAATCCACAGCAATTATGGGACCGGTTCAAGAATGCAATGTCTGAAGATTTCTTACAAGTGGAGAGGAGAACCATCAATGATCCTAATATCATGATCGATGAGAGGCATCATGGACAAGCTCTTCTGTATTTCCAAGAAAAACGTGAGAACTTGGGCAAAACACTTGAAGAATATAACTTACCGACACCAAGACACAGTACAATTACTCAAAGTTCTGGCAATCTGGAATTATTGCATGAATTGCAATACAACAGAGACAAACAGCAGGAACTTGTTTCACAGAAGGAGCGCCTATTGAATAATGAGCAAAGAGAAGTATATCAATATGTGTGCCACTGCTTGGAAAGGAATCTCTCTTCAATGATTTTCATTGATGCACCAGGAGGAATGGGCAAGACATTTATCATCAACTTGATGCTTGCTAATGTTAGGGGAGATGGAGCTGTTGCTATTGCTGTAGCATCATCAGGTATTGCAGCAACAGTGATGCCTGGTGGTAGGACAGCACATTCAAAATTTAAAATACCCCTCAAGGTCAATGAAGATGCCCTTTGTAACATCGATAAAACACCAATGCTGCAAATTTACTCCGAAATGCCAGGCTTATTGCCTGGGGTGAGTGCCCCATGATTAGGAGGGAGAGCTTTGAAGCCATGGACCAGATGTATGCGCCAAGAATGAGGTCTTCGGGGGTATCTTAACCATTTGCTGTGGCGATTTTCGTCAGCTTCTAGCAGTTGTGAAATGTGGAAATGATGCTGATGTGGAAAATTCATGCATACAAATACCTTACTTATGGAGAAGCTTCATCAAGTTTCAATTGAAGAGAAACATGTGATTGAGTGAGGGAGAAGGACAATATTCTGAGTTCTTATTGGATGTTGGAGAAGACAAGATTGAGAAAAATGAAAACGATGAAATCGAATTGCCTGAAGATATGATTCTGCCAGCAAAATCTATGTAAGAGTGTATTGGTTTCATCTACCCGACATTCGACAATCCTGCAGAACTGTTCTCAAGGAATTTTATCTTGGTTCCTCTCACTGAAATGATGCGAAAAATAAACTTCATATGCATTCGATGCTTCCCTGGAATCATGAAAGAATACTGTTGCTTCACTGCTGTAAATGAAGGAGCTAACGCCACCCATTTTCCAACAGAAATCCTTGATTTGGTCGAACTCTCTGGATTGCCACCACATAAACTGGAATTGAAGAGGGGATCTCCCAACATTTCAGTGATGAACTTGGATCCACCAAGGCTTTGCAATGGAATGTGAATGCTGATGGAATAACTTGCACGACAATCTCATCATAGCAAAGATAAACATCAGTGCATTCAAAAGTGACATTGTCATGATCCCAAGAATTACTCTCAATTTATCAGAAGGAGAAGATGTCCCTCCTCAGCGAAGCCAGTTCCCAATACAGTCATGCTTTGCTATGACTATACATAAGGCACAAGGCCAAACCATGGAGAATGTGTTGATTTATCTGGAGAAACCGGTATTCCAGCATGGTCAGTTGTATGTGGCTTTAAGCTGGGGGAAAAAAAATGAAAACGTTAGAGTGTTCTTGAAGGGTGGCAGATCAACTAGAAATGTTGTCATCAAAGGTGCCCTTCATTAAACGAGGAGGAGCTATATTTGTCTTGCTACGCATCTTTCTTCCTTAATAAACTGAGTTTTTCTTCTTTAATTTCCAAAGCAAAGTGATAGCAATAGCATTCAGGGAAATTTAATATTCGTTCTGGTCACATCAGGCTGCAATACCTTTCTCTCAAAGGATGCCCCAACGGGTCACACAGTTGTCTAGTCACTAATAGCTTTAACTCCTCACTTCAGCAGTCTGAGGTACCCACCTGCTTCAAGCAGGCTTCGATTATACCAGTGCCTAAGAAGAGTGTATTAAACTGCCTCAATGACTATGGTCCAATATCATTTACTGTACATCCATCTTTTGAGAGGCTGGTGAGGAAACGTTTTAACTCCTGCCTGAGGAGCGACTCAGGAACAACTGGTCCACAACAGATACCATTTCATTGGCTCTTCACTCAACTCTGGAACACTTGGACAGCAAAGGAGCATATATAAGGATGCTCTTTATAGACAACAGCTCAGTATTCAATACTATCATCCCCTGACACTAATCAATAAGCTTCAAGACCTTGGCCTCAGTACCCCCTGTGTAACTGGATCCTCAATTTCCTCACTTGTAGACTCCTGTCAGTTTGGACTGCCAATAACATCTCATCTACAATCCCCATCAGTGCAGGTGCACCACAAGGTTGTGTGCTTAGCCCCCTGCTCTACTTGCTTTACACTTATGATTGTGTGACTAAGTATAGCTCCATATTAAAGTTTGTTGATGACACCACAGTCACAGGCTGAATCAAAGGTACCATAACAACATCCTCTTACTCGATGACAGCAAGACCAAGGAGCTGATTATTGACTTCAGGGGGAAGAAATTGGAGGTCCAGGAACCATTCCTCATTCTGGGATCAGAGGTGGAAAGGATCAGCTACTTTAAATTCTTTGGTGATATCATTTTTAGAGGACCTGTCCTGGGCCCAGCACGTACGTATGAAGAAAACATGGCAGTGCCTCTATGAGCTTAAATGTCTGTGAAGATTCAGCATGACATCTAAAACATTGACAAACTTTTATACAGTGGAGAGTACTCTGACTGCCTGCATCACAGGCTGGTATCAAAATGTCAATGCCTTTGAACAGAAAATCCCATAAAAAGTAATGGATATGGCCCAGTCTGTTATAGGTAAAGCCCTCCCACCTTCGAGCACGTGTCATAGGAAAGCTACATTCATCATCAGGAAACCCACCACCCAGGACGTGCTCTCTTCTTGCTGTTGATATGAGGACGAAGGTACAAGATCCTCAAGATTCACACCACCAGGTTCAGGAACAGTCATCAACCAATCAGGCTCTTGAAAAAGAGAAGATAACTTAATTCAACTTCACTTGCCCCTTACCGAGAAGTTCCCACAACCTGTGGATTCACTTTCAAGGGCTCTTTCTCTCATGTTTACAATGTTTATTTATTATTATTGTTAGTTCTTTTTTATTTCTTTTTGTATTTGCACAGCTTGTTGTCTTTTGTGTACTGGTTCTCTGCCCTGTTGGTACAGTCTTTCATTGATTCTATTATGAATATTGGAAAAAGTATTCTTATAAAGTGAATCTTAGGGCTGTATACAATGTCTGTACAGTATGTACTTTGATAATAAATTTATATTAAATTTGATATTAAATTAATAAATTTACTTTGAACTTTGGACTTTAAAAGTTTGAAATGCTAACATCTTGCAATATTGAAAATGTATCCGACAATTTCTGTATTGAAAACTCCTATGGGTCTGAGAGAGTAAAAGGATAATCTGTTTTTCAATTGATTGGGAGATAAATATTGACCAGGGCTTGAAAATAACTGCTCTGCTTTTAAATATTATTACTTTATATCTATCCAAGGGAGCAGATAAGTCCTTAATGCAGCATCTGAAATAAAAGATGACACTTTCAATAATGCAGCAATCCCTTATACTGCACTAAAGAGCCAACTCAGATTCTTATGCTGAAACCTCTGGAGTGGTATGGTAATCTACAAATATTTTTCTCAGTGACAGCACATCTAAATGAGCCATACCTGTCACTAATAACATAAAATTTAAATGAGATCTATTCTCTTTGACCTGGTATTGTGGTTGTACCTTTTCATCAACCAAAACACCAGGATTTTAATTTTGCAATTTTGCCTGTTAGACCAAACAATGAATCACGAGGAAATGGAAATCGAGAGGCTGCAGATGAAGTCTGAAATGAAAACAAGCAATGCTGGAAACACACAGTAGGTCAGGCAGCATCTGTATAAAGAGAACCAGAGTTAAAATTTCTTTTGTCATTTATGAGACAAAAATAGTCTTTGCCCTGAACTATTAACTTTATTTCTCTTACCGCAGATGCTGCCTGAGTTGCCAGGAGCTTCAAGCATTTTTTTTTGTTTATTTATGAATCACTAACTATTTATAAAGAGACTGAGCCTCAACAAATGTAGGTAGATAGATACCTTATTGATCCCAAAGGAAATTACAGTGTCACAGTAGCATTACAAGTGTACAGATATACAAATATTAGAAGTAAGAAAGAATAAAAAGTGAGTTAACTTAAAAGTAAGAGGTAAAAGATTTTTATAAATGAGGGATTACAGGATTTACAAGACTTCCATGTTCAGACTGATAAGAATTACCATAATTTTATACAGTAATGGGCGCACATTCATACTGTCCAGATTGGAAGTGCACAGGGTGTCATCAATAGCATGGTGTTTTGAATGGCGCCAAACAGAATATAAAGAGCGCTCTGGTAAATGGAGGTTAATTACAGTCTAACAGGAGCTGTTCATCACTTCCCCAACTATAGGCAGACTCATTATAGAGCCTAATGGCGGAGGATAAAATTGACCTCATTTAGCACTTGTTCTGAAAGCCCTCCTCTGTTCAGCCAAGGTGGCATGCAGAGGGTGAGAAATATTGTCCATAATTACCAGGATTTTCTGGAGGGTCCTTTCAGTTTATTGAGCCTGTTGGCAGCACCCATGTTGATGCCATTGCTCCAACACAGCACCACATAGAAGGTTGTACAGGTGACAACAGACTGGTAGAACATGCAAAGGAGAGGCCTGCATACCAGTCTCCTAAGGAGGTTAAGGTAACTCTGGCCCTTCTTGTACACAGCCTCTCTGTTGGTGCTCCACTTAAGTCTGTCATCTGGGTGCACCCCCCCCCCCTCCCAGGTACTTGTAGGTCCTCACCACATCCACATCCTCACCATCAATAGTAACAGGGAGCAGTGCAGGTGTAGTTTTGCTGAAGTCCATCACCATCTCCTTTGTTTTACTGATACCGAGCTGCAGAGGCTTCAGACATTTGACAAAGTCTTTCACCACGGCCCTGTATTCAGCCTGCTGTCCTCCCTTTATACCTGCATTGAATGGAGCTTTCTCCCCAATGAGGATGGCTGTACGGTATTGAAGGCACTTGAAAAGTAAAAAAAAACATGATCCTCACAGCGCTGCCCTGCTTATCAAAATGGGAGTAGGCGCTGTTCATCACATTGATGTCAGCATCATCGATTCCAATGTGCTACTGGCAGGCAAACTGGAGGGGGCTGAGGGCTGATCTGACCAGGGGTTGGAAGTGAACCAGGACCAGCCTTTCTAGGATCTTCATAATGTGTGAGGTCAGGGCCACTGGACGGTAGTTATACAGGACTTCTTGGGTATGGGACCACAGATGATGTCTTCCACACAGTCAGGACCCTTTCCAGGCTGAGATTCAGAGTGAAAATGTGCTGGAGATCTCCACATGGCTGCTCAGCACACTTCTTCAGGACTTCAGGGGTTTCTACCATCTGGACCCGATGGTTGCTGTCTCTGAGTTTCCCTTCTCACCTGCTCAGTCTTATTCTGTAATCAGGACAATATGATCTTTCTTTTCTCTCACCTCACCTTTTTGCTTTTCTCTAATTCAATTCTCTTTTTTGTTTTCATTACTATCTTCTCACTGGATCCCTTCCATGTCTCCATTCCATCTAATTCCACTTCCTGAGTGTCACCTTCCTTTGAAACTGGTGACTTGTGAGCTGGGAGGTTACTACAGAATTTAAAGACTGAAATGCAATCTGTGTGCTGAAACATTACATTTTGAGTGAGCCACGAAACTGGAGTCAGCTTCCTCAGCTGGACAAAAAGGACCATTTTGCTGAGAAATTCTGGCTGGTTTGTGGCGAGGCACAAGCTCTTAAAGACCCTGATGTAGGATTGTTAGGAGCATTGAACTTGCGCAAGAGAAATTTAGAAATGGAAAGAAACCTTATACCAATTAGAGATAGAAGAGACTGCAGAGGCTGGAATCTGGAGCAACATGCAAAGTGTTGGAGGAACCCAATGGGTCAATCAGCATCGATAGAGGGAAACAGATAGATGATGTTTTGAGCTGAGACTGAAAAGAAAGAGAGAGATAACCAGCGTGAAAAGGTGAAGGAAACAGATGGGCAGGTGACAGGTGGATCCAGGTGAAGATGCTGACAGAGGGTGGGAATTATGTCAGAAATGGGAGTCAAAAGATAGAGGTAACAAAGGGCTGAAGATGATCTAATCTGATGGGAGAGAAATGTGGGTCATGGAGTCAAGGGAGGAGGTTGGGGGACTGGTGGGAGGACTGTGGGGGACTGGTGGGAAGAGTGTGTGGGTGATTGGTGGGAGGAGTGTGTGGGGGTGATTGGTGGGAGGAGTGTGTGGGTGACTGGTGGGAGGAGTGTGGGGGTGATTGGTGGGAGGAGTGTGTGGGTGACTGGTGGGAGGAGTGTGTGGATGACTGGTGGGAGGAGTGTGTGGGGGTGATTGGTGGGAGGAGTGTGTGGGGGTGACTGGTGGGAGGAGTGTGGGGATGATTGGTGGGAGGAGTGTGTGGGTGACTGGTGGGAAGAGTGTGGGGGTGATTGGTGGGAGGAGTGTGTGGGTGATTGGTGGGAGGAGTGTGGGGGTGATTGGTGGGAGGAGTGTGGGGGTGATTGGTGGGAGGAGTGTGTGTGGGTGACTGGTGGGAGAAGTGTGTGGGGGACTGGTGGGAGGGGTGTGGGGGTGATTGGTGGGAGTAGTGTGTGGGTGACTGGTGGGAGGAGTGTGGGGGTGACTGGTGGGAGGAGTGTGGGAGTGATTGGTGGGAGGAGTGTGTGGGTGACTGGTGGGAGGAGTGTGGGGGTGATTGGTGGGAGGAGTGTGTGGGTGACTGGTGGGAGGAGGTTGGGGTGACTGGTGGGAGGAGTGTGTGGGGGTGATTGGTGGGAGGAGTGTGTGGGTGACTGGTGGGAGGAGTGTGTGGGTGACTGGTGGGAGGAGGTTGGGGTGATTGGTGGGAGGAGTGTGGGGGTGATTGGTGGGAGGAGTGTGGGGGTGATTGGTGGGAGGAGTGTGTGGGGGTGATTGGTGGGAGGAGTGTGTGGGTGTGACTGGTGGGAGGAGTGTGGGGGTGATTGGTGGGAGGAGTATGTGGGTGATTGGTGGGAGGAGTGTGGGGGTGACTGGTGAGAGGAGTGAGTGGGTGATTGGTGGGAGGAGTGTGGGGATGATTGGTGGGAGAGTGTGTGGGTGACTGGTGGGAGGAGTGTGTGGGTGATTGGTGGGAGGAGTGTGGGGATGATTGGTGGGAGGAGTGTGGGGATGATTGGTGGGAGGAGTGTGTTGGTGACTGGTGAGAGGAGTGTGTGGGTGTGACTGGTGGGAGGAGTGTGGGGATGATTGGTGGGAGGAGTGTGTGGGTGACTGGTGGGAGAGTGTGTTGGTGACTGGTGGGAGGAGTGTGTGGGTGACTGGTGAGAGGAGTGTGTGGGTGATTGGTGGGAGGAGTGTGGGGATGATTGGTGGGAGGAGTGTGTGGGGGTGATTGGTGGGAGGAGTGTGTGGGTGATTGGTGGGAGGAGTGTGGGGATGATTGGTGGGAGGAGTGTGTGGGTGATTGGTGGGAGGAGTGTGGGGATGATTGGTGGGAGGAGTGTGTGGGGGTGATTGGTGGGAGGAGTGTGTGGGTGATTGGTGGGAGGAGTGTGGGGGTGACTGGTGGGAGGAGTGTGGGGGTGATTGGTGGGAGGATTGTGGGGGTGATTGGTGGGAGGAGTGTGTAGGGGTGATTGGTGGGAGGAGTGTGTGGGGGTGATTGGTGGGAGGAGTGTGTGGGTGATTGGTGGGAGGAGTGTGGGGGTGATTGGTGGGAGGAGTGTGTGGGTGATTGGTGGGAGGAGTGTGTGGGGGTGATTGGTGGGAGGAGTGTGTGGGTGATTGGTGGGAGGTGTGTGTGGGTGACTGGTGGGAGGAGTGTGTGGGTGATTGGTGGGAGGAGTGTGTGGGGGTGATTGGTGGGAGGAGTGTGTGGGTGATTGGTGGGAGATGTGTGTGGGTGACTGGTGGGAGGAGTGTGTGGGTGACTGGTGAGAGGAGTGTGTGGGTGATTGGTGGGAGGAGTGTGTGGGTGACTGGTGGGAGGAGTGTGTGGGTGACTGGTGGGAGGAGGTTGGGGGACTGGTGGGAGGAGTGTGTGGGTGATTGGTGGGAGGAGTGTGTGTGGGTGATTGGTGGGAGGAGTGTGTGGGTGATTGGTGGGAGGAGAGTGTGGGTGACTGGTGGGAGGAGTGTATGGGTGATTGGTGGGAGGAGTGTGTGGGGGTGATTGGTGGGAGGAGTGTCTGGGTGATTGGTGGGAGGAGTGTGTGGGGGTGATTGGTGGGAGGAGTGTGTGGGGGTGATTGGTGGGAGGAGTGTCTGGGTAACTGGTGGGAGGAGTGTGGGGGTGATTGGTGGGAGGAGTGTGGGGGTGTTTGTCTGTTGCTGAAGGTGAAAGAAGGGAGGAGGATAGGGCAATGAGAGATAGGTGGATCAGGGGGAATGAGAAAAGGGCAATGTTGTGAATGAGATGGGGTGGGTGAGTGGTTACTGGACATTTGGGAGTTTAATGTTCATACTTCGACATTGGAGACTATCCAAGCAGAATAGCTACACAAGTTGCTGTCATCTTAGCTCATCCAGAAATTGTACTAATTTTCCCCAGGAAACTAAACTTGTAGAAAAATCTGTGAAACTGCAGATGCTGGAAATCAAAAATAAAAATAGACAATGTTAGATACACTCAGCAGGTCAGGCAGCATCTTCAGAAAGACAATCAGTTAATGTTTCATATCTGGGATTCAGAATTGGGTTTAGACTGTTATGCTGTATTGTTGAATATTGGCATATTCATACCATGATCTGCATTCAAATCTTCCACCGAAATTCCCATTGCGATCTCTCTTGCTCTTCCCGAAAGTGACAACAAGGCTTGCTTTATCTTCCCCGGTTCCATAACATGAGTCTACATTCCAATTTCATTTTTCCAGCTTTAGTAAGGCTTGCCCTTATCAAATGCTGGTGAGATCCTATGATTGAAAGCATACTCTGCTACCACTGTTAGCACCCAAACAACAAGGACACATTTTCTTTTGTTTAAACAACCTTACTTCCCATGTCTCCTTCAGCTCCTGAGGGCTGCCACCTTTACATTCCATAATTCCTCTCCCTCCACACGCGCGCACACACATAACAGGGAGAGTGTGCATGTGTACTAAATACTTATTAGTCCACATGAACAAAACTCAACACGCACCTGCTTCAAAAGAGCAACAATCATACCAATGCTCAAGAGAGAGGCCTCAATGACTATCGCCCAGTGGCACCCCCATCCTAAGTGATGAAGTGCTTTGAGAGACTGGTCATGACTAGAATCAACTCCTGCCTAAGCAAGAGCTGCTGCAATTTGCTGAACACCACAATAAGTCCACAGTGGATGCAATCTCACTGGCTCTCCACTCGGTCTTGGATCACCTGGACAGTGGCAGTACTTACTTTAGGGTATTGTTCAGCATTCAACACAATCATACCATCAGTTCTAATCAAAAAGCTCCAAAATCCGGGCCTTTGTACTTCCCTCTGCAACTGATTGTTGACTTCAACAATGAGAGACTACAGTCTGTGCAGATTGGAAATAACATCTCCTCACTGGTAATCAACACTGACACACATCAAAGATATGGGCTTACCCCACTGCTTTCCCTCTACACCCATGACTGTGTGGCTAGGCACAGCTCAAACGAGATCTATACATTTGCCGACAACATCACTATTGTCAGCAGAATTTCTAATGGTGATGAGGAATCGTGCAGGAGTGAGACAGATCAGCTGGTTGAGGGGTGTTGCAGCAACAACCTTGCACTCAATATCAGTAAGACAAGGAATCAAGCATCCGTGGAAATGAGCATTCAATGTGTCGGGCCGAGACCCTTCGTCAGGACAAAGGTCTCGGCCCGAAACGTTGACTGCTTGTTTCCACGGATGCTGCTCGACCTGCTGAGTTCCTCCAAGTGTGTTGTGTTATGAATCCCATAACTGGAGAACTTACCAGCAAAGATAGAGAGGCCCGTTGAAGTCTGATGTCACTATTTTCAAACGTTTTATTCATAAAGGGATACAAAAGTAGGGTTAATACAAACATTCAGATAGTGCACATCGTCAACACTCAATCTAAAGTGCGGGTATATTAATAATCATCATTAAGAAGTGAGCTCTGCTGATGTCTAGGGGTTAATAGATTGTCCGTTGGGAATATAAAAGTCACTCAGAAGGCTGCAGGCCTCAGCCCTTTGAAAATCGCTGGGTTTCATGTGGGGCGACCGAGAGAGAGAGATTGGGGGAGAAGAGAAAGAACTTGCCGAGTCTTGATGAATCCTCCGTGAAATCGGGGGAATGTTGGTTTCCTCTCCCCGATGTTAGTTAAAAGCGGTTTTCTGTGACTCCAGCCACAAATTCCAATCCCGGAATCTAACGCATGTGGCTTCCTTCAGAATGGCTTCCCGCTGCTGCGGGACCCTCTCGTGTCTTCTTGGTGCGTCTGAGGGGCTGTCCCCCTGAGACTCTCCTTTATACTTCCTCACGGGGTTGCAGGTGTCAATCAGGTTGTGATGATGCAATCTCTCTCTCAACCAGCCCACTTTGCCCGAGGGCTTTTCACGTGGTCTCCATGAGACAATAGTTGCTGTTGTCTTTATTCTGTATCCCTGATGGGACGTGCAATTTGGCACATTTCTCTCTCTCTCTCCCCCCGACTGGGTCTACTGACCCCACCCCCCTTTCAACGGGTGCTCTTGCGATTCTCACAAAGGAGGGGGCTGGGATCATAACAGTTGTACGTGTTGCTTTGACCACAGCATCTGCAGTGTACTTTGTGTAGACCAAGGAATTGATTGTGGACTTCAGGAAGGGTAAGTTGAGGAAACACACACCAGCCCTCATCAAGGGATAAGAAGTAGAAGTGTTTAGCAGCTTCAAGTTCCTGGGTGTCAATGTCTCTGAAGATCTATCCGGGGCCCAGCTTGTTGGTGCATTACAAAAAAGGCATCACAGTGTCAATATTTCATCCTGAGTTTGAGAAGAATTAGTCCGTAACCAAAGACACTCACAAATTTCTATAGATGGACCGTGGAGAGCATTCTAACTGGTTACATCACTGCTTGGTATGGAGGGGCCACTGCACAAGATCAGAAAAGGGCGCAGAAAGTTTTCAACTCAGCCAGCTCAATCATTGACACCAGCCTCACCAGCATCAAGGACACCTCAAAGTGTGTTGCCTCTGATAGGTGGCATCCATCATTAAGGGCCCCCAGGAAATGCCCTCTTCTCATGGCTACCATCAATGCACACATCCAACATTTGAGGAACAGCTTCTTCCTCGCTGCCATCAAGTTTCTGAATCCACAATGAACACATTACTTTTTCCTTCTCTTTATGCAATACTTATTTAATTAATATTGTTAATATATAAGCTAAGCTAAAACTTTATTTATCCTTGTTTCCTCGGCTGCAAGAGTCTAGGAAAGACAATCTCTGCCTTACCAAACTTGTGGGATTGAGGCACAAATCTCACCCCCATACCCCCTGTTTGTCTGGATGCTGTGCAATTTGCTACCCTGTTACAAATTAGTGCCATGAAATAACAGACAGTAAACTGCATATGATTAAAAGATTATCTTTATAATTCTTAATTTGACTAAAGGGTTAGTAAAGAAAAGAACAAAAAAGGCCCACTTTAATGAAGCAGTTTAATGTGCACAAGCTGGAGCTCACAGTTTCCCTAAGTCACTGATCCGTAATCAATTTCACCCTGAGCTTCGTCGAATCAGGGTCCCGCTCCGGGTTGAATCCTACGACCTCTCCTCTCCTGCGCCTTCCATCTTCATCTCCTCTGAAACAAAAGCCTCAACCCCAAACTTAGTGTCTTTCACCAGAGAAACCTCCCCTTCAATTCGTCCATCCTAACTGAATCCTTATCTCTTTTCTTCAGCAATAACCCAAACATAAGCTGAAAATAAGTAGCTCTCACAGAACTGCCAAAATGAAGTACACACAGCATAACAGTAAAAATATGAAGCAGGGCATCAAGTTGCAAGTTTGCTCAGTCAGAAATATAAAAGGTAAACATTGAGGTATGGAAAAATACAAAATGTGCATTAAAAAGTAAGAGTGCAAAATACAGATGTGTAGTGAAACCAAATACTTATATACTTAAGAAGGAGGAGTTGTAGAGTCTTATAGCCACAGGGAGAAAGTGGTGCACCTCAGTGGAATCAGTCTGTTACTAAAGGTGCTCCTCTGTTCAGTCTGTCATGGAGGGGGTGAGAGCGATTGTCCATGATACTCCATAGTTTCTGCAGCATCCACCTCTCTGATGCAGCCACCAGGGAATCCTGCTCCACCCCCTGAACAGAACCAGCCTTTCTGACAAGCTTATCGATCTTCTTGGCATCAGCTGAGCTTGCCCTGATGCCCCAGCAGACTACAGCATAGAATAGATTGCTGGCCACCGCTGAGTCGTAGAACATCTGCTGCATAGCACTGCAGACGTTAAATGATTGGAGCCTCCCCAGGAACTACAGTCAGCTCTGCCCTTCTTGTACAGAGCCTCTGTACTTTCAGTCCAATCCAGTTTATTGTCCAGGTGAGTTCCTAGGTATTTGTAGTCCCCAATGACTTCCACACCTGTCCCCTTAATGGAGATATACAGTACATCTTATCCTTTATAGTTCTGCAATGTACTGTTGTCACAAAGCAACAGATTTCATGGCATATGCTGTTGATAACAAACCTGATTCTGATTCTGCTTGAAATATGCAATCTCTGATGGGTTTACAAGGCACGTATGGAGAGAATTTTACCTCTTGTGGGTGCAAGTAGACCCAGGATTACTATTTAATGAGATGTCACCATCTAAGCAGAGATGAAGTGACACATTTCACCTTTAGAAGATTGAGAATTTATGTAACTCTCTTCCTTTAAGGTGAAGCTGAGTGATAGAATATTTTGAAGTGGAGGTGTATTGATGCTTGACAAGCAAAGAAGTAAGGTAGGCAGGTACGTGGATTTAATCTTATAAGTGAATCAGCAAGCAGGTTCAAAGGAGTCATTGGCCTATTCTTGTTCTAAATTCACCTGTCTATACGTTCAGTTAAATTTCATGACTGGCTTGATTGACTAAGAAGATAGTTGCAAACCTGATTACTCCTGGTTAATTCAATTCTCATTTGTAAAATTGCTGAGCAAAACAGTGATGCAAATTGAATTCTAGGCCTCTAGCAGTTAGTCACTTTCCTTGCCGATTGTTTTTGCATATCTTGGTGAGAGTTATTAATATTAGAAATGATAATACATTGTTATGAATGTGAACAAAGACACTGGAGAGACACAGAAGCTGGTGGATATAGAAGTGTTTATTCAGTAAAACAAGCAGCAGGCATCATACTGGAGACACTCTTGGAAGGAGAGACCTGCCTGACCCAATATTACATGACTTTCATATGCTAAAGATCAAAAGTAACAACAGGACAATACTTATAGTTACAATGTATCCACAATGCATTTGAGTTACATAGAATTTTCAGACACCTTTATACTCACACCCATACTCCAGACTCCCAAAATGAATGTTAATCCCCACAACTCTGGGCCACATTCTTGCAAATGCAGACACCTGAGGTCAAATGGAGTGTTGCTTTGTTTGCAATCGGCCCCAGGCTGCAGCTCCAGGACACCCATTTTCAGGGTGTGTTTTAAACTCAATCTACAACTCACTTTAGGTCTGAAGAATGGTAGCTATTGAAATTAGTATTTCCTGTATACCGTAACTACAGAATTACCCCTTAACAACATTTCATTTCAGGAATGATAGCAGTCAATTAACTTATCAAGCATAAAAGTTTGGGATGTGACAGGCAAGTGGAGGATCCCAAGGAAAGCCATGCAATCTCAGGAAGAAAGTGCTAACGTAACACAGGCAGTACTGGAGGTCAGCATCAAACTTGAGTCAATGGGATAATTGGCCACATTAAGCAGCCTCTGGAGTGGGGGAGAGGCAGAATCTGGGAGTGTGTGGCATTGATGAGAATGTGTGGAGAATAAAAAAATTGGGACTAATGTTGGACTGGAAATCATGAGTTCATGATGGTTGGGATTAGATGGGCTGACAACTTTATTCCTGCTGTAAATAATGCAAGTTGTATAAAATGCAACTTGGGCTTCATCTCGTGGAAGTAACAGATCAGGCTAAGAGTTTGTCCTTTGGACACAGTCAAGGCTGCACCCAAAATGCACTCACTTTATGTCGATCAGGTCACAGTTCAAGTGTCTAATAAGATTAATTAACGTTTTCTCAAATGTAAAATCTCCCTTGAGCAAGTACAATTTTGCAGCGTATTGGACCATAAATGTTCATTAATCTTTGCTTCATTAATGTATCTCAGCGTGGAAAGCTCGTCCGCTTTCATTACTAGAGCTGAAAATAGATTCCGAAACAAATAAACATTTTCAGTCTTAAAATGTAGACTTCCACCTGCGAGGGAGCTGATATAAAATCAATAAAATTTCCTAAAAATATATCACTGCCCCAATTATTATTCACATTTGTGTGCTCAAATGATAAGTTAATTTTTGATTGGAATAAACTACTCCAGTGGACATGTTAGAACCACGAAATGGAGCTGGGTTTGGTGATGCTACCTAATCTAACCCAGCAGACAGACTCATATCCATGACTGGGCATGTGGCTAGTTTTCTTGAATGGGCCTGATCCAGGTGAGTCAAATTTTAAACCAACATAAAAGAGTATGGAAAATATCAGTGTAAATTGTCTTGATTATAACTCCGGACACATCTGTGTTTGAAATTTGTGAGCTTTTCATCCCAAATTCCATTGAAATCATTAGCACAAATGAACAGACACTCTACCCATCTTTGACACCTATAAACTCTCATGATTTAAGCCAGATATTAATGACTAAATACACTGGCAGCCATTCAGTAAAATAGAGTTCACACTGTTACTTCCTTATTGCTTTGCTTACAACCGTATACTGTGAAATATATTCTGTTACCCTTAAAAGTACCCAACGTTCTGAAAGTGAGTTTATTAGTATAACTGAATATAACATTATATCACTCAAAGATAGTCAATAAATATTCTTTTCTCAGTCCACAAGATAGTTGGTCATAACGGACATGGCTGAAGTCGTCGAATTTCAAAGCTATTGTTTGCTCTAAAGAACTTTGGCATACTTCAGAAAGATAGCGCATACTCAAGCAGAACAGATACAAGTTACCCTTCTTTCAATCCAATTCATTTCTCACCAGAAGATTTTAATTGGCTCTTTGCTTATCTATCATACTCAGACATATCTACGGATATTTCCAGACCCTCCCTTAAATCAAGCTCTCTCAATTCAGGTCAGACTTGTTTTAGATGGACAGTAAACGTCTTCCTTCATTGTTCCAATAGCGTGCATCAGTCCTATCACTACGATGATGTGGCAGTTCTTCAAGTTCCCACACATTCCCTGCGTTCTGTGATCAATTGTCAGATTAGTGTTAAATTAGGGATCATTTTATAATTGAATTTCAAGATTTGACAACTTTTATTTGGACAAGGATGTGTGAACACTAGAAAATTGTGGGAAGAGGTCCAGGCATGCTGAAAAAGCTTGTCTGGTTCTCAGTTGAATTTGGATCAGACCCACGAGTACATCTGAAGTTGAATAGCTGCTCATTATTCTTTTGAACAGACTGCAGCTAAAATTTGCTTTCCATCACTGCTTTCTTTTCTCATTGGTTTCTTCTTCTCCTTGCTACAATGCATTGGTCCGTAGTAGATCCAAGAAATTTCCAACTCCTAGTACCTAATTCAATTGAAAATGGATTGTGTGACCATAAGTATCAGGTTGTTCAAGTACAGATGAAAATATATGTTAAAAACTACTGCTGATATTGGAAGTCTGAAATAAATTGGGAAATGTGGAGAATGTTCAGCAGGCAGGCAGCATCTCTGGGGAGAGATGTTGAATTAGCATTTCAGGTTGAGGAATTTTTGATAGAGCCCTACTTAAATACTGAACATCACAGTTGGACTGAAATTTGTTTCTGCCTACATGCATACTTTGGAGAAGGATAGCAATAGGAGTAGGGATTTGAGCTAATGTTCTCCCAACTAAAACAGACCGTGTTCAGAGAATGTCATCCCTCGATGGAGTGCAGCCATTCCTTGAGTAAACCTGCTGGCCCATTTGCTTTAAATAAGCGTACAACTTTTTAAACATTTTATTGTTCTTCTCTATTCCTAACTCAGTGGCTGTGTGGTATAATTACAACAGCCTTTCACTCAATGTCAATAAGATCAAGGAACTGATTGTAGATGTCATGAACCAGTCCTCATCGGAGGATCAGAAGTGGAGAGGGTCAGTAACTTTAAATTTCTGGGTGTCACTATCTCAGAGGACTTGTCCTGACCTGTTAGATAAATATTATTGCAAAGAAAGAACAACAGCACCTTTACTTCCTCAGGAGTCTGCAGAGGTTTGGCATGTCATCAAAAGCCTTGGCAAACCAGTGGAAAGTGTGCTGAATGATTGCATTATGGCCTGGTTTGGCAACACCAATGCCTTTGAATGGAAATCCCTACAAAAGGTACTGGATTCAGCCCAGTACGTCGTGGGTAAAATTCTCCCAACCATTGAGCACATCTACATGAAACACTGCTGTGGAAATGCAGCATCCACCATCAAAGGCCCTCGCCACCCAGGCCATGCTCTTTTCTCACTGCTGCCATCAAGTAGAAGGTGAACATGCCTCGGGACTCACACCACCAGGTTCAAGAACAGTTATTACTTCTCAACCATCAGGCTCTTAAACAAAAGGGGATAGCTACACCCATTTAAGGACTCTGTTATTTTGTTATTTCATGCTCATTATTTATTGCTATTTATTTATATCTGCATTTGTACAGTTTATTTACAGTCAACAGTTCCTAATATTACTGTTCTATAGATTTGCTAAATATGCTCCAGAAAAAAAATCTCAGGGTTGTATGTGGTGACAGGTATGTACTCTGATAATAAATTTTACTTTTAACTTGTAACGACTGCATCTTCACAAAGAAATGTCTACAGGGATATCATTCTCAATTGTGTGCCTGCAACTAATACTGCCTCATTGCTGAAAGAACTTTGGAACTATTAGGTAATGTTGTTTATCAACTTGATTCCCTTCTGTTCTCCTCAGCTGCCAATCAACAACTGAAGGCAAGAAGCTCAGAGAGCAACTTTGGATACAGCAGAATTAATGGTCCCTTAGTAGGCGATCTGACTGTTCTGTTCTTTCAAGTTTTCGAAGCAGAATATTAACTCAGCAGGCTGCAGTAGTTGGGCCTGGATCCAGCAAACAAAGACAAAACTATCTGATCATCTTGCTTTTGCTTCACAGGTATCCCTTCTCCTTCCAAAAGACATTTACTCTTCATAAATAGTTTTTGAGCAGAAAAAAATGACTAAGGTTTTTGGGGAAGATGACAAGTCATTGGTTTGAGTGTAGCTGTACGCTGAGAAGAACCCAGCAGATAATTCTTCATGATTACAAGATGCTGATTCATATTCATTCATGGTATGTGAGGATCATATGTGCTGCTTGATCTTGTCCCTCTGCGTAATCTTTCCCGAAACCCCTCAGCCAGAGCTCCAAATTGGGATTTTGTTCTCCGTTGCAGAATTGTGAGCAGTTCTTGACTTCCCAATGTCCTTGACCAACTGGAAAATTAACATGCTGTAAAGTATTTGACCAATGCTCATGGAAAGCTCATGTATAACGGAAGACCAGTTTTAGTTACGAACACAATATTTCAGTCAGGATTTGGGTTGGATACTTCTGCTCTTTTAGCAGTAAGTAGTTTTCTGGTTACCTGTGAGCTCATATTACGGTAGGTATTACCTGTCTCAACACTACCACAAGTCTACTTGCAATGGTGTTAAAATAGCAGCTATATTGGTGCAAAAGAAATCTATTGCTGGCAGCTGCTTTGTATCAAAATCTCAACAGAAAGGGCTACCCTATTTTAAATGGTATTAGAAATAAAAGCCAAAATTTGAAATCAATGAAATAATCTCCAGTAGGATCCCACAGTATTAACCTGGAAAATGAACTAGTCTGTAATTGGGTTTAAGGATGTGCATGTTATTGGCAAGGCTGTCATTTATTTCCCATCCCGGAATGGGTGGATGATCCTTAACTGCATGTTGGAGTACAGAGAATAGATAGAACACCTAGTGGCATAGTATCACAGCAACAATCTTTCAACCATTATTAACAAAATAGAAGAGCTGGCCATTGATTTCAGGAAAGGGGTAGTGCACATTCTTCTGCTCACATCAAAGATGCTGACATCTACCATAGAAGAACCATTGAACACTACAGCACAGTACAGGCCCTTCAGCCCTCCATGTTGTGCCAACCCATATAATTCTTTAAAAAAAAGTACTAAACCCACACTACCCCATAACCCTCCATTTTTCTTTCATCCTTGTTCCTGTCCAAGATGCCCTTAAATACCCCTAATATTTTAGCCACCACCACCATCCCTGGCAAGTCATTCCAGGCACTCACAACCCTCTGTGTAAAAAACTTACCCCTGATGTCTCCCCTAAACTTCCCTCCCTTAATTACATATGCCCTCTGGTGTTTGCTATTGGTGCCCTGGGAAACAGGTACTGACTATCCACCCTATCTATGTCTCTCATAATCTTGTAGACCTCGATCAAGTCCCTGCTCATTCTTCTACGCTCCAAAGAGAAAAGTCCCAGCTCTGCTAACCTTGCTTTATATGACTTGTTCTCCAAACCAGGCAACATCCTGGTATATCTCCTCTGCATCCTCTCCATAGCTTCCACATCCTTCCTATAATGAGGTAACCAGAATTGAAAACAATACTCTAAGTGCAGTCTCACCAGAGATTTGTAGAGTTGCAACATGACCTCTCTACTCTCGAACTCAATCCCCCTGTTAATGAAGCCTAGCAACCCATAGGCCTTCTTAACTACCCTATCAACCTGTTCAGAGACCTTGAGTGATGTATGGATTTGAACCCCAAGGTCCCTTTGTTCATCCACACTCTTAAGTTACTGACCAGTAATCCTGTACTCAGTCTTCTGGTTTGTCCTTCCAAAATGCATCACCTCACACTTGTCTGGATTGAACTCCATCTGCCATTTTTCTGCCCAACTCTGCAATGTGTCTATATCCTCTTGTAACCTTCGACAACCTACAGCTCCATTCACAACTCCTCCAATCTTTGTGTCATCCGCAAAGTTACTCACCCATCCTTCCACCTCTACATCCAGGTCATTTATAAAAATCACAAATAGCAGGGGTCCCAGGACAGATCCCTGCAGCACTCCACTAGTCACCGACCTCCAGGCAGAATACTTTCCTTCCACAACTACCCTCTGCTTTCTTCCTTTAAGCCAATTTTTTATCCAAACAGCCAAGGTTCCACTTATCCCATGCCTCATGACTTTCTGGATGAGTCTCTCATGAGGGACCTTGTCAAATGCTTTGCTAAAGTCCATGTAGACCACATCCACTGCTCTACCCTCATCATAAACATCATCAATAATACGTCCTGGTTTAAAAATATAGATGCCATGGAAAAGAATGTGCACCATTCCCTCTATATCCTCAGGAGGCTAGAGAAATTTGGCATGCTCTCTTTGACCCTCACCAACTTTCATAGATATACCTCAGAAAGCATCCTGTCTGGGTGCTTCATGGTTTAGTACGACAACTGCTCTACTCAAAACCATGAGAATCTGCAGACAACATTAGGGAAACCAGCCTCCTCTCTCTGTAGAATACTGTCTACACTTCTCACTATCTAGGTAAAGCAACTAATATAATCAAAGACCACACTTACACCAGACACACCACCAGGTTCAAGGACAGCTGCTATTATAAGGCTACTGAACAATCCCTAGAATGATAAGATAGAATTTTGACTCCACAATCTAACTCAATATCACCTTACTTTCTGCTTGCACTGCACTTTTCTTTGTTACTGTAACACTTTGTTCAGCAATTTTTCCCTTGTACTACTTCAAAGCACTGATATGATGAAATGATCTGTATCAATGCAATGCAAAACAAAGTTTTTCACTGTACCTTGGTAGATGTGAATATAGTAAGCCCAGTTAGCAATTTACTCAGAATGAAACTACTCCTGGGATATTCTCAGGTTGGCAATATTATGATTCAGATGAAAGATTAATCCAGCTTTGAAAGGTCTGTATCTGGATGGGGTGATGCTTGTGGAGGTGTCTCCCTGTGTCTATTGTCTTTGCCCTTTGAAGTTGTAGAAGATATGGACTTGGCAAACACTGAGTTTCAGCATTGTGTTCTGCAGATGCTTCTCACCACAGCCACAGTACTCTAAAAATGGAAGACATGAAGAGCAATGAAAGGAGATGATCCAAATTGAGCTTGTTCCAGATGCTAGTGAAGCTTTAGGTACAGAGTGGCGAGTGGAAAGTACACTTATCAGCTCGTATTTCAGTCCTGGGTGACTATAACTCCTGGTTCCCGAGCACATGCTGCAGGCCTGCCAAAGCTGTACTTCAAGAGAAGAAAGCATTCTGAGTGGAAATCCCTCTATAGTTTCTACATTAATGATTCTAGATTCTGCATTCTGAACTCTGAGCTCTTCTTTGTTACATCTCCACTTGACCTAGTATTGGTGTTCAGAACTGGCTAATTATCTCACAACACATTCCACTTCTTCACTTCCCTCCCCTCTTCTACATTAAATCCTCTGGCTATCCTGTCTAATTTCAGCTTATGCTTTGCATCTGTTTATAAGTGCACTTCCACAAAGTGCCTTGAGATGTTTTTGTACCTTAAAGGCAATGCAAAGGAAATTTGTTGTAATGATAAGTGACTTATGTCTGCTTTGCCATCAAAATTTATTTGTAACAGAGCGATGCCTTTGAAGTGACTTTTCATATGCCAAGCAGCAGCCTTTCATACCAGGGGAAAAGCAGCCACCAATCAAATTTGGAAAAGGCCTTCTCATAGACAAATGTTCAGAAGGTATATGTTTTTATGCCTTAAGGACTCTTCCTCTTTGTCAAAGGAGATAAACAGGTTTATTTGAGGACAAGAATATTGATAAATGAAATGTCCAGTGGCTGAACTATATTACCTCATACAAATATGTCTCGCTTGCTCTGCAGAGGGAAACAATTGGTTTTGAAACATCCCAGCCATCATTATGCTGTTAGCTGCAATCCCTTCTCTGTCACATTGACACCCTGTATGTGCTACAAATACTGGCTTCATGTAGCTTGTGCATAACGTGCAGGAACTGTATGCAATTTTACAAGCATTCCACATCACTCGAACAGGCCCCACAGCTTTATTCCTTTTATCCAGCTCCTGAGGTGTCAGATAAATGGTTCCTGGGTTTTCCCCATCACCAACACAGTTTGCCCTTCTCTTTAATATCAGCTCCTCTGCAGTGCTCACCAAACAAACAAGTTTATAGTGTGAATATGCTGGAGGTAGAAGGCACTGGATACAGGGAGTTATGCTTTCACCTGCTGCATTTGCTGATGAGTTATAAAGAGAGTGTAACATAGAATCTGCATGGTCACTTACTGACCTGACTGCAAAGAGTCAGCATTAATTGAATGTTTGCTGTCTGCTTTCTTCAACATGCAGAGCCATGTCTGTTTGGTTATTTTTCACCATCATTAGTTTATGTCTCTAGTTTCCCTCAGCATTTCCAAAAATACCTCTGCAGAATTGTAAGCTGCCTTTATTGGAATGACAAGGAGAGGATTCAATTGTGGCATGTGCTCAAGAGAAGGGTCACATCAACGTCTGCTAGATCTTTCCTGCCATGATTCATTTTGCAAACACATCAGTCTTGCCTGCCAAGCCTCTCCATTATAATAACTTCCTTTTCTCCCTGCAGTTGTATTATCTTTTCCGGAGACATTGACTCTTCAGAGCTTATTGTTCTGTTTGAACTTGAATGAGCAGTCAAACCATGTGTGATCTTCAGAAATGAGGGCCACACAATTATAGAAGCACCTGTCTAGATGTAGTAACATATGATTTATCTGTGTGCTCCAGTAATTCCTTAAATGAAAACATGTACATCCTCTGTTTTTATACCTGGTCCTCCCACACCTACACACACTCTCCAAAGTTGTTGCACTATCCAGAGCCTGCAAACTTCACCAGGCTACAACTCTCCTCTATTCCTTTATTGCATCATCCCTGAAATCTTACACATTCAATTCACTCCTCATTGGTATCATTGAAGTCCAAAAATCCATTGTGAAATCTCTTTAACTCCCTCTTCTACAATAAAATTCATAAACATTTCTTTTAACGAAGTTTTACTGCAGCCATATTAGTAGTTGTGGGAAGGACGCATCTAATGACAGAGAGAAGATGACTGAGTAAATCCTTCATCATTCAGTTCTAATGACCACACAATCAAATGACTGATGTTGATTTTATGCACATTATTTATAAATATGGATCCTCAACACTTTGTTTCTGAAGAACTTCTCCTTTTATTAGAAGACGTTTGTGTCTCCTCCTCCTTTTGATTAGACTCTGTTTTCTGAGAAATAGTCACATTGCTTATTGTTTGCCTGTCTTTCATTGACCAACACATAGTTGTCAATTATAACTGTGTTTAAGAAGTGGTAACTGTTCAGTGCCAGAGTGCTGGTATTTACCTCTTGGTAACGGGAATTTCAGGAATTCTACAAGAATCCTAAAGTCAAGAACAAAATGGATGATCTCTACTGATGATTTCTGTGATTTGCTCCAACAATAATCCAAGTATGTATCCAGTAGTGAAGATAAATTTGCCAGCTTTCTAACTGTGACATTGTGGAATCTCTATGAACCAATGGCAGCTTTTGAACTCAACAGCAAAAGTAAGGTCATTCATCTAAACCAGAGTTCCCAATCTGGGTCCATGGCCCCTTTCTTAGTTGTAATGGTACATGGCATAAAGAAAGGTTGTGAACAAGTGGAGAGGAATGACTGCACAGAAGGGCAAGCAAAAATCAACTTCATTTTCTTTGATTAATTGAGCTTTTTTTGGTAGCTTAACTATTTTATTTAAAGGGGTTTGAATTGCTTTAATTATTCTCTTTAATTGTATAAATGATTCTGATTATGGAGTTGCTGTTTTTACATAGTTTTGGGAACTTCCTAAATGTTCTGATTGAGGAAGACTCTGAAAGATTTTGTGCAATCACATTTGTCTGTTCCAACCATTAAATGCGATATTGCATTATGCCGTCTCCAAACAAGCAGCAGTTCATCCCAACGCTTTTCAAATCATAGTTAGATACTTCAACTAGGCTTGCTTGAAGAAAACTCTGCCTAATTGCTATCAGCATATAACCTGTAGCAGCAGAGGTCCCAACATACCAGACCACTGTTATACACAAATAAAGCATGCCTTCCATTCTATGCCCTGACTGCATTTCAGTAAATCTGATTGTGTGGTTGTCCTTCTCCTATTTGCATAAAGATAGAAGCTAACAGAAGCTAAAGAGCAAAGCTGCAGAGGTTAGGATAACAAAGAGGTGGTTGTGGGAAGCAGAAGAGCAGCTACAGGATTCTTTAGAATCTGTAGACTGGGTCGTATTCAAGGACTTAACTAGGGATCTGAATGAATACACCATGGTTGTAACAGACTTTATTAAAACAACTTTAGATGAGTGTGTCTTACAAAATCATTCGGAGTTTTCCCCAATCAGAAGCCCTGAATGAACCATGAAATCCACAATCTGCTGAGAGCCAGATCAGAGGCATTCAAGTCTGGTGACCAAGAGGTCTAGGTACAATCTCTGAAAAGCTATCTCACAGGCGAATTGGCATTTAGGGACCAAACTTAAATCAACGAAAGATGCTCGACTGTTGTGGCAGGGCTCAAATACTATCACTTCTTATAAAGTTAAAATTAAGTGACAAAGGAGATAGCAGGGCTTTGCTTTCAGATGAGCTTAATGTTTTCTATGCTTGATTTCACAGTAGGTACATGGAGGAGCCATCACAAAGTCCCACATCCCCCGAGGATCTATGATTTGAGTCTCTGAAGCCATATGCAAGCAGACTTCAGGTGGGTGAACTCACAAGAAACATCTGGCCCCAGACAGGGTACCTAGGCAGGTACTAAAGATCTGTGCTAATCAACTGGCTGGAGTGTTCACTGAGATGATTACTCTCTCATTTTGGCAGTGTGTGGTACCCACATACTTCAAGCAAGCTTCAATTATATCAGTGCAGAAGAAGAGTATGGTGTTCTACCTCTATGAATATTGTCCAGGAGCACTTATATCTACAGTGATGAAATGTTTTGGGAGGTTGGTGATGAAGCATTTCAAGTCCTGCCTGAGAAGTGACTTAGATCCACTCCAATTTGCATGCCAGTACAATAGGTCCACAGCAGATACCATCCAATTGGCTCTTCAGTCAACCTGAATCATGCATCATCATTATCGACTACAGCTCAGCATTCAATGCCATCATCCCCTCAAAACCTATCGATAAACTCCAAGACCTTAGCCTGATACTTCCTTGAGCAATTAGATCCTCAATGTCCTCACTTGTAGACCCCAGTCAGTTTGGACTGGCAACATCTTCTCCTGCACCTCTATCAGTACATGTGCACCAGAAGGCTGTCTGCTTAGTCCTCTGCTCTACTCACTTTACACTTATGACAATGTAGCTAAGAACAGCTCCAAAGCCATATTCAAGTCTGCTGAGAACACCACTGGCGTATGTCGGATCAAAGGTAGTGAAGATTCAGCATATAGGAGGGAGACTGAAAAACCAGCTGAATGGTGTCATAACCTCTTACTCAATGTCAGCAAGACCAAGAAACTGATTATAGACTTCCGGAGAATTAAACCAGAGGTCCATGAACCAGTCCTCATTGGAGGATCAGAGATGGAACAGGTTAGCAATTTTAAATTCTTTGGTATTATTTCAGAGGACCTATCCTGGTCCCAGCTCACATGAAAATGAATCTCAGGGTTGTATATGTTGACATATGTGTACTTTGATAATAAAATTTACTTCAAAATTTGAAGACACTCAGAAAATTTCTAAATCTTTTTGCAGTTGCAGAAGCAATGTTGTCAACATTCAAGGCTCCAGAAAGTTCAGCCCATGTTCATTGTTGCAGTCAGCAGAGAGTTTGGTAATTGGTAGCATATGCTGACTCTCTCCTTCTCCTTCTCCTTCTGTTGCTCGATGTTAATTTTTATCTTAAAGCGATCCCATGAGTTGCCTTGGGATGCTTTGGATCAACAGTTTTAAGAAGCTTTGAAGTGATCAGCTTAACCCAAGGATTCACCATGTGACCTAATGATAATAGATAGCAAACTATAAAACTAATTATAGAATCAGAGAAGTACAGCACAGAAGCAGGCCCTTTGGCCTAACTAGTCCTTGCCAAATCCATTTAAACTGTCTACTCCCAATGACCTCTATCAGGACCATAGCCCTCCATAAATCTACTAAGCACGTACCTACCCAAATTTCCCTTAAACTTTGAAATCGAACTCACATGGACCACTTGTACTGGCAGCTCATTTTACACTCTCATGACCCTCTGAGTGAAAAAGTTTCCCTCATGTTTCCCTTAAGCTTCTCACCTTTCACTCTTAAGCCATGATCTCTGAGTGGAAAAAGCCTGCTTGCATTTACCCTGTCTATACCCTTCACAATTTTGTTCACCTCTATCAACTCTCCTCTCAATCTTCTACATTCTAAAGAATACAGCCCTAACCTATTCAATCTTTCCTTATAACTTAGGTCCTCCAGACCCAGCAACGTACTTGTAAATTTTATTTGCACTCCTTCAACCGTGTTTACTTCCTTCCCATAGGTAGGTGATCAAAAATGCACTCAATACTAAGTTAAGCATCTTCAATATCTTACACAACTTCAACATAACATCCAATCTTCTGTTCTCAATACATTGATTAATGAAGGCCAATGTGCCAAAAGAGTTCTTTAAAACCCTATCTACCTGTGATGCCACTTTCAATTAATTATGTACCTATATTCCCAGATCCCTTTATTGTACAATACTCCTCAGTATCCTACTGTTCACTGAATAAGACCTACCCTGGTTGATCCCATCGAAGTGCAAAACCTCTCACTTGTCTGCATTGACTTCCATTTGCCATTTTTCAGCCCATTTTTCCAGCTGATGATACCTCTGCAAATCATGAAAGCGTTCTTCACTGTCTATTTCACCCCCTACTGTGGTGTCATCGGCAAATTTGCTGATCCAGTTAACCACATAATTATCCAGATCATTGTATAAAGAACAAGCAACAAAAACCCCGGCAATGATCCTTACAGCACACAACAGGCCTCCAGTCAGAGAGGCAACCATCTACTACCACTCTCTGACTTCTCCCAAAAAGCCAATGTCTATATTGATGAGAGGCATTGATTGTGTGGATAGTCAGAGGCTTTCTCTCAATGGCTGAAATGGCTAGCACGAGAGGGCACTGTTTTAAGGTGCTTGGAAGCAAGTACAGAGGAGATGTCGGGGGTAAGTTTTTTTTTACACAGAGAGTGGTGAGTGCATGGAATGGGCTGCCTGCAATGGTGGTGGAGGCAGATACGATAGGGTCTTTTAAGAGACTCCTGGACAGGTATATGAAGCTTAGAAAAATAGAGGGCTATGGGTAACCCTAGGTAATTTCTAAACTAAGTACATGTTCGGCACAGCATTGTGGGCCAAAGGGCCTGTATTGTGCTGTAGTTTTTCTATGTGTCTATGTTTCTAATCCAATTTATTGCCTCATCCTGAATGCCTGGCAAATGAACCTTCTTGACAAGCCTCCCATGCAGCGCCTTGTCAAATGCCTTACTAAAGTCCATGTAGACAACATCCACTATCTTGCCTTCATCTATTTTCCATCTATTATCTTCATCTATTAGCTTACTCAAAAAATTCTGTAAGATTGGTTAGCCATGACCTACCATGCACAAAGCCATTCTGACTATCCTTAATCAGTCCATGTCTATCCAAATACTTGATCCCTTAGAATGCCTTTCAATAACATTCCCACAACTGATGTCAGACTCACCAGCCTATAATTTCCTGGCTTCTGTTTATTTTTAAACAGTGGAACAACATTGGCTATCCTCCAATACCCAGGTACCTCTCCTGTCGCTAACTGTAGGTGCATTCAAACCATTAATATGAATAAGAATGTTATTAGCAAGAACAAGCATTGACATGATTTGCATTGAATGCATTGATACATAGAAGCAACGATCAGTTTTGAAATCACAAGGTGAAGCTGTGTATCAGCAAAGATTGCTCTCTATTAGAACAATAGATGAGATGTTACCCAACAGGCAACCACTCTGTCTCTCTTGTGCAGGGTCAAGCCAGGAGTAAAAGCAATTTTGGCAACTGATTTTTTAATCCTACCAACAGTCTTTGCTACAGTCTTTTAAAGAACCTATTGTAGGTTAAAGGTGTCTTATAATTTCTATTGTGTTTTAGAGTATGACTCCTGTATGCATGCAGTTTCCAGCCGGGAGTCATTGTCAGTGACAGGGAATGAACAGCTTGATCTATTTTTCTTTCCTTCTGCTGAAGTGAAGTACCAAACTCTACACTGCCACTAGACACAATGAGTTCAGCATATACAGACAACTGATCCTGGGGTCTTCACTGTATCATAAGCACTTGGCTCCACTGATGGATACACTGGGGAGACCTTCACTTGTGTGTGCACCCTTAGCTGCTTCTAATTTGTTCCACTTTGCACATATAATTTTTCTTTATCTTTTTCTCATATGTTCTCTGATCCCGATTTCAGTTCAATGCATAAGAACCTCCATTTATTTCATGTGTTCAAACTTTCTTATGATATCCCATAATACTCTGTATCATCATCATAACCTTCAAGTTCAGTTATCAAGTAAACAAACATGGTAGCCAATTGACAAACAACACAGCAAGATCCCTAAAACCAAACATGCAACATATCACCTTTTTAACCTGAGTGAGGAAAGGTCAATAATGATCAGGTGAATTTTCTGCTCTCAAAATTATTTTGGAAGATTATGGCCGTAACTCTTCTCCTCCCACTTGGTGCTCACATTGTCTCAGCTCTGTCCAAATCTCAGCTCAGTTGAAAAGTCACTAAATACAGTAGGATTCTGTCAGTGGAACCCTTAGAATTTCAGGTCAACTTCAGCAGGGTACCACTGTTGTGCCAGGAGAGGGAACCTCAAGTTATTGAGCTAAATCATGCATACACATACAGAAACCCTTGGATGGGACATCATCCAGATCTATGGATCACTACTACCTGGGACTAGCTACATGATGATCCTTGAAAGCAGCATTACAACTTGTTGACATAGCAAATTGGGATAACCGGTGATCCTACCGGGGCAGGAAGGTCAGGAGTGTGAAATGAGAGTTGAACTCACGTTACTTTTCATCAAATTTAATAACGTCCTCTCCCTGTTATTCTAATTCGAGCTAATGGAACTACTTAAACTTCAGTTACCTAAAATATGACATGGCATTGATGCAGTGTTCTCATTATTCAGAGTTTCAATGTATTGATGCAGGTGCAATAAAAAGATTACTTGCAGCAGTGTCACAGGAACATCACATCATAAAAGCAGTGTTAGAAGAAGAAAAGAAACTAAGCATAAATTAAATACAATTCTTACAAGAAAGAATACAAATCAAGCAAAATTAGAACTCTCCTTAATCTAATGGGAAATTGGGATCGTATAATGTTTCTCCTCATGGACAGCCACTCCTCAGCAACTACATAACAGATTAGTTTTTCTTTTTGAAAATAATTCTCTGTTCTGTGCAGAATAGTTTACATCTCCATATAAATGGCAGGGAAGATTTCCCATGGGTTCATTTATTGAAGCCATGATAGAGTTATCTATATAGGAGTTCACCATTGTTTGTCCTTTGTATAGTGATACAATTTAAGAGAAATATGTCCTGTCAGATGTGCCTAAGGTATTGTATTACCAAGCGTAATGCACTGTGTCTTGTGTCCTCACTGATTTGGGTCTGTACATTATCCAACTTGTCAGGTGTATCATTAGCAATAAAGAGCAACGCAACTTTCTGACTCAGTGCCCACTGCTTGATTTATCCTTATTGAGGCCCTGTACTATCCAGTGATCTGAAGCATCAATTAAAATAAACCACAGGTTAGAACTTTATCCCAGGTGCAGTAATTATTGGTTGTGTTCAGTCAACGCATGAATTGAACACCTTGGCCGGAAGTTCTAATTATAACACTTGAAAACTGGCACTGTTCAGAGTATACTGCCTAATTTTGTTTATTTTTCCCATGTCAAAGCACCTGACTGGAAAGATAAAGAGGCCCTTAAGCTTTGAGCTGAGCAATATTGTGATATGTAGATCATATGGAAGGAGTCAGCAGTCTTTTATCTTTAGTCCAAGCTGAATCCAAACAGACGAAACCCTCTCCCTCTTTGACCTAAAAACTGTAAAATAACACAGGAGACAAAGAACTAGACTGTTGCCAAGCTCCATTGGACAAGATTTTACAAGACCATCTAATTTGATTTCAAAACTACCTAGAGTTTTAACAACATCTAAAAATCCTCCAAGTGCATAATAGTATAGAAAAACAAAATATGACGGGGGTAAAATAAAGAGGCCAAGAACTGTAGTTCAAATAGTGGTCAAAGAGACAAGTCTTTGATATGACCTTAAAGGTAAAAGGAAGAGGAGCTTGCCGATATAACAAACATCAGGACTACCATTGCTTGGTGTGGTGGAGAAAGGAACCTCAAGTGTTCATAAATATCAGAATGGGTTATTTAAAAATGCCTGGTGATTGTAGGCTTGAAAGTCATAGGTATGGCAGGAAGAGAACATAGAGGATGGCAATACACAGATAACAACTTTGAATCTAAGGTAGTCAAAGACCTGAAAATGGTTACAGACATGTATAGCTTGGGATAAAATAGATGGAGGTAATGAAAGAATATTCAGGATAGAATGAAGTTTCTTCAAGTGGATGAGAGTAGCTGCTCAGGATGTGGCAGTGACATGATTAAGAGTTATATTCCCGGTGGGTGGACATGGTTGATGCTACAGATATGAAGTCTGGAGCCAAATAGGATATCAAGGCTTTTGATTGATTGATGGCATCTTGATACAATAGTCAGGGAGGGTGGTGAAGGCTGTCAGAGTATGGAACTCCCGGTGAGGTGGGAAATGGTGACTATAGTTTTCCCATTAGTTACCTGAAGAAGATTACAGCTCATCCAGGGAAGGTTGTCAGGAAAGTTGTATGACAACAGAGAAACAGTGGAGAACTGACACCAGTGCTGCCAAATGCCTCTCTGCAGTAATGAAGCCAGGTAGAGGTTAGTTTCTAATCATGGAATTGAAGATATTTTAGCATTTACCAGCATGGAATTTCAATCCTAGATTGATGTTTTTCTTGCTCTAATCCTAATGAAGAAGGTTGGCCTTCCTTACAATTTCCAAGAATTTCTTGACCTTTAAAAAACATCATGTTGAAATTCCCTGGATGCTTAACAGCTGCCTGACAGTGGAATTAACCTTATATTTTCTCGTTTGCCTGGCTGGAACTTTGTTTTCTTATCTTAGCACAAAAATGAACACAGTTTACAAGATACATCTCCTGTGTTTATCTACCCAAAGTTTAAAACGTTCATTCTTCTCTTCCTCTGATAATCTATTGCTATCATTTTATTCAGTCATCCACCAGATTCACAAGCCTATGGACCAGAAAATGGTATATAGTGTGAGTTAACTAAAGCATTGCAGTCTTATCTTTGGGCTTTGCTGCTATTTGAACACAACATTTCTTTAGGGATCTTAAGAATGTAGAACTGTCCCTTAAGTCATTTCACCAGCATAAAGCTTAATAAAGTTAAGCAATAAATTCTGAGTGAAGGCTGTTGAAGTTGGCAACAAGTACTGGCTAGAGGCATTTTTGTAAAGTTGATTGATGATAATGGTGAGAATATCAATGGATAGAGTTGCTCTTTTAAAGAGGGATGGGCTTGTTGAGTCTTGCATCCATTTCTAATTCACATCAACGTTCACCTTTTATCTCACCTTGGTGACTGGATACACAAACACGCTGTTCAAGAAATGAACAACAAATGAAGTCTGTTCAGATTCTGAAGTGATGGAGACTTCTTGATGAATAACAGAGCTTATTTTCACTGTCATCCTCTTCTTGCTGTTCTTTTAGGTAGCAACCATGGAAATCCTAAAAGTGGATAAAGCACAATCCCATAATTTCATCCAAAATATTGGACAAAGGTTTACATAGTGAAAGCCTTTAAAGAATTAAAAGAAAAAAGGAACTAAATGTAAAACCAGTTACTGTAACTCTCTTTTGCACAGCAGTGTTTGTACCTGGCACTTACCAGTTTACTTTGCACCATTGCCTATCATCTATTATCAAACAATTCACCATAATTGAGTACTGTCAGAAAGGTCCAAGTAGTTGAATAGAAGATGATAATGTATATCTTCACTGATCATACATATTGATTACTTGACTTGTCAGGATCATAATTTCAAATACCAACAACCTTTGTACCAATGATATTCATAGTTAGAGGGAGAATTGTAATAGGTATACTACACTAGATGTTAATCTGAAAATTCTTGTACATTTCCTCTGACCGACTGAGCAACATAAACTCAAGCACACTGACAAAAGGTTAAAAAAACCTTTAGACCAGCATTAAGTGATTGGATATCTGATGGATATTTTGGCCTCGCAAACCTAATTCTTCTGTAAAATTGAATACTGCATCATCACCTTGCAACTGAACCTGATTTAGGTGCTGACCGCCTTTACTCTGAGAACATCATGCAAGCATTTCTGCGTGAAATAGAGTCAATCTAATTGAAGGCAAGAAGGGTGATAGAGAACGCCGCACAGTGGATGAGACTTTGGTACCTGTACCGACTTAGTGAACACCTGCAGTGCCTGCTAAACCGGGTAAGTCTTCATCAGGGTGGGCTTCACACAGCTGTGGAAATGGCAAAAGTCTATCATTGTCAGAGAAAGTATTACAGATGAATCTCGAGTCTGAAGATCAAGAGGTGAAGTCTATAGAAAATCAGGAGAAAGAAAAAGATTTTTTTCTAGGAGAATGAATAATGCACCATCCCAGTTAAGGTTCCAAATCTTATTTTTCTTACAGGCAGAGCAAGTAAGTACCTTTCTAAATGAATAGTGTCTTTCCTTAAAAAGACTTATACTACTATATATGATGCACTTTCCTGCTCTACAGCTATAAACAGTGGGGTGAAATTCACCCTGACAAACTTTGCATTCCATAATATTCTAGTGTGGGGATTCTTATTCCTGTTGAGACTATGCCATCTCCTGCCAAGATCTTCTTATAGTAGGACTGTTGGGACTTCTGAATGCTAGCACACTGGACCTTCCTACTGGCTTTAATACCCCTGGTCATGAGTGGCATGTCTGTTTGTGTGAATCTGGTTCCCTGTAGTCACTTTGTTCACCACAGCAGCCAAAATATTTATTGTTGCCATGTCTTTAACTCTCTTGCCTGAATATCTACAGCAAATTGTTGGAAAATGTGCTCAACTGAATGTGATACTTTTGGAAATAGTAAAAGTCCTATTTTAGCATTTGTTTTGAGCAGAAACTTTGCACATTTTACTTGGAGTATTGCAAGCCTTTCCGATCACCCAGTTGCAGGAGGGACATGGAGACAGCAGAGTGGGTGCAGAAGACAACATATTTACCAGGGTGCTTCCTGGATTTGAGTGTATAAGCTATAAGGAAAGGCTAGGCAAACTTAGGTTGTCCTCCTTGGAGCATTGGTGGCTAAATGGGGATCTGATACAGGTTTTTCTATTAATTATTAGAGGTGTAGATAGGGTAGACAGTCAGAGTTGTTTCTTCAGGATAGAATTGTTAAATACCAGAGGAGATACTTTTTGGGTTAGAGGGTGAAGTTTCAAGGTAATGTTTTTATATACACAGAGGGTGGTACAGATCTGGAATAGTTCACAAGAGTTAGTAGTGAAATCAGGCAGTTTGGTAGAGTTTAAGAGGCCTTTATATAGTCACATTAATATGAATAGACTGGATGGCTATAGAAGATACACAGTAGGAAGACATCCAGTAGAAATTGGCAGCAGGATCAGCACAATATTATGGGCTGAATTGCCTTTCCAATTGTATACATTTCCATGCTCTGTGTTCACAGTTCTAAACAATGGTTTAAACATTGTCAATGGGTAAGTTTG
This sequence comes from Hypanus sabinus, assembly GCF_030144855.1. Lineage (NCBI taxonomy): Eukaryota > Metazoa > Chordata > Chondrichthyes > Myliobatiformes > Dasyatidae > Hypanus > Hypanus sabinus. The sequence goes on along the minus strand of NC_082721.1, from coordinate 40,909,607 downwards.
AAATTGTTTCTCTTTGGGAACAAGAGTTGTCTTCAGTGGAAATGTACCAGAATTCTATTTTTGGAGAAGATGTTTCTGAAGCTGAAAGATCTGTTGGTAGGTAAGTTACATGGAATCAGAAACAGATTTAATGTCAGCAGCATTTGCTGTGAAATTTGTTGTTTTGCAGTAGCAGTACAGTGGAATACACAATAATAAAAGAAAAGAAGAAATATACTAAAGTAAATAAATAAGTAGTGCAAAAAAAGAGCCAAGAATATTCAGGTAATACTCATGGGTTGGTTCATTGTCCATTGAGAAATCTGATAGCAGAGGGGAAGAAGCTGTTCCTTCAATGTGGAGTGTGTGCCTTAAGGCTCTAGTACCTCCTTCTTGATGGTAGCAATGAGAAGAGGGGCTGTTATGGGTGATGGGGTCCTTAAGATTAGATGCCATTTTATTTGAAATGTCACCTTTTGAAGATGTCCCAATGCTGGGGAAGCTAGTGCTCATGATGGAGCTGACTGTATTTGTAACTTTCTGTGACATTTTCCCAATCCTGTGCAAATGCCTCTCCATACCAGGTGATGATATCAGACTGCTCTCCATGGTACATCTGTAGAAATTTGTGGGAGTCTTTGGCATGTAGCTAGATGATCTACACCCCAGGGTTGATGAGTTTGTAGTTAGTAGTGATCTTTCAAGAAGTACTAAATTCTGGAATGGGTCCAAAGGACTGCAAATGTGACTCCACTTTTTAAGAAGGGAGGGAGGTAAAAGACAGGAAAACATAGGCCAGTTAACATTTGGTTAACAAGGCAAGAGACCATAGTATTACAGGAAAGATACTAGCACAGAGAAATGATAGGCTGACTGGCATGAAGCAAAGAGTGGGAGTAAAGGGGGGCCTTTTTTGCTTAGCTCCTGGTGCTGTGTTCTACTGGGATTGATGTTGGCAGAATTGATGGCTTTGTGGCCAAGTTTGCAGATATACAAAGATAGATGGAGGGGCAGGTCATGCTGTAGAAGCAGGGTGTCTCCAGAAGGCCTAAGACAAATTGGAAGAATGGGCAAAGATGTGGCAGGTGGGACATAGTGTAGGGAACTGTATGAAGGAGTAAATAAATAAAGGACTATTTTCTAAATAGGGAGCAAATTCAGAAATCAGAAGTGCAAAGGGACTTGAAAGTCCTCATGCAGAATTTCTTAAAGGTTAGTTTGCAGTTGAGTTAGTAGTAAGGAAGGCAAATGCAATGCTATCACTCATTTCAAGAGGACTAGGATATAAAAGCAATGCTGCTTTATAAGGCTTTGGGCAGACTGCACAGAGTATCATAAGCAGTTTTGGATCACTTGTCTAAGAAGAGATGTGATGGCATTGGAGATAGTATAGAGGAGGCTCACAAGGATTATCCAGGAATGGAAGGGTTAATAAATGAGTAGTCTTTGAAGGCTCTGGGACTGTACTCACTGGAGTTTAGATGAATGAGGGTGGATCAAATTGAAACCTATCAATGTGGAGAGCATGTTCCCTATAGTGAGGGTTTCTAGAACCAGAGGCCACACCCTCAGGATAGAAGGATGTCCTTTTAGATTAGACTAGGGGAGGAATTACTTTAGGCAGAAGGTGGTAAATCCATGGAATTCATTGCCACAGATGGCTGTGGAGGTTGTCATTGGTATAATTAAAGAAATTGATAAGTTCTTGATTAGTAAAGATGTCAAAGATGGCAGGTGTGGAGTCGAGAGGGATAATGAATCAGCCATTGTGGAATGGCAGAGCAGACTTAATGGGCTGAATGGTCTAATTCTGCTCCTATATCTTATGGTCTTTAAGGCACTTGTTCACTTGAATTATTGCCTATCAGATTCCATTACCTGGAGCTATTTGTTCCCTCCACCTATTCCCCCTCAGCCTCTGGTCACTATTTCCACTCTTGTCTATTCTATATGCCTATCACCCCTCCTCACCTGTATCCTCCTTTCTCTTGCTCCACCAATTATCCCCATTCTTTATACTGGCTAACTTTCAACAAACTTTCAGTCTAACGAAGTGACTCAACTTAAAACATCAATTGTCCATTTCCCTCTACAGATGCTGCCTGATCCTTGAATTCCTCCTTCACTTTGTTTATTGTTCATTTTAAAACATTTCTTTATCTCTCATTGAATCTCAATTGTCCTTTGTGGACCTCTTGCTGTAAATTATCATTGAACAAATTAGAGTATAGGAATATATTAAACATACATACTTTTAAACTGGCAATGAAGATAGGGCAGTGAATTATTTTGACCATCAGATGTGGCAAAGTCATTAAGGATGTCCAGTGAATTCATGACACAACAGATTGCAAGTACTGGAAATGTCGATCAACATACACATCAGGATGAATTTCTCAGTCTGAAATGTCAACTGTTCCTTTTTCTCCATAGATGCTGCTTGACCCACTGAGTTCTTCCAGCACTTTGTGTGCGTTTATCCAAATGAATTCATGACTGCATTAGTTGGCAAGTCTGAGGAACACCTAATCAATTGCATCAAGTCCAGTGTGTAGAAACTGAACATGAGGAAATAGAAAATTCTGCTTGCAAGTTTTTCTTGAATAAAGTTCATAACTTGAAACTTTTGAAATGGAAGTTTGAGCAGATTGATAGTAGAGTATCAGATTTAAACACATAAAACGCTGGAGGAAATCAATAGATCAGGCATCGTCTATGGAGATGAATAAAGAGTTGGCATATCAGGCCAAGACCATTCATCAGACTCAGCTAAAATATTGGCTCTTTATTGCTTTCCATAGGTGCTGCCTGACCTTTTGAATTCCTCCAGCATTTTGTATGTGTTATTCTGGATGTCCAGCACCTGCAGAATCTCTTGTGTTTAGGAGTTTCAGATTTGGTTATTTCCACAGTTACAATAAAGCTGATGAGATCTTCCACTCATATTCCTTGAACTGTGTAATATTGTCAGAGGCAGAGTATGAAGATACATAATGAGACACTATACTGAGGCAATAAATAAAAATAATAGAATGAGATACTTGGAAGATGGTAGCAAACTTATTTGCACAATCAGTCCCACTTAACAAATAGAAAATCTGCAAAAAGGTAAAACCAGATAAAACCAGAAAATATTGGAAACACTCAGTCAGTCAGATGGCAACTGTGGGAAGAGGAAGAGTTAATACCTCAGGTTGCAGGCTCTTGGTCATTTCTTAGCTAGCTCTTGGTTAGGAACCCGTCACAGTATTGGTTGGGGACCTTATGTTGCAGGGTACATTAATCTGTGATATATCAAATGGCAAAGTAAAATCCAAGTTACTGAAAGCTCTAGTTCTATCTCTTGAACATGCATCTCATAGAGTAATATTTTACCTTCTCCACAATCTCCTCAACTTACCCTGATAATACAACTTGTGTAACAGGTAGTTGCTTGGTTAGGTTTGAACTAGGGTTGCTATGGTGAAGCTCCTTTCCTTATGGTGAACCGTCGGGGTGACTTAGACAAGGTGGATACAAATGGAGAGGAGACTAGAGATAAAGATGAACAAAGAATCCTCATTTGGGGATTAGTTTGAAGAGAACACAGGCTAGAACTCAGGAATTACTACATACAGGACAGGCAAACTCAAGACAGAAAAGACAACCAAAACAGAGGGAACTTTAATAAAGGAACAAAACAAGACACAGATATACTGATAACTAAAACAAGACACAGGTGAAAATAATCAACTAATAATAAAAGGAAGAGCATCAGAACCTGGAGGACTCCAGCATCTCCTTTTGATCAGACTGGTATGACAATTTACCTATAGATTTAGGGTAATTTACTGTGGCCAGTTGGTGGGAGGAAGCCAGAGCATGTGGACGCAGCCTTAGTGGATAGCTGATAAAGAAGACATATGTACAAAAAGTTGACTTTCATTCCTTGGGATGGAGTATTAAAGATGGCAAGTCACGCTAAAGCTGTATAAAACTTTGGTTAAGCTGCATTTGGAAGACTGCTTGCAGTTCTAGTTTCTGCATTGTAGGAAGGATGTGGGGACTATGGAGAAAGTACAGAAGATGCTTATCAGGATGCTGACTGGATTAGACTATATTAGCTATATGGGGAACTTGGACACTTGCGTTGTTAATCTGGAGCGCTGGAGGCTGAGGGGACAACTTGTCAGACATATAAAGTCTTGAGAGGCTTCCCAGGTTGGCATATAAGTTGAGAAGGTGAAAGTTTAAAGGAGATCTAAAAGTCCTTTACAAAGCAGAATAGGTAGACAAATGAAGAGTGTTGTCTTCCACAGTGGGTGAGAAATGGGGCTCACATTTATAGTGGATGGTTATGTGAATAAACCAACTCTGTTGGGAAAGATTAGCTAAAAGAATTGAGATTGGATCGGGAAAATATATTTTGCATAGCTATAACACAATCTTTGCCTGCTTGAGAAAGTCTTCAGAAAGTCAAAGAGTCAAAGAGTTCATAGAAAAAATCGGCCCTTCAGCCCATCTAATCCATGCTGAAACATTTAAACTGCCTACTCCCATCGACCAGGACCATGGCCATCCATGTACCGATTCAAACTTCTCTGAAACATTGAAATCAAGCTTGCATGCACCACTAGCACTGGCTGCTCGTTCTACATTCTCATGATCCCCTGAATGAAGGAGCTTTCCCTCATGCTCCTCTTAAACTTTTCACCTTTCACCCTTAACCCATGACTTCTTGTTGTAGTCCCACACAAACTCTTCATTGAAAAGAATCATGGATTCCTCATTAACATGAACCTTATTACATCTGATCTTAGAGTCACAGTAATGGCACAGCATCATGGAGAGATACAGCACGGAAAGAGGCCATTGATCCACCAAGTAGGGTTAACCATCAACCACCCATTTTATACTAATCCCACATTAATCTTACATCGGGATTGAAAGGGCATATGTGTCATAGAACAGGTATTTATTATACACCAGGAGTGAAATGGTATCAGTTAGAAACACAGAAACGTAGAAAACCTACAGTACAATACAGGCCCATCGGCCCACAAAGCTGTGCTGAATATGTCCCTAACTTAGAACTACCTAGGCTTACCCATAGCTCTCTATTTTTCTAAGCTCCACGTATCCATCCAGGAGTCCCTTAAAATATCCTATCATTTCCGCCCCCACCACCGCAGCCCATTCCATGCACTCACCACTCTCTACGTAAAAAACTTATCCCTGACATCTTCTCTGTACCTGCGTTAAGCAAGCGCCTGTGTGCTGAGATTTAATAAATGAAGATAGACCAGAATTCTTGAATCAATGGTGATGTACCTGAGCTACAAAATATTACAAAAACTTTTATGTAACTGCTGATTCTATGATACCACTGAAGTGATGGAACACAATTTCTGCTGATCCTTTCCAGCTGCTGTGCTGTCACAGCTGAAGCAACTTATTTTAAGTTAAAAGCTCCCTAACTGTTTTCAGCTGTAATTGCAGTTTGATCTAGCATCAACACACTCACTCTCCCTACATTCCTGGCAGGATAAACAGGACTTGGGCCAGAACTAGCCCCTCCTTACAACCTGGGTCTAGTATTTTGCGTCAGTCATACATTTTTCTTTGATACAATTTCAATCCTTTATGCAATTACACTTGAATTGTATTTAATCTGTGAAGGATGCCATTTCCTTACTTTTTACCCCTTGCTCCTTTGATGGCATAATCTTGGTTTTGTAACCTGTTGTAAAAGCCAGAGTTAACCCAGTCCACAGTCCTGAAGAAATGTCATTTTATTAACAAATCAAAGTGGTGTTATGATGTATTGGTCAGCATTTTTGAAGAGTTAGCTGTAGGTTGCATCCCAACAATCAATAACCATGGTAGCAAAGCGGTTAGTGCGACATTATTACAGCTCAGTGCATCAGAGTTTAGAATTCAATTCCAACACCATCTGTAAGGAGTTTGTATGTCCTCCCCATGAAAGCATGGATTTCCTCCAAGTGCTTCAGTTTCTTCCCACATTCCCAAGACGTATCGGTTAATAGGTTGATTGGTCATTGTCAGCTGTCCTGCAATTAGGCTAGTTAGGTTGGTGGGCGGTACAGCTCATTGTCCTGCAATTAGGCTAGTTAGGTCATTGGGCTGGAAGAGCTTTTTCCATGCTACATCTCTGAAATAAAGAATCCTTGCACTTTTGGAGATGACTTCAGACCTTTTGAATCTGAGGTTGTTACTGTCTTGTGAACTTCTTGCAGATAAACAAAGCAATGAGGATTCAGAGAGAAAAGCAAATGATTACTTTCAGCCTCTGACTCTCTTCTGTCACAGTTCCAACATTATGAATCTGCTTGGCTCACTCATGTCCAACTTGGATATTAAGTTTTCGTCAATTTTTGGGCATGTACGTCACAGCTTCCTTAATTGTACAGTTCTGTGGCCCTGTTAATGTAGGTATAATTAGTCACGATCTTCTTGGTGGTTGCCAATTGTGCTTTAGTTGCAAAGAAAGGGACTTATCCAGGTCTGTAGGCTGATAATATTGGGTACCAAACTGAGAACATCATTGGAGGCAGAGAGTCAGTTTCTAGGTGTGTTGCATGACTTTACCTGACCTCACAACAAAAGCAAGTCTCTCTTTTCTCCCATCAGGCTGAGAGAATGCATCACCAGGCACAAGGACAGCTTCTGGCCCCTGTTATACGATTGTTAAGTCACTCCATAGTATAAATCAGACTCTTGACCTGACAATCTACTCATTATAATTTTGTACCTTATTGTTTACCTGCACTGCCCTTCCTCCGTAGCTGTTACAACTTAATTCTGCATTGTTTTTGTTTTACCTTGTACTACCTCAGAGCACTGTGTAGTGACCTGAGCTATATGAACAAAATGCAAGATAAGCTTTTCATTGTATCTTGATACGTGTGAAAATAATAAAACAGTTCCAATTTCAACTTCACTTCTTCAATATCAAAGAAAGACAGACCATTGCAGCAAGGCAATGATCAGCAAAAGTCATCTACTCCGCAAAGAGGGAAGCCTTAGCAATAGGAATAATTGATGATTTACAACACTGAATGTACGGTGTGTTTCTTCTAACCACATTGTTGGACAATGGCTGGCCAATCATCAAGTCACCAAGAGAAGACTAATACCAGTCGTACTGACTGAACACAGCACAGGTCATTATTGCTCAGGCAACAAAGGAAGTGTTGCAATCATGGTTGAAGGAACACAATTTCATCAGCTATTTCTGTGGAGACCATTCAAGCTGGTCACTGACAACAAGATTTTGTTGTCCTTATGGAACTGAAATCTGCATTCCCAGAAATCCATTTAATTAGAACCATTCTGCTCAGAGTCTACAAACCTGGGACTGTTAAATTTTCAAATATGCTAAATTAGTTCATTTTTGCGAAGGGTATGCAGTGTAGCATGTATTATTGCATACTAATAATAAATACTACTTTACGTTTGGTAGCTCTCTAAGGATTGTGACATGTGACACATCTCTCTGCGTTGTAGCAATGTTTGTAGAAGGTTCCGGGTTGTAGAGGGAGGAAAGAGACGAGATTGTTGGTGCCTTGGTGTCCTCTCTAGCACAGGGAAGGTTCCTGTGGAGGACTTACAAGTGGCTGATGTTGTGCTTCTATTTAAGAAGGGAAGAAGGGAAAATCTCGGAAACTATAGACCAGTGAGTCTCACATCAGTTGTAGGGAAAGTGCTGGAGAAAATTCATAGGGATAGGATATATGAGCACTTGGAAACACATGTGGCCTAATTAAGGAGAGCCGGCATTGACTTGTGTGGGGCTAGTACAAAACACACCCAACCATACCAGCTCCCAGAGTATGGATAGCTGGTGTGCCCCTTTAAGGATTCAGTACCATCACACTAATAGGCAATCATGTTTTGGTGCCAAGAATTGAATATTTAAAGAGCACCTGAACAGAGCATTCATGCTCAATCATAAACTCAACTAGCGATATCACTTCACGTTTGTTTTGTGCTCAGTTCTCAATCCAGTTTCATACCGTGTCTTGATCTTTGCTTCAGATACTCCAGCACCTGGGTCCATACCATCTTCTTCAGGGACTCTTCTCACTGTACAATTGAGCCAATATGGATCCAGTGGGGTATCAGAATCTCTTGGCAGCTGTGGCCAGCCAGAGCAAGAGGGTTTGCAGACAGAACCTGGAGATGTTCAGAATCAGAATCAGGTTTATTATCACCAGCACGTGATGTGAAATATGTTAATTTGGCAGCAGCAGTACAATGCAATGCATAATATAGAAGAGAAAAAAATAATAAATAAATTATTAAATCAATTATGGTATACATATATTGAATAGATTAAAAATAGTGCAAAAAAACAGAAATACTATATATTAAAAAAGTGAGGTAGTGTCCAAGGTTTCAATGTCCATTTAGGAATCGGATAGTGGAGGGGAAGAAGCTGTTCCTGAATCACTATGTGTGTGCCTTCAGGCTTCTGTACTTCCTACCCAATGGCAACAGAGAGAAAAGGTCATGCCTTGGGTTCTGGAGGTCCTTAATAATGGATGCTGTCTTTCTGAGACACCTTACGTTGAAGATGTCCTGGGTACTTTGTAGGCTAGTACCCAAGATGGAGTCGACTAAATTTACAACCCTCTGCAGCTTCTTTTGGTCCTGTGCAGTCGTGCCCCCCCACCATACCAGACAGTGATGCAGCCTGTCAGAATGCTCTCCACGGTACAACTATAGAAGTTTTTGAGTGTATTTGTTGACATACCAAATCTCTTCAAACTCCTAATGAAGTATAGACACTGTCTTGACTTCTTTATAACTGCATCGATATGATGGGACCAGGTTAGATCCTCAGAGATCTTGATGTCCAGGAACTTGAAGCTGCTCACTCTCTCCACTTCTGATCCCTCTATGAGGATTGGTAAGTGTTCTTTCGTCTTACCCTTTCTGAAGTCCACAATCAGCTCTTTCGTCTTACTGACACTAAGTGCCAGGTTGTTGCTGTGACACCACTCTACTAGTTGGCATATCTCACTCCTGAATGCCCTTTTGTCCCTATCTGAAATTTTACCAATAATGATCGTATCATCAGCAAATTTATAGATGGTATTTGAGGTATGCCTAGCCACACCATCATGGGTATATAGAGAGTAGAGCAGTGGGCTAAGCACACACCCCTGAGCTCCACCAGTGTTGATTGTCAGTAAGGAGGAGATGTTATCACTAATCCACACAGATTGTGGTCTTCCAGTTAGGAAGTCAAGGATCCAATTGCAGAGGAAGGTACAGAGGTCCAGGTTCTGCAACTTGTCAATCAGGATTGTGGGAATGATGGTATTAAATGCTGAGCTACAGTTGATGAACAGCACCCTGACATAGGCATTTGTATTGTCCAGGTGTATTGTTCATGTGAAGAGCCATTGAGCTTGTATCTGCCACTGACCTATTGTGGCGATAGGCAAATTGCAATGGGTCCAGGTCCTTGCTGAAGCAGGAGTTCAGTCTAGTTATGACCAACCTCTCAAAGCATTTCATCACTGTAGATGCGAGTGCTACCAGGCACTAGTCATTAAGGCAGCTCACATTATTCTTTTTAGGCACTGGTATAATTGCTGCCTTTTTGAAGCAAGTGGGAACTTCCACCCATTACAATGAGAAGTTGAAAATGTCCTTGAATACTCCCGCTAGTTGGTTGGCACAGTTTTTCAGTGCCTTACCAGGTACTCCATCGGGACCTTCTGCCTTGCAAGGGTTCATTCGCTTTAATGACAGCCTAACATCAGCCTCTGAGACAGAGATCACAGGGTCATCAGGTGCAGCAGGGATCTTCACAGCTGTAGTTGTGTTCTCCCTTTCAAAGCATTCATAGAAGGTTTTGAGTTCATCTGGTAGTGAGGCATTGCTGCTATTCATGCTATTGGGTTTCACTTTGTAGGAGGTAATGCCTTGCAGACCCTGTCAGAGTTGTCGTGCATCCGATGTCATTTCCAACCTCGTTTGAAATTGTCTCCTTGCCCTTGAAATAGCCCTCTGCAAATCATACCTTGTTTTCTGGTACAGACCTGGGTCGATGGACTCAAATGCCACAGATCTAGCCTTCAGCAGACCATGTACCTCTTCGTTCATCCACGGCTTTTGGTTTGGGAATATACAGTAAGCTCTAGGCTGCCGTGTACTATCTATCCCACGGAAGATACCAGAGTAACTCTGGTGAGGTTGTCGGTCACTCTGTGGAGCCAATACATCTTTTGACCCTGGAGAGATGTGATGAAGACCCTAGTTCTTACTCATTGAATGCTCTTTGGTGTTTGAACTCCAGCTGTCCTTGCCCCCTTTGGAGTGCAGGGAAGTGACCTTTATGATCTCTCTCCTGATCAGGAGAGCCCTCACCTGGGCTACCACGCATTGGGGATGAAGGCCAGAGAGTTGCGTGGATTTAGAAGAATTCATAGCCATTATGAGATAGGTATTTTATCATCCCACCACTGCAAATAAAGGCTTGGACGGTCTGATGAAGCTGCATCAGGGATGTCAGTCAACTGCCAACTACGCTATCGAGTTCTGAATTTTGGTGCAACAGAGTGGTTGGAACAGGGAAGCCTTGGTCACTCTGTACCACCATGAACTCCAGGACAAACTAAAATATGCTCTCACCCTGGGGGAGCCAACAGGGAACTTAAAAATCCTCTTTGACCAGACCATCCACCTTCATCATCTGGCAGAGAGTAAGGGAGATTACATTATGAAGCCAAAGAGGGCTAGCCCAAGGCTATCCTCAACCCATTGGAGTTCCACCCTTTGATCTCAGACCATGACTGGCCGATCTCCTGCTCAGGATTCTGTCGAGCCCCTGCTGATCGGTTACATGAGTCTCTCCGCTAATGAGAAGTCCCGGTGTCAGAATCGAAGCTGCTGCTATTTCTGCAGGGAAGAAGGTCACATGTGGGCCAAATGTCCGAAGCTGCAGCTGTCTGGAGAACTGCCAAGACCATCCAGGATCAGGAGGACTGTGATGGTAAAAGTCACTATCATAATCCTATGGATTCCGGTTTCATGCTGAAGACTGAGCCCACATGGGGTAAGAACTTAAGGCAGGTGAAGGTTTTTGTGGGTAATTAGCTCAATATATCGCTGCAGAAGGTGAGCCAGTCCATGCCCACAGCTGTCTTGGATAGCCGCCTGTTTGGTTCCGCACAGATCCAACAACAAGCCGTGGTTTTGCGGATGTGGATAGGGGATCATGTAGAAGACATTAGTTCCTACATCATTGACTCTCCACTCACACCCCTGATCCTTGGGTACCCTTGTCTGTCTCTGCATAACCTATCCACAGTCTGGAGGGCGGAGCAAATCATTGCTTGGTCTGGTTTTTGTTTGCAGCATGGTGTTCTGACACCCAGACTCTCGCAAGTCCAACAACCAGAAAGGGGACAGACGTCAGTTCAAGGTAACCTAAAGCCCAAGGTATCTAGCCTCAGGTCCCGACTAAAGGGAGGACTACTAAACATAGACCTCTGGAGCCTATTCCCAGGGGCACAAGGACCATTTGTAACACCTTGTTGCTGTCAGCTGAGGATATGGCAAAGTCCAGTGAACTGAGGAAGGAGACTTGGAAGTTGGTTGAACCACCACTGCCCACTAAGAAACCTCAGGAGTCATCCTTGAAGGAGGATTGAGAAGAACCTGCAACACCCAGGCTGGTCAAATTCCTTCTGTATCCAAGGACTTGGAGAGCAAGGGAATGGCATTGACTTTTCCATCACACAGACTCTACAACTGTGCTACCAACGTTCTGCCTGGTAATTGTCTTCCGCATGGTTGGTTATACATGCTCTCAGGCCCAGAGAGAAGTGCAATGGAAGAGTATGTAAAGGACTCTCACAGCCCTTGCTTTGGGATTCATTCAGCCCTTCACCTCAGCAGTTGGTGCAGGCTTCTTCTTCTTACAAAAGAAAGATGGGAGCCTGTGCCAGCTGGTGAGGTGAAGAAATTAAAACTGGAGAAGTCTGAATTTCACATCACGGGTGTTTCATTTCTGGGTTTCATCATCTCCATTGAAAATCTCATGATGGGCCCTCCCAAGACCCAAGCAGTCAGAGACTGGCCAGAACCATCCACTGTCAAACAAGTCCAACAAATACTGGGGTTTTCAATTATTTACCTGAATTTCATCAGGAATTTCAGCTCACTGTTGCAGCTCCGCTGTTGGTACTAACTGAGAAGTGCATGTGTCTTTTGTCTGGACTACTGAAGCGGAAGCTGCTTTTGTAGAGTTTAAACAGTGGTTCACATCAGGTCCCATCTTGCTTTCTCCTAAACCAGACCTTCCCTTCATCATGGAGGTGGACGCCTCGGACACTGGAGTGGGTGCAGTGTTGGCTCAACGGTACCTTTGGACAGAGAACTGCATCCGTGTGCATTCTTCTCCAGCTATCCCTGGTAGAGAGGAACTATGACATTGGAAGTCGGGAGCTACTAGCAGTTAAATTGACATTGGAGGAATGGTGTCACTGGCCTGAGGGGGCCAAGAACACTTTTATTGCCTTGACAGACCACAAAAATTTGGGTTATATTCAGGAGGCAAGAGTCTGAATTCAAGGCAGGCCAGGTAGTCTCTTTTCTTTAACCATTTTAACTTGGTCCAGACCTATTGACCGGGGTCCAAGAATAAAAAAATCAAATCAGACCTGAAAGTTGAGTAAGTTGAGGAGCAGCTTACCACCATTTAGCTCCAGGCCAAGGTGATAGTGCCAATCAATTTGGGAATCGACAAGCTGGTTCGCAAGACCTAGGCGCTAGGAAAGACTCCTAAGGACGGACCTCCGGGTCAGCTATTTGTCCCAAGCTCCATCAGATCACAGGTACTCCAATGGGAACATTAATCAAGAATGACTGATTATCCAGGCATTGCCAGGATTCCAAAGTTTATCAAGAGAAGGTATTGGAGGCCCGGAATGGAGAAATAGGTTTGACAGTACGTGCAGGCATACCAAGTACGTGCCTGGAGCAAGGAGTCCTGTACACAACCTCAAGATCTCCATTCTCTGTCTGTTCCAGACAGACCATGGGCACGCATCTCCATGGACTTTGTCACTGGTCTTCTGCCTTCCAAATTGTTCATCGGTTTTCAGAAGCCAGCAGATTCATTGCCTTGGTAAACTACACTTTATGGTGGAGATGGCCAAAATTGTCCTGGAACAGGTCCTCAGAATTCATTGTTTTCTGGTGGACATAGTCACAGATCATGGTCCACAATTTGCATTAAATTTCTGGAGGGCATTTTATAAACTGATTGGGGCAACAGCAATAATCTCCTTTGGGTTTCACCCACAGTCCAAAGGCCAGATGGAATAGGTCAACCAAGATTTGGAATAAACTCTAAGATAACTGGCCTCGGAAAGACCTGACGAGTGGCGTAACCATTTGATGTGGGCAGAGGTTGCCCACAACACCTTAGAGCATTCGGCGCATGGGATGCCACCATTCAAATGCCAATTTGCGTATTCTCTGCCACTCTTTTCTGAGCAGGAGGCTGAGGTTGTGGTTCCTGCGGTCAAAGATCTCATCCAATGCTGCAAGCAGAAATGGACTATGGCAAGGGAGCTATTGCTGGAGTCTACCTGGAGGAAGGAAGCATAGGCTAATTGACGGAGAAGACAGGGACCTGCTCTACAGTATGGGCAACAGGTCTGGCTGTCCACTCAGGATTTGCTTCTCCAGGTGGAGTCTAGAAAGATGGCATCCAAGTTCATTGGACCTCTTAAGGTCCTCAGGAAAATAACCCTGGTGGCTTACACTTTGCAGTTCCCCAAGACCCTGAAGACCAATCCCAGCTTTTATGTCTTTAAATTAAAACCTATCAGCGCCAGCCCCTTAGCCCCACTACCACTTGGGTTTATTGATGAGGAACAGGTCTTCATGGTGAGAAGAATTTTGCACTCACAAATTTATCAAGCTGTTCAGCAATACCTCTGGACTAGGAGGGATTCGGACTCAAGGAAATGTACCGGGTGCCCAAAAAGGGCATCTTGAATCTAGTTCTCATCCACAACTACCATCACCATCTCTCCAAACAGCCAGGGCCATCAGGAGTCAGCCGTGGGGGATGGGGTCTTGTTACAAGATGCACCCAACCACGCCAGCTTCCGGGTTCAAACAGTTTAACTCTCCAGAGTATGGCTAGCTTGTGTGGCCCCTTTAAGGATTCAGGAGCATCCTGCTAATTGGCAATCATGTTTTTACACCAAGAATTATTTAAAGAGCCATTGAACGGAGTGTCAGTGCTCAGTTCTAAGCCTTTTAAGTGATACCATCTATCTTTTGATTTGTGCTCAGTTCTTAATCTAGTTTGATACCGTGTCTTGATCCCTGCTTCGGATACTCCAGCATTTGGGCCCAAACCATCTTTGTCAAGGTCTCTCATCACAAGTGAAAGTCATGTCTTGCCAACTTGACTGAGTTTTTTGACAAGATGACGAGAGAGATTGATGAAGGTAGAGCAATGGATGTTGCCTACATGGATGTTAGTAAGGTGTTTGACAAAGTCCCTCATGGGAGGCTGATCCAGAAGAATAGGATGTATGGAGTCTGTCACAAAATGGCTGCTTGAATTCAGAACTGACTTGCACATAGTAGACAGCGGGTAGTGGCTGAAGGGACTTATTTGAGCTAAAGGTCTGTAATTAGTGGTGTTCTGCAGGAATTTGTTCTGGGACCTCTGCTGTTTGTGATGTATATAAATGACCTGGATGAAAATATAGATGGGTGGGTTCATAAGTTTGTGGATGATACCAAGATTGATGGAGTTGTAGATAGTGTAGAAGACTGGCAAAGAATAGAGCATGATATAGATCTGCGCAGAGAAATGGCAGATATGTTTAACCCAGATAAATGTGAGGTGTTGCATCTTGGTGGGGCAAATACATTAAGGGCAAAATAGTTGCTGAACAGAGAGATCTTGGGGTATAAGGTCACAGCTCTTTAAAAGTGGCTGCATAGGTTGATAAGGTGGTTAAGAAGGCTTATGAAATGCTTACCTTTGTTAGTCAAGGCATTGAGTTCAAAAATCAAGAGAAGATGTTAGTTGTGATGAAGAATCTCAGCCTGAAATGTTGACTATACTCTTTTCCATAGATCCTTCCTGGTCTGCTGAGTTCCTCCAGAATTCAGTGTGTTTGAATTTCCAGCATCAGCCATTTTTCTTTTGCAAGAGGTTATGTTGCAACTTTATAGAATTTGGTTAGGCCACATCTGGAGTATTACATACAGTTCTGGTCGCCCCACTATAGGAAGATTATTGAGGCTTTGGAGAGGACGCAGAAGAGGTTGCTGCCTGGTTTAGAGGATAGGTGATGTCATGAGAGGCTGGACAAATTGGGTTGTTTTCTCTGGAGTAATAGAGGGAAGGGGGACATCTGATAGAGGTTTATAAGATTATGAGAGGTATAGATAGTGGACAGAAGTAACTTTTTTCTCAGAGTTGAAATGTCTAATACTAGAGGGCATGCATTGAAGATGAGAGGCTGTGGGTTCAGAGGGAATGTGAGGGGTACATTCTTTAGTCAGAGAGTGGTGGATGCCTGGAGGCAAATACATCAGAGGTTTATGAGACATTTAGGTAGGCACATGGATATGAGAAAGATGGGATATGGACATTGTGAAGGTAGGCAGGATTAGCTTTTGTGATTTTTTGATTTACTTTTATTGGTTTGTCACAAAATTGTGGGCTGAAGGGCCTGTTCTTGCACTGTACTGTTGCATGTTTTATGTAAAAGTGATCCCTTTAATAAACTGTATACACTATGCTTGAGCTCTTTGTACTTCATACAGTGCCTGTAAAAAAAAGTATTCACCCCCCCCCCTTTGAAGTTTTCATGTTTTATTGTTTTACACCATTGAATCATAGCGGACTTAATTTGGCTTTTTTGACACTGATCAACAGAAAAAGACTCTTGTGTCCAAGTGAAACCAAATTTCTACCTAAATGAATTATAAATATAAAGCACAAAATAATAGTTTGTATTAGTATTTATCCCCCTTTGACATGACACACCAAATCATCACTTATGCAGCCAATTGGTTATAGAAGTTCCATAATTAGTTAAATGGAGATCAATGTGTGCAGTCACAGTGTTTCAACTGATTGTAGTCAAAATACATCTGTACTTGGAAGGACCAACTGCAGGTGAGTCGGTATCCTGGCAAAAACTACACCATGAAGACAAAAGAACACTCCAAGCAACTCTGCAAAAAGGTTATTGAAAAGCACAAATCAGGAAATGGATACAAGAAAATTTCCAAGTCACTGAATGTCCTTTGGAGTACAGTTAAATCAATCATCAAGAAATGGAAAGGATATGGCACAGCTGTAAATCTGCCTAGAGCAGGCCATCCTCAAAAACTGAGTGACAGTACAAGACGAGGATCTGTGAGGGAAGTCACGGAGAGACTTGCAACAACTCTGGAGGAACTCCAAGCTTCAGTGGCTGAGATGGGAGCAACTGTGCATACAACCACTGTTGCCTGGGTGCTTCACCAGTCACAGCTTTATCGGAGAGTAGCAAAGAGAAAGCCACTGCTGAAAAAAATACTCATATGAAATCTCAGCAAGAGTTTACCAGAAGGCATGTGAGTGGTGAGTGACTCTGAGGTCAGCTGGAAGAAGGTTCTGTGGTCTGATGAAACCAAAATTGAGCTTTTTGGCCACCAGACTAAACATTATGTTTGGCGGAAGCCAAACACAGCACATCATTAAAAACTGACCATCCCTACCATGAAGCATGGTGGTGGCTGCATCACACTCTGGGCATGCTTCGCTGCAGCAGGCTCTGGAAGGCTCGAGAGGTTAAAGAGTAAAATAAATGCAGCAAAATATGGGGAAATCCTGAAGGAAAACCTGATGTAGTCTCCAAGAGAACTGCCACTTGGGAGAAGATTTGTTTTGCAGCAAGACAATGACCCCAAGCATAAAGGCACAGCTACACGGAAATGGCTTAAAAAGAGCAAAGTTAATGCCCTGGAGTGGCCAAGTCAGAGTCCAGACCTCAATCCGATTGAGAATCTGTGGCTCAGCTTGAAAAGTGTTTACTCCAAATCCCTATGCAATCTGACAAAACTTGAGCAATTTTGTAATGAAGAATGGGGGAAAATTGCATTGTCCAGATGTGCAAAGCTGATGGAGACCTATCCACACAGACTCAAGGCTATAATTGCTGCCGGGTACATCTACTAAATACTGACTTGAAGGGGATGAGTAATTATGCAACCAATTATTTTGTGTTTAATAATTGTAATAAATTTAGACTAATTTGTAGAAATTTGTTTTGGCTCTGACACAAAAGATTCTTTTCTGTTGATCAGTGTCAAAAAAGCCAAATTAAATCCACTGTGATTCAATGTTGTAAAACAATAAAACTTGAAAACTTCCAAAGGGGGTGGGGTGTATATGCCTACAAACTCTGCATGGAACTATGTTTGAGGTTGAGAACCCAGTGAGTGCACTTAATTCACAACTGCCCACCACTATTAGTGAGCTAACATAATAAATGAAAACAAATATCCTTTTGAGTATCTTCAGAGAGACACTTCTGTTGAAAACTGAATTGCATATTTCTGTCTTTTCAGTGTTATACAATTGAAAATCAATTTTTTTTCCCCAGGATGAAATAGGTTGTTGAAACACTTTGTGTTACTTGGAAATTCATCTGGATAGATGAACCCAATATGGTTTCCACATGGGGAATACATGGGGTGAGGCAATTTTCTGTACAATGTTTCTTTTGTGCAGGTTGTTCTGTTGGGCACCTGCCTTGGATATTTTCAATTAATCATAAATTCCTCCCTAACAGCACTGTGGGTGTACCAATACCTCAAAGACTGCAGCGATTCAAGAAGGCAGTTCATCACCACCTTCTCCAGGGCAACTAGGAATGGGCAATAAATGCTGGTCTAGCTGGTGCCACCCACATCCCGTAAATGAATGAATAAATAAAATGGACTCTCCTTCTGACTCCTTTGCAATTTCCAGCCCCTCCCATAGTGAAATGACCCATGGACTACTCCTTAATGCGATTTTCCCCTAGGGCCCATCCTCCCCAATCTACTCCCCTCCACCCCACCCTGACTTTGTGACTTACCCAGCTGATCTCTTAGCCTCCCACAAACGAGTGCATTATCCCTGGCCTCCTACTCAGAGTGCCGATGCCCACAACCTGCCTCCATCCTTCACCATCCACAGGTCAATCCTGACACCTAGATGAACCTCATTGGTTCTTTAACCGACCTCCCAAGCAAAGGCTGAGGAAAGAGTGGTCCACATGCAAACAGGAATATGACCAAAACAGTTGTCTACCCCCCTCGCCCCCACGCCCACTCATTGGACTCTCTTTGTATTTCATATTGAGTCAGTAAAACTGCCAGAATAATCCACTCAGCCTGGACATTCTCTCTTCTCCTCTCTCCCTTCAGACAGAAACTACAAAAGCTTGAAAACATGTACCACCAGGCTCAAGATCAGCTTCTGTCGTGATGTTATCAGACTCCTGAATGGACCTCTTGTCAATCAGGTGGACTCTTGACCTCACAATCTACGTCACTATGATTTTGTACTTTATTCTTTACCTGCATTTCACTTTCTCTGTAGCTTCAACTTTATTCTGCATTGTTATTGTTTTACCTTGTTCTACCTCAGTGCAGAGAGTAATGATTTGATCTCCAACAGTGCAAGACAAGCTTTTCACAGTATCTTGCTACACGTGACAATAATAAACCAATACCAATGGCAATATTCCATTCTAGAGTGATGTAGAAGAGAATGCAATGAGGCACCATTTCACTTATACTGACCACCCAGCTTCAAATCATGAATCAGAAAGCTCTGGAGGCATTGAAGAAACAGGTCAACTGAAAAGCACAATGAAATATTGACACAATATTTCCTCTGAGCAAGAGAATATGTATAAGTCTGCACACTCTGCAATGAGTGACAAAGATCTACTGAGCAGACATACATGGCAATTGCTCCTGCCATAATAGTAAAGTAATAAATGGGCATCATTCAAGTGCCTTTCGGGGGCACTAGAATGTCATAAGTGTATCTGCCACTGTAATGAGGATTTTGATATTATTCTATTTGCCTCTCTCTTACCAAATCCTGGCTCTAACCCCGGCTTTTGTGATCAAGCTCGGGTAGAATGGTCAACAGAGGTGAATGAAATAAAAGCAATTAGTGTGCTCTGGCTTAACATCAGAAGGCATTAGATGTACTGATGCACATTGCAGGCACACTCAGCATATGGCCCATCAAAGCAACTTCATGCCAATAACACTGACCTCTTCACATCCAGCAGCACCTTAATTTTCTGGGATGTTTTCTGCCAAAATGAAGCTTCCTGTTTCAGGCGTTAGCGCACATTGGAGAATGGGAGACAAAGTGTGAGGAGAAGCTGCATAGTGGACATGGTGTTCTAGGAACAGAGTAACAGGAGTACAGTATTCAATTAAAATTCTGATAATGGGCATATTATTTCAATTTATTTAGTATGATTCTTTTAATGTGATTCTCTTTTGCTTACCAATCAGTAAGCAATTTTAAGTCTGACGTTTTTAAACATCTTTTCTGCCCCTAGAGCATTTATCAGGTATTTTTGTTACTTCAACAACTTTCTGGGAAGAGAGTCAAAAATTTTCTGCACTTTGTGTTTAAGTAATGCTTTCAGACTTCACCATTGAAAATAGGCTTACCTATCTTTTCATAATAATACCCCTTTCCTCTGAACTTTCTACTAAAAGAAATAGTTTTCCCTATACTGCTCTAGCAAAACCTTTAATCATCTGCAGTGCCTCAATCGGATTACTCCCTAGTCTTTAGTACTCAGAGGAATACGATGCTGGTATGTGAATTCTGTCCTCATTATTTAAACCTTCAATTTACCGAGCAGCTCCAAGTAAATGTGAGGGTGTAGTGATGTGCTACACAATGCGCTGAAATAACGACACACAATCGGTAAGTCGTTTCAAGACTAGTTTATTCAAACTTTGTGGTGCTGGCATTTATTCCCTAGCGCCCCCCCTCTCCGGGCGGAAATGACGTCAGAGGTGCATTACCAAAGTCTCCCCCCATGCGCTGGCTATTTGTGAGCCGGTTCGCCTGTGCAGAAAGTGGGTCCCCACAAAGGGGAAGGGGAGGTGGCTGTCAACCTGTAAATTGTCAGTACTTTCTACTTTAGAATTACCACTGTATCTGTGAGAAAATGTCACTCAATGCTCCCTGGGAATGTAATCACAGAATCAGTAATTGACCATAGATACAAACACAGACAATTTATATCTTAGTAGAGGGGGAAGGGTTTAAGCAGCATATTTAAAGGAGGTGAGAGCAGGATTGCCAAAAGTCCACAATTTGAGATCTTGCAGAGATCTTTGTAAAATTCAACTGAGCCTGATTGACAAGTACATTTTCGGATAAGATTTTGTCTAGATTCACTTAGGCCATAAGACCATAAGACATAGGAGCAGAATTAGGCCATTTGGTCCATCAAGTCGACTCCACAATTTCATCATGAGTGATCCATTTTCCCTCTCAGCCCCAATCTCCTGCCTTCCCCCCGTATCCCTTCATGTCCTGACCAATCAAGAATCTGTCACCTTCTGCCTTAAATATATCTACAGACATGGCCTTCACAGCTGCCTGGGGCAAAAAATTTCTCAGAACCACCACTCTCTGGCTAAAGAAGCTCCTCATCTCCATTCTAAAAGAACACCTCTCTATTCTGAGGTTGTGTCATCTGGTCTTAGACTCTCCCACCATAGGAAACATCCTCTTCACATCCACTCTATCAAGACCTTTTACCATTCGATAGACTTCAATGATGACACATCTCATTCCTTTGAATTTTAGTGAATACAAGCCCTGAGCCATCAAACACTCTTCATTTGACGGGTTGTTCAAACCTGGAATCACTTTTGTGAACCTCCTTTGAACCCTCTCCAGTTTCAGTACATCCTTTCCGAGATAAGGGGCCCAAAACTGCTCACAATATCCAAGTGAGGTCTCACCAGTACTTTAGGTTGAGTAGTTAGAATGTCAAACTGACTGTAAAGCACAGCTGGTTGAAAGCACTCCAGGCTGCAATGAGGATCTCTTAGTCTAGACCTCGTTGATATCGAGAACTGTCTGACAGTGCTGTGAGTCTTGTCAGTGGGGCTGTGGTGAAGAAGATTTGTACTTCAGAATGAGCCACTTCTCTATCTCATGCTATTCCAGTTCATATATTCCTCTTGGAGATGGATATTTAATGTGTAATGAGAACCAAGTGCACCATGTGTCTTCCTGTGGACTATGGAAACTTCTGTACTAAGGACAGTAGAGACTGCAGAGGCTGGAATCTGGAGCAACAAAACTTTGATACATAGTTATGCCAGCCATTGCATTTAATTAACTGTTGACTACATTCAGTAAGGATTAGTAATTCTTGTCTGACTGAACAACAATACAAGCAACACATTCATGGACACCACACTGGTGAGGAGTTTGGGATGTTCTGCTTGAGGAAATGGGAAAGCAGTCAGTAAATAAGAGGTAAAAGAGAAAGGGATTCTCTTTCAGTGACAATGATGAAAACCAGTGGACAGGCTGAACATGTTAACCACCAAGGTAAATGGTCCAAAACATGTACTCTTCACATGCAAAGAGTGAAGCTGTGCCCACGGTCTGATAAAGAAGGAAGTTTGTGTTATTGCTTGGTTAAAGAAAGATATTTTTCCATAATTCTTCTCAACAAACCATTCAGACCATTGAGTTCATCCTGGTTCTTGGAACAATCCCGTTCATGACTAATTTTCCCCGTAATCAATTTGCCCCGCAATGCCATCACTAACTAACTCTCACCAATGCTGTAACAGTCAACTAACTAACCAATCAACTAGCAAGTCTTTGGAATGTGGGAGGAACACCATATGATTACAGAGTGAATGTCAAAGTTACAGTCAGAAATGGAGGAATAGAAGCAATCCAAGGCAAGATTGTGGAAAGATCAAAGGCAATGATCACTAAAGTTGAACATGGACAGCAAGGACATTGGCTCCAGATGAGGGGTCTTGAACCAAAACATCAACTGTCCATTTCCCTCTACAGATATTCCCTCCAGATTTTTGTTTGTTGCTCAGAATCTGGCATGCACAGTCTCTTCTGCCCCAACACAACACTTCTATTCACGAGACTGTGTGTGATACAAAGTTACCTATTGTCCACTGGAAAAATGAAAGTCTGATGATGAGCAAGTGTGTGGAGAGCAGGGAGTTTTATGAAGGATTCAAATAGGAATCGGAAAAAATGTTATATTGAGATTATAATGCAGAAAAACAGATTGAAGCTAATGTTAATTAGTGATTGCCTTCCCTGAGGATGTGGCGGAGACAGGTTGCAAAGAGGCCTTCAGAGAGAATTAAAGAAAATATTGCAAAGGCTGTGTGTGGAATTAGCAAACTGTTCTCCCAGAGAGCTGAGTAGAAATAATAGGCTGAATGGCTTCCTATGGTGCTGGAGTCATCCAGGATTCTGTGATTTCTATGACAATTAGTCTGTGTTAATATGGGTTGAAGAGTTATAAATAGTTATGTGGGACGGCATGTGCTGGGATCTGGAGCAGCACACTGTCTGATGGAAGAGCTCAGTGAGTAAAGCAGCATCTGTGGAAGGAAAGGAATGTAAACATTTTGAGTTGGAACCATGGAGATGCAGCCTACTGGAGAGTGATCGTATAGACTATCAGTCCTGCTGGAGGCTGCAGTGGAGATTATAGCTTTAGCTTATAGGTTCAGTTTATTATTGAGAGGACTAAAGTATGAATGCATTTTACTTTGTTAAATCCAAGAAATGAATTACACATGCCCGCAAATAAATAGTATATTGCGTACCTGTGTCTGTGTTAATAGTTAATTGATAGAATAATTTTATATTTATTGCTGGTGTAGCAGCAATATATTTTTAAGAAAACAGTGTAAAATACTCTTGTCTCTTGATACACTTTTGTATGAGCCACTGTCCTTATTGAGCTTAGCTGGCTTCGATAAGGGCTCACATACTGCTTCAGCCTGTGAACTTATTTTCTGCCTTGACTCTGTTCTTTGTCTTCTTGTTTGGTCCCTACCTATCTATACCAGTGAAAAATCTGGCATCCTCAGCACTACAACCCCTCTCATTCCACTTTCTGTTAGAAATAAATTGTATTTTCCTAGTTTTGATAGCCTTCAAGCCAGTGTTTCTGAGCTGTCTTCCTTTTTCCTTAATCATGATGTTCTCAGTGGTGTTTATTGGCTTTCCTTCACTGCTCCCAGCACCTCCTTCACTGCCATCCAGAGCAAGCATCTTCCACCCCACCAGACTCCACATTCAGCAGATCATCCTCTATAGTTTATGGCATTATTTCTCCTTCTCCTATCAGCATTCCAAAGGTTTACTGCCTCCACAATTCCCTGTCCACTATCTTCTCCACATTACCCACCACCCTTCTGACAGTACTTTCTACTGTACCCCCTGTTCCAGTATAACCAATGTTCCAATGTAACCCCTGCTATTTTAATTCTTCCCTTCCCATATTTAAGCTCCCAAACTCTCTCTCCAACAAAACCAGTTTAGTGTACTTCATTCAGTGTTTTGCAATGTGGCATTTTCTACAAAGGAGAAACCAAATGCTGCAATGTTTTTCTTTGAAGAACATCTCCATTTGGTTTGCAAGGGTTATTCTGAAATTTGAGTCTCCTATCAATTTAGTTTTCCACTCTGACCTCTCTGTGTTTGATCTCTCACACTGTTTCAATAAGGCCAATGGACCTAACTGAGCAGCAGCATCTGATCTCTGACTAGGCGTGTTACAGACTTCTGCACTCAGCATTACATGTGAACATATGAATTAGAAACAGGAGTAGTCCACTCAGTCCCTCAACCTCAAACCTGAATTCCTGTGACCTGGTAACATTGGTGGAGGGTGGCCTAATCATGATTCACAAAAAGTTTTCACCCAAGCTCAGCGATTAATTAGAAAAACTAAGAAAATATGATTGTTCATTGCTGGAGCACTGAATATAAAGGAGGGAGCTATATAGGACATTGGTAAGCCTACATCTGAAGCAAATGTGATATTGTTTTCCTTATTTAAAGAAGAACTACTTGTGTAGCAACTCAGAGATTTACTAAATTGATATTTGGAATGGAAATATTTTCTTATAAGGAATGATTTTACAGATATCCACAAGCATTATTTGTGGATAATCTCTGAATTGAACAAAATCTTATTCTCTGTGGCGTCCATAATGAAGTACCTTAATCACTTTCTCCAACAATAGTTAAAACACAGGCTTAAACACACAAACCTCTTAATCAATCCTAAAACAGCATCCAAAATCCCAGATATGCCCCCACAAAATATAACCCTTTCACTGGGCTTGTACGCAAACTTGGCTAATTAGCTACCCCTGCTAACAGCCATGCAACACAGTGGTGGGAAGGCCATCTTTGATAAACTATATACATCTATGGTCGGTAATTTTTGATTCAACCAATACAGGAACACTATGATCTTCCGATTAAAGACACTCAGATTTGAGCGAATGCTACATAAATTCTGCCCATACACAATTATTGGTTGGCAAGAAATTTCACACACCACTTAAAATTATAAAGAAAGTTTATTTACTAATTTCAGTTTTATAAGTTATTAATAAAAAGGAGCTCGTCTCTGTCAAAGCTGGGTATAAGAGTTACTCACAGCACTGAACCGGTGGTCTGCCTAAAGCAGCTGCCACAGTCCGAACTCCCCTCGAAGTGCATCTTGAACAAACTGACTTTCACTCAGGAGTACTGGAACTTCCTCCTTGGAGCCATTCATCTGCAAAAAACACATCGTACAATAGGGCTGTCTTTCCAATGACATTCTGCAGCATCTTCCCTTCTGTCCTTCTCTGCAACTCCCACCAGATTAAACCAGATTACTATTTGTCACTAATCTCTCTTTGTGCTGCTCTGTCTGAACTTTCTCCAGATCCTACTGTCCTGATTGCCTGTCACAACATTCCTAAATTGAACTGCTGGGCTTCTTATCTTTTGCCAAAACCAAAATATTCTGCCAGCAGGACACACAACTTTTGTAGAAAACTGTTAAAATGAAATACCTACAGCATAGCAATAGAAATCTTACCAAGGGCATTACACTGGCTTTGTATCTGCTGGAGTTTATAAAACTGAGTGAGGACTTCACTGAAATATAGAGTCTGGACAGATTTTAACAGGGGTGATGTGGAGAAGAAATTTCCTTTTGTGCCAGAGACAACATCATGGGTCACTGTTCAAAAATAAGAAATCATCAATCTTGTGAACTTTCAGAACTCTTTTCTTCACAGAGCAGTGGAAGCAAAGTCTTCTAGTGCTTTTAAGCAAAAAAAGATGGATTGTTGATTAGCAAAGGGGTGAATGGTTACTGTGGGTGGGGGTGAATGTGGGGTTGAGACTACAATCCAATGAACCAAGTTTGTATTGATAGAAGGAGCAGGTTCAACTAGTTCTAGCTTCTGAACTCTAATGAAATATCTGTGACCTTAGACATTAAATCTGTGTCTCACTCCACACATGCTGTCTGATTTGCTGGATAGATCCAGCATTTTTTATTGTTTATTCAATGAATTATGCAAGTGGAGCTTTCTGTTTGTTTGCCTTGCAATCGATGGAAGTCTGCAGGTATTACAGTGGTGGAAAGTTTATGGAACATTGTGGAAAGTTGTTCAAGTGTGTTTTTGTCTACAAAAAATCTTACCAGGCCACTCTCACAGGAAGTGATAATAACGCTGTTCAAAAAAAAAACTCCTTCCAAGTGACACAAAGAGCCACCAATGATCACTTAGGTTTTTAACAGAACTGCTTGGCCCCAAATTTCATTACAAACCAAGTATGAGAGAAAAGCTGAAGTCCAGAGGTGATGTGAGATTGACTGCCCTTGACACCAAGACAGCAGTTGACAGAGTATGGTATCAATATGTTTTGGTAATACTGAATACACTGGGAAACCTGGTCACTAGATTCTGCCTAATGGTGCCAGTATTACCATGGTGGCATAGGCATGGTCACTGAGGATGGAGATGTTCAGTGTCCCAACTGCCCCCTTCAGTTGCTTCATTGATGACCTTCCCTATATCATAGAGTCAGAGGTGACAATGTTCAGAAATGATTTGGTATTATTCAATGAAATATTTCAATGAAATATCCTTGGAGCAAAAGAGGATGAGAGCTGACTTGATAGAGGTGTATAAGATGATGAGAGGCATTGATGGTGTGAATAATCAGAGGCTTTTTCCTAGGGCTGAAATGGTTAACATGAGAGGGCACAGTTTTAAGGTGCTTGGAAGTAGGTATAGAGGAGATGTCAGGGGCAAGTTTTTTTACGAGAGGGTGGTGAGTGCATGGAATGGGCTGCCAGCGACTGTGGTGGAGGCAGAGATGGTAGGGTCTTCTAAGAAACTCCTGGATAGGTACATGGAGCTTAGAAAAAATAGAAGGCAATGAATAACCCTAGGCAATTTCTAAAATAAGTACATGCTCGGCATGGCATTGTGGGCTGAAGGGCCTGTATTGTGCTATAAGCTTTCTATGTTTCTATTCAATTCTAACTGTCATTCTTCAGAAAATCAAGCAATCTCTGGGACAGATCTTGATGGATCGGTCCTATTGCCCACAGTAGTCATCAATGTGCCAATGCTAATCTATTTGTCACATTAACAGGTAGAGCAGCCGTGTATCCTTTACTGTGACAGAATAGAAACCTTCATCTTCACATTCCATAGTCTTTCCATCATCAACAAACCTCAAGGCCAGGAGTGTGATGAAATGTTTTTCTGTTACTATGGTGAGTGCAGCTCCAGTAATACTGAAAGAAAACATCAGACAATATCCATGACAGAACAGTCAGTGGGATTAACATCCAATCTACCACCTTCAACATCTACTCATGTTATCACTTGCCTACTGTGGCTGCAGTTGCTAAAGTCTTCTAACTTTTCTCAAGGTTTATCCACTGGGATGGAAGGTGAGGACAAAGAGAACTCTATCAGAGTTCTAACAATGAGGTCAGTGGTGAGAGAACAGTTCTAAATTATGGAAAGGGCAGGTTGAAGTTCCTTGTCAACTGTACAGGAGCAAAGTCCTCAATTGGAAAAAGAGAAAGATATCAGGAGCACTAGTTTGTCTGGTGAAGTTATTTGAAGAGATGTGGCCAGTATGGAGATTACAGGAGAAAGGAATGGAATGCTTACAAGGAACATAACAGATACCTAAACAGTTTCTGGGAATCAGTCATTTTAAGGTGAATACTGGTTACTTGCATGTCCCCTGAAATTGAACCAAAGGTCTGAAAGCAAAAAGAGATGAACCATGGAAAGGGAAGCAAGCAGTTCTGGTGGGGCTGGGTATGGGTAATGGTAGATATTAGAATTATAAGTGATGATATTTTCTTGTTTACAATGAGCGGGGAAAGGAGATGAGGGTGGAGGACTGCATGAGACAGGAGCAAGCATAACCAATGAAAAGGCAGAAAAGTGAGTACTCAAAGAGGTTTTGAAGTAGGTTGTGTATTTGGAGGAAGGGGGTGGAATTAAAAGCAAATAGGTTCAGCCAGGTCAAGGAGATAAAGGTAAAGGGGGACAAGGTCTCAAGAAAGAAACTGACGACTCTCTGGATATTCTGATTGAGGTCGGAAATGTAAAGGGATTAATTGTTCATCATGCTAAGGACATGCTTAAGACCAAAAGATTGGAAGTAATTGATACTGGAAGAAATTGGAAATGTTGAACTGTGGAAAGAGACTGGATAAGATGAAAAATCTTGGGTGAGATTTGAAAAAATCAGTGTGGTGGACAGAAGCAGACTGAATTCATCTACCTGCCAGTCTAACCTATTTTTTTTGGAAATCAGGAAAATTCTAGAATTAGTTTATGCAACCTCTCTAGATATTTGAACGCAAAAATGTATTTATCTATTGAGATACAGTGTGGTATAGGCCCTTCCGGCCCTTCGAGTCATGCCCCTATCAATCCCTTGATTTATTCCTAGCCTAATCATGGGAGAACTTACAGCAACCAATTAACCCACCAACTTCGGACTGTGGGAGGAAACCCACGCAGTCATGGGGAGAACGTATAAACTCCTTACAGGCAGTGGCAGAAATTGAAGCTGGCTCGCCAGTACTGTAAAGCATTGTGCTAGTTGCCACATTACTGTGCCCGTCCTCTTTCAATAATAGACAAAGTTCTTAACTACTGTGTGTTTTGCATGCTACTTTCAGTGCTTCCAGCAGAACAACATGAGAGAGGTCTAGAGTGGGAGGAGGACCATCACTGGGTTCTGGCAAACCAGCAACAGAGGAGCTGAAGGCAGTGTGGACAGGGCCAACGAATTTAACCTGTTCTTCAACAGATTTGACACTGTGGCCTCTGCCCATCCCCCGCATGATTCATCTGTTGTTGGCCCCCAACCAACACATACTTCACTCTCCCCTCCTACCCCTCCACACAGCCCCCCACCCTGCTCTCATGACTACACCCCTCCCCCACCTGAAACCACCATGGTGGGCTTCACAGTTGAACAGGTGAGAAGACAGCTGAAACGTCTTCACCCAAGCAAGGCTGCAGGCTCGGATGGTGTCAGCCCCAGGGTGCTCAAAGCCTGTGCCCCCTAGCTATGTGGAGTACTTCACCATGTCTTCAACCTGAGCCTGTCTCCAGAGGGTTCCTGCGCTGTGGAAGACGTCCTGCCTCATTCCTTTACCGAAGACGTCGCCCCAGTGGCTCCAATGACTACAGACCGGTGGCATTGACATCCCACATCATGAAGACCCTGGAGAGACTTGTTCTAGAGCAGCTCTGGCCCATGGTTAGGCAACACTTAGACCCCCTCCAGTTCACCTACCAGCCCTGACTAGGAGTTGAGGATGTCATCGTCTACCTGCTGAACTGTGTCTACGCCCACCTGGACAAGCTGGCGAGCACTGTGAGGGTCATGTTTTTTGACTTCTCCAGTGCATTCAGCACCATCCGCCCTGCTCTGCTGGGTGAGAAGCTGACAGTGATGCAGGTGGATGCTTCCCTGGTGTCATGGATTATTGATTACCTGACTGGCAGACCACAGTACGTGCGCTTGCAACACTGTGTGTCAGACAGAGTGATCAGCAGCACTGGGGCTCCACAGGGGACTGTCCTGTCTCCCTTTCTCTTCACCATCTACACCTCAGACTTCAACTACAACACAGAGTCTTGCCATCTTCAGAAGTTTTCTGATGGCTCTGCCATAGTTGGATGCATCAGCAAGGGAGATGAGGCTGAGTACAGGGCTCTGGTGGGAAACATTGTCACAAGGTGCGAGCAGAATCATCTGCAGCTTAATGTGAAAAAGACTCAGGAGCTGGTGGTGGACCTGAGGAAGGCAAAGGCACCGGTGACACCTGTTTCCGTCCAAGGGGTCAGTGTGGACATGGTGGAGGATTACAAGTACCTGGGGATATGAATTGACAATAAACTGGACTGGTCACAGAACACTGAGGCTGTCTACAAGAAGGGTCAGAGCCATATCTACTTCCTGAGGAGACTGAGGTCCTTTAACATCTGCCGGATGATGCTGAGGATGTTCTACAAGTCTGTGGTGGCCAGTGCTATCATGTTTGCTGTTGTGTGCTGGGGCAGCAGGCTGAGGGTAGCAGACACCAACAGAATCAACAAACACATTCGTAAGGCCAGTGATGTTGTGGGGGTGGAACTGGACCCTCTGATGGTGGTGTCTGAAAAGAGGATGCTGTCCAAGTTGCAAGCCATTTTGGACAATGTCTCCCATCCACTCTATAATGTACTGGTTAGGCACAGGAGTACATTCAGCCAGAGACTCATTCCACCGAGATGCAACACTGAGTGTCATAGGAAGTCATTCCTACCTGTGGCCATCAAACTTTACAACTCCTCTCTTGGAGTGTCAGACACCCTGAGCTAATAGGCTGGTCCTGGACTTATTTCCACTTGCATAATTTACCTATTATTATTTAATTATTTATGGTTTAATATTGCTATATTTCTACACTATTCTTGGTTGGTGCGACTGTAACGAAACCCAATTTCTCTAGGGATCAATAAAGTATGTCTGTCTGTCTGTATTTGTGAGAACAGCCAGATCTCTCTGAACACCAGCATTTCTTAGTCTCAACCTATTTAAATAATATGTTTTTCTTCTTTTCTCACTGCAGTAGGACCGCTTCTGAACTCCCAGCCTCGTACTCCATTTTCCATCTTCATTTTTGCCCACTTATTTAGCTTGCTGATCTCCCTTTGCAGACAACTGCATCCTCTTCACAACCACCTCTCTTTATACTGTCAAAAATCTTTGAATCCATACATTCTGTCCCTTCTAATATTTATTAAATTGCTTTTGAATTCAAGAATAACAACCACTGAACGGTAGAATGGGACTCTATTACAGAGTGATAGAGTGAGGCCTGCAAGACAGGAGGCTTCAGGCAAAGCACAGCACCTTTCATTTATCAAAAGCTGACAAAAACTCAGCCTAGAAAAATAAAGCTAGAAGCAAACTAACCATAAAAAAAACATTTAAAATGGACTAGAACCTGGTGGCTAGCTATTCTGCAGTCATCAACCTATTGAGTTTACTCTGCTGTTGTAATCTTCCTTAACAGCAGCTCTACCATCAGAATGCCTGTCTTCTACCTTCTCGCCAATGAGACTCTCCTGATAGACAGCCTGACTGATTTTGAAATTTTTTCAGCAATGTGGCCAGCTACAACTCAGGCAATCTGGCATTAATGATGTGCTAATGCCGTTGTCCCTCTAGGGGAACTAATATGCATATGCATTGGATAACAATCAAACACAATTGGCATTTTGGACAATAAGTGGACCACATCTGTTGACAGGGCTGTAGAGAAGATCCCAAGAAGGCAATTTCATATTATGTTCATTTAGCCAAGCAAGACAGTGGTTAAAACCGACATAAAGTCTTTCTGTTCAGATTCCGGCTAATGAATCTGTTGGGGGCATACTTTAACAAATATTAAATGGTAAGCAATAATGCACCATCAATAACTCACTATGAGATGTAAAGGTGAGATATCGGCTTTTATTGACTGGAAGAAGGAACAAACAGTGAGTGACCACCATACTACATCCTGGAGACAGAGAGGCCGGGCTCCAGCTTCAATCGCCTTTATACAGGGGTCTGTGGGAGGAGCCATAGGAGCAGTCAGCAGGGGGCGTGTCCAGACTGGTATATGTAGTTCACAACAGGAAGGCAAATGAATATTAGTTTTCACTGCAAGAGGGCCAGTGTACAGAAGGGGAGGAAGCTTGTTCCAAATCTATAGGGCTTTGAACATTAACACCTCTGGTGTTATAATGATATAACTCTTCGAGGCATCAGCGAAGAGAGGCTTCACTCAAAGAAAGAAAAAAGTCAAATTTTTTCCCTTCTCTTCTTTTAATCTGCTCAGCTAGGACAGTAAAGATGTCAGGCAGAATAGTGAAATGCTTCTCTTGCAGGATGTGAGAAGGCAGGGAGACATCCAGTTTCCCTGACCACTACAACTCCAAGAAGTGCATCCACCTGCTACTTCTAACAAATCCCATTAAGGAGTTGGAGCTGGAACAGGATGAACTCAGGATCAGGAAGGGGAAAGGGGTTAAGGAGCCCGTGCAGAGTATTCCTATGGCCATCCCCCTCAACAACAGGTATATCACTTTGGATACTGTTGGGGGGAGTGGAAATGACCTAACATAGGTGAGTCATAGTGACTGGGTCTCTGGCATTGAGTCTGCCTCTGTATCTATGACAGGAAGCAGAAGTAGAAGCACGCTGTGGTGATAGGGGATTTTCTAGTTAGGAAAATAGACAGGAGGTTCTGTGGGCGAGATGGTATGTTGCCTCCCAGGTGTCTGGAATATCTTGGATCGAGTCCTCAGCATTCTTAAGTAGGAAGGTAAACAGCCAGAAGTAAAGGTCCATGTGGGTAACAATGACATGGGTAGGATGAGTGGTAGGATCTCTGGGCTCTCTTCCAGGGAAGGTGGGACCTGTACGGAAGGGTGATTTGCACCTGAACTGGAAGGGGACTAATATCCTAGTGGGAAGGTGTGTTAATGCTGCATGGTGGGTTTAAACTACATTTTCTAGAGGATGGGAACCTGAGTGCCAGAGCGGTTAGTGGAAGGTGGTGGAGGCCGATGCTGGTAAGACCACAGACAAAGTTAGGAATCAAAAGGTTGAGCTTGGTATGACTAGTGTCCTGAGCTGCCTCTATTTCAATGCAAGAAGTATCGCAGGAAAGGCAGGTATTAGTGCTGAAGGTGAGGTAGCTGGTTTACAAACAGAGGCAATGTGTAGTGAGGAGAAGCAGTTAGCAGGATGAGCTGCAATGTAAAAGATGCACAAAATCATAAAGGATGAATACAGGACTGAAGACGTTGTATCTGAATGCACACAGTGTGTGGATTAAGGTGGATGAACTTGCAGCATAGTTGCTGATTGGCAGGTATGATGTTGTAGGCATCACTGAATCATGGCTGAAAGATTATAGATGGGAGCTTAATGTCCAAGGATACATGTTATATTGAAAGGATAGACTGGAGTTTAAAGGGGGCAGCATTGCTTTGTTGATAATAACTGAAATCAAATGATTCAAAAGAGATGACATAGAGTCAAAAGGTGTAGAATCATTGTGGGTAGAGCTAAGGAACTGCAAGAGTAAAAAGACCTTGATAAGAGTTGCATATGGAACTCCAAACAGTAGTAAGGATGTGGCCTACAAATTATAACAGGAGATAGAAAATGCATGTCAAAAGGACAATGTTACAATAGTTATGGGGTATTTCAGTATGCAGATAGATTCAGAAAATCAGGTTGGTGCTGGATTACAAGAGGAGAAATTGCCAGAGTGCCTACAGATGGCTTTTTCGAGCAGCTCAAGGCTGACTGCACTGGGGGATCAGCTATTCTGGGTTGAGTGCTGTGCAATGAACTAGAATTGATTAGAGAGCTTAACTCTTAGAACCCTTAGATGTGAGCAATCATAATATGTTCAATTTCACCCTGAAATTTGAGAAGGAGAAACTACAGGATATATACATCCCAAAGAGGAAGAAGTACTTTAAAGGAAAGATAACACAGCCTTGACTAACAAGAGAAGTCAAAGCCAACCTAAAAGCTAGAGAGAGGGGATATAATTAGTGAGAAATTAGAGAATTGGAAAGCAACAGAAGACAACTAACAAGTCATTAAGAAGGTAAAGATTTGAATACGAATGTAAGCTAGCCAATAATATTAAAGAGGATACCAAAGTTTCTTCAGATACATGAAGTACAAAAGAAAGGTGAAAGTGGATATTGGACTGCTGGAAAATGATGCTGGAGACATAGTAATGGGATACAAGGAAATGGTGGACAAACTGAATAAGCATTTTGCATTCATACACTAACAGCATGGTGGAAGTTTCAGGTGTCAGGTGCATGAAGTGTGTTAAGCTACCATAACTGGAGAGAAGGTTCTTGGGAAACTGAAAAGTCTGGAGGTAGATAAATCCATGGACCAAACGGTGTACACCCTAGAATTCTGAAAGAGGTGGCTGAAGAGGATAATGGAGGCGTTAGTAATGATCTTTAAAAAATTACTGGTATCTGGAATGGTACTGGAAGACCAGAGAATTTCAAATGTCACTCAACTCTTCAAAAAGCGAGAGGTAGAAGAAAGGAAACTATTGGGCATTTAGTCTGACCTCAGTGGTTGGGAAGATGTTAGAGTCAATTATTAAGGTTGATGTCTCCAGGTACTTGGAGGCACATGATAAAATAGGCATGGTTTCCTCAAGAGAAAATCTTGCCTGACAAATCTGTTTATATTTGTAGAAGAAATAACAAGCAATATAGACAAGGGAGAATCAGTTGATGTTGTATACTTGGATTTTCAGAAGACCTTTGACAAGTTGCCACACTTGAGGCTGTTTAACAAGCTATGAGCCGATAGTATGACAGGAAAGATTTTAGCATGGATAATGCAGTGGATGATTGGTAGCAAGCAAATAGTAGAATAAAGGGAGTCTTTTCTGGCTGGCTGCAGGTGACTAGTGGTGTTCCACAGGGATGTGTGTTAGGATTGATTGTTTTTGTCTTATATGTCAATGATTTGGATGATGGAATTGATGGCTTTGTTGCAAACTTTGCAGATGATATGAAGATAGGCTGAGAGGCAGGTAGTTTTGTGGAAGTAGAGAGGCTACAGAAGGACATAGACAGATTAGGAGAATGGGCTACAAAATGGAATACAGTGTTGAGAAGAGTATGGTCATGCACTTTGGTAGAAGAAATGAAAGTGTTGACTATTTTCTAAATGAAAAGAAAATACAAAAACCTGAGGTGCAAAGGGACTTGTGCAGGATTCCCTAAAGGTTGATCAGCAGGTTGAGTCTGTGGTGAGGAAGACAAATGCAGTGCTTCCATTCATTGCAAAAGGACTAGAACATAAAAGCAAGGATGTAATGTTGAAACTTTATAAAATACTGGTGAGACCTCACTTGGAGTATTGTGAGCAGGTTTGGGCCCCGTTCCCCGAGGATGAGCTGAAACTGGAAAGGATTCAAAGGAGTTTCATGAAAATGATTCCAGGATTCAATGGCTTGACATATGAAGAATGTTTGATGGCTCTGGCCCTGTATTTACTAGAATTCAGAAGAATGAGGGGTGGCCTCATTGAAAACCTATCAAATGGTGAAAGGTCTTGATAGAGTGGATGTGCAGAGGATGCTTCTTATGGTAGTAGAGTCTAAGACCAGAGGACACAGTCTCAGAACAGAGCGGTATCCTTTTAGAATGGAGACGAGGAGGAATTTCTTTAGCCAGAGCGTGAGGAATCTGTGGAATTCTTTGCTACAGGCATCTATGAAGGCCAAGTCTTTATGTATATTTAAGGCAGAGGGTGGGAGATTCTTGATTTCTCAGGGCATGAAGGGATAGGAGGAGAAGGCAGGAGATTGGGGCTGAGGGAAAATTGGATCAGCCATGAGGAAAGGGAGAGCAGACTCGATGGGCCAAATGGCTTAATTCTGCTCCTATATTTTAAGGTCTTGTACTGTAGATTCATCATGGGTTAACAATGCTGCTACACTTTAGTCTTGCTTGTTATTGTTTTATTTGGTTCTTTCTCAATGCAAAATATAAGAATTTGATCTTCCGTGAGCAGTATGCAAGACAAACATTTCACTATATCTTGGTACATGTGACAGTAATAAATTAGTGCCAATAACCATACCAATGTATTATGCATGCAAACAGCTAGGTTGACTGACAAAGT
This sequence comes from Hypanus sabinus, assembly GCF_030144855.1. Classification (NCBI taxonomy): domain Eukaryota; kingdom Metazoa; phylum Chordata; class Chondrichthyes; order Myliobatiformes; family Dasyatidae; genus Hypanus; species Hypanus sabinus. The sequence continues at coordinate 40,874,263 of NC_082721.1, read as the reverse complement.
GAATTCTGAATTGCTGTGCATGATCAATCTGGCAACCCAATTGTAGATGGAACATTTTCATGTATCATTAGCCTTCCTTATGTAATAAAGTCCAATATTTACTCCATTGTGCACAATCACCTCCACTCCTCAGCTCACTATGCTCCTCATCTATTCACTTCCTCACTGACAATCTAATAATGTCTGGGAAGTTTGAATCTGATGAGTGAGATTATTCCCTTGCTAGTATTTTGAATTACTTTTGGAATTACTGATATCAGGTTAATCATTCTGCAATTAGTCCCTGAGCTGCTTCAGGCTAAAGTGCAGAGAATACTGGATGTGTTTACATAGGAGGGCACTTTTAATTAAGAAATTTGTGAATTGGTGATTAAGTGGGTAAAGCCTTTCCTGCAAGTTATAGATCGATTAGCTTACTCCTGGGAGAGAAGTGAGCATATATTGTAGTGGGTAAATGTTTCACTTTTGGCTAGTTTCTATCAGCACAAATGTAACAGTGGTAGTAACTGGAAAAATACATGATTTTACTGTAGCTGTGAATTAGAGATTCTTACAACAGTCAAGGAAAATGTTTGACCCAAATACTCATGCCTTTTATCTGTCCAACATAGCCCATCATCCTAATTTCTCCCCATAATCTTGCAAGCTATGGCTTCCTATGGAATTTGTTTCTACTTGTCCTATAAGGAATGTGCTTCAGATTATGACATCTCTGTAAAACAAAAACCTGCTCATTTTCACAATGGTTTTTATTTTGTCAATCATTTTCAGCTGATGATTCCTATTCCGGGTGCCATTGGGAGTAGTTTCTTCTTGTTATCATGATCAAAGCCCCCCTTTGTTTTGACAGCCTGTTCTCTTTATCACTCTCTGAAGTTTGCAACCCAAGCTATTCCACTCTCTCATAACTTGCGTATCTTATGTAGATCAGCAGGCTGACAAGCTTTTCCTACACCTTTCTTAAGAGTGCAGCAGTTTTCATGAGGTGCAGTGCTCAGAACTGCGCTCAATAGTATAGCTGAGGTTTGCCCAGGGATCTCTGAAGTTCTAACATGTCTTCATTATTACTGCATGAGTTGCCTGCTCCTATTTACAGAGCACATCATTCAATTCTTCAACCTCTTCTCAAATTATCCTGGGGTTTGAATAACTGTCCTTAGATATGCCTATGTTGCACATCCTGAAATGATGCCATTTTGATTTGGCTGCTTCGTGGCCTAGTCATACAGCGTGAAAAATGACCTATTGACTTACTGATGTACTTAGTGACTTTAGTTATGAGAGGCTGCAGGAACTAGGGTTGTGTACTTCAGAGAGTGGCAAGAAGAATAGGCTTAAAAAAGGTATTGATGTGGTAACAAGAAGAATCCACTCCCAATGGCACATGGTGTAGGAATATTCAATTGAAAGCGATTGGCAAAAGAATTAATGTGAAAATGAGCCGTGGTTTACTTTATAGAGACCTACCATATTCCTGTTGAAAATCAGGTGACCATTTACAATTCATGATTTAGAGTCACTGAGTAATTGAACTATAGAGCACAGAAAGAGGCCCTTCAGACGAACTTGTACATGCAGACCAAGTTGTATATTTAGTCTCCCTTTATTTCCATACATTCATCAGACCATAAGACAAAGGAGCAGAAGTCGGCCATTCAGACAATCGAGTCTGCTCCGCCATTTCATCATGAGCTGATCCAATCTCCCCTTTAGTCCTATTCCCCCGCCTTCTCACCATAACCTTTGATGCCCTGACTACTCAGATACCTATCAATCTCTGCCTTAAATACACCCAATGATTTAGCCTCCACTGCTGCCCATGGCAACAAATTCCATAGATTCATCACCCTCTGGCTAAAAAAAATTTTCGCATCTCTGTTCTGAATGGGCGCCCTGCAATCCTTAAGTCATGTCCTCTCGTACTAGACTCCCCCACCATGGGAAACAACTTTGCCACATCCACTCCGTCCATGCCTTTCAACATTCAAAATATTTCTATGAGGTCCCCCCTCATTCATCTAAACTCCAAAGAGTACAGTCCAAGAGTGGTCAAACGTTCCTCATATGTTAACCCTCTCATTCCCAGAATCATTCTAGTGAATCTTCTCTGAACCCTCTCCAATGTCAGCACAACCTTTCTTAAATAAGGAGACCAAAACTGCACACAGTATTCCAAGTGAGGTCTTACCAGTGCCTGATAGAGCTTCAACATTACATCCCTGCTCCTATACTCTATTCCTCTAGAAATGAATGCCAACATTGCATTTGCCTTCTTCACCACTGACTCAACCTGGAGGTTAACCTTAAGGGTATCCTGCTCGAGAACTCCCAAGTCCCATTGCATCTCAGAACTTTGAATTCTCTCCCCATTTAAATCATAGTCTGCCCGTTTATTTCTTCTATGAAAGTGCATGACCGTAAACTTTCTGACATTGTAACTCATTTGCCACTTCTTTGCCCATTCCCCAAATCTATACAAGTCTCTCTGCAGACTCTCTGTTTCCTCAGCAGTACTGGCCCCTCCACCTATCTTTGTATCATCAGCAAACTTAGCCATAAAGCCACCTATTCCATAATCCAAATCATTGATATACAACTTTAAAAGAAGTGGCCCCAACACGGACCCCTGTGGAATACCACTGGTAACTGGCAGCCATCCAGAATGGGATCCCTTTATTCCTACTCGGTCTCCTGCCAATCAACTCTATCCACGTATGTAACTTTCCCATAATTCCATGGGCTCTTATCTTGTTTAGCAGCCTCATTTGTGGCACCCTGTCAAAGGCCTTCTGAAAATCCAAATACACAACATCCACTGCATCTCCCTTGTCTAGGCTACTTGTAATTTCCTCAAAAAATTGCACTAGGTTTGTCAGGCAGGATTTCCTTTAAGGAAACCATGCTGAGTTCTGCCTATCTTGTCATATGCCTCCAGGTACTCCGTAACCTCATCCTTGACAATCGACTCCAACAACTTCCCAACCACCGATGTTAAGCTAACAGGTCTATAATTTCCTTTTTGATTCCTTGCCCCCTTCTTAAATAGCGGAGTGACATTTCCAATCTTCCAGTCCTCCGGAACCAGGCCAGAATCTATCTACTTTTGAAAGATCATTGCTAATGCCTCCGCAATCTCCACTGCTACTTCCTTCAGAACACAAGGGTGCATTCCATCTGGTCCTGGAGATTTATCTACCCTTAGACTATTCAGCTTCCCGAGTACTTTCTCTGTCGTAATTGTGACTGCGCATATTTCTCTTCCCTGACACCCTTGAATGTCTGGTATATTGCTGATGTCTTCCTCAGTGAAGACTGATGCAAAATACTCGTTCAGTTCCTCCGCCATCTCCTTTTTTCCCATTTCAATTTCTCCAGCATCATTTTCTATTGGTCCTATATCTGCTCTCACCTGTCTTTTACTCTTTATATACTTGAAAAAGCTTTTAGTATCCTCTTTGATATTATTTGCTAGCTTCCTTTCACAGTTCATCTTTTCCCTCTTAATGACCTTCATAGTTTCCTTTTGTAAGCTTTTGAAAACTTCCCAATCCTCTGTCTTCTGCCCTCTTTAGTTTGGCTTTGAACTTCTCTTGTCAGCCACGGTTGCATCCTTTTTCCATTCGAAAATTTCTTCTTCTTTGGAATATATCTGTTTTACACCTTCCTCACTTCTCACATAAACTCCAGCCACTGCTGCTCTGCCGTCCTTCCCGCTAGTGGCCCTTTCCAGCCAACCTTGGCCAGTTCCTCTCTCATGCCACTGTAATTTCTGTTACTCCTTTGAAATACCGACACATCGGATTTCGTCTTCTCTTTCTCAAATTTCACAGTGAACTCAATAATGTTGTGATCACTGCCTCCTAAGGGTTCCTTCACCACAAATCTCTAATCCCCTCTGGTTCATTACACAATACCCAATCCAGTACAGCCGATCCCCTAGTGGGCTCAACAACAAGCTGTTCTAAAAAGCCATCTCGTAGACATTCTACAAATTCTCTCTCTTGAGATTCAGTGCCAACCTGATTTTCCCAATCCATTCCCAATTGACTTACACATTAAGGAGCATTTACAGTGACTCCTTTGGGATGTGGAAGGAAACCAGTGTACCCAGACAGACTCCACACAGACAGAACCCAAGGTCAGGATCAAACCTGAATCACTGGAGTTGTGAAGCAGCACCACTATAAGCTATCTCACTGTATCCTTCCTTATTGTTCATCATGGACAAACATGAACAACATGCTGGAGGAACTCAGCAGGTCAGGCAGCATCTATGGAAATGAGTGAAGAGTTTCTGGCCGAGACCCATCATCACGTCTGGAAAAGGAAGGGGAAATATCACAGAATTTTGGGGAGGGGAAGGAGGACAAGCTAGAAGGTGATTGGTGAAGGCAGGTTTCTGAGGAGGGGTGTGAAGTAAGCTGGGAGGTGATATGTGGAAAAGGCAAAGGGCTGATAGGTGAAGAGAGTGGATCATGAGAGAAAGGGAAAGGAGGAAAGGCACCAGGGGGAAGTGATGGGCAGTTGAGGAGAAGAGATAAAAGGCCATAATGGGGAAATGAAGAAGAGGAAGGGGGAGAGAAAAAATACCAGAAATTGGAGAAATCGATGTTCATGCCATCAGGTACGAGGCTACCTAGAAGGATTATGAGGCGTTATTCCTCTAAATTGAGAGTGGTCTACATCAGGTTTGCATTGCATTTCATCTGCTATACATCGGCCCATTTGTACAGAATTCTTATGATGTCTCCAGAGGTTTGCTACTGTTCACTGGACATCACTGTTTCTTGTCTTCAACAAGTTTCGAAACTGTACTGCTGTTGAGGAATTATTTATGACTTCTGTGCTTCCTACAGAGAGGTTTATGGAATTGAATCTATTTTGACAGTAACAAATACATACATCATTACTCCCAGAGATTATCTTTATTTAAGTATAAACATAGGAATTTAAAATATGTGTAGCTGCACCTGTCCTGCAGTCTTGAAGATTCTCGTGGACTACATTTGCAATCATGTTGATACTGAATCTTTAGATGTCTACGTTCTGTTAGGTTGGATCCCAATGTTCTGGCTGGCTGAAGTAAGAACAAAGCTAGATACTATTTGGATTTTCTTCATTTTAGATATCTGCATATTTCAGGGATCTTTTCTTGCAGGTGCTCTTTACCCATGATTACTTGTAATTTTTTTTTCACAGCTTACACATCACTTCATCCTGCAAGCCATTTGTTGCTACTTGCTCAGTTTCATCTCAAGATGGTGTCATGCTGTATATCAACCAAAGACATCAGGTCCTTGGGTTGCTTTGTTCCTTCATTGAGTGAAAGGGATGAGGGAAGCATGTATATTAATTCCTCACTATGCTGGGATAAGGATACGTCGTGGTAGGAGGTAGTATTTCTTGTGCAGAGCATTTGATGGAGTTTAACTCAGCCAATGCACTCTCAAGGTCAAAGTCAAGTTTATTGTCATGTGCACAAAAGCATGAAAAACTTACCTGCATCAGCATCATAGGCACATAGCATCATAAAAGCAACATTCACAAAAAAAATGTAAACATCAATTATACCCAACTTTTACAAGAACATATTTAGAACAAAGCAGACTCCTCAAAGTCCATTTTAGTGCAAAATTATCAAAGTGGTGATATGTTAAAGTGATTAGGGTTGTGCCAGTTGGTTAAAAAACCAACTGGTTGAGAGGAAGCAATGTTTCTGGAACTTGGTGCTGTGAAACTTCAGGCTTCTTTACCTCCTGCCTGAGGAGAGATGTGAGAAAATGGCATGGCTTTTGATGATGAATATTATTTCTTGAGGCAGTACCTCATGTAGATACTACCAATGGTGGGGTAGTATGTGCCCATGATGTATTGATCTGAGTCCATTAGCCCCTGCAGTTTCTTATGTTCCTGCACATTTATGTTGCTATGCTATATCATAATGCATCAATATACATTCAACAACACATCTATCAAATTTCAGTGTTTCATGGCAAGCCAAATCTCCTTAACATCCTGAGATAGTCATATTTTCATGCGTGCTTTTTGTTTCTGACCATTCAGGAAAACACATATCAGAGTTGTACTGTACATGCACACTTCGACAATAAAATTAACCTTGTACCTTGGAAGAGTCGATAAGGTTAAAATTTGTGAACATCAGTTTAGAACTTGTATAGAAAGTCTTGTTGCACTTTGTAACTGCTTGTACTGCATTGGGGTTGGGGGAAAGCACAGCAGCTGCCCCTGTTTCTTGGAGACATTACTCGATTTTTCACTGTTTGCAGGAGGCTTGCGAGGAAATTACCTTCCTTGGTAAGGGGAGAAAGTAAAAGCCCAGAACCACCAACGAGAATGCATCCAGAATTACAGCAGGATCATGCTTCCCATTCGTTCATTTCACTACTGCAAGGAATTTAATGACCTCATCAGATCAGGCATACTTAGTCACTTCTTATTGTTTGTCTAACTACAAACACTTCAGTTTCTAGTTTACAACTACAACAAAGCATTCCAAATATTGATTTAACTTATCGGTGAATCCATTCCACACTGCCTATACAATTCTTCATATCATTCGTTAATCTAACCACCAATAGCATTCAGCCTTATCTTTATGCAGTTCCACGTCTTGATACTATCAACAAGCATTTAAGTTCATCCATCCAATTAATGCATGCCATTACACTCACTTACAGAGTGCTAAGGAGGCAACAGAAACCTGAGGTAGTATTTCAGCCATTAGTCAACTAATACAAAGCAATGGGCCGCAGATAACCAGGATATCTGATTGCGTAGCCAATACATAGCCCAGTGCAGAAACCAATCCTGCATGCATTTCATTGAGGGGTGACCATTGGTATAATCAAATCCTTAAAACTTCTTATTCTGTTAGAGAGCCTCCACCATCCAATAGTACATGCAGTACAAAATGATTTCTAGTTAAAGTAGGTTGCTTACAACTCATGCCTTCCAGTTGACAGTTCTAAGATACTTAGGTGGGGATGGGTTGCACCTGAAAAAGGGAACTCTAATACTCAATGATCTATTACTCCAACATTTGCTTTTAATACTATAAATCCATTTTATTTTCTGCTTTAAAGGTCAGTAGATCTGCTTAAGCTTACCCATGTACTCAACAGACAATCAGGATTGACTAGCTCAGGATAAAGTCCAGCCCCTGTGATGCACCATCAATAACTCTAGGAGACGTGAGTCGAGATAGGCTTTTATTAGCTGGAAGAGACCACGATTAGCAGCAAGAGACCATCACACAACATCCAGGAGACTGAGGGAGGAGCAGTACCTCCAATTGCCTTTATACAGGGGTCTGTGGGAGGAGCCACAGGAGCAGTCAGCAGGGGGGTTGCGTGTCCAGACAGGTATATGTAGTTCACCACACCCTGTTCTATTAAAAGCTTTATCCCATGGGTGATGCCAGTACTAAACAAATGGATCCACTGGCAGTGTAGGCAGCCTTGGGCCTTCCAACTCTAGGATAATGGATCTTTCACTGAGCCTTCCCCATGTTGCTCAGTACAGCACAGGAGCAGGTCCTTCAGCCCAGCAAGCTGTGCTGAGTTAATTAAACGAGTAATTAAATGCCAAACAAAACTAACCACTTCTGTCCAGACAATATCCATATCCCTCCATTTTCTGCACACTTATGTGCCTATTTAAGAGCCTCTTAAACACCTCTCTTGTATTTGACTCCACTACCACCTCTAGCAGTGCCCTAAAGGCACCCACCACTCACTGTGTACATCTCCTTTGAAGCTACCCCCTCACACCTAAAATGCCTGCCACTTTGCACTCAATCCTAGGGAAAAGAGATCGGATGTCTGTTCTATTTATGCTTCCCATAATCTCATAACTTCTGTCAAGAAGTTTCTACCAAGTAGTGCACAATGAAATTAATGGGTAGAAACGAGTACCTGCAGAGCTCCTTATTATTTGATTTAATTCACTTAATTTAAAAGTACTTTCCTAATTTTAGAAGTGTTTGCTGTTTTAACAGTTGAAAATAATAACTTGATTCATTAAAATAATGCTATTTTCTGATAGTGTTTGAGTGTCTTTGAATGCTTGTGAGTGCCAGGGACATTTGCCAATGTCCATTTTAAAGCACAGCCCTGACTGTTCGTAAGTTTGGAGTTGGTCTCATTAGTTGTCAGGCACATTCAGAAGATGAAAATCCTAGCAGCACTGGGCCTCTCTGACCAATTGGCAGGTAGATTTTTAGTGGTCAGTTGGGGTGCTGTGAGAAAGACACTCGTCTAGTGACAGGCAGCTAGCAAGCTTTGGACAATGTTCAGTGGAAGACCCTCCATCCCACAAATGGATACTATTTGTAATAGTCATGGAGTCATCCAGCACAAAAACAGGCTCTAAACCCTGGAAGAATCCAGTGGAGTCCCAGAGAGACCGTGTAACTGTTCACACAACTCCTGAGGTTGCAATTGGACCAGGATCTAGAGTTTGGGGCTACATTGATAGGCATTGATGGATCAGAGATGACCAATACAACAAAGTAGCAGTCCAGAGAGTAAGAGGTGAGTTCAGGATATATATTAGTGATGTCCCAGTTCAGTACTCATTATGGCCTACAGTAGTAACTCTTGCGATAATTTGGACTCATTTCTCCAACAAGGGTTGAAATAGAGTTTGTGGTGCAAACAATGTCACATGATTCCCTCTGATGCAGAAATCATGTCAGAATTGAAAGCACCGCTTTTTCTGTCAATTACTATACGTAGGTCTACATCTAGCGTGGCATGAAATATTCTAGAAATGGTCATTATCTCATTTCTGTACCAGTGAAATACAGACTATCATGTTATGACTGCTATTGTATTTAAGTTTTTAGATATTTCATGGAGAACAAAATAAAACTTGGGATATACTTAAGAAACTGGGTGGAGGGCACTCGACCCATCAAACCTGCCCTGCCATTCAATATGATCATGATTGGTCTACCCCAGGCCTCATCGCTGATGTAAAAATAAAAGATGAAGAAATTTTTATTTTCTATTTGTTTAAAGCTAATGTAATTTTGAAATAATTCTTCAGCAGGAATTAAATTCTGTAGGAATTATATAAAATGAGCATTGGAATAATTCTGTTATCTTTCATTCAACAAAAGCTTTTTTTTCAGTGTGTTTTTGCCATGTAACTTGGGATAAGAAGTTGAAGTGTATATTAGTTTATTTCTTTGGTAAGGCTTGGGCTGGCTGGTGGAATAGTGGCATCAGCACTGGACTTCAAGGCATGTGGTCCTGAGTTCAAACCCTGTCAGGTCCCAACTTGTGCAGCAGCAGTACCTGCATGGAGAAAGGCCTGGCATTCTACTTCCCTATCCCTATGTACCCTATAGTCCATGAGGTCCCAAAGACTAGACTTGACCTAACAACTGAACAACAAACTTCACAGCAGTGCATCTTGACTTCTTTTACTGAACAATCTCTCAGGATTAAGAATAACTTACTTACACTCTGGATTGAAGAAAGCGGAGGTCAATAAGCCAGTTCTCATTAGGGGATTGGAGGTGAAGAGGTCAGGAACTTTAAATTCCTTGGCATGATCATTTTGGTGTATCTGTCCTCAGACCTGAATGTAAGTATCATTACAAAGAAGGCAGAGCAGCTTCTATACATTCTTAGAAGTTTGGGCAGATTTGTCATGTCATATAAAACGATGTCAAACCTCTGCAGATGCATTGTGGAGAGCATCCTGACTTGTCGCATCATGGTCTTGTATGGAAACCCCAATGTCCAAGAATGGAAAAGCCTGCAGAAAGTATTAGATAAAGCTTAGTCCATCACAGGAAAGCTGTCCTTGGTATTGAGCACGTCTCAAAGTTCAAATTTCAAAGTAATTTTATTATCAAAATACGTATATGCCTCCATATACTACACTGAGGTTCTTTTTCTTGTGGTGTTCACAGTAGATACAAAGAAACACAACAGAATTAATTGAAACACTACAGACAATCAATAAATGTGCAAAAGAAGATAAACTGTGCAGGTACACAAAAAAGAAATGATAATAAATAAATAATAAACAATATTGAGGACAAGAGTACTAGAATCTTTGAAAGTGAGTCCTAGTTTGTAGAATCAGTTAAGCGTTGAGGTAAGTGAAGTTATCCTTGTTGGTTCAGGAGCCTCATAAGAACATAACATAAGAGATAGGAGCAGGAGTAGGCCAATCGGCCCCTCAAGCCTGCTCCGCCATTCAACAAGATCATGGCTGATCCAATCTTAACTCTAGTTATCACCGAATCCCACAAGGCAACAGTGCCAACCAACAGGACACCATGCCGCCCATTTTATTTTATTATTCATCCCGCCCAACCCATGTGATCACCCGGGGGAAAAAAAACGATTTGCCAATTGAGGAGAAAAAATCTGGAAAATTCCTCTCCGATCCATCCAGGCTATCGAAAACTGGCCCAGGAGATCACATGGCTGATCTAAACCTAGCCTCATGTCCACTTACCTGCTCGCTCACCGTATCCTCTAATGCCATTTTTATCCAGGAAAATGTCTATCTCCGTTTTGAATTTATTGAGTGTAGTAGCTTCCACAGCTCTCTGGGGTAGTAAGTTCCACAGCCCCACTACCCCCTGAGTGAAGAAATTTCTCCTCATCTCAGTCCTGGAATGGCATCCCTTTATTTTAAGATTATGGCTCCTAGTCCTAGTTTCACCCATCATTGGGAACATTCTGCCCTCACCCACCCGATCAAGCCCCTTCACAATCTTATATCTCCCAATCTACTCAACCTCTCATCATACATCAACCCATCCATCCCCAGAATTAACCTAGTGAACCTTCTCTGCACTGGCTCGAGAGCCAATATGTCCTTTCTTAAATATGGACACTAGAACTGCACGCAGTACTCCAGGTGTGGTCTCACCAATACCCGGTACAACTGCAGTAAGACCTCCCTGTTCTTATATTCCATCCCCCTAGCAATAAAAGCCAGCATTCCATTGGCCTTCTTGACCACCTGCTGCACTTGCATACTAACTTTTTGTGTTTCCTGCACCAGGACCCCCAGATCCCTTTGCACAGAAGCACTTTCCAGTTTCTCTCCATTGAGATAATAACTTGCTCTATTATTTTTCCTGCCAAGGTGCAAGACCTCACACTTGTCAGTATTATATTTCATCTGCCAAATGTCTGCCCAATCACTCAGCCTATCTATATCCCCCTGCAGGGTTTCAATGTCCTCCGCACTCCCTCCCATCTTTATGTCATCAGCAAACTTCGATACGTTGCACTTAGTCCCTTTCTCCAAATCATTAATATAGATGGTAAAGAGTTGGGGTCCCAACACCAACCCCTGTGGAACACCACTAGTCACCAACTGCCAGTCTGAGAATAAACCATTTATCCCAACTCTCTGTTTTCTGTTAGAAAGCCAGAATATTATCCCCAATCCCATGATTTTTTACTTTAAGTAATAATCTTTGGTGTGGCACCTTGTCAAATGCCTTTTGGAAGTCCAAATACACCACATCCACTGGTTCCCCTTTATCTACCCTAAATGTTATGTCCTCAAAGAACTCCAATAAATTTGTCAAACATGACTTCCCTTTTGTAAAGCCATGCTTACTTTGTCCTATTAAGCTATGTTTATCCAAATGCCCTGTTACTGTTTCCTTAATTATCGATTCCAACATTTTGCCAACCACAGATGTTAGGCTAACTGGCCTATAATTCCCAGCCTTCTGTCTATTGCCCTTTTTAATTAACATTTTTCCAATCTGCCGGGACCATTGCCGAGTCCAGTGAGTTTTGAAAAATTATCACTAATGCATCCAGAATCCCGACAGCCACTTCCCTTAAGACCCTAGGATGCAAGCCATCCGGTCCAGGGGATTTATCCACCTTCAGTCCCATTCATTTATCAAGTACCATTTCCTTGGTGATTTGAATCGTAGTTAGCTTCTCTCCCCCTAGAGCCCCCTGTTTATCCAGTGTTGGGTTATTTTGAGTGTCCTCTACTGTAAAAACTGATACAAAATATTTGTTCAGCGTTTCTGCCATCTCCATGTCCCCTACCATTAATTTCCCGGTCTCATCTTCTAGGGGACCAACATTTACTTTAGCCACCTTTTTTCTTTTTATGTAACTATAAAAACTCTTTCTATCTGCTTTTATGTTTTTCACCAATTTACTTTTATAATCTATCTTCCCCTTCTTAATCAATCTTTTTGTTATTTGCTGCTGATCTTTAAAAGCTTCTCAATCTTCAATCTTCCCACTAGATTTAGCTACCTTATATAACTTTCTTTTTAGTCGTATACTTTGCTTTATTTCTTTACTTAGCCACGGATAACTATTTTTTCTTTTACACCCTTTTTTCTTCAGTGGAATATATTTTTCTTGATAGTTGTAAAATAACTCCTTAAATATACACCACTGATCAAGTACTGATCTACCCTTTAATCTATTTTCCCAATCCATCTTAAGCAATTCCACTCTCATACCATCATAGTCTCCTTTATTTAAGCTCAGTACGCTTGTTAGAGATCCAACCCTCTCATCCTCTAATTGAATATGGAATTCGACCATGTTATGGTCACTCATTCCAAAGGGATCCTTTACTAGGACATTTTTTATTAGTCCTGTCTCATTACACAGGACCAGATCTAAGACTGCTTGCCCCCTTGTCGGCTCAGTAACGTATTGTTCAAGGAACCCATCCCGAATACACTCAATAAACTCTTCTTCAAGGCTGCCGTGTCCGACTTGATTAGTCCAGTCAATATGAAAGTTAAAATCCCCCATAATTATAGCTGTTCTCTTATTACAAGCCCCAACTATTTCCTGATTTATGCTCCGACCAACTGAGTTACAGCTGTTTGGAGGCCTATAGACTACTCTCACCACTGCTTTTTTTCCCTTTACTATTTCTTATTTCTACCCAAATTGTTTCGTTATCCTGATCCTTTGAGCCAATATCATTTCGCTTTATTGCAGTGATTTCTTGCTTTATTAACATAGCCACCCCACCTCCTTTTCCTCCTAATTGTCGAATACCCTTGTATGTTTAATTCCCAGTCCTGGTCACCCTGCAGCCATGTTTCCATAATTGCCACAATATCATAACCATACGTAATTATTTATGGCTTCATATTCATAGCTGAAGAGTAACAACTGTTGCTAAATCTATGGTGAGGGACCTAAGGCTCCTATACCTTCTTCCTGCTGACAGCAGTGAAAAGAGTGCATCGCCTGGACGGTAGAGTCATTGGATTTGTGAATGGACAATGAACTCATGAGCACTGCGTCACTAATATTTTTGACTCTCTTTTTGCACTACATATTTAATTTTCCATACATACTTCTTTTTGTAATCTGTAGTTTATTATGTATAGCAGTGCACTGCTGCTGCTAAAACAACATTTTAAATCTGATTCTGATCCTGTTGCCATTGCTGTACAAAAATGCCTTTAACAATAAAAGTGACCCTAGAAAACGTAGAATACTTCATGTATTTTGACAGCTACCTCTCAGCAAGGACAGACAGTAATGATATTCACTATTGCATTCAATATATCAATGCAGTGTTCGGCCAACTGGGCAAAAGGATATTTGGAGGTCAAAATTCAGCACAAAGCTCACAGTCTACTGGGCCGCACTGATCCTTCCCATCCTGTGTGCCTGTAGCAATTGGATTATCTCCAACAGACGCTTCAAAATATTGGAGTGATATTACCAACTTTGTCTCATACAATCCTTTAAAACTATATGGAAAAGTGAATGAACCTGAGTGCATCCTAACATCATATTGATGTGCTGATGACAAAGGCATGCCAGTGGCTATACTTCATTATGAGTTTGATGAGATTTGGTATGTCACCCAGGACTCCAGCAAACTTCTGCAGATGTACTGTGGAGATCATTCTGGCTGGTTGCATTACCATCTGGTACAAAGGAATCAATGCACATTATTGTAAAAGTTTTCAGAAGGTTGTAGACTGAGCCAGCTCCATCATGGGCACAAGTCTCCCATCAACGTGGACTAGGACAATTTTCCAAAGGCAGTGCATCAAGAAGTTGGCATTCCTCATTAAGGACCATCACCATCCAGGACATGCCCTCTTTTCATTATTCCCATCCGAGATAAGCTACGGGAACCTGAAGACCCACAATCAATGCTTTAGAAACATCCATTAGATTTCTGAACAGTTTAGGAACACTACCGCATTATTTCTCTTTTCAATCCATTTATTTATTTGTTTGTTTGTAACGTAAAGGGAATTTGTTATTCCCGCACTGTACTGCTCCCATGAAACAACAAATTTCGCAATTTATCTGAGTGACAATAAATCTGATTCCAATATTGATTCTGAGGAAGAGGAAGGGGGAAGGACTGATAGCTGCCTCTGGACCTCCCATTTTACTGTCTCAGTGTGAATCGCAGAAGCAGCTCTGAGATATCTTGTCTATTTTTACACAGAGGGCTGACTCACAGCACTTAACAGTTAAAGTTTATCAACATTAAATAATATTTTGTGGGAAATGTTGTTCATTTCAAAGTTTTTCTCAGCAATTGGAGTAATCCTGCCTTGAGTGACACTTGGGTTTGTTCAATTTCCAACTATAACTAATCTATTTTTGAAACCAACTCCACTGCTTGAGATGTAAACACACACTAAGCTGTGACAGAACTGCATGGTTCTTTTATCGGTGTTGGCTTGTATACTTGCTAGCTTGAACGCACAACTCTCTCCATCACCATATGGATTTTACCGGAATTTTCCAGTAGATTCTCATGTTGTGAATGACATTCAAAGTAGGAAATGTAATTATTACAGAATCTTTAATAAATATGGGAGAAAATGCAGAATTAAACATCATAATTGGAATGTGAAACTTACAAGGAGTCTTCCAGCTGAACACATTTAGAGACAATTAAAAAAAAAAGAGTGGAAGAGATAAACAGCGAGTTGAAGGATGTTAGGCCATAAGACCATGAAACTTAGAAGCGGAAAAAGGCCATTCAGCTCAGCAAGTTTGCTCTGCCATTCCATTATGCTTGATTTATTATTCCTCTCAACCCCATTCTCCTGCCTTCTCCTCTTAACCTTTGACACCCATACTAATCAAGACCAACCTTTGCTTTAAATGTACACAAACACTTGGCCTCCACAACCACCTGTGGCAAGGAACTTCTCCCCATCTCTGTTCTAAAGAGCCATTCTTGTACTCTGAGGCTATACCCTATGCCTTAGCCTTTCCCACCATTGGAAACATGCTCTCCAAATCCACTTTATATAGGCCTTTCAACATTTGATAGGTCTTCGTGAAACCTGCCCTTATTCTTCTAAATTCCAGTGAGTACAAACATTCTCCAAATATTAATCTTTCATTCCCAAGACCTCCTCGGGACTTCTCCAATGTAAGCACATCATTTCTTAACGACGGGGCCCAAACCTGCTCACAATACTCCAAATGTGGTCTTTCCAATATCCTATAAAGCCTCAGCATTACATCTGTGCTTTTATATCTGAGTCCTCTCATACGGAATGATAACATTGTTCTTGTCTTTCTTACCACCAGCTCAGCCTGCATGTTAACCTTTAGAGAATCTTGCACGAGGACTCCTAGGTCCTTTTGTACCTCTGATATCTAAATTTACTCTCCATTTAGAAAATAATATATGTCTTTATTTCTTCTAAAGTACATGATCAGACATTTACCTATGCCGTATTCCATCTACCACTTCCTTACCCATTCTCCTAACCTGTCTAACCCCTTCTGCAGACATCCTGCTTCCTCAACACTATCCGCAAACTCGGTCACAAATCCATCAATCCAGTCATCAAAGTCATTAACAGATGAGTGAAAAATTGTCCCAACACCACTAGTCATGGGCCGTCAACCAAAAATGTTGGGAGTGAGTTTATGTAGATCTGCTGAGTTAAATGTGCAGTTTGTGCACAGTCTGTTCGATATTCCCAGTCCTGACGCAAGGTTTTGACCATAAATGTCCTTAATTCCTTTCCCCACACAGATTCTGCTCAACTTGATGAGTTCCTCCAGCAGATCATTTGTTGCTTCCAGTTCCAGCATTGCAGCCTCTTATGTGTCTTTTCTGTATCACTCAGTGAATCACTTTGTGAGGTAACTCGCAAATGGTACGTTCAGATTTCAAAGTAAATTAATTATCAAAGTATATATATGTCACCATATACAATCTTCCAATTTTGTTTTACTGTGCATATACTCTGAATATGCTAGTAATGTAATATGATCAATGAAAAACTGCGCCCAACAGGATGGACTGGCAGCTAATGTACAAATGACAATAAACTGTACAAACATAAAAGACAGGAAAAGAAGAACATGAGATGAAGAGCCCTTGAAAATGTGTCCGTAAGATGTGGGAACTGTTCAGCAATGGGGTGAGTGAAGTTATCCCCAACGGTTGAAGAGCCTGAGGGTTAATAACGGTTCCTGAACCTGTGGTGTTGGTCCTGGGGCTCCTGTACTTTCTCCCTGACGGTGGCAGTGAGAAGAGAGCATGGCCAGTGAAGTGCTTATTCATTTCTGCTTCTGGGTTAAAAAAACAGCATAAAATCTTTCTCTTTTATTATACTTGGAACATTTTGAATTATGATGAGGAAAGTGTTGCAAGTTTTCTTGAAACTTTTCCACATTTGAAAGATGATGGACTAGAAAAACTGGGGCAAGAATGCAAAGTAAGTGGCTAGCTTCGAGCATGATTGAACCTGGCTGACTTGGGCAGGCAGACAAGGTGAAATAACCATGTTTGAGCACTCATTGGATCCTGCCTGCTCCCAGCTGTGTCACTACCCTCATTACACAGAAGTTGCTGCTTTTACAGAAAATCAAAACTGTTCTCTCCACTGGGGCTCTTTGAGCGGTCTGTGAAAATGAGTTTTCTATCAATGGCTTTGCGTTTTTTTCAAAGTGGTTTACTTTTCCACAGACACAAACCTGGGTCTGGTGGGAGGTGGTGAGGAGGAGGGTAAGTTCTTTTACTGCTACCTGATAAATGCTTACAGTGTGATATTCTAATATTGCACAACTTAACCCTTTGCGGGGTATTAACACCATAGTTATGATAATGCTTCACGTGGGAAAGGAATTATAATTAGTCATTTGGGCTCCTAACCCAGAGGCCTACAATAACAAAGTATGTGTTCAAATCCCACCGCAACAGCTGTGAAATTTAAATGCACTTAATTAAATAAATCTGAAGCCATTTTTTTGTGAGATGGGTGTATCTTTAATGGTGATCATAAAACTATCAGACTGTTGTGAAAACCAATCTGGATCATCACTAAGATCTTACTTCAGGCTCATCACAATGTGTTGGGATACAATTCCTTTCTCAAATGGTTGAGGTGGATTGCTGAGGAACATGACATACTGGCATCTCCTAAAAGGCTGATTAAGATGGGCAACATGTACTTCGGTGTTTGTGATGTGCATGCACATGTAAAGAAGGAATTGGAAATGACCTCAAGAATGGAAAGAGCTTGTTATTTTTCAAGGTCTGATCACAAAGAGAATGGTAGCACCCAGCCTTGTCCAAATGTGTATCTATTCTGTATGAATCCTGAGAGTGGCTGGGTGAAGGGGGAAGAAGCATTGGAGGGTGAGGAGTACAGAAGATGTGAATTTTAGATTCTGATGCAAGATGAATGCTGCAGTTTTAATGGACAACCAGAAGTCCAATACACGAATTGCTGTCTGACTAGTTTTCTGTTGCTTTCTCTATTCATTGCCAAATGTACACTGGAAACAAAAAAAAACAAAAATTGTTGGTAAGGCAGCATCTATAGAAATATTTCATGTTTCTGATTTGTGACTCATTGTTTGACTGTCTTTTACTGAATAGAGAAGGATTGTAATATAGATTAGGATTCAGATTTAAGAGTCAGATTCAGATTCATTTATTTATCACATAATAACAATAACTTTATTTACCTGGCACCTTTCGTACAATAAGATGCAGACTCACAGTGCTTTGCATAGATTGTAAAGATTAATCAAGTCAAGTCAAGTCACTTTTATTTTCATTTCCACCATAACTGCTGGTAGAGTACATAGTAAAAATGAGACAACGTTTTTTCAGGACCATGGCGTTACATGACACAGTACAAAAACTAGACTGAACTACATTAAAAAAAACACAGAAAAAGCTACACTAGACTACAGACCTATACAGGACTACATAAAGTGCACAAAAACAGTGCAGGCATTACAATAAATCATAAACAGGACAATAGGGCAGTAAGGTGTCAGTCCAGGCTTTGGGTATTGAGGAGTCTGAAAGCTTGGGGGAAGAAATCAATATGGTCATAGAAATACAAGACAAAATAAACAATCAAAAGTGAAGACAAACAGTATATCAAATAAAATGTAATCGAATATACCAAACTATATAATTGTAATCAACATCAACAGACATTAAATAATTCTAAAAGTAGGCCAAATTGAAAGAAGTAGCATTTTAGAAATGCTAGTCCCACGGTAACAGCATGGCGTATTTCAGTCAGTAGGGTATTCTTGTGCATTTTTGTGCATAAAAGCAAAAGGCCACATCACCAGTTTTTATATGCTTGGCTGTAGGAATGCCAGTATTCATGGATCTAAGATTATGATTAGTAATGTAAGGGGATAGACACTCCAAAATATATGTAGGAGCTAGATTATTCACAGCCTTAAATACAATCAAAAGAGTGTTTTAAAATTGATCCTGAAAGACCCAGATAGCCAGTGTAATGATGACAAAACCAGTGAAATGGGCTTGGGTTTTCATTTTTTCAGTTAGGTTTTTGCTGCTGCACTTTGAACAAGTTGCAGCCGATTTATATCTTTCTTAGACAGATCTGAAAAGGGTCTGATAGCTAAAAACAAAAACATTATATCAATTTTTCTGCATCTTGAGATGTTAGAAGAAATTAAACTCTTGCAATATTCCTTAAATGAAGAACGCATCAGTGTGAACCTAATGTGTGGTCAAATATTTTATCAAATGTGGGAAGACATATTAGGGAAGCGAGAGGGAAATTTATTCAGTATAAGATAGTACACAGATATTATTGGACACCAACTAGACTCTACAAAATGGGGATTGTTGATAATCATTTATGCTGGAAATGTAAAAATGAGGTGGGCACATATTTTCACATGATTTGGGAGTGTTTCATGGTTCATCCATTTTGGTGTAAACTTCTTGATTTGTTGGGGAATTGTTCGGGTCCTACACTGGCCTTGTGCCCACAGCTTTGTGTCCTGGGTGATAGGACAATGATACCTAATGTAAACAATGACAAACTTACTATTTTAAAGCTGGGTCTCATCACAGCTGCAAGAATTATATTGCAAAACTGGGAAAAAAAAAACAGATGTCCCACTGTGAGGGAATGGACTGAGGAAATGATTAAGATTTGATCATATGAACACATGTTGGGAAGAATTGACAGTGAGGGAAAAGTGCAAGACACGTGGGTTTAATTTTGGTGTGTGTTAATTTAAACTTAAATTCAAAGTTTTTTGCTGTTTCTTAGTTTTAAATGTTCTCCTGTCATGGGATGGCTGTGTAAATATGCTATACTGTATCTGCTCTATGATATGCTGTGCTGCTTTGTAAACTGAGAATAAATAATAATAAAAATTTGAATTACAAAAAAAATGAAAGAATGCAGTCTTAATAATATGGTTAATACATGATCTAAAATTTGCACCGGTAGCTCAGAGTCAATCATAATAGCTAAATTCTTTACTTCTAGCTTGATTTGCAAGGCCAGATAATTAAGTTTATTTCTAAGATTGACACTTTTCTTATTGGTACCAATAACAAAAATTTCTGTTTTTTCCCTTATTTAGTTTAAGGAAGTTTGAACTCATCCATTCTGTAATGCTAGTAAGACATTGGACCGGAAGTTTAGAACCACATATACATTGCAACAACTGTAAAATGTGTCATTTGTAATAGCAGCCAACACATGCATTCAAGCATAACAACAGCAGCACAACAATAGCAACAAAATGACTAAAACAAAACAAGCCTCTTTCGAGTGCAGAACGGGGGCCTCAACCCTGCATGTCCTTTGTTATCTATCCACACCACTGGCCTTTGAACATAGACCATGGAGCAAAGGTTTGATCTCTAACTCCTCCACACCTGGAGCTCAGACTACCACTCCAGGCTCCATTGGCAAGTGATGTGGACCTGGGATGAAGGGCATCCAGAGTCCAGACTTTTGCTTTGTGCTCGAAAGCCAGCAATTTATATGTAGGGTGAAGGACAACTGTGATTGCCCAGGTCAGTGCAAGCAGGAAGGATGAGGAGGCAAGAACATCGGTCAGTCAAGTGCTCGTAGTTCGAGCCGGGCTGGGGGGTGTGGGGGTCCTGTCATTGGCTAGTTCAGGTGTTAATACCAAAGATTGAAGCCTGAAGGTTGATAGGTGGTCCAGAAGTCACTGTCGGGTGGCCCTAGCCTGTAAGACCAAAAGCCAGTCCTGGAGTTGGAGGAATGTCCCTATGTGGGTGGGAGTGAGGAAAGGGGCCTGTTTTATTGTTATTGTTTTGTTGATTGTTGTGTTTTGTTGAGCGTTGTAGGCATGCGATGTTGGCTCCGGAATGTGTGGCAGCACTAGCGACCTTCCCCATCTCCTGGGCGTTAACGTTAACCCAAATGGTGAATTTCACCTTCAGCTTTGATTTACATATGATAAATAAATCTCAATCTGACACTTGACCTCATAATCCAAATCACTGTGATCTTGCACTTTATTGATGACCTGCACTGCACTTCCTTTGTGCCTTTTACACTTTATTCTGCATTGCTATTTTTTTTACCTTGTTCTAATTCAATGTACTGGGCAATGATTTGATCTGTATGAACAATCTGCAAGATAGACTTTTCACTGTACCTTGGTACATTTGACAACAATACACCACCAGGCTCTGAGATAGATTCTTCCATCAGGCTATCAGACTGAATAATTCATGCTGATACAATTGGATTTCTATGTTATATTGACTGTCCTGTTGTACATACTATTTATTACAACTTACTATAAATTGCACATTGGACACTTAGACAGAAATGCAACGCAAAGTATATGAAGGATGTAAATAATGAAGTCAAGTCAATTCAACCAAAGCCAATACCAACAGCAAGGTGGGAAATTTGTGAATTTGTAGCACCTTACTGATGCAGTGGGACTGGAAACAAACAAGCTCAAGACCTGAACATTGCACTTGAAGTTGCAGTTGATAAAGGCATTTTCAAGTGTTTGGGTAAAGGCAGATGGCAATACAATTATAGAGGTAGGTTAAGTAATATAGTGTGAGCCCGAGAGGAATACAACATGGAATCAGGCTCTTCGGCCCATTGAGTCTACACTGACCAACAATCATATAAATGGAGAACATCAAGGCGTGAGTACGTCATTTAGAACTAAACAGTAACATAAGAATCGAGATGCAAAATTAAAGTTTCAAGTTTATTTATCACGTGCACATCAAAGCATACAGTGAAATGTGTCATTTACATTGATAACCAATATAAACAAGAATATGCTGAGGGTCTACAAGTGTCGCCACATATTCCAGTATCACCATCGCATAGCTATGATGCTGGACATATCAGCACAGAACTCAACAAGCAACAAAGCAACAGCAAAACAAGCCCTGTTCCTCCCTCCCACCCAAGCGCATACATAGTCATCCAACCCCAAGACTGTCCATTTTCATCGGCCTTCAACCTCCAATGGACTTCGAGTCGGACTCTGAATTGGTCTCTGACACGCAAACATTGGACCTTTGGCTACCCTTGTAGGCTTGCAGAGGTTCTCCCTGGCCCACGGGCCTTGAGTTCTGGACCTGAATTGATCCTTGTGCCCCAATCATTGGCAATAACACTAGGCCTCAAATTCAGGCCACACCAATTTGTGAATCCCCTGCCCACATGGAACTCTGACTCCAGAACCCGCTGAAAACTCGCTGACCCTGAAGGGGTGACTACCTTTCATATGCGGTGGTTTGTCAGCTCGACACATGTCTGGACATACCCGCTTGGTCCATGCATATCCCATGTCCACTTTGCTGTCCTTTGAATGTGCAGCAGACTTAATTCTCCAGCATGTCCACTAATTCCTCCACATATCTGTCCCTGAAACCCTATCCTGATCTACAACTCCCCTCTCTGTCCCCAAAATGATCTCCACTAAACCAAAAGAAGTACTAAAAAAAAGAACTAGAATTGAGCCGAGACTTCAATAGAGGTCGCAGCCCGGAGCCTTCCTGAGTATTTCAGCCTGCAAAGAGCCTCAGTGAGTCAATTACTGATAAAGGAATGGGGATTGTGGTAGGCACTAAAGTTCCTGATGACTTGGCCAGCGAGGCAGACCTGCTTTAAGACTGTGTAAGGGGCTGAGGGTAATGGAGGAGAGGTTTGATACTAGCAGAGTACATCTCATTACTTGGCTGACACAGATGATGTTCTCAAGGACAGATTAAAATAGGGCTGAGAGTATACCCACGGTAGATCATGAAGGGAGATAAAGAGGGGTGTGTGCAGGAAGGGGGAATGAGCCACGATTGGAGATTTGCTATGCTTAGGGAGGGCTGAGTGCATCTCGTGCTGTGGATCAGTGTATCTGAGGCTTATGTGTATGCATGTTTAATCCTCTGGAGATTGTGAAGGATAAGAAAGGATAACATAACATGATGATTGCCATAACATAATGGCACTTGTGATTAAGTTAGGGCAATGTTAACACTCGGAGAAGCTCAGGAATGAAGAATGACAGAGCTGCAAAAAGAGCAGGATTAAAAAACACAAGATGCTGGAAATAATCAATAGAACAGGCAGGATCCTTGGAAAGAGGAACAGAGTTAATGATTTAGGTCAAATCTAATTTCCCTTTGCAAGGATCCTGCCTGAACCGCTGAGTACTTCCAGCATTAGAAGATTTTTTTGAATTGCAGAAATGGCAGGGTTCAGGAATAGAGTAAATCACTGGGGAATGACAAAGTTCGGGGTCAGAGTGAAGTACTGACAAACATCGGGAAAAGCAGATAGAAAAGGACTGATATGCCCATCTTGGGCACATGCCAGCAGATACACAAGATTACACACAAGGAGCAGAAGACCACTCATTCTCCTTTGTCTTGCGTGGTCACTTGATGAGATCCTGGCTGGACTGACTATAACTAAAGGAATTACAAAGGAGTGACAGAGAGCAAGGAATAACAAATCCTTTGCACAATGTTTGAAATCAAATTGGAAGGAATAGGTAAATAGAAAATATAAGGATGGAGTTAAAGGGAAAGTGAAAATAAGAAAAGTTAAAAAGGACAACAGAATCAATGGAGAAGAAAGCTCAAGAAGAGATCATACAGTATGGCCAAGTGAAATAGGAATTGCTATGAAAGGAGAGGGGAGTACCGAATTAAAAGTATTATATATGAATGCATGAAGTATAAGGAATAAAGTAGATGAGCTTGAGGCTCAGTTGGAAATTGGCAAGTATGATGTTGTGGGAATAACTGAGACATGGCTTCAAGCAGACAGGGCCTGGGAAATGAATATTCAAGGATATACATCTTATCGAAAGGACAGACTGACTGGCAGAGGGGGTGGGGTGGCTCTGTTGGTGAGGAATGATATTCAGTCCCTTGCGAGGGGAGACATAGAATCTGGAGATGTAGAGTCAGTATGGATAGAACTGAGAAATTCTAAAGGTAGAACGACCCTAATGGAAGTTATCTACAGGCCCCCAAACAGCAGTCTGGATGTAGGGTGTAAGTTGAATGAAGAGTTAAAATTGGCATGTCGCAAAGGTAATGATACAGTTGTCATGGGGGATTTCAACTTGCAGATAGACTGGGAGAATCAGAATGGTACTGGACCCCAAGAAAGGGAGTTTGTGGAGTGCCTCCAAGATGGATTCTTAGAACAGCTTGTACTGGAACCTACCAGGAAGAAGGCAATTCTAGATTTAGTGTTGTGCAATGAACCAGATTTGATCAGGGACCTCGAGGTAAAGGAACCATTAGAAGGTAGTTACCATAATATGATATGTTTTAACCTACAATTCGAGAAGGAGAAGGGAAAATCGGATGTGTCAGTATTACAGTTGAACAAAGGGAACTATGGAGCTATGAGGGAGGAGCTGGCCAAAGTTCAATGGAACAATACCCTAGCAGGGAAGACAATGGAACAAAAATGGCAGGTATTTCTGGGAATAATGCAGAAGGTGCAGGATCGGTTCATTCCAAAGAGGAAGAAAGATCCTAAGGGGAGTAAGGGGCGGCCGTGGCTGACGAGGGAAGTAAAAGGCAGTATAAAAATAAAAGAGAAGTATAACATAGCAAAGATGAGCGGGAAACCGAAGGGCTGGGAAGCTTTAAAAGAGCAACAGAAGAAAACAGAAAAGGCAATACGCCAAGAAAAAATGTGGTACGAAGGTAAGCTAGCCAAGAATATAAAGGAGGATAGTAAAAGCTTCTTTAGGTATGTGAATAGCAAAAAAAACCTTAAGACCAAAATTGGGCCATTGAAGACAGAAACGGGTGAATTTATTATGGGGAACAAGGAAATGGCTGATGAGTTGAACAGGTACTTTGGATCTGTCTTCACTAGGGAAGACACAAACAATCTCTCAGATGTAATAGTGGACAAAGGAACTAGGGTAACGGATGAACTGAAGGAAATTTATATTAGGCAAGAAACGGTGTTGGATAGACTGTTGAGTCTGAAGGCTGATAAGTCCCTGGGACCTGATGGTCTGCATCCCAGGGTACTTAAAGAGGTGGCTCTAGAAATTGTGGACGCATTTGTAATCATTTTCCAATGTTCTATAGATTCAGGAACAGTTCCTGCTGATTGGAGGGTGGCTAATGTTGTCCCACTTTTCAAGAAAGGAGGGAGAGAGAAAACAGGGAATTATAGACTGGTAGGCCTGACATCAGTGGTGGGAAAGATGCTGAAGTCAATTATAAAAGATGAAATTACGACATATTTGGATAGCAGTTGAAGGATCAGTCTGAGTCATCGTGGATTTATGAAGGGAAAATCATGCTTGACTAATCTTCTGGAGTTTTTTTAGGATGTAACTATTAAAATGGACAAGGGAGAGCCAGTGGTTGTAGTGTACCTGGACTTCCAGAAAGCTTTTGATAAAGTCCCACATAGGAGATTAGTGGGCAAAATTAGGGCACATGGTATTGGGGGCAGAGTACTGACATGGATTGAAAATTGGCTGGCTGACAGGAAACAAAGAGTAGTGATTAACGGGTCCCTTTCAGAATGGCAGGCTGTGACCAGTGGGGTACCGCAAGGTTCGGTGCTGGGACCGCAGCTGTTTACAATATACATTAATGATTTAGATGAAGGGATTAAAAGTAACATTAGCAAATTTGCTGATGACACAAAGCTGGGTGGTAGTGTGAAATGTCAGGAGGATGTTATGAGAATGCAGGGCAACTTGGACAGGTTGGGTGAGTGGGCAAATGTATCGCAGATGCAGTTTAATGTGGATAATTGTGAGGTTATCCACTTTGGTGGCAAGAACAGGAAGGCAGATTACGATCTAAATGGAGTCAAGTTAGGAAAAGGGGAAGTACAACGAGATTTAGGTGTTCTTGTACATCAGTCAATGAAAGCAAGCATGCAGGTACGGCAGGCAGTGAAGAAAGCTAATGGCATGCTGGCTTTTATAACAAGAGGAATTGAGTACAGGAGTAAAGAGGTCCTTCTGCAGCTGTACGGGGCCCTGGTGAGACCCCACCTGGAGTATTGTGTGCAGTTTTGGTCTCCAAATTTGAGGAAGGACATTCTTGCTATTGAGGGAGTGCAACGTAGATTCACAAGGTTATTTCCTGGAATGGCGGAACTGTCATATGTTGAAAGATTGGAGCGACTGGGCTTGTATACACTGGAATTTAGAATGATGAGAGGGGATCTGATTGAAACATATAAGATTATTAAGGGATTGGACATGCTGGAGGCAGGAAGCATGTTCCCGCAGATGGGTGAGTCCAGAACTAAAGGCCACAGTTTAAGAATAAAGGGTAGGCCATTTAGAACAGAGATGCGGAAAAACTTTTTCACCCAGAGAGTGGTGGGTATGTGGAATGCTCTGCCCCAGAAGGCAGTGGAGGCCAAGTCTCTGGATGCATTCAAGAGAGAGTTAGATACAGCTCTTTTAGATAGCAGGGTCAAGGAATATGGGGAGAGGGCAGGAACGGGGTACTGATTGTGTATGATCAGCCATGATCACAGTGAATGGCGGTGCTGGCTAGAAGGGCCAAATGGCCTACTCCTGCACCTATTGTCTATTGTAAGAGAAGTTAGGTAAGCTCAGGGATGCAGTGAGTAGAAATGCTAACCCTTAGTTTCAACAACAAGGTTCAATCCCATCCTTACATCTGTCTGTCGGGGTCTTGCACTTCTGCTTGCAGGGGGAAATGGAATTCCAACATCTACTCAATCCCCTGTACTCATGATTTGCTGCTCAACCTGCTGAATTTTTCCAGTGGGTTTATTAGTTGCTCTGTAGCACACTCTCCAATATGGAAAGATTAATTCCTTGAAGCATGGAAGGCTGTGGGATCTTATAGAGGTATATAAAATCATGAGGGACATAGATAGGGTCACATGGTCCCAGAGTAGGGGATAGTTTGAAGTGAATTTATTTTAATGCTTGGCATGTTATGAGTAAAGGTGATGAAATTAGAGCATGCATTGGGACATGGAACTATGATGTAGTGGTCATTACAGGGACCTTATTGGAGAGGAACAGGAGTGGGTGCTTCATGTCCTGGGTTTCCATGTTTTAGAAAGGGAGGTAAAAAGGGTGGCAGAATTTCATTTCTAATCAGGGACAATATCACAGCTGCATTCAGAGAGAACATAAAGGATGGCTCATCCACTGAGTCTATATGGGTAAAACTCAAAAATAGGAAGGATGCTTTTACTCTGATGGGATTGTACTATAGGACCCCCCCCCCCCCCCCCAAGATAGCAAGCTAAGAGAACCTTGGATGTTGAGAGAAATGATGATTTTAGTCAAGAAGACAAAGGACAAGTATGTAGAGATTAGGAAGTTAAATTCAAACAAAGCCCTTGAGGATTATAATGAGTACTTTCCATCAGTATGAGCCAAGGAGAAGGACATGAAGGATAGGAAGGTTGGTGCAAGTGCATTAATATGCTAGTGCATTTGAGCGTAAAGGAGGAGACAGTGTTGCATCTCAGTGTAAGTTCAAAGGAGATGTGAGGGGCAAGTTTTTTGCGCAGGGAGTAGTGGGTGCCTGGAACGTTCTGCATGGGTTGCAGGTAGAAGAAGGTGCATTAGGGACTTATAAGAGGGATTTAGTTAGGCACATGAATGTCAGGGGAATGGAAAGAAATGGACTTTGTTTAGTCGGAAAGGATTAGTTTAATTGGCCATTGCATTACTAATTTAATTGGTTCCACAAACATTGTAGGCTGAAAGGCCTGTTCCTGTGCTGTACTGTTCTATGTTCTATGTTCTTAACATCAGCTTAAAGTGAAAGGTGAAACATTTAAAAGGATCTGAGTTGCAACTTCTTCATGCAAACCATGGTGCATATGTGGAATAAGCTACCAGAGAAAGCTACAAGCTTTACAGGCACCATTGTTGGTATGGATGAGTTGGGCTGAAGGGCCAAATTACTGTCTGACTCTGTAATTCTATGGACTTGGCGGCCGCTCAACTGCTAGTTGATAGGGTGTTTCTGAGGATCAAAGAGTGATTATGAAGAGCAAATACATACATTATCTGTCTATAGCATGGAATAAAAGGTGTAAGGAATGATCTTTACAATTATGAAAGAAAGAAATAGGGTAGACATAGGGGAGAGATTTATATTGGTTGGACAGAGATCTGGAATAAGGGAACATGCTCTTAAATCCAATATCAGGTCATTGAAGATCAACCACAATGAACTATCTACTGGGAGAATTTAGCAGGTCAAACAGCAACTGTGGAGGAAAGGAACTGTTGTTGTTTTGCATCAAAACCCTTTCCTGGTGCAGGGTTTCAACCCAAAATGTCAATAATTCCTTTTCTTTCACTGTGATAAACTATGTATACCTGTCTGGACATGACCCTCTGTTGACTGCTCCTGTGGCTCCTCCCACAGACCCTTGTATAAAGGTGATTGGGGCACTGCTCCTCCCATAGTCATCCAACATGGTCGTGCTCCGTTTTCACTGTTAATAAAAGCCTATCGTTATTTACTCTATATCTAGTCTCCTAGAGTTATTGATAGTGCATCACTCACAGATGTTGATCTAACTGCTCAGCTCTTAAGTGGATTGTCTTTTGCTTCAGATTACAGTGTCTGCAATCTCTTGTGAGTCTCCATTGAGGATCAAGGTTGGGAAACACTTAACTACACAAAAAATGGCAGCTGCCTGAAAATATGATGGCTAAATTATACCAGAATGGGTCTTCTTGAGTGTCTCCATTGAGGATCAAGGTTAGGAAACACTTAACTACACAAAGATATGGCAGCTGCCAGAAAATATGATGACTAAATTACACCAGCATGGGTCAATGCACTTCGAGGCAACTGTGGAATTATTTACTAATTAAGTAAACTGAGAATTGGAAACATATCTGCAGCATCAGTGATTGATGCACCATCAATAACTCACACTGAGACGTAAGGCGAGATACCGGCTTTTATTGACTGGAAGAAGGAACCAGGAGTGAGTGACCATCATACTACATCCTGGAGACAGAGAGAGAGAGAGCATAGGCTTCAGATTGCCTTTATACAGGGGTCTGTGGGAGGAGCCACAGGTGCAGTCAGCAAGGGCATGTCCATACATGCACACTTAGTTCACCACAGTGATGGTAACTATAAATGTACTGAATTGTTGTTAAAAGATCCTCCCAGTTTAACAATAACCTTCATCATAATAGATAAACCAGTTTGGCCTGTAAGTGACTCCAGACCTACAACACTGTGACCATATCTCAACAGCCCACGGATATGGCCTTAAAAACTCATTCAGTTACAACAAGCTGCTACTGTTCAAGCAGGTGGTTTGACACCACCTTTCCACAGGCAATTATGACTGGTCTTATCTGCAGTGTCCACATTTTGAAAAATGATTAGTATAAGTAACCCTGAGAGAGAGAGAATTTTGCTTAAATATACATAAAATCATTGTCAGTGTTTGGAGCTGCCATTATCCCATAGGTTAAACAGGCAACAGAATTCATTCACCTTGCTTCTACTCTCAAGTTCCGATGATCTTAGGGTTTGACTGCGACACATCTTTCTAGTGCTACTAAGTTTGCCTGAGAGCTGTGAACAAGGAAACTGGATCATAAAAGTGGATAAAATAATTTCTCTCCTGCATTGTGATTTTCCACCTTTGGCAGAAACAGAAACATTCAGTGAAAACATGGTGTTGGTCAGGACAAAAGCAGATTTCACTCACTCTCTGTGATGGTCTCTGAGGTGCGAAGGCTATGAAGTCTGCCTGAGCTGCTGTGCTGTGTGCCTGCTAACATGATGAACAAATGAGTGAGTCTTTGGGCCTAGTCCAAGCTACTCGGGGGTTCAGAGCTGAACACCCACTTGTGGATCAGAATGACGTTGTTCACGTCAATTGTTTACGTGACTTTTTTTTCTTTCTCTCTCACATTGACTGTCAGTCTTTTAAAAAAAATGTTATTCTTTTTTTTCTTTGAGTTCTTTTACCTGTGAGCAAGTAAACCTCAAGGTTGTATAATTTATACATTCTTTTATAATAAATGAATCTTGGAGCTTGATGTTTCACAAGGTGTGTGTGTGTGTGTGTGTGTGTGGGATGACATGTCGAGGGTAGATCACTGTGTCCAGTACTACAGCATAACAGAATGTAACTGGGATGTCTCAAACCACATCGGAGCTCTTAGTGATAACAAAGTAAAGAGGGGCGAGGGCAGCTGACAACAGACAAGTGGATGAAATGTTCTCTTGCTTCTGTAAAAACCACAATAAGGCCTTAATGGCTATTCACTGCGGAGAATTTGTCCCATTCAGCTGAAAACCTAATGCCAACAGCCATGACCTGCTTTGAGACTCTGCAGTTCCTTTCAGTTACTGCTGTGTCAGGACCCAGTGAAGTACTTCTGGAATTGTCATGATAAGCACAGATACATACATACAATGGGAAATAACCAGAAAATAGCACAGGCTTTCTGAGTTGCTTTTAAATCATCACTGAGTAATTTATTAGGGCTTCGGAGAGCAGCTGTGCTTGAGTTTAATTCTGGAACCAGCTGTGCCCATTGGCAGAAGCTCCATCTCATGGACCTTTGAGTTTGAATGATTATGGCAACCATCTGTAGGGTGCTGGTCAACAGTGGGACCACTCCCCCTCTGTGATCCCCTCCTACAGGTCTCCAGTTGGAAACTTCCTGCAGTGACATGTTGGAGGAATATGTGATGACCCGAAGATCCAGGTCCCATCACCATGCGGTGCCACATTACTCATGCACCTTGCTGGTCATCTATCCTGTACGGCAGCTTGTCCCTTGCTGTAAAATTCATGAATAAACACATAAAGCCCATAACATGTAGGCTGTAACAATGTGAAGCCTGATCGTTTTAGTAAAGTAATAAATTCAAGAAAAAGGCAAAAGAGATGAAGGGAGGATTAAAACAGCCTCAAAACGTAGGAAGAAAAAAATGGAAGATAGATGGGTAAAACAAAATGGCATTTATCTTAACAAGTAGCTAGCCAGGCTGCATTTGGGCTGATCACATGAGAGCAAGTTTGACTGTTCTTCATTCTATTTTGGTTCATATATGATCTAGCTGGTAAAGCACACAAAACCCGTATAATCTATTCATTATTACCGACTGGCATTTTTCACGAAGGGTAAAGAAAAGTTAAAGGTTAGAGATTTCACACAATCCAAGCTGATATTTGGGCATCATTTGTACCCCTTACTTCCATAAGTAAATATTGTGGATGAAAGCGACATTGGTGCCTCTGTGCAAATTAACTTTCGCTTTGGATGGTGTGTGAGCTTCACATGATGCACGTGGAATCAGAGCTGTGTGGATGGACTATCAAAGTTCTCCACTTCTGCCAGCCGGAATCTTCACTTGCTGACTTTGTTTAATTGGCGGACATGCCTGAATTTAAGCTAAGCAGCATTTATTGTACTGCAGCCCACCCACTGAGAGACCGCCCTGTGCTAGGAAGCAAACAGAACAGGATGAAGTGAAGTGTGATTAGTGAAAAGCAATGGCTATATGGTTGTCATGGCAATGGGGTGCTAGCAACTGTGCAAAGAAAAGTTTCATTTAAGAGTGTCACATTGTGGAATTCTGTGTACCTTTAGTTCAAATTGCTAATTATATATTTATGGTTACTTGGGGGAAAAGTAAGACGAGACTGTTAAAAGTATTTGAAACATAATCTTTAGAGAGTAAGGATTCATAGATCCTATTTCATGAAACAATTGCAGAGAAAAAGCTGCTGAAAAAAGCAGAAAATAAGTTTTATTACATTGAAGTCTTAAACAGAACCAACAAACAATGATAGAGTTTGCTTACCTCAGCTGGGATTCACAGTTAGAAATCTTACACAATCCAAGCCGATATTGTGCAGTGTTCCTGTCCTTCTTCATTTAGATAAGTAAGTTCTGTGAGTACATGCTGCATTGGTGCCGTGTGGGATCTTGCTCTGTGTAAATTAATTTCTGCACTGGATGATGTAAGAAATTTGCATCTGGTTCATTTGCAGATGTGCTCACAAAATGATAAACTGTGCCTTTTTAGCATCTTTTACAATTTATTCTTCCATGTTATCCAAGTTTTCTAACATAATGAAACAAGTGTGGAACTGATGGAACAAGAGGAGGGCAGCTTTAATTCAATGGAGTTACAGAGTGAGGTTTATCAGTTTCATGCTTGTCCTCACTGCACACTTCTGTTTGGACAGCTTCTGGGTTAAAGAAGGACTTGTTTCCACTCCTCTGTTACGTACATTGAGGGAGTTAATGAGACCAGTGAGGGAACTACAGAGTCTTCAATAAATGGGGTACAGGAGGTGCCCAATGAGGTGGATGGGTGAGTAATCAGTGAGGAGATATGCTCCTTCCACTGCTTATATAGGGCTTCTGCATACTCCTAATCCAAGGTATTGAGACTATTGAATAATTCCCTAGTACGGTAAAATGTACTCAACCGCAAATCTATCTTGTTATAATCTTGCAATTTATTTTCTACTCTCACTGTACTTTCTCTGTATCTGCTGCACTTTATCCTGCATTATTTTATTGTTTTAACTTGTACTACTTCAATGCATTGTTGTAATGAGTTGATCTGCAGGAATAGAATATACAAGTTACTCATTGTACATTGGTATATGTGACAATAATAAACTAATTCCAATAAACCATTCCCAATTCCTATTCTCCACACTGTTGTAAATGCTGCTCCTAAAATTTGAGTGGTAATGAGCTGGATATTCCCAGTAATCATAGCGTCACAGAGCAATACAACACAGAAACAGACCTTTTGGTCCAATGTATCCATAATGAACAAAGGAGAACCCTTCACCCTTCTTCAAAGCTAGTCTTATTTTCTCCTGTTTGGACAATATCCCTCCAAAACTTTACAATCATGTACCTGTTCAAATGTCCTTTAAATGTTGTTACTGGGCCTGCTTTAACCACCAACCAGTGGCAACTCATTTCACATTCCTACTACACTTTGTTGTCATGAAATTTGTTTCTTCGTGGCAGCAGGACAGGTACAGTGTAATACAGAAAAAGATTATACGTTTCAAAAAGAGATATAAGTGGTGCAAAAAAGAGCAAAGGTGTTCACGTGTTCATGGACCACACAGAAATTTCATGGCGGAGAAGAAGCTGCCAGAATGATGCTGGTGAAGCATGGTGATGTACTGCAGACTGCTTACAAAACTTCAACACGTACCCCTTCTGAATCACTCTCACTGAAATATGCAACCAGTAATTTTTCACGATCTTCTGAAGGACTCGATTGACATAACTCTCCAACATGCAGGTATGGTACCTTGAAAGGGACGAGGGTACATTGCCATCGCTGGAAGAGAGGGAGGAGTGGAGGACTCCAAATAATACTGAAATGCAGAGGAATAAAGCCCCCTTTATATAACATCTTGTCAGCAAATGTACAGTCGCTGGACAACAAGATTGAGTACCTAAGGGCAAGATTGCTATATCAGACGGAAATGAGGAATTAATGTGTTCTGTGTTTCACAGAGACATGCCTCGCTCCAGACACTCAAGACCCGAAGGCTTCTTGATACACAGGATGGACTGAACTACTGATTTGGGGAAGGTAAAAGGTGAGGATTTGTCATTCATGATAAACTCTTTGTGGTGCTCGAATGCAGCAATCTTGGTCTTGTCACACTCGACTTGGAATACCTAATGATTAAGTGAGGACCATTCTACATGCCAAGAGAGCTCTCCTCCGTGATTTAAAAGCAGATGTTAATCAGGCACTCATGATTTCGAATGCTGCCATCATCAAACCAGAAACAGCCCACTCCAGCACAAATCAAATGATAATCAGGGACATCAGGCAGGGTTGCTTGAAGAAATCTCTGCCCAGTTATTATCAGCACATATCCTGCTTCACCAAGGGTCCCAAGACACTTGACCACTGCATGACTGCGATTAAGAATGCCTACCATTCCATTCCTAGATTGCATTTTGGGAAATCTGATCATTTAGTTATCCTTCTCCTACCTGCATACAGGAAGATGCTAAAGAGCAGGACTCCAAAGTTAAGAACAACAAAGAGATGGTTGTGGGAGGCAGAGGAGCGTCCATGGGTTTGCTTTGAGCTGGTGGACTTGGCCGTCATCAAAGTCTCATCAGAGGATCTGAATGAATACACCACAATCTTCGCAGACTTTAGAAAAACAGTTGTAGTTGTGCCCCCACAAAATCATTCATAACCTTACCCAACCAGAAGCCATTAATGGATCTGCTGCAGCCAAGATCAGTGGCGATCAGCTCTGGCAACCAAGTAAGATACAAGTGACAATTCTGGACCAAACATGACTCACTGAACGATGTTTGGCAGTTGTGGCATGGATGGAATGCTATTACCTCTTACAAAGTGCAACCAAGCAACAAAGTTCAAAGTAAATTTATTATCAGAGTATATACATGTCATCATATACAACTCTGAGATTCTTTTTCTGCAGGTATACTTAGCAAATCTATTGAACAGTAACTGTAAACAGGTTCAATGGACAACAAACTGTGCAATTGCAAATATAAATACTGATGCACCATCAATAACTCTCGGAGACGTGAGTCAAGGTAGGCTATTATTGGCTGGAAGAAAGCACCGTCAGCAGCAAGAGACCACCACACAACATCCTGGAGACTGAGGGAGGAGCAGTGCCTCCAATCGCCTTTATACCGGGGTCTGTGGGAGGAGCCACAGGAGCAGTCAGCGGGGGGGGGGGGGGGCGGGTGTCCAGACAGGTATATTTAGTTCACCACAATCACCCCCCCACCTTTGTTTTAAAAGAGAGTCCCCATGGGGCGAAGTTTCTTACAAGTATATTTACAGGTTAAGTCTATCAGGTGGTCGAATCTGTCACTGCAATCTACGTAGCACCAGAGACGGTGGTTGTGCTGGTTCCAGCCTGACTTGAGGTGTCAGCCCATTAGGCATCAGTGATCCCTCATGCGTGTGCAAGGCGCTTGGTATGGGAGTGTCATGAGGAGTCTGTGTAGGGCTTGGTGTGCGCGGTGTCTCGTGGGTATACACCTCGGTGGGTACAGGGTTCATAGTTACCATCGAGTGTTTGGGGTAGTGGTCTGCTGCTCCTGCGGGCACCAGGTCGCGGACGGAGACTGTGTCCTCCCGCCCATCAGGTAAGACCATGTAGGCATACTGGGGGTTCGCATGTAGTAGGTGAACCCTCTCGAAGAGCGGGGAGTATTTATTGCTCCTCGCATGTTTCCGGAGCAGCACTGGCCCTGGGAACGTCAGCCAAGCCGGTAGGGTGGTCCCAGTGGCAGACTTCCTGCAAAAAGAAAAGAGTCGCTCATGAGGGGTGGCATTGGTGGATGTGCATAACAGGGAGCGGATAGAGTGGAGTGCCTTGGGGAGGACCTCCTGCCATCGAGAGACCGGCAACCCCTTTGACTTAAGGGCTAAAAGTGTGGTCTTCCACACTGTGGCATTCTCCCTCTCCACCTGTCCATTCCACCAGGGATTATAGATCGTGGTCCTACTAGTAGCAATACCCCTAGCCAGCAGGTATTGGCACAGCTCATCACTCATAAAGGAGGAACCTCTATCACTGTGGATATAACAGGGATATCCGAACAGAGTGAAGAGCTGGTGCAGGGCTTTTATGACAGACGTGGCAGTGGTGTCGGGGCAGGGGATGGCAAAGGGGAACCTTGAGTACTCGTCGATGATGTTAAGAAAGTAGACATTGCGGTCGGTGGAGGGAAGGTGGGCCCTTAAAGTCAACACTCAGTTGCTCAAAGGGGCGGGTGGCCTTGATAAGTTGCGCCTTTTCAGGACGGTAGAAGTGCGGTTTGCACTCAGCGCAGACTTGGCAGTCCTTGGTCATCGTCCAGATGTCCTCAAGGGATAAGGCAGGTTCCGGGCTTTCACGAAATGGTAAAATCGGGTGACCCCCCCGGGTGGCAAAGATAGCTGGTCGAGCTGTGCGCTGGCACACGCTCCCCGGGATAGGGCATCAGGGGGCTCATTGAGCCTTCCAGGCCGGTACAGGATGTCATAGTTGTAGGTGGAGAGTTCTATTCTCCACCGCAAAACTTTATCATTTTTGATTTTGCCCCACTGTTGGTTGCTGAACATGAACGCAACAGAGCGCTGGTTGGTCAGCAAGGTGAACCTTTTGCCGGCGAGGTAGTGCCTCCAGTGCCTAATAGCTTCCACTATGACCTGGGCTTCTTTCTCCACCGCGGAGTGCCGAATTTCAGGGCCTTGGAGGGTACGAGAGAAGAATGCTACCGGCCTTCCTGCCTGATTGAGGGTAGCAGCCAGTGCGAAGTTGGAGGCGTCACTCTCTACTTGGAAGGGAATGGTCTCATCCACTGCATGAATTGTTGCTTTGGCAATGTCCTCTTTTATGAGGCTGAAGGCCGCGCAGGCCTCGGCTGAGAGGGGAAATGCGGTAGACTTGACGAGGCAGCGGGCCTTGTCTGCGTAATGAGGGACCCATTGGGCGTAATAGGAAAAGAAGCCCAGGCACCGTTTGAGGGCTCTGAGGGTGGTGGGAAGAGGAAGTTCTAACAGGGGATGCATACGGTCAGAATCAGGGCCAATGACCCCGTTCTCCATGACATACCCAAGGATAGCGAGTTGGGTGGTTCCGAACACACACTTGTCCCTGTTATAGGTAAGGTTCAGGGCTTTGGCCACTTGGAAAAATCATTGGAGGTTGGTGTTGTGATCCAACCTGTTGTGACCACAGATGGTGATGTTATCCAGATATGGAAATGTGGCCTTCAGTTGGTACTGGTCCACCATCTGGTCCATTTCCCTCTGGAAGACAGAGACACCATTCATGACACCGAATGGGACGCGCAGGAAGTGATAGAGCCTGCCACCCGCCTCGAAGGTGGTGTAGGGGCGGTCTTCTGGGCGGATGGGGAGCTGATGGTAAGCGGATTTCAGATCTATGGTCGAGTACACCTTGTACTGAGCTATCTGATTGAGCATATCCGTGATGCGGGGTAGGGGGTGAGCGTCAAGCTGCGTGAACCTATTGATGGTCTGGCTATAGTCCACGACCATCCTATTTTTCTGCCCGGTCCGTACAACAACCACCTGGGCCCTCCAAGGGCTTGTGCTTGGCTCAATGATCCCCTTCTTGAGCAGCCGCTGCACCTCTGACTGAATGAAGGCCCTGTCCCCCGCGCTGTACCTCCTGCTTTTAGTTGCCACAGGTTTACAGTCGGGGGTCAGGTTAGCGAACAGCGGTGGGGGAGGGATCTTGACGGTGGAGACGCTGCAAGTGGTGTCAGTAGCGCAGCTGTCGGCATGATGCTGGGTGGGATGTGTGGTTCGGTTTGTGTGTGTGTTCGGTAGAGGGGTATATGGCGAAGTCCCACAAAGCTGAGGATTCCTGAGAGTGAGTGGTGGGAGGGGCCCGTCATATGTCATAGTCATACTGTTAGGTGGCTCTGGAAGTCCAGCCCCAATAGCACAGGCGCGCACAGTTGTGGCATGACCAGTAGTGCAATGTCCCGATATTCTGTGCCCTGCACCACCAATGTCACTACACAAACCCCCTGGATGTCTGTGGAATGCGATCCAGAAGCCATGGTGACCCTCTGGCTTACCGGCTGTGTCACGAGTCCGCAGCGTTGCACCATGTCGGGGTGAATAAAACTCTCAGTGCTGCCCGTGTCACACAGGCAGCTAGTCCTGTGCCCCTCCACCAGGATGTCCATCATTGACCTTGCAAGCTGGTGTGGGACGCTTTGGTCGAGGGTTACGGAGGCCAGAGTTGAATCGCCATCTTGGTGCCCGGTAAGCACCTGTGGGCCGGAGGCGGCGCGAGGTGGTGCCGACAAAGATGGCCGCCCCCATACCTCGCACGAGGCGGGCAGGCAAGATGGCGACCCCCATGCCTCGCACACGGTGCTACCCGACCCCGCTCGTGGTTTAGATTTACAGACCTTGGCGAAATGGCCGTTCTTTCTGCAAATGGAGCAGGTAGCTTCTCGGGCCGGGCAGCGGTTTTGGGGGTGCTTTTTGAGTCCGCAGAAGTAACACTGTGCAGGCTTGCGACTGGCAGCAGCTGTGGTCGCTTCGCCGGAGGGTTTCAGGGAGTTCGTTGACTCACGAGTGGCAGCAGCTGTGGTCTATTTGCCGGCGGGTGGCGGGGTCTGCGGTGTCCACGGGGCCGGCTGGAGATCGCGCGGCTGAACAGCATCAGCGTTGTGCAGAGCAGCCTCCAGCGTATTGGCCAGCTCGATCGCCGAGCGTAAGGTAAGATCAGCGTTTTCCAGTAGCCGCTGGCACACGTACACTGACCTGATCCCCGTAACAAAGGCGTCTCGTACCAGGAGCTCCGCATGCTGTTCTGCCGTCAGTCCCCTGCAGTCGCAGGCCCGCACGAGCGTCTGTAGGGCCCAGACAAACTCAGTGCTCGACTCTCCGGCCCGCTGCCTCCGTGTTACTAAGCGATGTCTTGCGTAGACAGTGTTCACTGGCCACAGGTACTGTCTTTTGAGGGCGTCCAGTGCCCCTTGGTAGGTCGGCAGGTCCCTGATAAGGGAGTATACCTTCGGACTGACTCTGGAGAGGAGGATTTTGTGCATGATAGCAGGCTCAGTCACGGGAATCTCTTCCAGGTATGATTGGAAGCATGCAAGCCAGAGTTCAAAGGCAATAGCTGCTTCTGGGGCTTGAGGATCAATGTCCAATTTTTCCGGACGTAAAATGCTTTCCATGTTTTAAAATTTCCAGCCAATAAAATTGATGCACCATCAATAACTCTCGGAGACGTGAGTCGAGGTAGGCTTTTATTGGCTGGAAGAAAGCACCGTCAGCAGCAAGAGACCACCACACAACATCCTGGAGACTGAGGGAGGAGCAGTGCCTCCAATCGCCTTTATACTGGGGTCTGTGGGCGGAACCACAGGAGCAGTCAGCGGAGGGGGGGGGGGGGGGGTGCGTGTCCAGACAGGTATATGTAGTTCACCACAAATACATAGCAAAAAAAAAATTGAGCATGAAATAACCAGATAAAAGAGACCTTAAATGTTATCCCTTTTTGTTGAAGAGCCCGATGGTTGAGAGGTAGTAATTGTCCTTGAATCTGGAGGTGTGATTCCTGAGCCATTTGTACCTTCTACCTGATGGCAGCAGCAAGAAAAGAGCATGACCTTGATAATGGATGCCACTTTTCTACAGCCACAATTCATGTAGACGTGCTCAATGGTTGGTAGTGTTTTACCTGTGATGTATTGGGCCAAATCCGTTACTTTCAGAGGATTTCCACTCAAAGCTATTGGTGTTCCTATCCCATGCAGCCAGTCAGTACACTTTTCACCACATGTCTATAGAATTTTACTAAGATTTTTGATGACACGCCAAATCTCCGTAGACTCCTGAGGAAGTAGAAGCACTATTGTGCTTTCTTTGTGATTGAAAATCTGGCAAAGTGGTGCCACAACAACCTCTCACTCAATGTTAGCAAGTCCAAGAAGCTGATTATTGACTTCAAGAGGGGGAAACCAGAGGTCCATGAGCCAGTCCTCACTGGGAGATCAGAGGGTCAGCAGCTTTAAATTCCTCTGTGTTGTTATTTCATAGGATTTGTCCTAGGCCCAGCACTGAAGTACCATTACATAGAAAGCATGGCAGTGTCTCAAATTCTTTAGAAGTTTGCCAAGATTCAGCTTGACATCTAAAATTTTGACTAACTTCTTTAGATGTGTGGTGGAGAGTATATTGACTGGTTGCATCATCGCCTGGTATGGAAACACGAATGCCATTAAGTAGAAAATCCTACAAGAAGTTATGGATTCAGCTCAGTCCATCATGGGTAAAGCCCTCCACACCACTGAGCATGTCTACATAGAGTGCTGTTACAGGAAGGCAGCAACCATCATTAAAGACTCCCAGCACCTAGGCCATGCTCCCTTCTTTCTGCTGCCATCAGGATGAACGTATAGGGACCTCCAGACCCACACCAGCAGATTCAGGTACAGTTATTACCTTTCAACCATCAAGCTCTTAAACCAGAGGGGATAACTTCATTCAGCTTCAGTCGCCCCAGTACGGAACTGTTCACAAAACGTATGGACTCACTTTCAAGGACTCCTTACCTCATGTTCCTGATACTTATTGCATTTATTTATTCTTGTTACCTTTTTTCCTTTCATATTTTCACAGTTTGTTGCTTTTTGTTCATTGGTTGTCTGTCCATCTGTTGGGCGCAGTCTTTTATTGTTCCTATTGTGTATCTTGGATTCATTGTATATGCCCACAGGAAATCAAAGCTCTGGTTTATATCTGACAACTTTTATGCACTTTGATAATAAAATTTAATTGAACTTTGTTTCTCAAACATTGTGGGTGTGGTTTCCAGCTCCTGTACTCCTTCCTGATGGCAGCAATGAGAAGAGGGCATGTCTTGTACATCGAGTGTCCATATCGTTGGATGCCACCTTCCTGAGGCATCACAATTTAAAGATGTCTTCGATGCTGAGGAGGTTAGAGCCCATGATTAATCTGGCTGAGCTTACAACTTCTTATAGCATTTTCTGATCCTGTGCATTGGCACCTTCATACCAGATAGTGATGAAACCAGTCAGAATACTATCCACAGTATATCTGCAGAAATCTGCTAGAGTTCTTGGTGAACCCAAACTGCCAGTGCACCACAGCTGCTGGCGTGCTTTCTTTGCAATTGCATCATTATGTTGGGTACAGCATAAACCTTCAGAGACGCTGGCACCCAGGAACTTGATGCTGCTCATCCTTTCCACTGCAAACCACTTGATGAGAACTCATGTGTGTTCCTTCAGCTTCCCTTTCCTGAATTCTTTGGTCTTACTGATGTTGAGAGCAATATTATTGCCGTGACACCACTCAGCTAGCCCACTTTGACATCAAATTTGTCAACAACATATTGATGGATAGCATTTGAGCTCTGCATGGCCATATAGTCATGAGAGTAGAGAGTGCAAAACAGCAGGCTAAGCACATACCCTTGCAGTGTGCCTGTGTCAGCAAGCAGGAATGTTATTTCCAATCCACATTGACTGTGGTCTCCCAATGAGGAAGTGAAGGATCCGATTGTGGAATGAGGTACAGAGTCCTAAATTTTGAAGCTTATTAATTAGAATTGAGGGGATGATGGTTTTGAATGCTGAGTGCAATCAATAAACAACAGCCTGACATAGATATTGCTGTTATTTAGGTGGTTCAAGGGCAAGTGGAGAGCCAATGAATCCACTATAGATGTGTTGTGGTGGTAAATTGTAGAGCATCCAGATCTTTGCTCAGGCAAGAGTTAATTCCAGACATTACCAGCCTCTCAAACAATGCATTACTGGGTGGTAGTCATTGAGACATCTTATCTTGCTCTTCTTGGGCACCAGATTGATTGATGTCATTTTAAAGCCTCCAACTCCTGCCTGTTGTTTGGCACAGGTTACCAGTAGTGTACCTACCTGGTACTCCATTGGGGTCTGATGCCCTGCGAGGGTTCACCCTCTTGAAAGATGTTCTGATGTCAGCCTCTGAGATAGATTGTACAGGATTACAAGTAGCTGTAGGGATTCTCAAAGGTATAGTCTTATTCTGCCTTTCAAAGTGTGGTGCATAAAAGGTATACAGCTTCTTGGGGAGTGAAGCACCGAGTCCATATATGATATTAGTTTTAAATCCTGCCATAGCTTCTGTGCATATGATTGTGTCCCAAACTTCACAGAATTGATTTTTCATCAGTGGAAATGTTGCATTTCTTCAAGAAAGCACATCCTTGAATATTTTCTCTGGCCATTGGGCAGTCTCCTCCCATGATGAACCTTGGAATACTGTTTGCTTCGGAGCCTGATATTGGCTGTGCAAATGGAAAAGGTCAACCAACACAGCCGGCTAAGAGTTACTAGGCCCTCAATGCTAGAAATATTGACTTGGGGGGAGAGGACTGATTCCAGTTTACTTATCATTTCAGTGAATTTGGAAGACTTTGCAGCAAAGTATTATTGGTATCTTTCCATTTCATCATGATACTTGTTGGAGTTAATTCAGATCTTAACAGTATGTAGGATAGGGAACACTGTAACCTGGCAGACCATAAGTCTTGGGCGAGCTCTAAAGTTGTGATCTCCAAGTACCCTTTCCTTTAATCAACCAAAGCTTCTGCTGGGTTTTCTTGAATAATTGAGCATGAAACCCAGTGGACATGAATCCCAAAATCCCTCTGTTCCTTCACATTGTTAAAAACCCTACCTTTAAAAAGAGAATGAAGGATATGGGGCAGCAACAGGAGAATAATAAATAGTGGTTGATTGATAATAAACAGTGCCACAAGCTTGATTAACGCGATGCTTTTTTTTACCCTGTGGCGTCTTTAAATCCCTTGTCTCCACACCCTCCCCAGTCTAGTTTTCCTAATAGATTACTCATGAAGAATAAATCTGGATTACCCCAGGAGAGTTCAGTTGAAAGCTGTAGGCAATGGATTTACAGCTTTATTAAAATCATAGATATTTACTTCCTTCTATGTTCTTCACTACCTGCTTTATTTGAAACAAGTACAAGGGCAGGCATGTTGGTGAATCAGTAAGCCAGGGGTGATAGTGAGCACTAGGATAGAGCAGGTAGAGAGTTAGATGAGCCATAATCGATAGAGCAGGGTAGATGTGAATCCAAGCGGAAAATAATTAGAGTAGTTATGTCCTGAGGTGTCAATGATTAGTTAAGCCAATTTCAATACCTTATTAATAATTAACGTGCTGGAATGTAATTGGGAGTTGTTAAAGTTTGACTTGAACTGGACGTTGAAACAGTAATTCATACTTTAAAAGAAAAATGATCAACAATGCACCTTGATGCCAAAAAAGATTGTCAAATTTTGATCTTGTCCCTGTACAGAAGTTCAGAATGACATAACCTTATCATCTGTCATGCTGCTGCCCCACATATCCCATTCCTGGTGGACAAGTTATCAATAACTATCAAATTCATCACTGTCCCCAAATTCTTTGTATTAGCATCCTTTTAGAGACACGTTACCTTGGGACTTTGACTCATACATCCACAAGGGAGGTGACAGGTGCCTTATTCAAGTTCCTGAGCATTGGCAATTAAATGAGAAAGTGCTTCAACCATTTGGCAGGTCAGGAAGCAT
This sequence comes from Hypanus sabinus, assembly GCF_030144855.1. Classification (NCBI taxonomy): domain Eukaryota; kingdom Metazoa; phylum Chordata; class Chondrichthyes; order Myliobatiformes; family Dasyatidae; genus Hypanus; species Hypanus sabinus. Next base: position 40,831,353 of record NC_082721.1, on the reverse strand, counting down.
GCGTGGACTGAGTGTATTTCATTTACTTACATAGAGATACAGTGCAGAACAGCCCTTCCAGCCCAATGAGCCACTCCGCTCAACAAATCACCAATTTAACCCTAGCCTAATTCCAGGACAATTTACAATGACCAATTACCTACTAACCGGTATCTCTTTGGACTCTGGGAGGAAACGATAACACCTGAAGGAAACCCACGTGCACATGGGAAGAACGTACAAATTTTCTTACAGGGGGCACATGAACTAAACTCTGAATTCCGACGTCCCGAGCTGTAACAGTGTCACATTTACCACTACGCTTCCATGGCACCCATGGGTTATGCAGACGACCATTCAGAGATAAAACTCTGTTTCCCTCTCTCAGGTGTTGCCTGGCCTACTGAGTACTCTATTTCCAGTTCTTGTTTCAAAATTCCAGCTTTCTCATCTTGCCAATTAAAACAGCTGCCATGCTGCCTCAAATAAAAAACTGACTGCTCCTGTGTGCAGCTTGTGAATGCGGGAACCCATTGTAACTGTGGGTACCAGAATTAGACAGGTACGTGGATAGGAAATGTTTGGAGGTAAATAGGCTATGTGTGGGAAAATGGAGCTAGCTCAGACTGACACTGTGGTTGGTTTGGACAAATTGGGCTGAAAAGCCTGTTTCCATGCTGTTTTGTTCTATTCACTTTATGGCACCAGGAATCATGTCTTAAAGCATGGCCACTGATACCCAGGAAGAGTATCATTAAATAAAAACAGAAAGTGATAGAAGTACTCAGCAGGCCAGACAGCATCTGTTCAGGAAGAAATAAAGTTCAGCTCAATGTCCATTCATCAGAGGTAGGAAAAGGGAGAAGAACAAGTACTTTGAAGTTGCAGAGAGGAGGAGGGGTGAAGGGAACCAAGGGAATGTCGTGCAACAAGGTGGAGATCAGAAGAATCTGAAGGACACGGGCAGTGCTGGTGTCAGCTGAGTCGGAGCGATGCAAGCTTAGACAGATCACATCTGTTCTGCCTGACAGCAAAATGAATCGAGAGGGATAAATGATATGAGAGAGAGAGATAAAGAATACAATAATGGAGTTTACAGATGCAGAATGCAATTGCAGCTGGAAATCTGAAATGAAAGAGAGTGTTGGAAATATCCACCAGCAGCTGCAAGAGAGAAAAATAAACTGCTTACAGGTGGATGACCTAACATGAGAATCAGCCAACTTTAACGCAAGTTACAAAGGCAGGTTATCTGAAATTCTGTAGTTCAGAGTTTTTCAGTATAGTATAGCTGTATAATAGGTCATGAGGCCAACCTTTGGTACGTTTAGGATGTAGGTTTGTCATCTGGACAATTGGCTCATGTCATCGGCATTCTAGCCCTTTGAGTGGAAGTCAAAAGCTTTTGCATTAAGTCTTGGTTTCCACATGGTATTGAATCTCTTCTGCTCCCAGACAACATAAAATTCATCCAGGTAACCCTGGTTCTCTTAACACAGATACTGGTCAACCTGTTACGTGTATGAAGCATTTCCTATTCTTAATTAGATTCACTGCCTGCTTCAAATTAAACTGAGACTTTGTATGCTTTCATGTAATGAGTTAGGTGACAAAACTCACGTTTTAAAGGTTGGTTCCTTGGCCAATGCCGCCATTCACTTCCTTGATGCCTCCCACTTGCCTGGTTAACTGGTTAGGGATCCCCCTGTAGTTATGTAGAAAGCACAATTCATCATTTGTTGTCAGTGGTAAAGTGATTTAGCTGTGACTATGAATGCATTTAACGACAGCTGGTGAATGGTTTGATTTCAGGAGTGGGAGTAATTGTCTTGGGAACCTCCAGCTCTGGAACATTGTAGACACAATTAGATCTCTTGCAGCATGATATACCTTTCTAAAGTGGCTCCCATTATTTCCTTACATGGGCTGGTGTTTGAAATTGAATAAGTTGTGATGTGGGATGAGATGAATCAAAAAGAAGAAAGATTTATTTTCTCTTAATTCCCAAGGAGTGTAATCTGTGAGGAAGCAGCTTCCCTGGGGACTGGGGGAGGGACCCAATGGGGGGGGGGGGGGGAGTATGTGGGTGATTGGCAGCTGGAGTAGGTGGAGGAGGGGATAGGTACAGGCTGATGGGGGCTGGGGTAGGTGTATGAAGAACTGTGGATGAGATGAGAAAAGGGAAATAGGGGGAGCAGTTTAGCTGAAATTTGAGAATTCAGTACAAATGCTGTCAGGCTGTGGACTAACCAGATAGATTATGAAGTGCTGCTCTCCCATGATTCTCTGAAGAAGGCTATTGGACGGTATTAGTATTGCTTTATTATTACCACATTTAACAAGATACAGTGAAAAGCTTGTCTGACATACTGTTCATACAGATCAAATCTTTGTGCTAATTAATGCTCTAACCAGTTCAATAAGACCAAAGTGTTGCAGCATAGACTAAGTATAATTGTGTCAGATTTAAAAGCCTTTGAGATGATTCAGGAAAGAAAAGTCAGAGGAGGTAACCTTATGACTTTAAAGGGGACAGCTGGAAAGAGGAAAGATTTGATTCTTATTTATTTAGATACTAATTTAGAGAGGCAACATGACTGTTCTGGCCAAATGAGCCACCCATTTATACCATGTGACCAATTAACCCACTAACCCATACGTCATTGGAATGCAAAAACTGGAGTACCAGGAGGAAACCAACATGGTCACAGAGAGCATGTACAAATTCCTTACAAACAATGGCAGAACTGAACACAGTTTGCTGGAGTTGTAATAGCACTATGCTAACCATTACACTATTGTGCCACCCCTATAAATTGCAGTAGGCCAAAGAAAGAGTCAATATGCAAGACAACGTGAGAACTCAGACAGAGAGACCTGTAAAGCAAGTAAGACAGAAGTTATTGGAACCGAGCTTATATAAGCCAGTAATTTACCAAATACAATGCTTACATTACTGAAGTTACAGATAAGAATTATTAAGCAGTGTGTTAAACCTTATGTGGACATGCAGTACCTACATGTCATAAAGAAAGCAGCTACCCAGAATACATAATGCAACAGTTTCAAAGTCATGAGGCCATATCTCAGAGCAACTTTTCTAGAATGGGCCAAACCGGTTGGGTACGTGGACTGCCCGGGGAAACAATCCACTGCAATTATCACTGCCTGAAGAAGGTACATCATAGATACAAAGGACAGCTTGTAGACAAAACTTTATCAACTAAGTAAACAAGGCATCAAGTTAATTCAGAGTTAGTTAAATTTATAAATGTACATCGAAGCATTTAGTTAACTGATATTGAATTTTATATGTGCAAATAGTTATAGCTTTTATGGGTTTATTTCCATTTTCAAGGTGTCATCGTATCTTAAAAAAGGTAAGACATCCAGAACCGATGCTGCTTCACAGGACCACACTGGGGTTCAATCCTGACTCCACTGTTGTATGATGTTTGCTGTGGTTTTCTCCACATCCCAAAGTCACACATGTTCAGGGGTTAACGGCCACTGTAAGTTGTCCCTAGTGTGAGTTAGGAGAAGCTTGGGGGTGTTGATGTGAATGTGGAGAGAATTTTAACAAAACAGGAATAAGGTAGAATTGGAGCGAAATAGGGATTTGTGTACGTACTGTAGGTAGGCAGGTGGAGGCAATCATTCGACAAAGATTTCAGTATCTTTGAAATCATGCATGCGGCTCTCTTGTTACATTGGTGTACTGGATACTGCAATTTAGATAAGGGCAGTTGCCTTCGATGAGGGAAGTTGTGTGATGGTCAGGTATGGCAACTACTCTGCACACGAATGCAGGAAAACCACAGAGGATTATGGGCACGGCTCAGCACATACTGAAAACCAACCTCCACTCTATGGACTCTGTCTTCAATTCTCACTGCCTCAACAAAGCAGACAGTATAAATAAAGACCCCACCCATCCCAGACATTCTCTGTTCTCCCCTTTCTCCCCATTGGGAAAAAGATACAAAAACCTGTAAGTGTGTACCACCAGGCTCAAGGACAGCTTCTATTCAGCTGTTACATACAGTAGTTTCCTAGAAAGATAAAATGGACTCTTGTTTTCATAATTTATCTCGTTAAGATCTTGCACCTTATTGTTCACCAGCACTGCACACACACTGTAGCTGTTACACTTTATTCTGCATTCTTAATGTAATACCTTGATCTGCCTTAATGCACAATGTAATGATTTGATCAGTATGGACAAGCAATACAAGACTTCACTGCATTTTGGTCTGCCTGAGGCCTCTGTCAGTCAGTGTTGACCTTGGATATTACATCCTATTTGTCTAGAAGTGGAAGCCTAGGCAGTACAATATCGAGAGCAAGCTGTTGCCCATGTAGCAAGCTTCCCCTCTCCACGCATCTGATGAACCTAAAGGAACAGCAGAGACCGATACAATTTGGTACCAGAAATGTCGCAAGTGTTGCCAGTCAGCACTGAACTCAATGTGGGGCTGCCTTAGGGACCAGCTCTGGATTCTTCCCTCAGGGTTTACTCCCAAAGCCTTCCCCATGAATGGGTATAGCTGAAAGGCCGCGGAGGTTTGAGATCGGAGTTTTTCTTCTAGATGAGCTGCCAACCACGGCTGACGAGTCCCATCTGCCTGAAGCGACAGGTTTTAAGGCGCCGGTAGCCCACCTTTGCCTCTTCTCCTGTCAGTAGAAATAGTTCGGCCAGGCTTAGTAGCTAAGCCACACATGAAGGCTGGGAGCTGGACATGGTTGTCGGAGGGTATTTGAGGAGCACGCCATTGGGAGCATTTAATAGGTAGTGGGAGCTTGTCCCCATTACCACCCCTAGCTATAACAACAAAGAGCCAACTGTATCTTAGTACACATGACATTAATAAACCAATGCCAACATCCTACCAATATACCATCTGCACAAATAGCAAAGTGACTGACAAAATGAATTTTGAGTTGCCTCCTATTTTCAATCCAGGAACCCAAGTTTTGGTAGCCATTCTGGTAGTGTAGTGGTTAGCACAATGCTGTTACAATTTAGGGCTTTCCAAGGTTCAGAGTTCAATTCTGGCACTGTTCTGTAAGGGAGCTCTGTGCCTCTTCCTCATGTGAGTTTCCACCGGTTTCCTCCCACAGTCCAGAGATGTACCACATAAGTTAATTGGTCATGGTAAATTGTCCTGTTGGGGTTTTGGGGTTGCTGGGACAGCATGGCTCGAAGGGCCCAAAGGGCCTTCTCTGCTCTGTAACAATAATAAATACATGCTGTAAATAAATAAAACTTTTTCATGTATCATTAGTCTTCATTATGTAATAATATTCAATATTTATTGCAATGCACATATCACCAGGCTCAAGGACAGCTTCTACCCCACTGTTACAAGATTTTTAAATAGTTCCCTAGTATGATAAATTGGACTGTTGACCTCACAACCTACCTTGTTACATTCTTATACATTATTGTTTACCTACAATTCACTTTCTTGGTAGCATTAATTAATTCTGCAACATTAATGTTCTACCCTGGTCTATCTCAATGCATAGCGTAAGATTTAATCTGCACGAACAGTATGTAAGATAAGTTTTTCACTGTACCTTGATACATGTGACAATTATAAACCAATTCACAATTCAATTCCAAATCCAATGGTCTGTTCTATCCTGTATATTTGCTGAAATAAGCTGCAACACAAAGAAATCTGCTAGCACAATTCCCCTAATTCACCTCTACTGCCATCGTTCAGTTTTATGCATTTCATTTATAGTTTGACTTGGTGCTTGTTATTTACAGTAGGTGTGAGGAACACCTGAAATTTCACCTATGAAACACCAAACTGGTACGGTCTGAAAACATCTTATAATATGGTGCTTGTGTTTTTGAAGCAATCTGTACTGGGTCAGTCTGGTATAAGCTCTTTCTCCCATTTTAACTCCCCTGTGTATTTTCCAGCATTGCACACTTCTTCCCAGAAGAGTTTGGAAAAAAGTTGTCTAAGTTCAAATAAAAACTGCAAAAACATATGATAGAGGCAGACTTCTTGAATGCTCTTTGACCTGAAACATTAATTGTATTTCTGCAGATGCTGCCTAACTAGCTGAGTGCCTTCAGTAATTATTCCTCTTTCAGGAAAAATTCTCTTCTTCAAATTTAAATTTTACATATTAAGCCAATCACAATAATAGAGCTGGCATTGGTTTGTTAGGCTGAACAGTCTCCTATAATGTAAAGAAATAAATTAATTTCAAGTGGGGATGAAATTAGTAGCCAGAAAAAAAATAGATATGTAGGTTGGAGGAAATATCCCTGTTGACAGTAGATCTCTATATCAGTAGGACATCAAATCAATGACTTGATTCAATGGCACAACTCTATTAACAGTCGTAATGGGAATATTCAGTGGTCAGAATGCTTTGCAGTCTTCAAAGCAGAGCAATGTTTGTAAGGAACACAGTTAATCAGCTGCAAATCATTCCTCTAAATCTTCTCCATGAAACTGTAATTTAAAAATGAGCTTGAATGTCAGACGCATGCAGAGAATGTCTCTGTGAGATTGTGCAGAAGGCATGTCGTAGAGAGAAGCATGAAAATGAGATCTTTTGTTTTTGCCTTGTTCCTGAGAGGAAAGCTACCATAAACAACACAATTGGAGTGCAATTAAAGTAAAAGTGAACAGTATCTGTACATCAGTCCCTGTGAGAGTGGGCCATCTTCATCTCAGCAAGGGAAGGTGGCCATGTCTTTTGTTTAACAGTTTAAGAGAGATGAGGCAGGTTTGCAAAGAAAAGACAAATATTTTGAATAAATGTTTTTGTTAATGCAATTTTATCAGCCAGGTTTTTGGATGTAAACTTGAGAGAAACTGAGTAAGAGCAGAAGTTGATGGTAAGGAGCGAATGGTGGAAGAAATAGTCTTTAATAGTGTTAAACCTAATTGTGTTGGTTTTCAAAGTTTAAAGTTCAAACTAAACGTTTTATCAACCTACATATATATCACCATATACTATCTGGAGATTGATTTTCTTGCAGGCATTTACAGGAAAATAAAGAAATACAATAAGGTTATGAAAAAATCTACATAAACGAAGTCAAACAATGGGCAAAACCAAAATTGTACAAATAATAAAAAATTAAAAATATAATACTCAGAACATGATTTGCAGCATCCTTGAAAGTCAGGTCAGCATTGAGGTGATTGAAATTATCCACACTGGTTCTGGAGCCTGATGGATGTTAGGGTAATAACTGCTTTTGAACCTGGTGGTGTGGGACCTCTTGTAAGGTCCCTGTACCTTCTGCCCAATAGCAGCAGTGAGAAGAGAGCATGCTTTAGATGCCAGGGGTCCTTGATGATGGATGTTCATTTCTTGTGGCAGCGCTCCTTGCAAGTGTGCTTAATGATGGGAAGGGCTTTTGATGGACTGGAATGTATCCATTACTTGTTGTAGACTTTTACATTCCTGGGTATCAGTAGTTCCATACCAGGTCAGAATACTCTCCATTGTTGGACAAATTTTAGATGACATGTCAAATCTACACAAATTTCCAAGAAAGTAGAGGTCAGTAGTAGACATTACCTTTCTAAATGAACTAAATCCAAGCAATAAAACCTGACAGTTAGGCACGTGTGAATGAATCTCTCATGCTGTACATTTTTCATATTCATTCACTGTTTGAGGTTTGTTGAATCTGATATTTATTACTATTCCCTAAATGTGCTTGAGAAGTTGCAAGTGAGCCATTTTCTTGATGAAGTGCTGTTGGGAAGGGAGTTTCAGGATTTGGCCAGTTGTGATGAAAGGATGATAGGCTTGATGGGGAGGGGGGATATGATTTGGGGGTGTTAGTATTGCCATGTTGCTGCTGACCCAGTCAGTCTGAGGTCATGGGATGGAATATCCTGTTGCATTTTCATCTACAATTGCGATACATTATTGAATTTGCTTAATGTACTACCCTGCTGGGTGATACGGGGGAACAACGTGTCTAATGCAGCCCTCAATCCAGTTTTCACAGATCCAGATCAAATTCCAAGAAAATATCTGTTTACCCCAAGTTCAGTAAAGCCCATTTTTACAGTGAAAACAAAAGCATTTATATTGACTGTTGGAGCACAAGTGAGGGTTGTTTAGTCTAAGCTTCCTTTTGGGAAAAAAATGTGTCTAATTAATTTCCTTCCTTCTTTCCCTACAGATCTGCAATTTTCATCCTTCAGGTATTTATTCAACTCTCTTCAGAAACATAAAATGGAATCTATTTCTACTTGGGGGTTTGTCCAAGATTCAAGGAATATTGGGCTTCATTATGTCACTAGAAACTCAGAGTTACTTTTGGCATGAGGTCATTATTGTTTTGCTGGAAAATATGGCAACCAAATAGCAGTTCGTGACATATGGCCAAGGACAATGGGAGGGTTATCCAGCTAATATTTTCTACTTGTGTTAAGTTTGGTCTATCAGCCAGCATTATGATTGAGTTTCCCTTAAATAAAAGCATGGAATATTTAATTCTCAACTCAGTTAGTAACATTTTATTCAAAATAAAAAGGCAAAGATATACAGCATTTCCCTGTTGCTGCGTAGTTTTACCCTGCAATGCAACAACCTCAAAGCTCTGGAACAATGCTGCTATAATCTGAAATATCTTGGCACTTTGTCTTTTATCATTGTTCAAAATATGTAAGTGAGAAGCTGATAAATTTGGGAATACAAGTGGTAAGGCATACAGACTTATACTTGTCTTAGTCGAGTGATGTGTGAAGTTCCTTTCAGTTTAGATTCAGATTTATTTATCACAGGTATATTGAAATATACAGAGACATATCTCATTAGCATTAATAACCGACACAGAAAAGGATGTTCTGGGGGCAGCCCGCAATTGTTACCAAAATTGTCACAGTGCTTGGCAGAACAACACAGAACGCACAAGCGACAAAACACAAAACAGTAACAACAAAACAAGCCCTATACCCCCCCCCCCCCAACACACACACACACTCCATCAAACCCAGGACAGGTCATCATCAGCCTCCAGCCTCCAATGGAGTCGGGCTTGCAGAGATTGGGCCTTCAACTTCCCCAGATGACTCACAGAGATTTACAAACTTGGGCTCCAACCATAACCCATTGGCTTCTGGATCCCCAATCAACCTTTGGGCTTTGATCCTTGGTATCAACAGCAGGACACATCTTTAATGGGGCCTGGAATCCAGTCCTCAATCCTCACAGATGATGGGACCCCCAGACAATGGGCTCAAATTCCAGTCCTGCTGACCCATAAAATTCCGTTGGTCACCAGTCCTTATGTTCTCCGCCTGCATGAACCCCCCAAATTCGCTGCTGACTTATTTGATCTGAGGTGGACACAAGCCCTTGGCCTCGCTGGTCTGCTGGCCTGATATATGACCACAAATGTTCTTCAGTCTATGTTCACATCACTGGCCTTCAAACATGGAATATAGAGTCAAGCAGAAAATTAAACACTGGCCTGTCTTCTACCACCCTATATCCCTATCCCTAAACCCTGACCTGACCCCTAACTCCCCTCTCTGTTCCCAAAACCATCACTACATACCAGAACCAACAAATAAAACAGTTAAGCCCAAGCTGTGAGCTTTGTATTGCTGCATTCCCTACTAAATAAACAGGGAGGGAACTCAAAGCATCCTTTATTAGAGCACAATGCTCAATTTAACTGCAATGCCTGGATACAACAAAGCAACAAAACCATATGTGATGAAATAAGGAAAACAAAGGTGACAGAGGGCAGTGATTACTGGAAGTTAGAGAAGTCAATGTTCACATTGTTAGATTGGAGAGTACCAAGCTGAAATGTGAGGTGTTGTTCTCTAATCTGCATGTAGCCTCTACTTGGCAGTAGCTGATACTGTGGTCAGGCAAGTGAGTGTGGGAATGGGAACGGAATTAAAATGTTTGGTCACCAGGAAACCCCCTACCCCAATCTGTATTGGTTATTATCAATGTGGAGGTGGCCACACTGAGAGAAAGAGATGCAATACATGACACCAATGGCTTTACCTGTGAGGGTCTGTCTCACCTGGAAGGACTGTGTATGTCTCTGATTGGTATTGAAGGAAGTGTGGGGGCAGATGTAATCTTTAATATATTTTCAGGGGTAACTGCCTGGAGGGGGATGGTGGGGAGGAACATGCAGACAAGGAAATCATATCGAGAGTAATTCCTGTGGAAAGCAAATAGGGAAGAGGTAGAATTTGTGCCTGATGGAGGAGTGCTGTTGGAGATGAGCTTGTGAGGCATCCAGACACATCTTCCCCTTTCCTCCACCCTCTGCATACTGTAGGATTTGTTCTTTCTAGTCTTTTGTGTATTGCTTCAGATTTCCAGCATTTGCAGTCTCCTGTGTCTCCAAGGAAATGCCAGATGTTCTTTCTTTATTGTTACTGAATGGGACCAAAAATATAATATTGCTGTTATCAAATAAAGATTTGGCAGATTTTGAATTATTCCTGTACAGCCCTTGTCTGTACACCCTTCTGTACATGTACTTCACGATTTTTTCATCTTTGTGAATACCGATATCAGGGCCTTGAACTTCACTGTTGTAGTTCAATAGCATAGCCTCATCAACACACTGAAGCTTCCATGGACAGCTGTCTGATGTAATGGCCAGGTAGTCATCTTCAGGAGGAGGAGCTTAGGAGAAGACAATGGCACCTAACGGCAACTCCTTTGCTTGCATCTTCATAAAAAAAGCTCTATTTCCATCTTTAATATCTCTATTTTCCCCTTTCAGGGTTCTTTTGAAGACCCTGACCTGGAGTTACACACTGGCTTCGGTTCTTTGCAGGAATGGGGCCCATTCTTAGGGTTCCATGACTGGCCGTTATTCGATATGCCAAGGATGCGGCCCAAGAGCTTCACCGCCTTCGTGGGTCCGCGATCTCATGGCTCTGGAACTGGGCGGACTGAAGGCCAGTGTCTCTGCAGGAATCCGGTGTGTCGTGGGAGACGGAAGATCAAAAGCAGTGAGCTGGCTGCTGGCTGTGTACCCAGAGACCCGAGTTCTTTGGGCGCAGAGCTGAGAAAAAGCGATGCAACGGACTTTTGCCATCATAAATCAGTGAGTTGTTTGTTGCATCTCCCCTCTCGCTGTGAAAAGGAAACATCTCTTTCTCCCTAATTAGGGAGAGAGGGAGTCTGTGGTATGTCGAATATCGGGTAAATGAGTAGTCATTGGGGTACTGCAAGTCTGTTTGTTTACTGATGCTTTGCTGCACACTTGAGTGCTCAGTGGTGGGTACTGGTGTTTTTTTTGCTGGTGGGGGAGGGGGAATTGTTGCTTGTTGCCACTTATGCGTGGGAGGGGTGGAACTGGGGGGCTCCGGGGTTCTACCATTTAACTGTCATTCATTGTTTGGGGGCACTCCTCAGTTTTTGTGGATGGTTGCGAAGATAAAGTATTTCAGGATGTCTATTGTATACACTTCTCTGGCATTAAATGTATCTTTGAAACCTTAATCTTTTGGAGCAAACAGTCAGTGTCAGTAGACTATTTCATCTGGGAAAAAGGGTGTTATATATGGTTGGATAATACCAGAGGAAATTGGAAAACTCATGGGTAATCCTCTATCCAAATTCCAACTACCTTCAGTTTCATTCTCATCCCCATGAAACTGACCACAGAAAATAAAAGTCAATGCTCCCAACAAGCCTGCAGCATTGTTCTGCTCCTCTTTTTTTAAATGGTTGACTTCTTCCTTCTCAGTGAGCTTACCAGGGATTTCACTGTGTCACTAATTTCATCAGGGAGTACATTTATTCACTAAGCTTTGAGACAATTTCAATATATACTGTTGCGAGTTCAGCAGCAATGAATAAGAAACTGAGACAGGGTTTAACACAAATCCTGAGATTTATTATCCTCTGCTCAAAACTTAGAAAAGTAAACAAATGACGAACTTAATCGGAAGTTAGCAGTTAGGCGGCAATATCTAACAAACAGTCAAACCTAGAAACTGCTCTTAACAAGTTCTCATCCAAGCACAGACTTAAAGTGGTAACTTCAAAAGTCCATGTGATACATACAGTCATTAAGGAAAGACTTCCCCAAAAAAATTCCTTCAAAGTAATGACGAATCTGTCAATCCCACAGCCGGGAGATGCCTTGTTGGAAGGAATCACGAGGAAATAAAAGGAACTGACCTTTTGACTGGAGGGTGGTCACTGCACAAAGCTTCCTGACCTTGCCGGGGTTTAACTCGAATGTGCATGCCACAATTCCTGAACAAATTCATAAAGGTCTATCGTTCCCCAAAGCGCTGAAGGGCATTAACTTTATCTGATGCTTTGAACTCTGATAACTCCGGTAATGCCTTCACTCTCCAATACTGGACTGTAAGGGAAAAATAAATGTGCAACAAACAAAACTTGTGGAGCCTTCACACCTCCAACAGGCAACAACAATATAGCACAAAAATAAAATGAGAACTGCGTCACAGACCACGGGGTTGGTTTGTACCGTTTGGAACATGCCATCACATGACATAACATCACCTCACAGTCATGAGACAATTACATCATCCCACTTACCCGTGTTCAAACTGTGAGCATGTAACAATACACTCAGTGTCCATTTTTTTGGGTAGCTCCTGGACCTAATAGAGAGGCCACCAAGTAGGTTCATGGTCTTCTGCTGCTGTAGCTCATCCAATTCAAAGTTTGTCATGTTGTGCATTCACAGATGCTCTTCTGCACACCACTGTTGTAATGCATGGTTACTTGAGTTTCTGTCACCTTCCTGCCAGTTTGACCCAGTTTGGCTATTCTCCTCTGACCTCTGTCATTAACAAGACATTTTTGCCCACAGAACTGCCACTCACTGAATGTTTTGCTTTTGGTCTTTTCTGTAAACTGTAGAGTCTGTTGTGTGTGAAAATCTCAGGTGATCAGCAGTTTCTGAGATACTCAAATTACCCCTTCTGACACCAATAATTCTATGATCAAAGTCACTCTGGTCATATTTCTTCCCCATTCTGATGTTTGGTCTGGACACCTTTTGACTAAGTCTGCATGCTTTTATGCAGTGAATTGCTACCAGATAATTGACCAATTAGGTATTTGCATTAATGAACATGTTTACAGGTGTACCTAATAAAGGGGCCACTGAGTGTATTTTATTGAGACCACCTAAAGACTATCAGGTGAAAAGACATGCTATCTTATTTCAATCATTGCTGCTGACCTTTCTGAATTGCTGAGACCTCACACTTGCCGATTCACACTCTCAATCACTTTCTTGTTTGTTGCCATTCACATGAACAATTTGATTCAGTCCTAGACCAAGGCAGTGTATTCCTGATGAAAGTCAACAAATGTTATCCATTCTTTCCAAAGTAGCCCAAGCATCCCCTCAGATGCCACTTCACATCAACATTACCGAATGCATTCTGGACATTTGAGTTTGAACAATGATGAACATGTCAAGAAGCAGAAGACCACAGAAAGGAATTGCATCTCAGATGTGATCATTTGTCATATTTCTTTTCTTTAGGTTAATGCTCAGGACACTATGAATGAGGATAGAGGAACTTTGCAAGTACAGTATGAATCACTGCTGAATACTAAGTACTCTTAATGCACTTACACTCTTGACTCAAATATTGGAATGCCCTTGGCTACAAACCTGGCTTTCCCTGTGCACTGTCAATTGTGCATTTCACTACTTCTGCCAAGGAGAATGTGGCACAATTAAATGCAGTCTTACAGCATCAGGTTTATTATCACCAGCATGTGACGTGAAATTTGTTAACTTAGCATCAGCAGCTCAATATAATACATAATCTAGCAGAGAGAGAAAATAATAGTAATATTAAATAAAATAAAACATAATAAATAAACAGGTAAATCAATTACATATATGGAATAAATTATTTAAAAATGAGCAAAAACAGAAATACTGTATGTTAAAAAAAGTGAGGTAGTGTCCAAAGCTTCAACGTCCATTTAGGAATTGGATGGCAGAGGGGAAGAAGCTGTTTCTGAATCGCTGAGTGTGTGCCTTCAGAATTTTGTACCTGTTGGGAACAGTGAGAAAAGGGCATGCCTTGGGTGCTGGAGGTCTTTAATAATGGATGCTGCCTTTCTGAGACACCGCTCACTAAAGATATCCTGGTACTTCATAGGCTAGTGCCCAAGATGGAGATGACTAGATTTGCAACCTTCTGCAGCTTCTTTCGGTCCTGTGCCACCTTAGCGCTATAGTCGCTTAGAGCTATAGTGGATGAACAGCATCCTGACGTAGGTGTTCGTGTTGTCTAGCTGGCGTAAGTGGCCCCTCCACACCAGACAGTGTCGCTGCCTGTCAGAATGTTCTCCACGGTACAACTATAGAAGTTTTCAAGTGTATTTGTTGACATGCCGAATGGCTTCAAACTCCTAATAAAGTATAGTTGTTGTCTTGCCTTCTTTATGACAACATCAACATGTTGGGCTCAGGTTAGATCCTCAGAGATCTTGACACCCAGGAACTTGAAGCTGCTCACTCTCTCCACTTCTGATCCCTCTATGAGGATTGGTATGTGTTCCTTCATCTTACCCTTCCTGAAGTCCACAATCAGCTCTTTTGTCTTTCTGATGTTGAGTTCAGGTTGTTGCTGTGGCACCACTCCACTAGTTGGCATATCTCACTCCTGTACTCCCTCTCGTCACATTAGATTCTACCAACAATGGTTGTATCATCAGCAAATTTATCGATGGTATTTGAGCTATGCCTAGCCATGCAGTCATGTGTATACAGAGAGTAGAGCAGTGGGCTAAGCACACACCCCTGAGGTGCGCTAATGCTGATTGTCACTGAAGAGGATATGTTATCACCAATCCACACAGATTGTGGTCTTCTGGTCACAAAGCCAAGGATCCAATTACAGAGGGAGGTACAGAGGTGCAGGTTCTGCAACTTGTCAATCAGGATGGTATTAAATGCTGAGCTATAGTCAATGAACAGCATCCTGACATAGGTGTTTGTGTTGTCTAGGTGGCGTAAGCCATGTGAAGAGCCATGGAGATTGGCGACAGTCACTTTATTAGTCAGTGGTGATCATTTAAAATGAGACTAAGTCAGCTATAAGAATTATTGCCTGTCTGGTAACAGTTTACCTGCCTTTAGCTTCTATAGCATTTGCTAACAGTAAAAGAAACATGCCAGTTGGATGGTTTAGTCCTTAAACATTCTTTTTGTATTATGACTGCAAAGGGTTTTGGTGTGGACGGGGTTAGAGATAGAAAGAGGTTCATGTAAGAAATTGTCAGCTGATCTGCATGTGATGCATTTGCTCAGCTGAGAGGGAATGGATGTGGGATAATTGCTTGTTAGCAGAGAAAGAAGGATAGATATTGAAGAAGGGTGTGCCCACCTAGTTTATTAACTAACATCCAAGAAGCAGGAGGAACTCAGCAGGGTAAGCAATGTCTATGGAGGGCAATGGACAGTTAACATTTCAGGTTCAGACCAATCATCTGGTCTGATATGGAATGAGTTCTGTTGAAGAGGCTTGACCTCAAACATCCACTGTTCATTTCCCTCTATAGATACTGCCTGACCCACTGAATTCTTCCAGCATTTCAGAATCAACACTCTCTCGTGTCTTCATTGCCAAACACTGCTTAGCATTCCCAGAGTCCTTCATAGTTGTTCTCTTGAAGGACCAGGTGATGCATTTGGGTCTAGATGAAGGCATAAAGCAGATATCGGATCTTTTAGTCAGCCTGCCATCTGTCCGAATGAGTGAGAGATTTGTGTGGTTTATCTGAAATACTCAGGAAGAACCAGGGCATGCAGAAGCAATGCAACACAACAGGAACAGAGGAATCAACCATTTGAGCCTTTTCAGATAATCAATTAAATCATGACTGATTTGTACTACAGCTCCATTTATCTGCCATTGATTGATATTTCTTGATGTTTTTATGGCACAAGAACCTACGTTTGGGACTTAGTCTTGAGATTTTCAATTAATTCTGTCAGTAGAACCTATCTATTAACTTCAATGTGAACAAAAATGTGCTAGATGGTTTTGTCATAAAATGGTTGACACAAATTTTACCATTGTACCCTTTTGTTCCAGGTACTCTCCACCAAAGGAATGTTACTATATATTTAGCCAATAGTCTCCTGTTATTTTTTTGAACAGCTTATTTAGAATCCTGAGTACTAATCCCTGTAAAATATCACTTTCCATGATCAGGTTGTTAAGTGTACTTTTATCCTAATTAGTGTCCTATCTTCCAGCTAATTACCATATAAAGTAAATTCATTGATTTTCCCCAATTCATCTTGCTGGTGACCTTAGAACATTGAGGTAGATTAGTCGGACAAGACCTACCTTTCTTAAATATATGTTGACTTATTTTGATCAGATAATTGTCCATCTGCTCAATCATTATGTGCATAATGAAATTCCAGTAACTCCTTTATTACCAATGTTTAGCAGATAGTCTGTGGATTTGTAGTTTTGCCCACTTTATTCATAATTAACCACTGCCATTCACATCAGCAGACACGAGGGATTCTGCAGCTGCTGGAAATCTTGATCAGCGCACACACACCCAGAATGCTGGAGGAACGCAGCATCAATGGAAGGAAATAAATGGTTAACACTTTGGGCCAGGATCCTTCATCAGATTGCATCTGGCTAGCGCTAAGGGTCCTGATACAGTTCTGATGGAGGGTCTCAGCCCAAATCATTGACTGTTAATTTTCCTCCAGAGATACTGTCTGACTTATCAACTTCTTCCAGCATTCTGTGTGTGTTGTACCACTCACATCAACTTCCATTTTAAGAGTGCCTCACACACGGCAAAACATTCCAAGAAACTTCAAGGGAACCTTTGCAAAAGCTGGCCCTGAGCCTCACGGGAAGGTAATAGAGACAGCTATGCATATGGAAGCATTTGTAGACATGGGGATATGAGTGGCTTACTTCTGCTTCTGTTTTCTAATATTCTTATGTGCTGTATAAACAAAATTTTAAGGTATGACTGATAGAAAGAAAGAAGGGAAGAGGGAATTTCAGAGCCCAAGGCAATGGCAGCTGAACAATCAGCAAATTTCAAAATAAATTTATTATCAAGGTACACATACAATATATCACCGTATATCATTGTTTTCTTGTGGGCATACTCAGTAAATCCAAGAACCGTAATAGAACCAATGAAAGGCTGCCCCAACAGAGTAGACAAACAACCACTGTGCAAAAGACATCAAAATATACAAATATAAAATAAAATTAATGAAATAAATACGTAAGCAACAAGTATTGAGAACAAGAGATAAAATGTCCCTGAAAGGGAGTCCATAGGTTGTGGGAACTGTTCAATGAAGTTGAAAGAAGTTTCCTGCACTGCCTGATGGTTGAGGGGTAATCCTATTCCCAGACTTGGTGGAATGAGTCCTGAGGCTCCCGTACTTTCATCCTGATGGCGGGACTAACACTAGGAACAAAGGAGAGGGTCAGAGATTTAACAGGGATGTTCAGTCATGCCTGCTGACTGACCAACCCTTGTGTTTCCTGCTCCCGCTGGCATCCAATCCCAGGAAAAATCAACCTGGGGCAACCTGCCGTCCATGGATGTCCTTCAGCATACGTTTATGTCCCTGGCCTTTGAGCATGTGGTGGAGGCATAACCTCCAGATGTCCTTCATCACCCATCAATGTTGTTGACCTTCAAATGCAGAGCACAGAGAAGAGGTCTGGATTACTGCTTGACCACTAACCCCCACATCCCTGTCCCTAAATTCAATCTGGTCTCCAAACTCCCCTCTCTGCCCCCCAAAACCGTCCTCAGAACTTAAAAATAAAATTATATCTGAGCCACAATCCCGATGGAGACCTCCAACTTGACTGGAAGTCAAACACAATGATGAGAAATTTAAAAGGAAGGCATTGCCTGACGAGAACCCAATATAACTAATTGAGCTGCATCATCACAGAAACATCTGGATCACATCTAGATTCCCGATGATTTGTCTCAGCTCGACTTTCTGATTTCCTTCAGCATTTTGTGCATTTAGCTTAAGATTTCCAGCACCTGGAGAATCGATTGTGTCTCTGAATCACTAATGTCCTTCAGAAAAGGTGACCTGTCATCCTGACCGAGTCTGGGTTATTCAAGATTCCAAACTCACTGTTGTCGACGGTTAAGTGCCTCCTCGGTTTGGGCAATAATGAATGGACCATACATTGTATTGTCAGCCACTTCCACATCCTGTGAATGATGCGCTTTAAAATCAGGTACAAGGTCAATTGATTCTTTTGACTGTTCACATTAGGACAGCCAGGTTATTGATGAAGTCAAATGTACAGAGATTAGGATGAGAGAAACTAACCAGTAGGGAGTTATAATAGCCAAGTTTAGAGGCTTGGATAGGGCACCTGGAGATATCAGCGGAGACAGAGCTGAGCTTGGGTAATAGTGTAATGCAGTGAATATTGTGGGTCTTAATCATGATGCAGGTGTAATCTTAAAACCCTCTTATCGTCTAATATCACACAAAAAACCTCAAACAATCCTGTCAATTTCAGAAATCTGATAGAAGAGGGGTAAAAATTGTTCTGCAAACACTAAGTGTGGGTCTTCAGATTCTTGTACCTCATCCCTGACAGTAATAATAAGACATGATTGGATGATGAAAGTCTTTAATGGTGAATACCATCTTCTTGACATAATGTCTCTTGAAGATGTCCTTGTTTGTGGGGAGGTTTGTGCCAGTGATTGAACTGGCTGAGTTTAAAACCCTCTGCAGTCAATCGTAGTCCTGCATGTTAGAGCCGACAAACCAGGTGG
The DNA here is from genome assembly GCF_030144855.1 of Hypanus sabinus. Classification (NCBI taxonomy): domain Eukaryota; kingdom Metazoa; phylum Chordata; class Chondrichthyes; order Myliobatiformes; family Dasyatidae; genus Hypanus; species Hypanus sabinus. The sequence goes on along the minus strand of NC_082721.1, from coordinate 40,812,570 downwards.
TGATACAACCAGTCAGTCTGCTTTCACCAGTACATCTGTAATAATCTTCAAGTGTCTTTGGTGATATACCAAATCTCCACGAACTCCTTCTTCAAGATCATATATGTTGGGCCTAGGAGAAATCCTCTGTGATGCTGATGCTCAATAACTTAGAGTTGTTCACTATTTCCATCATTGACCCATCAATGAGGACTAGTGTGTATTTTTCTGATTTCTCCTTCCTGAAGTTCCCAATTAATTCCTTGGTCTTACTGTTGTTGTGTGTGAGGTTGTTGTTGTGATATTACTCAACCAATCAATCTCATTCCTGTACATCTCACTGTTGGCATCAATAATTCACCAGTAATATCGTTAGTGAATTTATAGATGGTGTTTGAACTGTGCCTAGTCACACAGGCATGAGTGTCTTATTGTCAGTAGAGCATTTGTCTAAGCATGTCTCCTTGAGGTGCTTAGAGATGATTGTCAGCAAGGAGGAGGTGTTATTGCTGATCCGCACTGACTGTGGCATCCTGATAACAAAGTTGAAGATCCAGTTGCAGAGGGAGGTACAGAGGCCCAGGTTTTTGAAAGTTGTTTATTAGTACTGAGGGGATGATTGTGTTTAATACCAAGCGATAATCAATAAACAGCAGCTTGAAGTGTGCTTTGTTATTGTCTAGGTGCTCCAAGTGGAAACCCAGTGAGATTGTGTCTGAGATTCTATCGGAGTTAGTGAATCACATGTCATTGAAGAGCTGAAGAAGGTAAAGCAAGGGAAAGAAGGAAGCTCATTGAAAATCCACATTTAAAAATTGGCAAAGCTGCTTTGCAACTGATTATTACTCTAGTTTTGTTCAGACTTCAGTGGGATTTGGGTTTACATCAATATCTCAGAACCAGGCTGATTTGATTTCTTATTCTGATTGTAAGGGTTCAAGGATCCATCTAGCCCAGAAAGGGAGAAACATTGAGATAAGTGTTCACTACAGAGTGGTTGAATTAGAAGTCATATGTCTCCTGCTTCTCTGCCCATTCCTGAGACCAACATCTACACAGTTTACAACTGGTACAAGTCAATGTCCTCAAACTAACTACAAACAACAAAATTACTCAGCACTTGCATCCTGCGGGTCTCTGAATCAATCAGTTTGTTTTGTCCATTAGAAATGTCATTTTCTTTATCAGCAAACATCATCTTGCAAGACCTTTTAATTATGGGGAGGCACTTAAACAAGCTCCAGCAATTATATTTGATTAACCAAGATATATCCATTCTAAGGCTTTATATTAATAATTGTCTTGACATCAATTGCTAAGTGTGAAAATTAGTTACTGGAGTCCAACATTTCCTGCATGTAGAAGATAATGTCAGGATGCTGGAGCAGAGATCCAATCACAGACCCAGTACTGTTCACCTCATGATATTAATTAAGTAACAAATCCCAAGGTACAAACAAATTCAGCATCAAAGTTCAGGCAGAGTTCAAAACATCCAGAGAAATCCAAAAACCAGATTCAGGAATCAGGCAGAATCAATATTGAGATGGATAAACTACAGATACAAATGCTGGAAAGGCTTAAGAAAATTCACTGGTACAATCTGACAACAAACAGGTGAAAACACAGGACTAAAATACACTGAGCAATAAACAGAGAGGCAGATGATAGGTGGAGCACAATGAGACACAGGTGGCAGCAATACAGGTAATAATGAGAAACAGGTGAGAGACAGAGTACTCAGTAATACAGAGCTGGAGCAGAGGAGTGGGGACAGGAGCACTTGGCAACACAAAACCACAGACTGACAGCTAGGGGGAAACACACAAAAAGACAGAGTTCAACTGGAAGTGCTGACAGATAATTTCTAATACTGTTCTTGAAAGTTCTGCTGTTGCAGAGAAATGAGCAATTTCAGAATTTACAAGCAATGGAAATCATTCCATTCTATTCTCTTTCTCTTCCCCTCAATATCTTGAGCACTTTAATGAAACTGATCCTTAGTATTCTTTATTTTGGTGAATACAAGTATATTTGACGTGATCTTTCCTTATACTTAATCTCCAGACATCAATCTGGTAAATTGGCCTTCTTCTTCATCTGTGCTAACCAGACCTGTTCACAATACTTCAAGAGTGGTCTCATTATTGCAATACTGTTGCATTAAATCAACTCTCCTGTACTCCCTTGCTCTGACTAAACTAGCAAGTATTACTGCATTGATGGTACAGTTGCATCACAATAGTTGAGATACTGGACCAGTAATGTCCGACTAACAATACAGAGATCTCAATTTAAGGTCCACCATGGTAAATATCAAATAATCTGAAATTTTTAAAATAGACTAGGCATGATATTAGTGATCATGAAACCAATGGATTCTTGTAAAAATTCTCCTGGTTCACTAATGTCCTGTAGAGGAGTAGCAGTTAAGAACATCGAGAAGGAGTAGACTGATCTCTGCTTTGAGCATGCTCTGCCAGGCATTCGGAATGAAACATAAATGAGGGCATTTCCCAGCAATACCCAGAGTCTTAGAAATAAATAATTAAGCAAAAAGTATTTTCCAAGCTTCTCTTTCATCTTCTGAGGATCTATATAAATGGTTGCAAAAATATCAATGACTTACTAAATTAATTCTGTTTCTCTTTCACCTAATTTTGCCAGACCAGCTTCTTATGTTCAACATCCTTTTTTATTAACTCCTGCTAATGCTGTGCAAATAACCTTGGGTTTTGATGGATTTATTTTCGAAGGCTTTTCTGACTGTATTGTCAGCCAAGTGCAAAGACCTCCACTGAAATGCCTTGCAGCTGCCAAGCCTCAAATGGAAGTTCCTTCTCCCTCAATAGACTGTTCTTTAATTGGTGACTTTCTGAAGGAGAACAGTCACAGGCTGACAAACACAAGGTTTCAGTTTTATTCCTAATCAACTGCATGGGCAGGGTGTTTAGGCAATTAGTCTGGATCAGAAAGTCTCCCTGTGTTATTTTCATTGTTAATCTGCACTTCTAAATAGTCCATAAATGCACTGGCTGAAATTGATAGGCTCGTTCTTACAAAATTCATATTGGTATACTATTGACATGTATACCGAGAGATGGTAAATCACTTTGTGTGCCATCCAGGCAGATCATGTCATACTTAAGTATCAAGCTTGTAAATGAAAACAGAATTTTGACCGCAGTGTTGCAGCTACAAAGAAAGTGCATTGTAGGTAAACAGGTGAATGCCACATCTCTGGCCCCAGGCATGAATTGGCAGGGAAACTATTGCAGATAACCTCCACAATGGCATCAAGTGACTAGAGGGTCAGAAGATATGATCAGTATTTATTTCATTTTGTGGACCCAAAAGGATTAAAACATGTCTAACACTAACTTGTCTACATGTTCCCCTCTTGCTGAGACACACCTTCAGAAACTGTTGGGACTATACTTAACTGAGTGTTGAAATGGGTGCCCAATGTTCTCAGATATCTGAAGTCCAAAACCCAGTCTGGCCTTTATGTGAATGAGTCTAAAATATCCTACATTTAGGAATGAGCAATAAATGAGAGTATTTTGTCAGCAATGCTTAGAGTCTGAAAAATAATGAATTAAACAAAGAGTATTTTCCAAACCACTCCATGATCTTTTAAGGGTCTATATAAATAACTGCACAGATATCAATGACCCAGTAATTCTTCTCATTCTTCAATTCTGTCCTTCCAGGCAGAGATAGCCCAAGTCTCTTTAGGTTGTGTCAAGAAACTTTGAGGAAGCTTCATCCAAAAGCAGAGCAGTGGGGTCGATTCAGCAGAAACACTATTTTACCAATAGAATGCAAAATAACAAGCTATGAGTGGCCACAGAACAGGAAGTAAACACTACAGGCAAAAAGGTGACTGAAGGCTAGAAGCAGCTGGTTGAGGCCAGTTAGTTCATCGAGTGAACAAGGACCGTGGATAAGATCTGGGGTTGGGCTGCAGGCAATGTGTCTGGAACGAATGGCGGGTGAATCCTATTAGATGGGTGGAGACTGGGAGATACTTGCCTGTGCAGGCCTGACAGGTTGGAGAAAGGGAGCAATTTCACCCGTTTATCCTAAACCTTTTGGTATCTGGTTCTGCACCTATGCTCTGCCTGCCAGAAAAAAATGGATTCTCCCAGTAGCCACCCATTCCAATTCTACTTCCCGATCTCATTTCAACATGACATGTTAGTCCATGGCCTCCTCTACTGCTGTGATGAGGTAATATTCAGGTTGGAGGAGCAACACCTTGTATTCCATCTGGGTGGCATGAGAATCGATTTCTTGAACTTCCAGTAATTGCTCTCCCCACCTTCACCATATCCCATTCCTGTTTCCCTCTCTCACCTTAACTACCCATATCCTTCCTCTGGTCCTCTTCCTCCTTTCCTTGCTTCCATGGTCTTCTACCCTCTCCCATGAGAGTTCCCCATCTCCAGCCCTTTATCTCTTTCACCAATCAACTTCCCAGCTCTTTTCTTCAGCCCCTCCCCCTCTCGCAATTTCACCTGTCACCTTGTACTTCTTCCTCCTTCCCTCCAGCTTCTAACACTGTCTTCTCCTCTTTCTTGCCAGTCCTGATGAAGGGTCTCAGCTTGACATCTTAACTGTTTACTTTTTTCCATTGATGCTGCCTGACCTGTTGAGTCCCTCCAGCATTTTCTGTGTGTTTTTATGTTGCAGTGTGTGGGTGGGTGGTTGGGAATGGGGTGAACAAATCAAACTTGTATTATAGAGTGGAAAGTAAGATGGTCCAAGTGATACAAGTGTTTTCAGGAGAACTCAGTACTTGTTTACTAGAGCTTGATAAGTCTGGGATTATTTTAAACCTGTATCTTTTGTTTTGTAATAATTTTCCAGATTTTTAAATAATATAATTCTACTTTAATAGCATTGTAACTTCCCAACGGTCGGAGACAGGAAAATAATGGATTAGTGCTGTACTTTCATGAACATAGAGAAAACTTCAGTCTGTTCAGTAATGTGTAATACCTTGAGTCTTTTCACTGCTCCACACAGCTGTGTTAGACCTTAAATAAACCATTCCTTGGCTCAATGTATATTGTTGTATTGACATGTCTTTCAACATTTAGACTTTAAGGTCAGATTGCTCTATCAGGAGATGTCAAATCAGGAGGTATGATTTAACCAACAGTCAATGGTTTTGAGCAAGTTTACAGCTGGTGCTAAATTTTGCCACATCCAATTAGCTGGAGGCCAAGGAGAGCCTCACTGCTACTGGTTTGTTTGGCAGAAACTTCCCACTGGGTGGTCAATAGTTCACATTTTTGCCCAGTGTATAAAATTTCCAAGGTCTCCTTTTGCTGCAGGCAGAAACAAAGCCAACAGTTCAAATCCCTTCCTAGCTTGGACTTAATGGGTGAAAAGTCCAACATTTTGTTTTGTTAAGAGGGCCACACCAGATACCAAAAAATATCAAACTAAACCAAACAGAATGAACTTGGATATCAGTTTTTCCAATTTAGCTTATGTATTAAAGAGTAAGAATAAAGGAATTTGTTAGTCACAGTGATTTAACAATGAACTACAGCATGCTCCTACTCACAATGGCCATATTAGGCACCAAACCATCTTGGAAATTTTTAATAGTTCCTTTTGCTCATACATAAAGCTTTACATTGTTCATTACCAGAGGCCCCGTAAAGCTGGGGCCTCTGATAATTAAAAGAAGGATCAAATTATTTGCTAAAATCAGCTGAGAAGATCCAAACTATTACTTGGATATGGGCCTGCAGAAAATCTCAATTTTCCTCTACATAACTGAGGCAAATTACATTTTTGTTTACTCCTTCATTGCTTCTTGATGTAATGACAGTGTCTGACTTCATAAATCTTATCTTGTGTGGTACCTTTGGACATCCAAAAAGCAACTTCTCTCTAAGCAGAAGAGCAAAGCTACCTCCTCATAGAAAACTTTCCTAATGAGCTTTGTGCATTGTATAAATGTTGTTTGAATGCATTATATACCAAGATAAAAACTCTATAATTATTATTTATCACTCAATAATTGTACAAGATGGAAAGTTCAACCCAAGATGGAAGAATTTTGACAACCCCAAGGGAAGAGTGTATATGCTTTGGAGCAATGATTATACCCGATAATAAAACTCAGGCCTAGAGCTAATTTCCAATTCTTAATGAATTAGTAATCCCATCTATTTCCTTTCAGGACAGGCAGAAAAAAAATTCACTGCTATTTCATCAGCAGAAATGTATCAATATCCAAGTTATTTCCCATAATTTACAAATTATAATACATTGGTTTTTATGGAGCATTGACTTTCCAGCTTTTGATGCCACAAGTTTGTTAAAAAAAAACATTTTCACAACCCATTTCTGAGTTCTTTGGAACAAAAAATCTTTACTGCAGCATATGTTGCTCCTATTAGATCTGCTCATCTGAGAAAACAGCATGGGGGCATGAGGATTTACCTCAAAAAGCTCAAACGTGTTTGAGAATGAAATTATTACCTTTCAATTTCCAATTAAGGTGATACAGTAACACAGATTCCCACAGCCACATAATTCAGTTGGAGAGCACTTACTGGGCACAATGGCTGAGCAATTACTTTTTAATATTGTAACCAATATGAACATGAGTAGTATATGTGCCACTCTGTTTAGCATATCTTTTAGAGCATATGGTTCCTTTGTAGTGATGTAAGCAGGTCATAAATAAATATTTCTCTCTGGTATTATGTGGACAGTTAAAGAAGGGATCTGCTAATAATAATATCTGTGTCAGGAAGGGGGTATTGTTAGCAATATTGATGAACATTAATGTAAATGAAACCCCATGCTTGGTGGATCTATTTTAGGATTCTTTGGCTGTCCATCGACTTTTGATGATGACTGAAGCCTGGGCAAGGTTGTATAGAAGACCTGCAGTTGCCCATGCTGCAAGTCTCCCCTCTCCATGCCACCGATATTGTCCAAGGGAAGGGCATTAGGACCCATACAGCTTGGCACCAGAGTCATTGCAGAGCAATGTGTGGTTAAGTGCCTTGCTCAAGGACACAACACACTGCCTCAGCTAAGGCTCGAACTAGCAACCTTCAGATCACTAAACCGACACCTTAAGCACTCGGCCACGCGCCATACACATATAGGATACTCTGTAGAGCAAGGGAGGACATTGCAGGGGCTCTACCATAGATGAGATACCAGTGAATTTGAAGATAACTAACGTTATTCCCCTTGCAGTGTCAAACTGACCCACTCATCGAAAGCTGCTCCCCTGTAGGAGGTGGAGATTAGACTATGCATGGAGCATTGCAGCCTCTCCCACTACCCACTGTTTAGTTGATTACATCACAATGCTGGTAGAGTTTAAATCTAGCACTTGGTAACCACACAAGCACTTTTTGGTCCTTGGGTTGCCGTGGAGCAGGTGGTCAAGGGTGACATGGAAACGGTAAACAGTGGGGTCTGCTGCAGTAAAAAGGGCCTGGGCACACACTTGAGAGAAATATTTGCCACTATGCGTATGTTTAGTGTCTGTTTTGTTCTGCCACTTCAGGCACTCAGTTTAGATACGGTAAGTATTTGTAACCAAGTGAAGTTTGAAGGGTTTACTGAATATTTAGTGCCTGTCATGTCTTGCAAATAAATAGGTAACCCACCTATCAGTAATAATTCAATTCTGTCTCCACTCATTGAACATGCAAACCTGATTTCACACAGCATTCCTTTATTCAAAAAGGGTGGTAGGGGTAAGCTTGTCGACTATAGGCCAGTGACCCTTAGATTAATAGAAGGAAATAATTGGAAAATGTTCTAAAGGACAAAGTTTATCAAATTCATTTGGAAAGGGAGGAGCTACTTATGGGATGCCTGCATGGTTTTGTGCAGGGGAAATCTTGTCTTACAAATCTAATCTCTTTGATCAGGTAGCTATGAACATTGATGAAGGTCTTTCAAAGTTTCAAAGTACATTTAATATCAGAGTATGTATACAGTATACAAACTGGAATTCATCTTCTTCACAGACACCATGTAACAAAAGAAATCCCATAGAATGATAGAAACATTGAAGAACCCCCTCCCTTCGCACAAGCAGTAGGGAAAGCATCGACGCCCCCCCCCCCCACCCCCACCCATGCCAGCAGAAGCACCGAAGAGCCTGTAGATCCAAAGTCTATTGAACTACTGTTCACAGAGCAGCTCTTCAGTATCTCAGGCAGGCTCTCCAGTGGAGAGAGAGGTCACTCCTGCAAAAATGAGAGCGGAAGCCAGCAACTCAGTTCTGATGCTATTATCTTCCGCGTCACTTCTCCAAACCCCAGTCTTAAGAACCGACCGAGTCTCTTTGTCCATCGAAAGAGGGATCGCTCAAGTATAGGGGCCTTCCTCGGACAGCAGCCAGCAATAAGTAAACACACTGCCTGCTGTCTTGTTGTCCCAGTCTCCTACAATGCTGCAGTCAGTGAAATCGGCAAGGAATCGGGATGCCCACAGGGCTTCTCCCTAATTCTGATCTGCCAGCCCCATGGGTGCACATATTCCAGGCTGTTCCTGGAGACAGCGAAGCACTAGGCCACACAGTCAGAGCAAAAACCCACTGCTTACTAAGAACCATGGTTTGAATTGTAGATTACGACCTTGACAGAAAAACAGCCACCTTAAAAAGAAAAGAGAAAAAAGCTGTTGCATGGGTGAACTAGAAAAAGTTGTGTGGGTCTGCAGAATCTGCTGGCACCATCTTTCCTTGCTCTTCAGCCTGTTTTGGTAGACCTAGTTTACATGAACTTTAGCAGAGCTTTTGAAAAGTCCTGCATGGTATTCTAGCTTCTTATTAGTAGACACCTAGGAACCTAGGCAAACTGGATCCAAAGTTAGCTTTGTGAAAGGAGGCAGAAGATAGTTGTTGAAGTATAAAGTTGATGTTGGTCTTATGTTTTGTAACTCCCGAATTTAATCAAATTTAATTAATTCTTGCACTGCCATCTTACCAGTGTGAACTGGAAATCATGTAAATCATGTACATCTTATTTTTGAGGTAACTTTTTTGTTTTTCTTTACTTCTCTTCTAATTGTTTATCAGTGCAGCTGTAATGCTGCTGTGACACTGTAATTTTCTAAAAGTATCGATCTGCATCTAAAAAAAGCACTGGAGCTCGGGAAAATGTGTCCACTTCATTTTATGTTGGTGAGGTGTGCGCTGATGACGTGGTGGCATAATAATGTATGCCATTCACATACTTCATGCAAACAACAAAGAATGGATCTCAACTTACATACATATATACAGTGTACTATATAATACAACTACTATACAGACATCCACAGTGTATTAGTAAATTATACATTGTCCCATTCAGGGCTAAATGTTTAATCACTTTGGATAATGTTTTTCCTGACAAGGGGCTGGGAGGTGTTGGGGAGGGGGGGGATGTGGTCTCTCTGGTTGGCAGATGAGATGTGGCTGTGAAGCATCTCAGATTCTGGGACCTCTTCCTTGGTGGTTGTAAGAGTTGGCTCAGGGACTGCAGGAAGTGGTTCTGACAGCTCTGGATGCCTTTCTTCTGGCTGTGTTGGCATCCCGAACAGTGCATGGCAAGCTCCTCAATCTGCTGATCTATCCCAAACCACCAGACAAAGTTTCAAGCCAATGCTTTCATTTTGACCTTGACTAGATGACTGGCATGTAGCTCCTCCAACTTTAACTCTCAACTTGGATGACAACTCTCAATCCCCACAAGAGGCAACACCCATCAAGGGCAAGTTCATCCCGGTGCTGGTAAAAATGAGGGAACTAGAATTTTTGCTGCATATTCTAGCCACTTCAGTTTATCTTATTTACTAAATCTTTTCTGTTTTCCGTTTTGATCATCTCTGCCAGAATAGGGAAATGTTTGATTTGCATTAGGGATAATATGTCAAGAGAAGTGTCCTCATTTGTAAATTTTTCAGGTATGTCATTTTCCAAGGGCAAACAGGACATCAGCATTTACATGATAAGTTGTCCTCTTGAATTCAATCTTGTAATTGTGTCCTCCAAAAAGTAGAGCCCTTCTCTGCATTTGTGCTGCTGCTGTTTGTGGAAAACCCTTCTGTGGATTAAAATGGACACTAGTGGTTAATGGTCAGTAACGAAAGTACAGGTAAACTCTCTCCCATGCAAGTATTATTGAAACAGTTTACTCTCCAAACCAGGCTCAAGACCTTTCTGTGCATATCTTTTCTCTGCACCAGAAAAGGAATGTGATGCTAAGGCCATGGAATATTCACTTCCGTCACTCATAACATGTAACATAACTGCTCCTATGCCATAAAGTGAGGCATCACAATCACAGGCATGATTCACTGGATGATGTGGATCATAATGTGTGAGTACACTGTAATTTCTTTTGTCTTTTGGAAAGCAACTCTCACTGCTTTATCCATTGTCATTTCTTCCCAATCTGTAGTAATGATTTCAAGGTGTAGAACACAGTAACCAGGTTTGGCATGAACCTGTTTTAGTAAATCCTTAAAAAAAACCACAACGATGACCCATCTGTTGATCTTGAGGCATCCACCACTGCTTGAATTTTCTCAGCACGCTTGTATAATCCTTGTGTGCAAATGGTATGACAACAGTAAGTGATGTTTCGTTTAAAGGTTTCACACTTGTTGCATTGTACTCTGAGCCTATAATCCTCTAAACTTTTTAACACTGTCTTGAGATTTTGGAGATGTTCCTTGTCATTCTTTCTGGTAACAATGGTATCATCCAGGTAACAATGAGTGACTGGACAGCCTTACAGCACATGGTCCATGACTTTCTGCCAGAGTGCGGGTACAGATGGTACTCCACTAATAAACCTATTATAACAATAAAGCCCTTTGTGAGTATTTATTGTGAGAACTTAGTCATTTCCACAAGAGTTATCTTTTCTCCAGTATGTGTTCTTAGATGGATATCTGCAGGCTTCAGTTTAGTATCTTCGAAAGGCCATTCAAACATATTTTTTTCGAATGACTGTAACAGCCAAGCCAGTGTCCAATTTCATTTTAAGTAATTTGCTGCTCACTTCTGGTCTAAGCCATAGTGTAACTCGTAGTCATTGTAATCAGATTTTCATTAACAGCATGCAGATTGGTGCTCTTTTTGAAACTGCGACTTGACTGTTTTTCTCTTCTTTTTCTCTCTTTCTCTTTTCTCTTCTTTGTGTTGACCATTTACTTTTGTCTGTCCAACGTTTTCTTTGTGTGTCCTACTTTACTGCATTTCCTGCACATTTCGCTTTTAAACCTGCATTGGTCCAGTGTATGTGAGACCCTGCAGCAACTATAACATAACTTGCTGAGCCAGATGAATTGCTGTTTAGACTTTGCAGTTTTGTTCACACTCACTTTTGTTCTGACTGTAACAGAATTGCATCTCTGGCTCTTGTTTCCATTGATGCAGTGATTTCAACTGCTCTATCAAATGTAACTTGTGCTTCAGTTTTGAGCCAGTTTTGAATGCTTTCTTATAAGATTCTACAAGCTGAACAATCACTGAGCACATCAGCCTCTCACTGAACTGGCAATGTTCAGACTGCTTCTTCAATTCAGCCATGTGAGCTGAAATGGGCCCTCCTGCCCTTTGGTTCTGCTAATGAAAAATAAAGTGTTCTGTGATCAACAATGGTTTCAGTTTTTAAATCTCCCTATTTTACTTTCACGATATCAGCAATGCTCACTTCGGCTCATTTGGTTGGAACAGTTAAAATGCTAAGCAAACTGTCTGCTTTCCCATCTATTACGGTCAGAAAAACTGGCACTTACATTTCATTTGCTTCGAAATACTACTCAATACATTCAGCATACATCACCCAGTTATGTTTTGTGCAATTTTGCCTTTTATCTGATGTAGCCAGCCATTTCTGTTTTTTAAAAAGAGTGATTATTATTATAGTCACTCAGTACTCTCTACTTTAGACTCGACCATCTTTCTCACCCCTTTGTAGAAAAAAAATGCTGTGCTTATTTTTTTAAACACAAATGTCTCTTTCTCCCCTTCCTGAAGGGGAAAAAACATGCTGCACTGTTTATAAACTTGAATGTTTGAGATTGGATAGGTTGAATTTTCTCTCACATGCATGGCAAACCTAAGAGCTGACTGAGATTATAGAGGTTTCTAAGGTTATGAATGGCACAGATAGGGTAGGTAGAGTCTTTCTAAAAATTTAAAGAATAAAGAAATACAATAGAATCAATGAAAAATACACATGATTGACAAGCAAAATGTATGAACTAGTAATAAATAAATAATACTGTGAACATGAGTTGTAGAGTCCTTGAAAGTGAGGCCATAGGTTGTGGAATCACTTCAGCTTTGAGGGTATTCACGTTTATTTGGAAGCCTGATGGCTGAAGGGTAATAACTGTTCCTGAAACTGGTGATATTGGACCTATGGCTTCTGTACCTCATTCCTGATGGTAACATGGCCTGGATAGTGGTGATCCTTGATGATGGATGCTGATTTCCTAGAGCAGGGAGATGAAAACTAGAGCACACAAGTTTTAAGTTGAGAGGGGAGAAATTTAGAGGGGATGTGAGGGGCTCATCTTTCATACAGAGAGTGCTGGTCATATGGAAAGAACTGCCTGAGGAAGTGGTTGAGGTAGATACAATTATAGCAATCAAAAGGCATTTGGATGGATCCTTGGATGGGAAGTAGATAAGGCCTTATGGTAGGCAATTGGATCAGCGTAGATAGGCATCACATTCATCTTGGATCATGTGAGCTGAAAGATCCATTCTATTCTGTATAACCATGGTGTCATCAATATGAAATATTAATACCAGCAGAACTAAATTGTCTCTCGGTGATGCCGCTGAAGCAATGTACATAACCCAGATGGATGGGTGTGTGTACAGCAACATTCACAACCCTGCTGGTTCAGTGCTGATTAGCCTTGAGGGTGTACTCTCAGCTACAGTTCATGGCTTCCAAATTAGAGCAGTGCAGGTTGTGAGTTTGAAATTAACTGCTAGTGAGAAGGGCTGTGCACTTTCATGGTGGGACTTCTGCAAAGGCGTGCTGTTCTCTGGTATGCCCTGGGATTGCAGAATATCAGGCAAAAGGTGAATATTGAATAAAGAGAGGAGGAGTAGAGAAGCATCCCCAGCTGTCCATCCATAGTGCCCAACACTCGCAATGATTGGAACACCACCCCCTTCCACTCTGTAATCACATGGGAGAGATAAACACACACATACACACCACACACACACGCACATGCACACACACACACACACAGACACACACACACACACACACACGCACACGCACACACACACACACACACGCACACACACATGCACACACACACACAGACACACACACACACACACACACGCACACACACACACATGCACACACACACACGCACACGCATATGCACACACACACACACACACACACACACACACACACACACACACACACACACACACACACACACACACACAAATCTAGGGCCATTATGGAAAAACAAAATTCTCTGGAATGATCCTATATGTTTTCACAAATAAAATGATGTGAGGCATTTAATTTTTAAGAAAACTGGACATAAGGTACCTGTTTCAAGTATTGCTGTATTCCGGTTGTGTTTAACATCCCCCCCCCCCCCCCCCCCCATCGGCCGGTCCGCAAGAATATTGTCAATATTAAACCAGTCCGCAGTGCAAAAAAGAGTGGGTACCCCTGGTGTTTATACATTATTGCTGCTTCCGGGTTGTGGGGTTTTACTTCTGGACTTTTTCTGCCCTGGTGTGCATGCATGTAACTAATCGATCTAAGGTCGATCTGGCCTTTTACTAAGGCTGAGGTAGGGGATCTTGGGTTTAAAAAAGGTTGGTGAGCACTACCCTACAATCATCTCTGACTCCTTTAGTTGATCTAAACTGAACCTGGTTACTGCAACAAATAAACGTAATCTATAATTTCTCTTTCCCTTTCTTGGTGCAGTTTATAAAATTAACTTGTATGTGAAATACCGAGTACCGATTTCCACTCTTTAAGAGCTTGAAGTGCTCTTCAAGTTCTTGGAGATTGGAAATCAGCATTCATATTTCGCATTCATTTTCTAGCTTCCTAGTTACTTCCACAAAGACATATTTTAAAGTTGCGAAATTATATTTCCTTTGTCCAGAACTATATTGACCTTGCTTGATCACAGTCTGATTCTCTATGTATCCTGTTGTTATATCCATAATAGTAGATTCCAAAATATTTTTGGTAATTTATCTAAATGGTGATCTCTCATTCTGTGTTCTATGTTAGGATTGCAATTGTATATAGATAGGGTGCTCGAATAGGCAATTCCTTGGCATGTAGAGCTTAATGTGGGATAATGTGAGGTTTTGCATATTGGAAAGAGGAAGCTAAAGGCACATTGTCTACATAGGTAAAAATTGCGGATGAGTAAAATACAGAGGAATCCAGGTGTTCTTGTGTCCAAATTGCAAAAAGTTGATAAACGTGCCACAAGTAAGAAGGAAGGTAAATGTTAATCCTATCTGTTGTGATGGACGAAGCGGATGTGCTCAACGAAGCGGTCCCCCAATCTTGGCATGAAATGTCGGCCACAACAGACAGGATCTCCTGGTTGCCACCCACGTCAACTCTGCTTCACATTCCCATTTGGATCTGTCCATACATGGCCTCCTCTACTGCCAAGATGAGGCCAAACTCAGGCTGGAGGAGCAACACCTCATATACCGTCTCGGTAGTCTCCAGCCCCTTGGCATGAACATTGAATTGTCCAACTTCCATTAATTCCCTCCCTCTCCCTTCCCCTATCCCAGTTTCATTCTGCCTCCTCCTCCAGCTGCCTATCATCTCTCTCATGATTCTGCCTCCTTCTACTACACAGTGCTTTCACCTTACATTCCTTCTTTGCATTTCCTGCCTATCCCCTCCCTGCTTCCCCTCCCCACCCATTGATCTTTCCTCTGATTGGTTTTTAACCTGACACCCACCAGCCTTCTCCTTCCCACCCTCCCCCCACCTTCTTTATAAGGCCCCTGCTCCCTCCCTCTTCAGTCCTGACGAAGGGTCTCGGCTTGAAACATTGACTGTTTGTTTCCATGGATGCTGCCCGATCTGCTGATTTCCTCCAGCGTGTTGTACGTGTTAATATATTTAAGATCTTTGGCCATTTCCTCAATCTCATCTGTTATTTCCCATTCTCATTCTTTTAGGGACCCACTTGAATTATTTATTTTCTGATTAATCATTGTAGAACCTCTTAAAACTAGTTATTTTCTTCTTTGTCAGATTGTTGTTTTTTTTAAACAAATTTTCCCTTATTCTTTTGCGTAACATTGCAACTTTTTTTTATTAAATTAATACCATTTTAACCACTTTATTTAATAGTTCCAATAGAGACCATTTTATTACAAAGGAATTTATTACTGACTGTCTTGAAATACTTATTGAAACATTTGTCAGTCTTTATCTTCCTTCTGACTTTTTAATCTTGTCACTTACGTCATTAACTATGTACAGTATCTTTGTGGATAAGCACACTGCAGGGGTTTGAAGAAGCCAGTTTGTGTTTGTGTAAACAGTATCAACGCTTCCTCTGATTTAATAGGCTATCTGAAAACTTCATTGCAAAGATTCTTGTTTCTTTATAGCATGCTGAGATGGACATTATGGTCAATTTTTAGCTGAGGTCAGTTAACCTTGAGTTGAGAATGCAACTGCTGAAGTGTTTCGGTTATATAACTATGTCAATAAGAGCAATGCAGTGCTGCAGCTAGTACAGCCAGAGCCTCCCAGCACCAGAGAATTTGGTTCATTCCTGTTTGTGAAGAGCTTGCACATTCTCCCTGTGGCCACGTACTTTTCCCCGGGGTGTTCCAGTGTCCTCGTATATCCCAAAGATGTGCAAGTTAGTGGGCTGATTGGTCACTGTAATCTGCCTCTTGTGTGTAAATGAATGGTAGAATCTGAGGGCAGCTGAAGTGAATGCAGGGAAAATAAAAATGAAATGAATGATAGATGAATATAAAATAGGCTGGTTGTCAGTGCACATTTGATGGGTTGAAGGGCCTGTTTCTACAGTGTATCCCTCTATGATTTCAATCAGAGAATTTATTAATATTAATGCTGAGATATAGTCAAGCATAGGTGATTGGTATTGGTAAAGGTCCCCCAAGTTACTCGAGAGTAGCATAAGCTGAATTTGGATGAAAAAAAGCCAATAGTTCCCAATCAAATCTCAACTGCTTGGCAATTATAATGGCTTACTTTCAAGATGTTTTACATATCATCTGAGGTTCCCTCCTTTTATGATGAAGAACCAAGATTTCTGCCAAATAGTTCCACAAGACTGCACACAACATGTTGGGCACAGTCTTCAGAAATAATTTTAACATGATATCTACTGACTTCCACTCTACTGATTTAGCAATTTGTCACAAACTACAAACTGCTGTGTTCTGCTTCCTGTGAAATAAGTTAAATTTCAGAAAGTATTTTTCCAACAGTTGAATGAAATTTCAAAGTGAAGACTTTTACTTTCATATACTTTAAAATCTGGTGCATAAGGGACACATCACAAAATATTGATGTAATACTTGCTTGGCTTCAAGGAGGCAGGGGAATTTAATGGAAAGCTCAAATGAGAGTGGGGGTAAGTGGGTCATGCCAATTACAATATCAAACCACCAGCAGAAATAAGAAGATGTTCTTAGATTCTCTTCCCAACTGACTCAGCAGGCCAAAGTACTGCATTAGATTAGGAAAGTACAAACAAGACTGTTGCAGTCAGCGATCCCACTTTTGAGTGATTATACCCAGTGGTTGACAAGTAATCCTATCTTTTGTAACTATTTCAGATATGTTACTCACCCTGATTGTTTGCAGTGCAATTGACTGATCTATTTCCAGATCAAGGAAAGTACTCTGCTGGCATCGGAATTTCCTACTTGTGATAATGCATTGGTTTGGATAATGGACTAGTGAAGGAGCACTCTGCATCTTTAAAGGTTTCTTGCAAGTAATAAAATTGTGTTATCAACAATATTCACATGGTTCCCCTGAAACCATAATCACTGATAGATTTGCAGATGCCATTGTCTCTCCAAGTCCCATGCATGCAATTTGTCACTCTTTTAGTTTCCAATGAAGATATGGGCAGAAGCAGGCCACTCTGTCCTTAAGCTTGCCCTGCTTTTCAATAGGATCTTGGCCAATCTGTCCCAGATCCTCTGCTCCTCTTCAGTGCTTGTTCTGTATAGCCCTCAACATCCAAATCATTTAGAAACTTATTTACCACCATTTTATATTCCTACAAAGACTTGGCCTCCATAATCTTGATGGATAGAGATTTCTAGTGATTCATTGCACACTGTGTTTTTTTAATTGAAATATTTGATCTGTTTCTCCCTTCCCAACATTACACCACCTGCCACCCACAAACAACACACCTACGAGTGGAGCAGGACCGAAACTGATTGACATTCATCACATCTTCAGCTACAATCAACAGTTTGTTGACTGACCTGTCACCTCTCAGCAGAGTGGGACTTTCACTCATTGACTGACATAGTTTCCATAATAGTCATGTGGAGCTGAGAATAATGCAGATGTGATTGGATATGGCCAGGTTTGGAATGTATAGTCCACAGGGCAGGATCTCACTGACTTTTTGTCTGTCCCCTTACTGATTAGGCTAGTGATGTGAGAAGAATCACCCTTAAACTTCCTGACAATCACTCTGTCAGGGATTCCTGTGATTCTTAGAAGGGATACAGACAATGGCAAAGTTTTTCCAGCACAACAAACATTGCTTCCCTCCGATCTTATGTAGCCACATGACCTGATAATTGTAGCAAAAGTGAACCGGTCATCAGCCATCTGAGAACAACTCATGCCACCCATGTTAATGTCATTCTAGACCAGGGGTGGGCAAACTTTTTGACTTGAGGGCCACAAAGGGTTCTAAAATTTGACAGGGGGGACAGACCAGGAGCAGATGGACAGAGTGCTTTGGTAATACACCTTATAAGAGAAAATAAAATATCATGGGATATGTAGAAAACATGTGCTTTAATTTCAATTGAAAATGAACAAATACATTACAAAATATCTGTCTTTGAAGTCCCATGGTATTTAGCTATCTATTGAAATGACTTTTAAAACACTGAAAATTAAATGAATAAAATACAGCTTTTTTAAATAGTAACAGTTATTATTTTAAAGCACTGAAAATTCTGTTATCCTTCAAGATATTATCATCATCACTCTCCTCCTGACTGTCTTTATTTCAAAAACGGTAGGAGATGCAGGTCTACTTGTCCTGCTCCTTCTTATTCAATTGTCCCCTGTGCCAAAGCTCAACAACGACCAGCACAAGGACAGAACAGTGAGAGCGCGCCAGTATGCGGAGCGCGTTATTTGATCTGGAGCGCATTTTTTATTTTGAGAACGTACGTGCACCTGCGCACTACTCATGTCCACCACTTAACAGAAATGACATGTAACATGTAAGGCTTATTGAAAAAAATATTTTCAAATGCATTTTTTACATAACACAATGAAGAAACTTATTTTTAATTTCAGTGGGAACAGTGTTGTTGGTCTCCCTTTTTAGCCAGCGCATCAAAGTCTGGATTTAGTTTTGTTGTGGCGATTCTCAGGATGGATCTGAGGTGTTGGTCAGTTAACTTGGATCTGTGGCTGGCTTTGTTGATATTCATGACGCTGAACGCCTGTTCACACAAATAGGTCGAGCCGAACAAAGAGTAAAGCGCAAATGTGGAGTAATACGCTGCACCTCAACAAAGGTCAATGTGTAGCGGTGTGCTACATGCAGCGCTAAAATTACGACATGGAGTCGGTAACTGCAGTCGAAGAAATAAACTTTATTCGAAATCCCCAGCCTCACTTTTAAGCCTCCCTCAACCTGCCCCCCTGCGCAGAGGCTCCAAAGCTCTGTGCTCACAAATCACGGCAGGCTATCTACCTTAGCCGGAACGCTGGCTAATTGTGAGCCGGTTCGGATGTGCCAGGAAATGGGTCGCCACAAATGTATATAGAGTGCGTCATCTATTGGGAAAACGCCAGAATTGCGGGGAAAAAACTTTAACAAGGTTTATTAATATAATTTCATCAAGTTCTGCGGGCCAGATTAAAAAGCTTAATGGGCCGCATATGGCCCGCGGGCCGTAGTTTGCCCATGCCTGTTCTAGACCTACATGATTAGCCATGGTCATGCGTCACTGGGCAGTGAGAAGAATCCCTTCTGATAAGATATGGATTTGAAATGCAACCACACCATGAAATCAATGGATGTCTGTGCCTGAAGAAGTCTGCTATAAGTCCTAAGCTGTATGCATTTTCTATCTGATATTCTCCAGTGAGAGAGAATGATCTATACTTAGCTTTATCTTTGCAGAGAAAGCTTCAGTCACTTTATTTACCCAAGTGTGGCAGCCAAGCTGTGAGATATAGGAATATGGGGAGAATAACGTGGGATTAGTATGGGATTAGTGTAAAAGTGGTTGACAGTGAGTGACTCAATGTGTTGAAGGGCTTGTGTGTGATTGTATGACTCTCTGATATTGTACATACCATTAGCTCTGGTCTGGAACAGATTTAATGCATTGAAATTGATTGGCACAGTCCCTGATATTCACTGGCAGTGCAGTCTTTTCCCTGCTCTGGGGTTGCAAGTAAGGATGCAGATTGCTCCATCTTTCTCTCAGAACATCCCAAGTGAAGCAGAGACTTCACAGATTGTTCCTTATCAATATTTATTAAGTGGAACTGCACCTCCGAGCATCTTGAATGGGCTCTGCTCCCTTAGGATTTTCCGTCCTTCATCCTTTCTCCGAAATCTTGGATTGACTACCTTATTTCTGCTTGATCTTCCATCATGCTATACTCCTCCACAGCGTCATGATTGGGAGGAGCCTGTCTGTGCAGCTATCTTGAAATTAGGAGCAAACTTTTCATCTTCTGCTCCACTAGAAGACACTGGAAATACTCAGCAGGTTAGTCAGCATTCGCAAGGGTTTTTCAAATATAGAAAGTCTGAAGTGCTTATGGTAACCAAGTAACACCCAGTAGAAATCAATCAGCAGCACCACGTAAGCAATGCATACTCATTTTACCAGTGAGGATCTGTGGGTAGGGTGGTGTTGCTGTCGAATGCCATCCTTTCTGAAAGTGCATTCATCAACTCAACATTAAGGATGAGTATTGTAGATTCATAGAGAGATACAATTTGGAAATGGGGCTTCAGCCCATTAAATCTACACTGACCATCGACACTAATTCTACATGAATCCAACATTTTAACTCTTCATATGTGCTCATCAAATTCTTCCCACCTGTCATGAAGCAATGGCTCTACCAGCTACAACACTGTACTGAAGTCTGGAGTCCTAAACTACGAACTGATGGGTTAGGTGGTGCTGAGTTTACATTGCATGTGGATTGATATGAAGGTCTGTTTAGCATCTAGAAGGTGTCCACAATCTGCTAACATCTTCCTTAATTTACCGAACTACTACTCATCATTATGATATGCTGAAGTGGGCTGTTTCTTCGTTGTTTGACTTTTGTTTTCTTGTAAAAGTTGTGTATAATTTTTTTCTTTTTTTGTGAAAGTTGCTTATACATATAATGCTTTGTTCTGGTGATGCCAATGCAAGTAAGTACTTCATTGCACCTGTACATACATACAATTGTGCATATGACAATAAACTTTATTTATTTATTCCAAATGCACAGTACATTTACAACAAGAAAAAGTACGACTAGTTCAATCATTCTAGGGCTCATATGTCCAAGGATAAATTGGCTAATTTTTATTCCTATATAAATCCTATTTGTGACAGATGTCATTCTGAGATAGCGTCTTTAACTCATATGTTCTGGTCTTGTCTGCTTTTGAAAAAATATTGGAAAGACATTTTTGATATTATTTCCACGGTATTGAACATTGATTTACAACCTCATCCTATTACTGCAATTTTTGGTTTACCAATGATGGACTCACTGCATTTATCCTCTTCTGCTTGTTGAATGATTGCATTTCTTACATTAATGGCTAGAAGATCTATTTTGTTGAATTGGAAAGAAATTAATCCTCCTACCGTATTTCATTGGTTTTCTCAAACTATGTTATGTCTAAATTTAGAAAAAAATAGAAGTGTTGTATTTGATACTTTGATTAAATTTGAAAAGATATGGAGACCATTTATTCAATATTTTCATATGATGTAATATGACCCTGTACCAAGCCTATTTGTTTTTCCAGTTTCAATTTTATATATGTTGAGAGGATCGCAGTTGATGACACTGATGATTTTGTATTTTTGTTAGATATTATAAACAGCCCTTTTTTTCAGTTTTTCTTTTTCCCTTTTTCCTTATTAGTTATTAGATTGTTAGATTAGTTTTTTTGCGTAATTTTTTTTCCTTTTTCTTTTTTCTGTTTTTTTTAATACATGTTATGATATACCTAGGTTTGCCTTGTTTATTTGTTACTTGTATCGTCCATGTTTTGGGAAGACTCATTTATACTGTAACTATTGCTTATGTATTCTTTCATGTTCAGTTGAAATGTGTATGTTTGTAATCCCATTATCTATGTATCAATTTTATTATGTTGATATTAATAACAATAATAAAAAGATTGAAAAAGAAAGTTCAATCATTCCACTTATTTGTGCAATGGACCAGCCACCGTAGTAAATTACAGCCTGACCAGGGCCCTTGGAGAAGCAGACCTGAAATTGTGTGGATGCTGTAGAGATGTAAATAAGACTCATCACAGAAGAAGCTGAATGGTGATACTGCTAGGACTAGTATTGGGTAACAAGGACCAAGGGCTAGCCTGGTCCCCCGGCATGCAGGTGGAAGTTGCTATTAGCTGGAATCTTCAGCTGTAGCACCCAGAGTTCCGCCAGATCAGGAACGACAGCTGAGTGCGGCTCAGTTATGAGCTATGGCTTTCCTGTGTATTTCTAGCCCAACTCTCATGTTGACATTAACGGAAGACTTGGCATGTCATATCAGTATCACATGGGGCAGAGATGTTTCCTTTCAAATGAGAGAGGCCTAAAGCAATCTGGAACTGTTGGCAATGCAACTTCAGGACCACATTCCTCTGAACAGCACGCCTGAATGTCCTGGCAAGTCACAGAACTGTACCACTGATGCTCCCCGCCATCTTCACTGAGTAATTAATGCCAATGATACAATGTGAAAATGAACTGAGAAGACAGAATCCGGAACTTTTGAACTCCAAAACTGAATCAAAAGTGTGAAACAGGGAATGCATCAACTCGTCAAATTAATTATTGGAAATTCACCAGTAGTAAACGGCTAATTAGATACATAACACTGGTAAATTTTGGAGAGCAGGAAGGAAAACATTTAACTTATTTGTTTGGCATTTCTATCTTCAACTGCTTACAGTTTGTCAAAATATACTTGTATATGCTATAGAATCTAATGATGACTGTTAAAGATTAAGTAAGTTTAATTCTATCCTCAAATCTCTTCACTTGCAATCTTTGTCATAAATTCAGTAGGTGAGGGGAAGTAAAAAGCAGGGGATTTGGCTTTGAGAGGGAATCAGGTGCTCGTGGATGAATCTGAAAGGAGGATAAGGAAAACGTCTGTAGTATATCAGGGAGATACAAGAAACTGCAGATACTGGAACTTAGAACAAGGAACAATTTGCAGGTGGCTGATGAACTTCGGCAGATGAATCTATGGAGTCACGTTCAAAAACTCTACAAATTATATTCTTGATGTTTATTGCTTATTAATTCCTTATTATGATTTTGTGCTTTTCCTCCATTTGTATTTGCACAGTTTCTTGTCTTTGCACATTGGCCGTTTGTCTATCTTCATTGTGTGCTGTTTTTCATTGACTGTTGTGTTGCTTTGTACTTACTGTGAATGCCTGCACGAAATTGAATTTCTAAGTAATAAATGGTGACACAAATGTACTTTTATAATAAATTTGCTTTGAACTTTGTACTTCTAACTCAGGAGTTTGAGCACTTTCAAAAAAAAAGGGAACGTACTAAAGACCTCTGTTGACCAATTGGCTGGTGTGTTCAGTGAAATCCTCATTCTTTCTTTGGCAGTATGTGGTACCCACCTGCTTCAAGCAAGCTTCAATTATACCAGTGCCCAAGAACAGCATGGTAACCTACTTCAATGACTATCACCCAGTTGCACTTATATCCATGGTGATGGAGAATTTCGAGAGGCTTGTGATAAAATATATCAGTTCCTGCCTGAGAGACTCCAATTTGTCTCCCAGAGCAACTGGTCCGCAGCAGATGCCATCTCAATGGCTCTTCACTCAACCCTGGAACATCTGGCCTGCAAAGATGCATACACCAGGATATCAACTACAGCTCAGCATTCAATACTACCAGCTCCTTAAAACAGATCAGTGACCTCCAACATCGGTCTCAATAGCTTCTTGTGCAATTGGATCCTCGATTTCCTCACTTATAGATCCCAGTCCATTTGGATTGGCAACAACACCTCCTCTGTGATCTCCATCAGCACTGTGTACCACAGGACTATGTACTTAGTCCTGCTCTACTCGTTTTACACTGTGTGTACAGCTCCAATATCTTATTCAAGTGTGCTGATGACACCACTGTTGTGGGCCGAATGAAAGGTGGTGATGAATCAGCATGTAGGAGGGAGACTGATATTTGACTGAGTGTTGTCATAACAACAACCTCTCATTCCATGTCAGCAAGACCAAGGAACTGATTGTTGACTTCAGCAGAGGGAACCCAGAGGTCCATGAGCCCATCCTCATCAGGAGGTCAGAGGTGGAGAAGGTTAGCAATTTTAAATTCCTGGGTGTTACTATTTCACCGGGTCTGTCTTGGACCCAGTATGTAAGTACAATTGTGAAGAAAGCATGGCAGAGCCTTTATTTCTTTAGGAGTCTGTAGAGATTCTGCATGTTATCTAAAAGTCTGACAAACTTCTAAAGATGTGCAGTGGAGAGTGTATTGAGTGGCTGCATCATCACCTGGTATGATAACATCAATGCCTTTGAATTGAAAATTCTACAAAAGGTGATGGATTTGGCCCAATACACCATGGTAAAGCTCCCCTAAGCACTGAGCACATCCATATAAAACACTATTGTAGGAAAGCAGAATCCATTTTCAGAGACCCCTAGTACCCTTTCCATGCTCTTTTCTCGCTGCTGCCATCAGGAAGTAGGTACAAGAGTCTAAGGACTCGCACCACAAGTTTCAAGAACAGTTTCTACCCTACAGCCATCAGGTTCTTGAATAAAAAGGGATAACTACACTCACTTGCCATTCCTTTGAGATGTTCCCACAATCAATTATCTCACATTAAGGACTCTTTGTCTTCTTATCTCATTATTGCTATTAATATTTTTGCAATATTTATTGCTATTATTTATATTTACATTTGCATAGTTTGTTGTCTTCTGCACTCTAGTTGATCTTTCATTGATCCTGTTATGTTTACTATTCCATAATTTTGCTGAGTATGCTTGCAGAAAAATAAACCTTGGAGTTGTGTATGCCGGCATTTACTATATAGACTTTGATAATATAACATACTTTGAATTTTGAATGTCCCAATGCCTCCATCAGTTCTAAGTTCCTCCAGTATATTATTTATTGCTTCAGTATTTCTGAGATCGAGTGATGGTGGGTGCAAGCTGAGGGACTACAGATAAAAAAATCAGCCGAAGTCATCAATAAGGGCCAGAATTTTGTTAGTACTGAGAGATAGGACCAGGAACATTGCTGAAACAGAGGTTAAAGTTGACTGCAATTTGTTGTGGGATAGGACATGTAATAAAAGAATTCATGGATCAGAGTTTGGATGTTGGAAGAGAAGCTAAGGGATTTTCTAGAAATTCCAACATGACATGGCTCTCCATAAAACATATTCATGGTGATCAATTTTGCATGAATTTCAATTTGAAATTAAGCTTCCTTCTTTTGAGAGCTTGGTGGATGCATGCAGATATTGAGCATGTTTTACATTTAAAGAGTGCAGCTAACTTCTTCCTCCAACTGATCTCAAGAGAAAATTATAGTAAGGTCCATATTGATATGGAAATGCATGTCAAAAGGAATGATTGTAGGGAGAATCCAATAATTATGACTTTGTCAAATTAGCATGAACAATTTCAAGAAGTTGATAGTTCAGTAAAAAAGGAGATTTAGGGTGAAAAAGAGAACAAAGGAGACAAAGGATACCTTCACCACTCCCACATATGTCACAGATGAAATTCATTCTGAATGCAAGTATGCCTATTGCAATTCTCAGTTTCAAAAAATTGCTAAACTTTCTGTCCAGATCGGTAGTTGTGCTTTGCTGATAGTCCAGTCATGGGTTCAAAGTGTGGAGCAGGGGCTCAGAGTGCAAATGGAGAGGGTGATCAGAGTCAGGGGTCCAGAATATGACTAAATCAGGGCTGAGGTCCTGATAGCATACCCAATGTGTGACCAGAGATGGAGTTGGAATCCAAAAACTAGGGGCTCTGGAACTCTGGGTGGGTTGCGACAGGAAACAGAATCTAGTGTTCTTGAATATTTCCTGCTCCTTTTATATCCTTTAGGTTCACTGTAATATTGATTTACTTGAAAGGATTGAGATAAAATTGTACTTACTAACATTCAGTAGCCTGAAAAACTTCTTCTCAGGAACAACCAAAGTCCAGATGGTGCCAGGAAATCTGGAGCTTGCAGGTTTTAAGTCCATAAGGAAAATGAGATGAGCTCAACTGATCCACTGACAACAATGCAGCCTTTGACTGAGTGTGCCATCAAAAACCTGGAAAGTCTGAAACTCGTGAACATCATCATCTGGAAAATGCTCCATCAGGTGGGTTCATACCTCATAACTCAGATGAAGGAAGATGGTTGTGTCTTTCAATGGTGATTCTGGGACATTAGTGCAGGAATTTCTCAGGATAGTGTCATCAGCACAACTATCTTCAGCTGCTTCATCCATGACCTTCCTTCTGTCCTGAGGTCAGAAGTATGTTAGCTGATGTCTGCACAATGCTCAGTTCCATTTGCAAATCCTCTGCAGCTGAGGCAACTTAAGAAGAACTAAGCAACATTGAAGCATGTGCTGTTATATGTCACAAATTAGAAAAGCATTAACAGTCCTCAATGGGAAGAAATCTAGATGCATGCTTGACATTCAGTGACATAACTCTTTCAATGGCCCAGCATCAACATCGTTCATCATCACTGAGCAGAAACTCTGCAAGAAAAGCAGGTCAGGGACTGGGTGACCTGTGGCAAGTGACTCCCCTCCAGACAGCCAGAAATCTCTCTAGAATCTAAGAGGCACAGTCAGGGGCATGATGGACTTCCCTCCATTTGCCTGGATGAATGAGGTTCCAACAAGTGTAAAGCAACCTGCTTGGTCAGCACCCACGTCAACCACCCGAAACATTCCTCCCCTCCACCATCAGCGTCCTCGTCATGCTGTTGCTCCTCGGCTGACTACTGTCCTCTCCCAACTGGAAATTACTGTGCAGGACATAGCACTAAGGTAAAGTTTGACATCTACCTGGTAAAAAATTTGTATTCAGTGGCTAAAAATTTCCTGCACTCATCCTGTATTCTTTTAATATTTTGAGTTTCTCTGAAATTTAAACTGATGTGAATGTTAAATATTCCTGGAGTACAGGTAAGTTCTACTTACTATAACTGTAATAGCCAGTGAAGCTTCAAATAAGGATATTTATTGTAACTCTAACAGCAAACAGTACCATCAATGGTATTTGTATAAATATGTTTACCTAGTAACGTATGTTACTATGTCCTCTGACTATAAACAGAGTGGTCCAGGCCATCAGTTGTTTCTTCATGACAATGGTCTGCTTTATCATATTTCATGTGTTAAAACATCTGTTATTGTAGGCATACCATACGTAAGTACATTGAGAATCCATGTTACTCAATAACCACTCTTTGATCTTAATTGATAACTAAAAAGCCTTTAGCTCAGCAGGCACACACACAACACAAAAACATAGTGGTGCCTTTGTTTTACTTTGAGTTTTCATTTAAGGTTGCAGCAGAGAAGAGATTTCTTAAGAATCTGAAAAAAGACATAAAAGACAAAGAAGGTTATAAACCCCTTGAGCTTTCTCTAACATTCAATAAAAGCAGAGATGGTCTGCCAAAGTCTAAACTCTACTTTCTTGCCCATGCCCCTTGATTTCTGTATAGTCAAAAATTTCAAGGGGAATGTTTTTATTTGAAACAGCAAACAATTTGCAAAGGGAGCCCAGTGACTACAGGCAGGGTTTTGATCTGAATCACCAACAATCCCCTTCTTCCCTCAGATACTGTTCAATCTGCTGAGATCATTCAGCAAATTGTTGCTCCAGATTCCAGCATCTGCAGTCTCTTGTATCTCTGTGTTGTACATGGGCTTCTCATTCAGTGCTATTGGCAACTGATCGGGGCAAGGCACAGTCCCTGTAAAGCCTGGGTGATATTGCCTTCCTGCTGTGAGCATCCTTGCTCAGTCTTTTCCGTCATCCTCCAGTTGCTCATCTGGAGTTATGTGCTCTCTGCTCACTCCTCCCATCTTCTGTAGTGTAAGGAAAATGTCAGCCAATAAACATCTGTGCTGCTGGCTGGTTAGTGTAGAAGATCTAATCACTCCTTCACTCCTACATGTCATTTACTTGCAGCTGAAAGGAAAAAGCATAAGATACTTGTACCAGAATAAAAATCAGCCTGTAACTTGGACTGCATTTCTTTGATAAAGCAGTTCATGGCCCAACCTCGTTGAAGGCAAACAGTATTAATGGAGAGATGTTGAGTGAGATCCTCCAAGAGGGCCACAACCTTGTTATTGGGTTTGTAGGCTTGCATGCCTCAATAACCTGGACAGCAACGTTGGCTGGAGTCAGGGCTTTATGCTTTGGCTCTTGGTAGTGTCACACTTGACAAAAAGGTCAAAGGGTAGAGACCAAATTAAGAGTGGTCCACCGGTTCTCCAGGCTTGGGGGTTCAGCTGAGGGTTAGCAACCCTCACCGGTAAAACAGAATTGTTATGGAAACAGCAATGAAGGATCCTTCTACATCTTAGTATGACAGTATTCCTGAGTTTCTATCTGGGACTTGAAATGACGGACAGTAGTGAAAACTGAGAGGAACCAACAGACATGATAAAGGAAGCCCTGAACACCACCAGAGATGACAGACATTCATTGTTACCCTAAGTGGCAATGATACGATGGGCAATAAGTAAATTGGCTGAGATGTTGAACAGAACTGGCCTTAGATTTGGTTGCATGTTATAATTAGCATTTCCTGCAGATATCTGGTGTCTATTTGACATGGTGGTTGCCCAATTACTAGTAGAAATGTATCTACATGCACCAGAAGCTATTATGGCCACTGGGAGTTCTCAAAAGTGGGAGGTATTGTTATCAATTTCATCTTTTCATTTTTGCCTACATACTAGTTGAAAGCTATATAATTTGACATTTCATGTTATCAGATTTTTTTTTTGCTCCAGGAAAGAGATTAACACAACAAACTTGTTTCTATGTTCACTGATATCTGATCAAGAAATAAAGACTTCAAACATTAAAATACCGATTTTTAACATCTTTCTTTTCAGTCTCAACTTCTGTTGGCTATTGTAACATCTTATCTACAGTTTTATTTACTGTGTAGGTATGGCAAACTGGATCAATACCAGGTAAACAGACACTATCTCCAAATGTCTGAGTCATTATTTCTTATTTTTGGTCTATGATGAAGTCAATTCCTGCAGTGAGCTCAAGGTTACTGAACCTAGTGAATGGAATCTAGTTACTGGATCAGATTATTTTCTTTTTGCTTTCATTCTTTCTGTGTTGGGATATTATATGCCTATATTTTAATTCCTTTCATTTTGTTCCTTAGTTGTTTCCTTTGTTTCTCATCCAACCTTCCTCAAGCTAAACCATCAAAGTAATTCTCAACAAACCGATCAACTCTAAACCAATCATGGGAGAATTTACAATGACTAATTAACTCACTTGAAACGTGGTTGGACTGGAGGGCCAGAAATAAACACATGCATTCCACGGGGTGGACGTGCGGAACCTCTGTATAGAACAGCACCAGAAATGAACTCTGAACAGTACTGTGGCACCCAAGTATCTTAAAATCATGGAAAATCAATGACACAGAAGAAGGCCATTGAATGCCTTGTGCCATTGCCAACCTAAGCTCACCTTCCAGCACCTGGTCCATAGCTCTGCAGGTCACAGATCTTCAAGTATAGACTCAGTGGCCACTTTATTAGATACACCTGTACACCTGCACGTTAATGCAAATATCTGATCTGTCAATCATGTGGTAGCAACTTAATGCATAAAATCATGCAGAGATGGTCAAGAGGTTAAACTGTTGTTCAGATCAAATGTTAGAATGGGGAAGAAATGTGATCCAGGTGACTTTGACCATGAAGTGATCGTCGGTGCCAGATGGGGTGGTTTGAGTATCTCAGAAACTCCTGTCTCTTAGGTTTTTCACCCATACAACAGACTCCATCATTTACAGAGAATGGTACAAAAACAAATACATATTTAATGAGTGTGGGTATTCTGTGGGTGAGAACATCTTCTGTGTCCTAACATTCTGTTTGCTTTGATGAATGTTTGCTGCAGATATTTGCTATTCTATGCTCTTAATCTTTAATCTTTTCATCTCTGCTTCCAGTGAATGATATGAACTTATTTCATCATTCCTTATCCTGTCAGTTCACTCAGAGACTACAATCACTATGTTCCATTACAGATGGAGCAGCATTTTTCATAACTGCTTTGAGGTCTCAGGAATACTGCTTGGATACTCCGGAACTGTAGCAGAATGAATTAGGATTAGCAGATCAGAGTCGGAACTGGGCAATGAAGGAAAGTGGGAACTGTATAGGAAAGAAGTGTCATGCTTAAGTGAGGGAGAGGAGAGACCAAGGGGGAGCTGAAGGGTGGGCAGCACCGTTTCAGGGTGAACTAAACAGGTGATGGGAAAGGAAAGTGAAATGTAGTCTGGATGGAGGAAAGTGAATGGAGAAGCTGTGAACTGACAGAGGGTGGACAGGTCAATAACGTGTTTCAAAATGCAACTGGAATATTACCCCTTAGCTGAGGTGTAGAGTATTACAACATGAAGGCTTTGCTCAAGCTGTCTGTGACACTAGCTAGGCCCAAACATAAATACTATCTGATTGCTCCATTTTGGAAATCATCGCATTGGGAAGGGTGTAGATGGGATTTTGAATATTTCCAAGTTCATTACTTTGTGGAAAGATTGAATAAACTGAAGCATTTTATTTGCCTGTACATGATCCATATCCCATATACTTACATGTCTATTTAACAGCCTCTTTATATGTCACTATCATATCTGCATTCACACCAACCACAGTCTGTTCCAGGCACCCACTACTCTCTGTATAAAAAAAAAACTCGTCCTGAACATCTCCATTAAACTTTAATTCACTTAGCTGCAATACATATCTTCTAGTACTTGACATTTCTGCCGGGTAAAATATTTTGAATCTATCTGATCTATGTCTCTTATAATTTTATATGCTTCTATCAGGTCTTCTCTCAGCCTCTGATGACCAAGAGCAAATATTCAAATTTTGCCTACCCTCTCCTTTTAGCTCACACCTTTAAATCCAGGTAGCAACCTGGTTGTCGACCATTATTTGAGCATAAATACACTTTACTGTGTTAATACATGGCCACTCTGAGCCCATACTTGGAAAATTATATACTGATCCGGTCTCCATCCTAAGGTAGGGTAAACTTGAGGTCAAAGCAGTGCAATGATAATTCTCTAGAATGTTTCTTAGGACAGGACAACAGATTGTAGGAAAGAGCTTAAGCTGATTAGGCATGAACTCCAGAGTGCCTAAAAGAAAAAACAGGCAATTCTTCTAGGTGCTGAAGGGGTAGATGCAAACATAATGTTCCCCTATGCAGAGAGTGCCTCAAACCAGTCTCAAAATAAGGAGCTGATTATTGAACACTGACATGAAAAGAAAATTCTTCTGCAAGATAATGGTGTGGAAGCTTTTGATGAGATGCAGAAATGAGAAGATGTAATAAACAAGTCAATGATCAGCACATTGGAAACATTCAAACATCTAAAATCATGTCCTGTAACTGAAGCAGCTCGTTAAGCGGTCTCCTAAACCAACCATCTTCACAACAGTCAGAAGCGGATATATTTGCTGATGATTATCACATACAGTTCAAAATCTTATAAAGCTCTGGTAAATGAAACAGCCTAGGCCTGCATGGAGAAAGACCTAGACATTACTCATGCATTGACTGTGTGGCATAAATGTAACAAGTGCCAAATCCAGTTATAGAGTTCTAACTATCTTCACGTTCATTGCATTGCCATCACTGATTCCCCATTCATCAGCATCATGGGGAGAACAATACTGACCACACACTCATTACATATAGTAAATATCCCAGCCTCGGGAGAAGATTGGAGTATGGGTATCCTAATAACAAGTAATGATTTACCAGACTTGCACTGTGCACCGTTTCCAAAATACATGACAGGTACTTGTCATGGACAGTTTGCACTTTGACACGTTTCTACATTGGAGTCATCAATCACCAATTTGAAAAAAAGTCACACACCATCCTAATTTGGAAATATGTCACTGATTCTTCATCATTGTTGGTTTTAATCCTGGAACTCAGTAGCATGGTGGTATTACCTTCACCTGAAGAATGCAGTGTTCGAAAGCCAGCTCACTACCACCTTCCCAAGGCCATTTGGGCAGAAGTAATAAATGCTGTCTTTCTCAGCAATGGCCATGGACCGTAAATGAATTTAAAATTTACAGACATGGAAAATTTTCCATGGAATGTCACATTGCCAATTATTTCCCAAATGTATATGTTAGTTGATAACTTTACAGACATGTTCATGCCCAGGTAAGTGGAACTGGGAGATTATTATTAATGTCCTTCAGGCTTCATTATAAATTTAAAAAAAAATTCATATAATAAAATAGAAGTGATATTCTACCATTCCTAGTGAATGCAATATTTCTCAGAAAATTGGAGGAGCTTGTGACCGTCAGATAACAACTTTAGAAAAACACTAAGCATTGTCTTACACATCACATTCAAAGAGAAAGAGACTGAGTCACCAGGAGCACTGAATCACCACAAATGGACAATCATTTTCACCCATGAAAGTTTAATATTTCAGAAGTAGCAATATAGCTTTGACTACATTTGAAAGTAAGTTATCAGAATCCATGGAAACTACAAAACCAACAAGGCATGGATATTTTCCTGTCTGTGCAAACTGCTTTGCAGAAAATTGGTGTTCAAACCGTAACAATTTACATCCAGATTAATGAGTTAATGAGGTCTGAATGAGTTATCTGGGTCGGTGATGTTTAATCCAGAACTCATCAGAGAAGGGGAATCAGATCCAGAGTGCAGTGTTAAGATGAGAGTTGAATAGACTTAAAAGGGACTTTGGAGAGAACTTCATGCAGTGCATGGTGCACATAGACTGAGGCACTAAAGAAGGGGTTCCCCATCTGGTGTCCATGGACCCTTTGCTTAATGGTATTGGTCCATGGCATATAAAAGGTTGGGCACCTCTGTACTAGATAAAGTGGTTGAAGTAGGTAGAAAAACAATAACTAAAAGACATTTGGACAGATACATGGATTGGAAAGATTTAACTGATATGGCCCAAATGGGGGCAAATGAAAGAGGTTTAGATGAATAACTTGGTCAGCATGGACAAGTTGGGCTGAGGGATCCACGATACACAATGAATCTATGATGCTACCTTGAGAATGAAGGCATTCAATTGAAAAAGAAGAAAAACGTTCATGTCAACATTTTTTGCTGATTAAGGTAAGGGAACTTAATGCTGATGAAGGGGGATATCCCCATTTCAGCCACAGTCCTAGCATCAGGCATAAACAGGCCAGAGGAAATGCATTAATCACAGATCCCAGCATGGCTGTAGAACCAGGAGAACTACAATCAATGTAACATTCTTGGTTTGGTACAGCAGGAGGCCATCTAGACGACTGAGCCAACGTTTGTTCTCATAACAATCCCATAATCTAATTGGCCCACTTACATCATTATAAGTGCCTCATTCTCCCTCATGTGCCTGTTAACTCCACCCTATCAACCATCTACACCAGGGTAAGTTACTGAGATCAATTAACTTATGGCTAGCATGTTGCAAAGGGGGGTCATTTGTTGAAGCTGCTGAAGAAAGACAACTAAAACTTAAATAAAAATTACTGCTAGGATTCTGAAATAGCCAACAAGTCAGACAGAATCTTGGAGTAGGTTAGATTATTATTCATTATTATTATTATTAGATTATTATTCACGTCACTTTCAATCTCTTGTGTTCCTGGTACTCCTGGTTCCAGATCAAAGCCATACCATTCCGCAGGAACAGTGAGTTGTGGCGTATTTTTCATCCAAAGGAAAATTGACTTTGAGGTCATTCCTGACTGCCTTCTGTGCATATTGTGATAGATGAACCAGATGCCCCTGTGACATAGTAGGGTGGAGTTTATTTCCAAACTTAGAAAAAGGCTAGGGAACTGATGAACCTTGTGCCTTGGTCCTATCATTCTTCTCGAGCAACAGCTGGCTCAGCCATAGAAATATGAAAGGGGAAAGTAGCAACATTCCTCACTGTGCCTGTGAACATTTATCTAAGGAATTGATTGCATAGTAGTGCTTACTCTACAATTGTTTGAAATACACATCCTAAAGTGGTTACAATTTAATCTCTCCACATGTCCTTCATCTCAGTAAGGGAAGTTTGACCAATACTTTAATATATTAGAAATAAGCAATTTCCATTATTAATAAACTGAAAAGTCCAAAAAGGAAGATCAGCATTTCACAACTTTAATAACCAACAATTTGACTGAAGGAACTCTGATGAGAAACTATCAACCCACATTAGCTCTGTTGTAGTCAGTGCAGTTGCTACTTGGCCTGTTGAGTATGTTAATCATTTACTATTTTTTGCAGATTTGATCCAGCTAATATTACCTTAACCAATACTGCTATAGATGTGGATTACAGTGTTGATGGAACATTTGGCTCTATTGAGGGATAAAACCATTCATTTTCAAAATTCCTGTTGAATAACAAAAGTCATTAAATTGCTCTCTCAAAAGTCATTAAAAAGAATGTCATAGAATGCACTGTGTTCAATGGTATGTAAGTAAACCTGCAAAATCTTTTCAGAATCAGGTTTAATATCACTGCTGTACCATATGTCATGAAATTTCTTGTTTTGTGGTAACAGTACATTGCAATACAAAATATTGTAATAAAAACTATTAATTACAATAAAAAAGAATATATTAAAATTAAACAGGCAGTGCAAAAAGAGAGGGGAAATACTGAGGTAGTGTTCATGGATTCAATGTCCATTCAGAAATCTGATGGCAGATGGGAAGAAGCTGTTCCTGAAATGTTGTGTGTGTCTTCAGACTCCTGTGCCTCTTTCTTGATTGCAGCATTAAGAAAAGGGGATGCCCCGGGTGCTGGGGGTACTCGGTGCTGGATGACGCCTTTTTGAAGCGTACCATTTTGAAGGCGTCCTCGATGCTGGGGAAACTAGTGCCCATGATGGAGCTGCCTGAGTTTAAAACTTTTTGCAGCTTTTTCCAATCCTATGCTGTGGCCCCTCCATACCAAACGGTGATGCAACCAGTTAGAATGCTCTCCATGGTACATCTCTGTAGATCATTTTGAGTGAGTTTGGTGACACACAATTTCTCCTCAAACTCCAAATGAAATATAGCTGCTGTTATGCTTTCTTTGTAAATGCACAAATAAGTTGGGACCAGGATAGATCTTCAGAGATGTTGGCACCCAGGAATTTGAAAATGCTCACCTCTTTCCATTTCTGTCCCTCACTGAGGACTGGTGTGTGTTCTTTCAACCTACCCTTTCTGAAATCCACAATCAATTCCCTGGTCTTCCTGACACAGGATTGTTTCTGTGACACTACTCAACCTACTGATTTACCTCTATGACTCCTTGTCACTATCTGAAATTCTACTAACAATAGTTGTGTCATAGATAAATTTATAGAAGGTGGTTGAACTGTGCTTAGCCACATAGTCGTGGGTGTAGAGAGCATAGAACAATGGGCTAATCACGCCATCCTTGAAATAAGCTAGTGTTGATTGTCAGTGAGCAGGAGATGTCATTTGTGATGCACACAGACTGTGGTCTCCCAGTGAGGAAGTCAAGGATCCAGTTGCAGAAAGAGGTATTGAGGCTCAGGTTTTGGAACTTGTCTGTAACATCCCCATGGACACCACAGTGTTCAATGAATAACTTTTTTGTAAAAGTGATGTTTTTGTATTATGCCATATACCAGTAAGCAAAATTCCCAGGGTAGAATGATCAAAGTTCAACACAAGTTTAACAAAACTTCTCTCCTTTCCAGTTCTCTCCCTCCAGAAATGAACCGTTTTGTTTGCTTTATTTGTATTGATTTGTGTGTTTGAAATCCAGGTCACTTTGTCTTTCCGTCCAATATTTATTTCCCAAATAATATGTGACCTTTGGATGTTCCTTACCAAAATGGAATGTTATATACTCTTCTATGTAGAAATTCATTTCAAAACTTGTGCTGCATGTTATGAATGAAGTTATGATTTGTTGATGTTTCCTTCAGTATTGACTTATGTTTATATAAGGAGATAGAAGGAACAGCTGTGTAGGCAAAATCTAGGTGGTATTCAGTGGACAGTATAGATTTGGTGCCAGAGTTGCATTGTGAGATTCCATGTTCTATTTGTTCAATAATATGAATGACTCTACATGACTGTTGATCAGCAATCAATCATATCAATGCTCTCCAGTTTTCACTATCAAAAAGACTCACCTCCTGACATCTCAGGACTTCTCACTACCTGAGAGGCACAAGTCAGATGCATAATGGAATGCTTCCTCTTTGCCTGGAAGAGTTCCAACAACACTTGCGATACTGGACACCATCCAGGACAAAGCAGCCTGCTGGAATGGCCTAAGTATTTATTCCATATACCATCCACTGGTACTGTTCAAGAAGTATTGCAGTTATTTTCTCAGAATAAACACGCAATCAATTTTGTGTAAGAACTCAACAGGTCTGGTAGCACCTATGGAGGAAAATAAGCAATTAATATTTCAGGGTGAGAAGGGTTTTGGGCCAAAATACCATTTGTTTATTTCACTCCATAGATGCTACCCTTCCTCCAACACTTTGTGTGTGTTATTCCTGATTTTCAGCATCGGCAGTCTCTCTTGGGTCTCTGATTTACCCAGGATAGTTCTGACTGCAGCTTCCAAACTTATGAGCTCTGCCACCAAGGTTTTAAGCATCACCTACAGGTCTCTCTCCATGGCATACATCATCTTGACTTGGAAGTATCTAGCTGGGCCTTCATCATCACTGAGTCCAAACATGGTAAGTCCATTTCCATGATAATTGTGACAGATCTTTCAGCAACAGAAACTGAGTAGCTACTCACTCCCTACTAAAGTTATGCCATAAGGAAAGAATGCAAGAAAGCATAAAAATAGGAGCAGGGGCAGATCATCAAGCTTGCCCTATTATTCCATATAACAAGGGCTCATCTATGCTGATCTCACCTCCACCTCTGTGCCAGTTCACTCGAACCCTCAGTTCAATGATCTTTCAAATCTATCTCCACCTTAAATATTCTTCATGAAACCCCAACAGTCCTCAAGGGCACAGAATTCCACAAACGCACCACCCTCTGAGAGAAGAAATTTACATACACCTTAGTTTTAATTGACTGCCCTTTGTCTTGTGACTGTGCTCCCTAATCCATGACTCTCTCCTTGGTGAGAACATCTTATCAACTCCTCTGTCAAGCCCCTTAGGATTTTATATTTCTAAATAAGGTTACCTCTCATTTTTCTATACTCCAGAATACAGAGGGCAACAAATCAGTGGGTGGCATGTACAAGCATTCATTCTGTTG
This sequence comes from Hypanus sabinus, assembly GCF_030144855.1. Taxonomy (NCBI): domain Eukaryota; kingdom Metazoa; phylum Chordata; class Chondrichthyes; order Myliobatiformes; family Dasyatidae; genus Hypanus; species Hypanus sabinus. The sequence goes on along the minus strand of NC_082721.1, from coordinate 40,775,521 downwards.
TTTGGAATGTTTAGAAAGATCTTTACAGAGTTTGTGCCAAGTTTTATTGTGATAAATTACACGCTGTACAATCTTTTCACCATGAAGGGGTATTCTGTCCATGCATGAAAAGCAGAAAAGGTGGGGGTGAAGTGAAGGAGATGCTGAAGGAGGAGGCAGAACAATGTGGAGGAGAGATGCAGACTGCCAATAGATAACCCCTCTTTGCGTAGGTTCTGCAAAAGCTAAAAATTCACGAACAAAGCCAGTAGCTTCAACTATGTTCTCTTTTATAATTCCCAAATTCCTTAACTTTGTAAAGCTAGTTAAGATCAAATGAATCACATAAGGAGTATAAAAAAAGCCATAAAATAACTAAAGAAAGGAATTAGAAAGCCAAGCGGGCCTTGAAAAATCCTCGGCAAGTAGGATTAAGGTAAATCCCAAGCCATTCTATACATACATCAAGAGAATGAGAATAACTAGGGAGAGGGTGAGACCACTCAACCATAAAGTGGGGGGGGGGGGGAACCTTTGCTTGGATGCAGAGAATGTGAGTGAGGTTCCAAATAAAAGGATGCCCAGAAGATCAGTGCTGAATGTATATACATTAAGGCATTTAGCGGTCAAGGAGGAGAATGAGTACTGAGGTTGATAAGTCCCCAGGGCCTGATAGGATTTACCCCAGGATACTGAAGGAGGCAAGAGATGAGATTGTTGGTCCATTGGCCAGCACTTGGTATCCTCTTTAGCCACAGGTAAAGTTCTGGATGACTAGCATCTGGCTATTGCTGTACATCTATTTAAGAAGGAAACAAGGGAAAATGCTGGGGACTCTAGACCGGTGAGTCTCACGTCATCTGTAGGGAAATTGCTGGAGAAAGTTTTTAGAAAATATATGAGCATTTGGAAGCTCATGGAGAGAGGGAGAGCCAGCATGGCTTTGTGTATAACAGGTTGTGCCTTACCAAATTGATTGAGTTTTTTGACAAGGTTTTTTTTGAGAGAGATTGATGAGGGAAGTTGGCTACATGGATTTTAGTAAGGTGTTTGATAAAATCCCTCATGAGAGGCTAATCTAGAAGATTAAGATGTATGGGGTCTGTGCCAAATTGGCTGTATGGTTTCAAAACTGGCTTGTGCATAGAAGACAGAGGACTGAAGGGACTGTAATTAGCTGGAGGTCTATAAATAGTGGAGTTCTGCGGGGATCTGTGAGGGGACTTCAGCTGTTTGTGATGTATTTAAATGACCTGGATGAAAATATAGACAGGTGGATTAGTAAATTTGAGGATAATACCAAGATTGGTGGATAGTGTAGAAAACTGGCAAAGATGTCAGCACAATATAGTTCAGTTGCTGATTTGGGCTGAGAAATGGCAGATGGAGTTTAATCCAGATAAATGTGAAGTCTTGCACCTCGGTAGGATAAATGCAAAGCGATAGTACACTATTAAGGGTAAGATCCTTAACAGTGTTGCGAAGCAGAGAGATCTTGGGATCCAAGCTCTTAGCAGGTTGAAAGTGGCTGCCCAGGTTGATAAGCTGGTTAAGAAGGCCGATGGAATGTTTGCTTTTATTAGTTGAGGCATTGAATTCAAACGTCAGGAGGTTATGTTGCAACTTCATAAAACTCTGTTTAGACCACATCAGTAATTTTACATTCATTTCCAGTCACCCCACTATAGGCAGGCTTTTGAGGTCTTGGAGAGGGTGCAGAAGAGGTTTACTAGGATGCTGCCTGGTTTGGGGGCACGAGTGGTTAGGTGAACTTGGGTTGTTTTCTCTTCTCTGGAGTGCCAGAAGCTGAGGGGGAAATCTGATAGAGGTTTACAAGATTACGAGTGGCATAAATCGAGTGGACAGAGTATATCTGTTCCCAGGGTGACAATGTCTAATAATCAGAGGGCACAGGACTAGCTGCCTGTTTGACATGGGCAGAACTGAGAGTTTTATTCACCCGGACACAGTGCAACGCTGCGGACTTGTGACACAGCCGGTAAGCCAGAGGGTCACCATGGCTTCTGGATCGCATTCCACAGACATCCGGATGGGTTGTGTAGTGACATTGGTGGTGCAGGGCACAGAATATCGGGACTTTGTGTTACTGGTCATGCCTCAACTGTGTGCCCCTGTGCTATTGGGGTTCGACTTCCAGAGCCACCTGAAAAGTGTGACAATGGAGTATGACGGGCCCCTCCCACCAATCACTGTCAGAAATTCTCAGTTTTGTGAGGCTTCGTCATATACCCCACTACTGACCACACACACACACACCGACCCACACGTCCCACCCAGCACCATGCCAACAGCCTCACTACTGACACCACTTGCAGCCTCTCCATCCTCAAGATCCCTCCCCCATTGCTGTTCACCAACCTGACCCCTGAATGTAAACCTGTGGCAACTAAAAGCAGGAGGTTCAGCGTGGGGCACAGGGCCTTCATTAAGTCGGAGGTGTAGCGGCTGCTCAGGGAGGGGATCATTGAGCCAAGCACAAGTCCTTGGAGGGCCCGGGTGGTGATTGTTCGGACAGGGCAGAAAAATAGGATGGTTGTGGACTATAGCCGGACCATCAATAGTTCACACAGCATGACGTGTACCCCCTACCCCGCATCGCAGATATGGTCAATCAGATAGCTCAGGACAAGGTGTACTCGACCATAGACCTGAAATCCGCTTATCACCAGCTCCCCATCCGCCCAGAGGACCGCCCCTACACCGCCTTCGAGGTGGGTGGCAAGCTCTATCACTTCCTGTGCATCCCCTTCGGTGTCACAAAAGGTGTCTCTGTCTTCCAGAGGGAAATGGACCAGATGGTGGACCAGTGCCAACTGAAGGCCACATTTCCCTATCTGGATAATATCACCATCTGTGGTCACGACTGGCCGGATCACAGCGCCAACCTCCAACGATTTTTCCTAGCAGCCAAAGCTCTGAACCTTACCTATAACCAGGACAAGTGTGTGTTCGGAACCGCCCGACTCGCTATCCTTGGGTATGTCGTAGAAAACGGGGTCATTGGCCCTGATCCCGACCGTATGCGCCCCCTGTTAGAACTCCCTTTTCCCACCACCCTCAGAGCCCTCAGACGGTGCCTGGGCTTCTTTTTCCTATTACGCCCAATGGGTCCCCCATTACGCAGACAAGGCCCGCCCCCGGTCAAGTCTACCACATTTCCCCGCTCAGCCAAGGCCCGCGTGGCCTTCAGCCGCAGTAAAGGGGACATTGCCAAAGCAACGACGCATGCGGTGGACGAGACCATTCCCTTCCAAGTAGAGAGTGACGCCTCCGATTTCGCGCTGGCTGCTACCGTCAATCAGGCAGGCAGGCCAGTAGCATTCTTTTCTCGTACCCTTCAAGGCTCTGAAATTCGGCACTCCGTGGTGGAGAAGGAAGCCCAGGCCATAGTGGAAGCTATCAGGCACTGGAGGCACTATCTCACCAGCAAAAGATTCACCTTGCTGACCAACCAGCGCTCAGTTGCGTTCATGTTCAGCGGGGCAAAATCAAAAATGATAAAATCTTGCGGTGGAGAATAGAACTCTCCACCTACAACTATGATATCCTGTACCGGTCTGGAAGGCTCAATGAGCCCCCTGATACCCTACCCCGGGGAGCGTGTGCCAGCGCACAGCTCAACCGGCTATACACCCTCCATGCAGATCTTTGCCACCCGGGGGTCACCCGTTTTTACCATTTTGTGAAAGCCCAGAACCTGCCTTACTTCCTTGAGGACATCTGGACGATGACCAAGGACTGCCAAGTCTGCGCTGAGTGCAAACCGCACTTCTACCGTCCTGAAAAGGCACAACTTTTCAAGGCCACCCGCCCCTTTGAGTGACTGAGTGTCGACTTTAAGGGCCCTCTTCCCTCCACCGACCGCAATGTCTACTTTCTCAACATAATCAACGAGTACTCACGGTTCCCCTTTGCCATCCCCTGCCCCGATACCACTGCTGTGTCCTGCGCCATAAAAGCCCTGCGCCAGCTCTTCACTCTGTTCGGATATCCCTGCTATATCCACAGTGATAGAGGGTCCTTGTTTATGAGTGACGAGCTGCGGCAGTACCTGCTGGCTAGGGGCATTGCTACTAGTAGGACCACGAGCTATAATCCCCAGGGGAATGGACAGGTGGAGAGGGAGAATGCCACAGTGTGGAAAGCCACACTTTTTGCCCTTAAGTCAAAGGGATTGTCGGTCTCTCAACGACAGGAGGTCTTCCCCGAGGCGCTCCACTCTATCCGCTCCCTGTTATGCACATCCACCAATGCCTCCCCTCATGAGCGCCTCTTTTCTTTTCCCAGGAAGTCTGCCACTGGGACCACCCTACCGGCTTGGCTGACGTCCCCAGGGCCAGTGCTGCTTCAGAAACATGCGAGGAGTAAGATATACTCCCTAATGGTCGAGAGGGTTCACCTACTTCATGCGAACCCCCAGTATGCCTACATGGTTTTACCTGGTGGGCGGGAGGACATGGTCTCCGTCCGTGACCTGGCACCCGCAGGAGAACCAGACCCCTACCCAGAACACTCCACGGTGACTATGAACTCTGTACCTACTGAGGTGTATACCCATGAGGCACCGCGCACACCAAGCCCTACTCCTCACGACACTCTCATTCTGGGCGCCTCGCACACGCATGAGGGATTACTGACGCCTAACGGGCTGGCGCCTCAAGTCAGGCTGGAGCCAGCACAACCACTGTCTCTGGTGCAATCATCACCGGTGCTACGTAGATTGCAGCAACAGACTCGACTGCCTGATAGACTTAACCTGTAAATATACTTGCAAGAAACTTCGCACCATGGGGGCTCTCTTTTAAAACAAAGGGGGGGGGGGTGAACTTGCAGCTAATAAAATTGATGCACCATCAATAACACTCAGAGATGGGAGGTGAACAATAGGCTTTTATTAGCTGCAAGAGACCACGATTAGCAGCAAGAGACCAACACACAACATCCTGGAGACTGAGGGATGAGCAGTGCCTCCAATTGCCTTTATACAGGGGTCAGTGGGAGGAGCCACAGGAGCAGTCAGCGGGTGGTGGGGGGGGGGCAAGTCCAGACAGGTATATGTAGTTCACCACAGGCTACATCAGTAATATTACATTAATTTCCAGTCACCCCACTATAGGCAGGTTTTTGAGGTCTTGGAGAGGGTGCAGAAGAGGTTTACCAGGATGCTGCCTGGTTTGGGGGCACGATAGGGTATATGAACTTGGGTTGTTTTCTCTTCTCTGGAGTGCCAGAAGCTAAGGGGGAAATCTGATAGAGGTTTACAAGATTACGAGTGGCAAAAATCGAGTGGACAGTATATCTGTTCCCAGGGTGAAAATGTCTAATATCAGAGGGCATGCTTTGAAGATGAGAGGGTAGGTTCAAGAGGGATGTGAAGGGTAAGTTTTTTACTCAGAGAGTGGTGGATGCCTGGAATGCACTGCCTGGTATGATGGTAGAGGCAAATACATTGGAGTCTTTTAAGAGGCGTTTGGATAGGCACATGGACGTAAGGAAGATGGAGGATATGGACATGGTGGAGGTAGAAGGGATTAGTGTTTGGTTTTTTGGATTTGCTTTCTAGTTGGTCAAGTATGACATTGTGGGATGAATAGCTTGTCCCTGAGCTGTGTTCTATGTTCTATCATTTATCATCCAGGTGCCCTCCTTCCAACAAGGGAAAAGTACAAACTATTATGAGATGCAGATTGCAATCCATATGTACAATGTCCTGGGTATGTTACTCAAAATGGCCTCTGGTTTGTTACAAGTAGGAATGTTTCTTTGTCGGATAAGTGTTTCTCTAGCCGTTGTTTCACTTTAGAATGGCTGATATGGTAATTGTATTCATTTGTTAATCAATGGGGAATGTCATTGTGTCTTGTGATGCTGGGAACTTGGGGGAGGGGTTTTCGCGGGTTTTTTGGGAGAGGCCGAGGAAGACACTGAAGAAGGTGGACGTGTGCTGGACTGCTCGTAAGACCACCGGGGTGGTCCCAGATGCGACGGCCAGATGGGTCGATTGGTTCGTTGATTGAGCTCCAACGAGTGCACTAAACAGACTGAACTTTGATAAGTGGCGCTTTTTTTTTCCTTGTGTATATATATTGTATTGCTTACTACTCTTTTTAATTTTAGTAAACTCTTTAAAGTGTATTTCATAACGGTATTTGTTGTGGATTTGATACTGTTGGCGGGCTCGAGGCGTAAACTCGATTCTCACAGCACCTGCGTGTACGGGAGGTGGGTTGGAGAGTGGCTGGATCCCCTTTTTCCCCTAGACATATACCAGCCTGTTGGGTAAGGGTTACACATATATATATATATATATATAATGTAATATAATAGCCAACCAACAGTTGCTAGAGTCCACCTTGCACCTGAAGTTTGGACTTATCATTAGGTGTTGTTATGTTAGCATTGGAAACAACACTCTGTAGCAGATTCTTCCAGGAGAATACAGAAGAACAACATTCACCTGCCTTTCCAGGGATGCCCAGTCTGAGACATCAAGGAGAGTTTTAACAAATGACATATGAGAATGGACAACAGGTTGGTGGCTCAGTGCTATCCTGCTGTGGCCTTCTTCTGCTACCTATGCATCATTGTGTCCAACCACTGAGGTGAGTGAGGTGTGACTTGCATTCCACACCGCCACTCACCCCATTAAGGTGGAACCCAGCACTTGTTTGAGGATATTTGTGCAGGGTCCCAGTGTATGCAGTATCTCTTCTCTGTTCTATCCCCTACCTACAGTCTCTGTATATGAGCTGTTATTTTTGACTGTGAAATTGAGTAATGGACACAAGAGATTCTGCAGATGACCTTGGTGCAATTTGCTAATTGTTTATTCCCTTCCATAGATGCAGGCTCAGCTGTTGTGTTTCTCCAGCACTTTGTGTGTATAAATCGAGTGATGGTGCATCACCTTCTTTACTTGCTGCTCCACTGTCTTGCACTGCCTGAGCAGACTACAGTTATTGAATACCTGAAATGAAAAAGATAAGTCGTTCATGGGGGATTATTGTGATTTCCATATTGAGACAGGATCGAGATCAACCTCAACATGTTCCCAATTCAGATAGATTTAAAAGCACTCATGGGCTCATTAGAAGGAGAACTGACAAGCTGTTGATCATTTAATCATCAAGCAGCATCTCCAAGAAAATACGCTACCCAATAATTCACTTATTAACTATTTATTGAATCTTACAACTTCTAACTAACTGGCGTGTTTGCTTACACAGTTTCAATAATTGGATGTGAAGTTCTGAGATAACCTGAGGATGGAGTTAAATTCACATTATTTCCCTTTTATAGCCCATTACAACAACTCTAAAAGTCAATCACAGAGGCTCCTTGATGGATGGTGTCACTTGTGTATCCAATTGGATTTTACAGTTAACTCCAGGCTTGAAGACTGAGCCTGTCTCTGTTGTAATCATTTCTTGTTGCTATTCCTCTCTGTCCACTTGCATTTTCAATCCATGAGACTTGATGCCAAGCTGCTGCTCATGATTTTGGGGTAATCAAGTAACAAAGTACACAGAGTACCAGTCATGGTGGGGACTGTCTCTTATTATTTCTCTGACTGGAGATTATTCTGTGATTCTTCTGTTACTTTGCATTTCATATCGGTGCTTAGTTAAGGATTTTCTCAAATGGTGAAATAGTTTTTAATATTTAATCTCATTGTTCCTGAACCCTGCACTGCTCATTTCTACATTTGCAAACCAAACACTCCCGTTAGGCCTATTGTTTCTGTCAGCTCCAACCTTCTGATCTCGGAGTATCGACGATGGATCTTGATTTGAAGCATCAGTTGTTCGTTTCCCTCTGTGTATGTTGCCTGACCCGTTGAATACTTCCAGCTCTTTTGTGTGTTGTTCAATAATTCAGCAAGGTTTCTTCATGGCTGTCTGGTTTATTGACTTATTGAGCTTTCTCTATGAGTCAGAGACAGAGAAGAAGGTTACAACGAAGGACTTGGAATGATTAGAATCATGTGTAGAAAAAAATGAAATAAAAGTTACTGTTTCTGCTTCTTTTTTGAATGACATTAGCCTCACTTTAATTAGTCCCTTAAGTCTACTAAGATTGGTTCCATTAGTATTAGGAAGAAAAACAGAGCTAATATTTCTGGTCACAATCCCTTTGTATTTTGACAAGGTTTTCAACCTGAAATAAATATTCTGTTTTCCTTCCACAGATGCTGCCTGATCTATAGAGTGTTTCCAGCAATTTTTGTTCTTGCTATTCAAAATAAATTGGCTGATACATTATTCTATAAAATCAGAAGTACTAGAACCACATTATTCTGCTATTCAGAGGGAATTGTGTATCACCTGACCACTCCCTCGATGATTGGACTTTCCATTAAAGTTTAGTCACTGTAAATATAATTTGCAAGGACAAGTATGATATTTTGTCTGTATATTGGGATGCATCTCAAAAACCACAAAGAAATGGGTATTTTTCTTGCTCTTTAATGTGCAACAGAAATGTACATGTATTGCATGTTTGGGATAGCTCACTGTTCTTACTTGATCATTGATGACCTGTGGTATCACTTGTGGTATATCGGTGAATAAAGTTTGTTGTATCTTTCACGGAAATTTCAAAGTATGTTAAAATGGCTGGTTCATTTTAATTTGTTCCATTTAATAATATCATCTATCCTGCCAGTTTCTTACAAATTAGGTTAAAACATGATACAGCTTACTGACAAAGGGTCTCGGCCTGAAACGTCGACAATGCTTCTCCTTATAGATGCTGCCTGGCCTGCTGAGTTCCACCAGCATTTTGTGTGTGTTGTATTATTTTACTTAGTAGGTTTCTCCTTGTTCCCCATTTTTGCATCCTCTCCTTCTGATCATCACACTGATCATCAACAACCCATTTTATGTTAATTCAGTTCTTTATTTTTCCCCATATTCTCTCCCACACCACCACCCAGATTCTGCCACACACTTCTGCCCTAGGGGCAATTTACAGTGGTCAATTAACCTACCAACTTGCATGATTGAATTTGTTATACATAAGGAGGGTGAAATAGTTTGATCTAAAACCAATGTATCATGCCTAAATAAGGGAGCCTACAAAGAGATGAGGCAGCAGCTCGCTCGCGAAGATGGGGAACACTATATAGTGGGCCAGTTGATGAACAGTGGAAGGCTTACAAAAAGATTTTGCATGATGTTGAACAAAAGTATATTCCAGTTAAAAGCAAGCAGAGAAAAGATGGGGAGAGCCGGCCTTGGATAATGAAGGAAATGAAAGAAGGCATCAGACTAAAAGCTCTTGCACACAAAGTCACCTGTACAAAGTTATGAGAAAGCAGATTGAGAAAACTTTAAAAAATAAATGAAGACCTACTAAAGAAGATAAATTAAAAAATAAATGAGCACTCAATATAAAAACAGATAGTAAATATAAAAGAAATCATACTATACAAAAAGCCTCGTTAAAGTGAACATTAGTACCTTGAAGAAATAATAGACAATAGACAGTAGGTGCAGGAGTGGGCCATTCGGCCCTTCTAGCCAGCACCGCCATTCACTGTGATCATGGCTGATCATACACAATCAGTACCCCGTTCCTGCCCTCTCCCCATATCCCTTGACACCGCTTTCTATAAGAGCTCTATCTAACTCTCTCTTGAATGCATCCAGAGACTTGGCCTCCACTGCCTTCTCGGGCAGAGCATTCCACATATCCACCACTCTCTGGGTGAAAAAGTTTTTCTGCATCCCTGTTCTAAATGGCCTACCCCTTTGGTGCACCATCAATAACTCACTCTGAGACGTAAAGGCGAGATATCGGCTTTTATTGACTGGAAGAAGGAACAAGCAGTGGTTGACCACCATACTACATCCCGGAGACAGAGAGGCCGGGCTCAGACCTCAATCGCCTTTATACAGAGGTCTGTGGGAGGAGCCACAGGAGCAGTCAGCAGGGGGTGTGTCCAGACAGGTATATGTAGTTCACCATATTCACCCCCCCCCACTTTGTTTTAAAAAGAGTCCCCATGTGGCGAAGTTTCTTACAAGTATATTTACAGGTTAAGTCTATCAGGTGGTCGAATCTGTCGCTGCAATCTACGTAGCACCAGCTGTGATTGCACAGATGCCGGTGGTGCTTGCACCGGAGACAGAGGTTGTACGGGTTCCAGCCTAACTGGAGGTGTCAGCCCACTAGGCGTCAGTGATTCCTCACACGTGTTCGAGGCGCCTGGTATATACGCATACGAGACACCCAGTATATGAGTGTTGTGAGGAGTCTGTGTAGGGCTTGGTGTGCGCGGTGTCACCTCAGGTACAGGGTTCATAGTTACCGGGGAGTGTTCGGGGTAGTGGTCTGTTGCTCCTGTGGGCGCCAGGTCGCGGACGCAGACGGTGTCCTCCCGCCCATCAGGTAAGACCACATAGGCATACTGGGGGTTCGCATGTAGTAGGTGAACCCTCTCGACCAGCGGGGAGTACTTATTACTCCTCACATGTTTCTGGAGCAGCACTGGCCCTGGGGACGTCAGCCAAGCCGGTAGGGTGGTCCCAGTGACAGACTTCCTGGGAAAAGAGAATAGACGTTCGTGAGGGGTGGCATTGGTACATAACAGGGAGCGGATAGAGTGGAGTGCCTCAGGGAGGACCTCCTGCCATCGAGAGACCGGCAACCCTTTTGACTTAAGGGCTAAAAGTGTGGCCTTCCACACTGTGGCATTCTCCCTCTCCACCTGTCCATTTCCCTGGGGATTATAACTCGTGGTCCAACTAGTAGCAATGCCCCTAGGTAGCAGGTACCGGCACAGCTTGTCACTCATAAAGGAGGACCCTCTATCACTGTGGATATAACAGGGATATCCAACCAGAGTGAAGAGCTGGCGCAGGGCTTTTATGACGGACATGGTAGAGGTGTCGGGGTAGGGGATGGCAAAGGGGAACCTCAAGTACTCGTTGATAATATTGAGAAAATAGACATTGCGGTCAGTGGAGGGAAGGGGGCCCTTAAAGTCAACACTCAGTCGCTCAAAAGGGCGGGTGGCCTTGACAAGTTGCGCCGTTTCAGGATGGTAGAAGTGCGGTTTGCACTCAGCGCAGATTTGGCAGTCCCTGGTCATCGTCCTGACGTCCTCCAGGGAGTACGGCAGGTTCCGGTCTTTCACGAAATGATATAATCGGGTGACCCCCGGATGGCAAAGATGTGCATGAAGGGCGTATAGCTGGTTGAGCTGTGCGCTAGCACACGCTCCCCGGGATAGGACATCAGGGGGCACATTGAGTCTGCCAGGCCGGTACAGGATGTCAAAGTTGTAGGTGGAGAGTTCTATTCTCCACCGCAAAATCTTATCATTTTTGATTTTGCCCCGCTGTTAGTTGCTGAACATGAATGCAACCGAGCGCTTGTCGGTCAGCAAGGTGAACCTTTTGCCGGCAAGATAGTGCCTCCAGTGCCTAATAGCCTCCACTATGGCCTGGGCTTCTTTCTCCAGTGTGGAGTGCTGAATTTCAGGGCCTTGAAGGGTACGAGAAAAGAATGCTACTGGCCTTCCTGCCTGATTGAGAGTAGCAGCCTTCGCGAAATCGGAGGCGTCACTCTCTACTTGGAAGGGAACAGTCTCGTCCACCGCATGCATCGTTGCTTTGGCAATATCCCCTTTAATGCAGCTGAAGGCCGCGCAGGCCTCAGCAGAGAGGGGAAAAGTGGTAGACTTGACCAGGGGGCGGGCCTTGTCTGCGTAATGGGGGACCCATTGGGCGTAATGGGAAAAAAAACCCAGGCACTGTCTGAGGGCTTTGAGAGTGGTGGGAAGAGGGAGTTCTAACAGGGGGCGCATATGGTCGGGATCAGGGCCAATGACCCCGTTTTCCACGACATACCCAAGGATAGCGAGTCGGGTGGTTCCGAACACACATTTGTCCCTGTTATAGGTAAGGTTCAGGGCTTCGGCCACTTGGAGAAATCATTGGAGGTTGGCGTCATGATCCGACCAGTCGTGACCACAGATGGTGATGTTACCCAGATAGGGAAATGTGGCCTTCAGTTGGTACTGGTCCACCATCCGATCCATTTCCCTCTGGAAGACCGAGACACCATTTGTAACACCAAATGGGATGCGCAGGAAGTGATAGAGCCTGCCGCCCACCTCGAAGGCGGTGTAGGGGAGGTCCTCTGGGTGGATGGGGAGCTGGTGGTAAGCGGATTTCAGATCTATTGTTGAGTACACCTTGTACTGAGCTATCTGGTTGACCATATCCGCAATGCGGGGTAGGGGGTACGTGTTAAGCTGCATGAACCTATTGATAGTTTGGCTATAGTCCACGACCATCCTATTTTTCTGCCCGGTCCGTACAACAACCACCTGGGCCCTCCAAGGGCTTGTGCTTGGCTCAATGATCCCCTTCTTGAGCAGCTGCTGCACCTCTGACTGAATGAAGGCCCTGTCCCCCGCGCTGTACCTCCTGCTTTTAGTTGCCACAGGTTTACATTCGGGGGTCAGGTTGGTGAACAGCGGTAGGGGAGGGACCTTGAGGGTGGAGAGGCTGCAAGTGGTGTCAGTAGGACAGCTGTCGGCATGGTGCTGGGCGAGATGTGTGGTTCGGTGTGTGTGTGTGTGTGTGGTCAGTAGTGGGGTATATGGCAAAGTCCCACCAAACTGAGGATTCCTGACAGTGAGTGGTGGGAGGGGCCCGTCATATGCCATAGTCACACTTTTGAGGTGGCTCTGGAAGTCCAACCCCAATAGCACAGGTTGAGGCATGACCAGTAGCGCAAAGTTCCGATATTCTGTGCCCTGCACCACCGATGTCGCTACACAACCCACCTGGATGTCTGTGGAATGGGACCCAGAAGCCATGGTGACCTTCTGGCTTACCGGCCGTGTCACGAGTCTGCAGCGTTGCACTGTGTCCGGGTGAATAAAATTCTCAGTGCTGCCCATGTCAAACAGGCAGCTAGTCCTGTGCTCCTCCACCAGAATGTCCATCATTGACCTTGCAAGCTGGTGTGGGGCGCTTTGGTAAAGGGTTACAGTGGCCAGAGTTGAACTGCTGTTTTGGTACCATTGGTGGGTCGGGGGCTGGGCATGTTGACGCCGACAAAGATGGCCGCCCACATCCGGGCATGCAAGATGGCGGCCCCCACGTCTCACACGCAGCGCTGCTCGACCCCGCTCGTGGTTTAGCCTTACAGACCTTGGCGAAATGGCCCTTCTTCCCGCAGCTGGAGCAGGTCTCTTGTCGGGCTGGGCAGCGTTTTCGGGGGTGCTTTTTGAGTCCGCAGAAGTAACTCAGCTTGGGCTTTCGCCTGGCCGCAGCCGTGGTCGGGTTCGGGGAGTTCGTGGAATCACGACTGGCAGCAGCGTTGGCGAATTCGCTCGTGGGAACCGGCAGCGGCAGGGTCTGAGGTGTCCACGGAACCGGCGGGGAATCGCGTGGCTGGACAGCGTTAGCATTGTGCAGAGCAGCCTCCAGCGTGTCAGCTGTCTCGATCGCTGAGCGTAAGGTAAGATCGGAATTTTCCAGCAGCCGCTGGCACACGTACACTGTCCTAATTCCTGTAACAAAGGTGTCTCGTACTGTTCCGCCGTGAGCGTTTTGCAGTCACAAGTCCTGACGTATGTCTGTATGGCTCGGAGAAACTCGGCGCCGGATTCTCCAGGCCACTGTCATTGTGTAGCTAAGCGATGTCTTGCGTAGACGGTGTTCACCGGCCACAGGTACTGTCTTTTGAGGGCATCCAGTGCCCCTTCATAGGTCAGCAGGCCTCTGATAAGTGAATAAACTTTTGGGGTGACCCTCGAGAGGAGAATTCTGTACATAACAGCAGGGTCAGTTGCACGAACTTCCTCCAAGTATGAGTGGAAGCATGCAAGCCAGAGTTCAAAGGCAAGAGCTGCTTCAGGGTCTTGGGGGTCCAAATCCAATCTTTCCGGACGTAAAACGGTTTCCATGTTTTAAAACTTCCAGTCAATAAAATTGATGCACCATCAATAACTCTCTCTGAGACGTAAAGGCAAGATATTGGCTTTTATTGACTGGAAGAAGGAACAAGCAGTGGTTGACCACCATACTACATCCTGGAGACAGAGAGGCCGGGCTCAGACCTCAATCGCCTTTATACAGGGGTCTGTGGGAGGAGCCACAGGAGCAGTCAGCGGGGGCGTGTCCAGACAGGTATATGTAGTTCACCACACCCTTATTCTTAATCTGTGGCCTTTAGTTCTGGACTCACCCATCAGCAGGAACATGCTTCCTGCCTCCAGTGTGTCCAATCCCTTAATAATCTTATATGTTTCAATCAGATCCTCTCTCATCCTTCTAAATTCCAGTGTATACAAGCCCAGTCGCTCCAATCTTTCAACATATGACAGCCCCGCCATTCTGGGAATTAATCTTGTGAACCTATGCTGCACTCCCTCAATAGCAAGAATGTCCTTCCTCAAATTTGGAGACCAAAACAGCACACAATACTCCAGGTGGGGTCTCTCCAGGGCTCTGTACAGCTGCAGAAGGACCCCGTTACTCCTATACTCAATTCTTCTTGTTATAAAAGCCAGCATGCCATTAGCTTTCTTCACTGCCTGCTGTACCTGCATGCCTGCTTTCATTGACTGATGTACAAGAACACCTAGATCTCATTGTACTTCCCCTTTTCCTAACTTGATTCCATTTAGATAAAAATGAAAAAGAGGAATTAATTTTGGGCTTTGTGCAAATGTGTGAGGAGTGAAGTGTTGCACTTTGGAAGGACAATCCAGGATAGGACTTACATGGTGAATGGAAGGGCACTGAGGAGTGCAGCAGAACGCAGACATCTGGGTATACATACCCATAATTCCTTGAAAGTGACATCATGGGTAAATGGGGTCATAGAGAGAACTTTTGTCGCATCTGCCTTCATAATCGAAGTATTGAGTACAGGAGTTCGAATGTTACGTTGATAGTATTGGTGAGGTCTAATTAGGAGAACTGTGTGCAGTTCTGGTTACCTACCAACAGGAAAGTAATCAATAAGATTGAAAGAGTGCAGAAAAATATTGCAAGTATGATGCCAGGTCATGCCAAGTACTGAGTTGAATAGGTTAGGACATTATTTCCTGCAGTGTAGGAAAATGAGGAAAGATTTGATAGAGGTATACCCGTATTAGTGTCGCGCTAACTGCTACATTGCCATGGCACCCAATTTTGTATCATTGTTCACAGTGAAGGATGCACTAAACATGCCAAAAATTATGAGGAGTGTAGCCAGGGTAAATGCAAGCAGGCTTTTTCATTAAGATTGGATATGACTAGAACTAGAGGTCATGGGTTAAAGGTGAAAGGTGAAATGTTTAAACAAACATGAGTGAGAACTTCTTCATTCAGAGGATGGTGAGAGTGTGGAACGAGATGCCAGAGGAAATAGTGGATGCAAGTTCAGTTTTAGTATTTGAGAGAAATTTAGATAGATAGAGGAATGGGAGAATTCAATGGGACTAGGCAGAGTAATAGTTCAGCATGGACTAGATGAGCTGAAGTTTCGGTGCTGTAATGTTCTATAACTCTGTGACACAAATTGGAAGAGTTGTTGTATGATTATTTTTATTTATTTATTTATATTCAGCGACAGGACCATTGCAGGCGGTGGAGAAAGCATCTTGGAGCTGTGGAAGCAACAGGGATAGGGACACTACGTACCCCTTCAAGGTGGAAAGTGCAGCATGTAGAATGCAGTGACAGAAGCAGGCAACTGACTGTGAGTACCTGAGGTCCTCAGAGGGTCCGAATCAAAATGGATCTGGAAGCCATGTGGCACAAGGTGGCGGTGAAGACATGTTTTCAGGAAGGGTGTGTGGATGTGGTAACGGGTCTGGGTGAGCACGTGGTCGAAAAGTCAGAGGGCAGCAGAGATCACAGATGGGGAGCAGAGAGAGAAGATTTCACTGAACCCCCATCGAAGGGAAGATTTGAACTTCTTCAGGGTAGGCATCCCTGGAAGAAACTTTGCTGTGTAGTGGTTGAATCACAAACAAAAGAAAATCTGCAGATGCTGGAAACCTACAATGTGGAACAGGCCCTTCCGGTCCAAAGAGCGTTCTGACCAGCAACCCACCTACTTAACACCAGCCTAATCATGGGACGATTTACAATGACCAATGAACGTACTAACCAGTACGTCTTTGGACAGAGCACCCAGAGGAAATCCACACGATTATAAAGAGAATGGACAATCTCCATATAGTAGCGTTGAATCTGAACTCCGAAGCTTTGAGCTGTAATAGTGTCGCGCTAACTGCTACATTGCCACGGTGCTCAGTTTTGTGTCATAGTTCATAGTGGAGGACGCACTGAATGTGCCAAAGAGAGATGTTATAGATGCGATGGGAGGTGAAGACCTCAGTACAATCGCTGTCACTAAAGAGGTCATGATGAGCAGAGTGGTCGGCTTAATGTAGATAAATCCTTTGGTCCTGATGGGCTGCCTTCCATGGTACTGAAAGAATTGACCATAGTTACGATGGACATGTTTGTGATAATTTACCAATACTCTCTGTACTCTGGGCAGCACTCAGAAGATTAGAAGACAACAAGTGTCACTCTACTGTTTAAGAAAGGATGTAGCCAAAAGGCGGTTAACTATAAGATACTTATTTCATGTTTGCAGTTGGAAAAATGCTTAAAGCTATCATTAAGGAAGAAATAGAAAAATATCTAGACACAAGTAGTCCCAGCAGGCAGACACAACATAGATTCATGAAGGAAAAGTCCTGTTTGACAAACTTACTGGAGTTATTTGGGTATCTAATGTGCACAGTGAATGGAGAAGAACAGTGGGGTGTTATATACTAGGATTTCCAGAAGGCATTCAACAAGGTGCTGAATAAAATACTTCAGGAGATAAGGATGCATGGACTTGGGGGTAATGTATTAGCATGGAGAGAGAATTGGTTAAACAGCAGAAGGTAGAGAGTTGAGATAAGTTTGTTTTTCTCTGGTTGGCAGTCATTAGTGAGTGGAGTGTTGTAAGGCCGGTGTCAGTGCTGGATCTGTAACTATTCACGATATACATTAACCAAGTGTAGCATATCTTAGTTTGCTAATGACACTAAATTGAGTGGAAAAACAAAATGTGAAGAGGATGTGGGAGTCTACAGAATGATATAGATAGGATAAGAGAGTGGGTAAGGGTCTGGCAGATGGAGTACAATATTGGCAAATGCAAAGTCATTCATTTTGAAAGGAAAAATATCAGATCTTATTATTATTTAAACAGTGAAAGGTTGCAGCATACTGCTGTGCAGAGGAACAGGAATGTTTATGTATGAATCACAAAAGGTTGGTTTGTAGGTGCAACAGGTTATCAAGAAGACAAAGGGAATGTGGGCCTTTATTTGTCAGGCCTGCACAGGCAGGCAGCTCTGAGGCTCCATCCAGCTAGCAGAAGTCAACTGCCAGTCATTTCCAACTCATTACCTGCAGGCTATTAAAATCGAGCTCTTATCCACCATCCTTTGTTCATTCATCGAACCAGCTGGCCTCTACTAGTTTCTCCTAGCCTTCAGTTAACTTGTTACCTTGTTGATTTAAGTATCTGTTCTCTCTTGTTTTGTGGCCCCTAGTGGCTTGTTATTTTGCAGTTTATTATTAAAGTTATCACTCACTGTTAAATCATCTCTGCTGTTCTGCTTTTGGGTCAAACCTCCTCTACATTTCCTAACAGGATAGGTGAGCCAGCAAATTACCCAACAGAGTTTGCACACCTAAAGGAAGTTGTCTGCCGATATGAGTACATGATTCAAAATCAACACGAAACCATTTACCATCTGCCCACCACTCTCAACCAAGTCTCTCTCTCGCGCCTGTCAACCTCACCCTTTGGAGTTGTGGGGTTCTGTGCCCGAATGTGGTTGTAGATGGTTCGTGTTCTGCATGGAGGTTGGAGACCAGTCGTGTTCTGCAGGGATCTGTTCTGGGACCCCTCCTCTTCATGAATTTTATAAATGACCTGGATGAAGAAGTAGAATGGATTAGTAAGTTTGCTGATGACACAAAGGTTGGGAGTGTTGGGGATAGTCTGGAGGGTTGTCAGAGGTTACAGTGGGGTATCAATAGGATGCAGAACTGGGCTGAAAAGTGGCCGATGGACTTCTACCCAGATAAATGTGAAGTGGTTCATTTTGGTAGGTCAGATTTGAAGACAGAATATAATACTACCGGTAAGACTCTTGACAGTGTGGAGGATCTGAGAGATCTTGGAGTCTGAGACCATAGGGCACTCAAAGGGGCTGTGCAGATTGACAGTGTTGTTAAGAAGGCTTATGGTGGGTTGGCATTCATCAACCATGGGATTAAGTTCAAGCGCCGTGAGATAATGTTACAGCTATATAAAACTTTGGTCAGACTCCACTTGGAGTACTGTGTTCAGTTCTGGTCACCTCACTACAGAGAGGGTGCAGAGGAGATTCACAAGGATGTTGCCTGGATTGGAGGGTGTACTGTATGAGAATAGGTTAAGTAAACTTGGCCTTTTCTCCTTGGAGCAACGGAAGATGAAATGTGACCTGATAGAGGTGTATATGATGATGAGGGGGCATTGATCGTGTGGATAGCCAGAAGCTTTTTCCGAGGGCTGAAATGGCTAACACAGGGGGCATAGTTTTAAGGTGCTTGGAAATAGGTACACAGGGGATGTCAGGGGGAAGTTTTTCCACACACTGGTGGTGGCAGTGGTATAGGTGGACACAATAGGATCTTTTAAGGGCCTCTTAGATAGGTACATGGGAGGGTAGAAAAATAGAGGGCAATGCACTAGGGAAATTCTAGGCAGTTTCTAGAGTAGGTTACATGGTCTGCACAACATTGTGGGCTGAAGGGCCTGTAATGTGTTGTAGATTTCTATGTTCTGTGTTCGAATGCTTTGATGGATCCTCAACCTGATGCCACAACTTCTTGTCCCAGTGTGTCTTACACTTTGAGTCCCAGCCATCTCTGTAGCCTATGGATTGAGCCAAGATTGGCTTCATCATCTCTATTGATGGGTGAGCTCTGTCCAGGACTGCTCCAAACTCTGACAATAAAACCACCATTTGCAATAAATATGAGGAATTCATTACTAAGAGATGCACTGTTTTTGACCTTTCAAAAAGTGGAGTAGGTGGGTGGAAACTTTCAAATACTTTGCATCGAGGTGCTGGGTTACACCATGGAATTCATAACCCTCACAGCAGAGTGGAGCTAGAAAGCAGAACACTGCGGGCCCATTACCATCACTCTCAGAGTGTTTGAAAGAAAAACACTCTACCCAGGAGTTGCCCACCAACCTCGAAAGCTTCATCATTCTGGCCCCCTGAGTAGACAAGTGTCTAATGGAGTGACCCTCAAGGACATCAGCCAGGACCCCAGTTCTGTTCCCAGAATCATTTCAGGCTGCAGAAGCCTCATCATGAACTCCTTCAGAACCCACCCATGTAGAGAGAGCAATCTTAAACACGACCCCTCCATCTCCAAGACCACGAACGCAGAAACATTGAAAACCTGCAGCACAATACAGGCACTTCAGCCCACAAAATTGTGCTGAACATGTCCCAACCTTAGAAATTACTAAGCTTACCCTCTATTTTACTAAGCTCCATGTACCTATCTAAAAGCTTCTTAAAAGACCCTATTATATCCACCTCCACCACCATTGCCAGCAGCCCATTCCACGCCCTCATCAGTCTCTGAGTAAAAAACTTACCCCTGACATCTTCTCTGTACCTACTCCCAAGCACCTTAAACCTGTGTCCTCTTGTGGCAACCATTTCAGCCCTGGGAAAAAGCCTCTGACTATCCACATGATCAATACCTCTCAACATCTTGCACATCTCTATCAGGTCACCTCTCATCCTCCTTCACTCCAAGGAGGAAAGGCCAAGTTCACTTAACCTATTCTCATAAGGCATGCTACCCAATCCAGGCAACATCCTTGTAAGCCTCCTCTGCACCCTTTCTATGGCTTACACATCCTTCCGGTAGTGAGGCGACCATAACTGAACACAGTACTCCAAGTGGGGTCTGACCAGGGTCCTATATAGCTGCAATATTACCTCGGCTCCTAAATTCAATTCTACAATTGATGAAGGCTAATACACCATATGCTTTCTTATCAACAGAGTCAACCTGAGCAGCTGCTTTGAGCATCCTATGGACTAGGACCTCAAGATCCCTCTGATCCTCTACACTGCCAAGAGTCTTACCATTAATACTATATTCTGCCATCGTATTTGACCTACCAAAATGAACCACTTCACACTTAACTGGGTTGAACTCCATCTGCCACATCTCTGTCCAGTTTTGCATCCTATCAATGTCTTGCTTTAACCTCTGACAGCCCTCCACACTATCCACAATGCCTCCAACCTTTGTGTCATCAGCAATCTTACTAACCCATCCCTCCACTTCCTCATCCAGGTCATTTATAAAAATCATGAAGAGTAGGGGGTCCCAGAAAAGAACCCTGTGGCACTCCACTGGTGACTGATCTCCATGCAGAATATGACCCATCTAAAACCACTCTTTGCCTTCTGTGGGAAAGCCAGTTCTGGATCCACAAAGCAATGTCCCCTTGGATCCCATGCCCCCTTACTTACTCCGTAAGCCTTGCATGGGGTACCTTATCAAATGCCTTGCTGAAATCCATATACATTACATCTACTGCTCTTCCTTCATCAATGTGAATGTTGGTGGAGAAACAACTTGTGTGCTTACTGTGCAATTGACCTCCAACCAGACACCACCCCTCCATGAGAGTGTTCTCCCTCTCCCCTCCCGAGACCTAAGACACAAATGACTACATCACCAAAATGCTACAGCATGGCTTAATTAGCCCATTTCAATCCACAGCCAATGCAAGATTCTTCTTTGTCAAAAAGGAAGATGGGGTCTCTGTTGCTGCATTAACTACTGTGGACTCAACAAAACCACTAGTAAAAACTGTTATGCTCTCCACTTGATGGATAGCACATTCAAAACATTCCACAGGGCCCAGATCTTCATCAAACTGGATTTATGGAGTGTGTATGACCTGATCTGCATCCACCAGGACAATAAGTGGAAGACAGAGTTCATAAACCCACTGGCCACTCTGAATACTTGGTGATGCCTTTCAAAATTCCTAACAGTCCAGCTGTTTTTCAAACTTTCATCAATGAGATCCTCCAAGAGTGCTACACAGATATGCATTTGACCACCTTGGCAACCTCCTTATCTTATCTAAAGACCCCTAAAACCATGTCTGTCATGTCCTTTTAGTCCTTCAGTATCTCCTCAAAAACCAGCTGTACTGCAGGTTAAAAAAATGCCATTTCCACACTTCAGACATTTCCTTCCTGAGTTATGGCCTTTCACCACAAGGCATAACCATGGACCCAGAGAAATTCTACACTGTAGTTTAATGACCCTTGACCATGCTCCCTCAAACAGTTGCAGTCCTCATTTGGCTTCTCCAATTTCTACTGCCATTCCATCAGGAACTCTAGCCAAATTGCCGCCCCTCTCACCTCCCTCACTAAATCACCTACCTCATGGATAACCAGGTTTACTGATGCAGCCTACACCTTCCAGGAGTTCATGAGAGGCTTCACCATTGCTCCCATTTTCTTCCATCCGAACTACTCCGGTCCTTTGCTAGTAAAGCTGAGTACATCTGATGTGGGCAGTGTGGCTATCCTCTTCCAGTGAGGGCCAGATGAGAAAATACACCCTTGTGCTGCCTTCATGTGCAAGTTCAAATCTGCAGTGCCATTATGAAGTAGAAGATAAAACAACTTGCCATTAAATGGACCTAGGAGGAATGAAGAGATTGGCTGATGAGAAACATCAAGCCCATCCTGATCTAAAGTGACCATCAGAACTTCATATGGATATGGCAGACCCACCAACTCAACCCATGTCAGGCTTGCTGGGCTCTCTTCTTCAATTAATTTGACTTCACCATCTTTCTAACGACCTCCAAGAATATCAAGGCTGATACCCTGTCCTGACAGCCCATCCTAGCTCAAACAGAGATTAACCCACAGCCTACCATTCCATTCTTGCAGATCCTCGTCCCAGTCAACTGGGATCTTGACAATCAGAACCATCAGCTCTTACAACATGAGCCTGCACCTCAGGATGGGGCCTTGGTGATAATGACAGTGGTGGACTGGCCCTATAAGGTAGCTCACCTCATTGCCCTCCCTAAAACTTTTATCAGCCACTGAGATAGTGGATCTGGTACTCCAATATGAAGTTTGACACCTCGGCATCCCTCAGGACACTGTGTTGGACAGGCACCCACAATTCATGTCCCACTTCTGGCAAGCCTTCTGGTCCTTCCAAACCTTAGTGATTTATCCATGGGCTATCAACTGTAAAATAAAAGTCAATCAGAAAGAGGCAAACAACAAATGGAGACGTTTTTGTGATACTTCATTGCCTTTAACCCTTCAACATGGAAGAAGTATCTGCTCTGAGTTGAACTGTCCCAGAATCTATACACATTCTCTGCCACAGGTGTGTTTCCCTTTGAAGTGCTTCATGCTACCAACCCTGTTGCTGCCCATGGATGAGCCAATGGTGAAGGTCCCATCCACAAGAGCTCAAGTTTGCCAATACTGGAATGAATGGAAGAGGGCACAGAGTTTCATCCGAGCTGCCAACCATGCCTACTGCTGCCAGCGTAACTGCTGATGGTGCCCAGTCAGTCCACTCTGGTCTGGGGGCTGCATCTGGCTGTCCACCCAAGATCAGTCCCTGTGCACTGACCCCCCTCCCCCCGCCCACAAGCTCTCAACCCAGTTCAGTGAAGATTACCCATCACACCAATCCAGTCATTTACCATCTCCAGCTGAAACTATCCCTCAGGATCTCACCTACCTTCAATATGTCCTGCCTCAATACTGTTGTCCATGGACCACTCAACCCATCAGAGCCTGCACCTCTGGAACCAAGAATGGCTGAAAGTGGTCCAGTGTACATGGTTTGCCGGTGGATGGAGCCAGTTCATTGTGTGCAGTGCCTGATCAACTGGAAAGAGAGGTCTTGGGTTTCATCCAATTTCATTTGGATCGATTGCTCACCAAGGAGTTCTACTGGACTCAACCGGATTATCCAGGGCCATTGTGTGCAAAGCATTGGTGTAGGAGGGGTCCTGTTAAGCCTGCCAGGCCTCCCAGTCTCCACCCAGCTAACAGGACTCACCTGCCACTCATTTCTGACTCATCACCTGCAGCCTATTTAAACACAGCTCTCATCTCCAATCATTGAACCAGCAAGCCTCAACTAGTTGTTGCTACTCTTCAGTTACTTTGTTGTCTTGGTTGTGTAAAGTATCCACTCTCTCCTGTTTTGTAGATACTCATGGCTTGTAATTTTGAAGTTTAATTTTAATGTGATTACTTTCCACTAAATCACCTCTACTGCTCTACCTTTGTGTCAACCCACCTCAAAATTTCCTGAAATAATTGCTAGAGGGATTGAATTTAAGAGCAGGGAATTATGCTGCAATTGTACAGGGTTCTAGTGAGGCTGCACCTGGAGTACTGTGTGCAGGTAGACTGGCTTTGAGATGGTACAGAGGAGGTTCAACAGGTTAATTCCAGAGAGATTGAGTGTCCTGGGACTATATTCACTGGAATTCAGAAGATTGAGAGGCTATCTTATAAAAACATAACATTATGTAAGGGATGGTGTTTTATTTAGCTGTACATATGTGTATGGGGTTGAATGACAATTAAACTTGAACTTGACTGGGGCTGGACAAGGCTCTGTCATCTGACCCTAGTCGCTATATCCCTCAGCCTAATGTAGGACTCATTCTGGAGCACAAACCTTATCACTGCTGAGTTTGTTTTCACTTTGCAAAATTTACCTCAATAAAGCTTGTTAAATTAGTCTCTTAAGTCTTAAAACCTCATTGAGGGGAAAAAAAACCTATTGAGCAGGAAGTGCATGAAATGAAATAAAATGGTTCCACCAGTGCACCTACTTATCCATCCAGGGAAATTAGATTTACCACACATGCTGAGAAGGCATAATCCAAATTTGCTCACATCATCACAGTCTGATTAATAATGAAATCTGTACACAGATTTCTGGGAAATGACAGAGCTTCCAAGCCCAAGTTATAATTAAGGTTCTGAAATCTACAGATAATAACACAACAGGGACAATTTAGCACTTTACTATGAAATCTGTAGTTGTTTAAAAATGTTTATTTTGGTCTTCAAAAATTTCAATTATAACATGAACATAGAAGTTGTTTTCTTAGTGGTGGGGAGTGGATAAAGCAAACTGTGTAGGGTAGGTTAAACTGCCACAGAGGAAAGTAATTTATAACCTATCACTAATTTGGAGTTTGGAACAAGCAGAAGTTGCTAAAGAATTACAGCTGGATGTTTAGCAAATGCTGACTGGATATGCACAGCGATGTAATTTTTTTCTATACACTAATCGATCTCTCGTGGTGTTATTAAATCTGCACTTGAGCATAGTTTTGATAGTTAATTGTTAACCTGCCTCGTTATTTTAAAGGCACTGCCAAGACAATAAGACATTGGAACTGAATTAAGCTATTTGGCCCATTGAGCCTGTTCTGCCATTCAGTCATGGTTGATTTATTATTCCCTTTCAACCCCATTCTCCTGCCTTCTTCCCAGAACTTTTGACACCCTTAATAATCAGGAAACTATCAACCTCTGTTTTAAATATACCAAAGATCTGGTCGCCACAGGGGTCTTGAGTTCCAGAGATTCACCACCCTCTGGCTAAAGAAATTCCTCCCCAACTTTGTTTTAAAGGGATATCCACTAAACTTGAGCTTGTACCCTCTGGTACTAGACTCTCCCAATATAAGAAATATTCTCTCCACATCCACTCTATCAGGGCTTTCAATATTTAGAAGGCTTCATGAGATCCCCTCACATTCTTCTAAGCTCCAGTGACTACAGCCCCAGAAGTATATAATACTCCTTGTAAGTTAACCCTTTCATCCTTGGAATCACTCCTGCAAACTTCCAGTGGATCTTGCCAATGCCAGCATATGGTTCCTTAGGTAGAGCGTCAAAATCCACTCATAAAACTTCAAATGTGAACTGACCAACGCCTTATAAAATTTCAGCACCACCCAATTGCTTTTATATACTAGACTTAAAATGAATGCTAACATTGTATTTGCTTTCCTTACTAACAATTCAACCTCAGGTTAACCTTTAAGAAATCCTGCACTAGCACTCCCAAGTCCCTTTACACCCCTGATCTGAAATCTCTCCCCATTTAGAAAATAGTGTATGCATTTATTCCTTCTACTGAAGTGCATGATCAGACTTTTCCTGATGCAGAATTCCATCTGTAACTTGTTTACCCATCTTCCTAACCTGTCCAAGACCTTCTGCAGACTCCCGGCTTCCTCAGCACCTAACTGCACACTATCTATCATTGTTTTGTCTACAAACCTGGCCACAAATGACATCACTTCCATCTTGCAAATCATTGACATATCATGTGAAATGTGGTGGATGCCAGCACTAACCATTAGTCACTTGCAGTCAACCAGAAAATGTCCTTCTCTGTAATACTATTAACTCCTATCTTGTTTAGCAGCCACATGCGTGGCACTTTGTCAAAGGCCCTCTGAAATTTAATGTAGGCAACAACCACCTGCTCTTTTTTTCAATCTATCCTGCCTGTTATTTCCTCAAAGAATTCTAACAGATTTTTCAGGCAAGATTTCCCCTTGAGGAAACCATGCTGACTTTGTCTTGTTTTATCATGTGCTTCCAAGTACCCCAAAACCTCATACTCAATAGTAAGGCTGAAGTCCTACCAAGCACTGCAGTCAGGCTTATTTGGCCTATAATATCTTGTCTTTTGCTTCCCTTCCCTCCCTACTCAAAGCGTGCAGTGACATTTATGACTTTCCAGTCATCTGGAACAATTCCTGACTCTTCTGATTTTGTAATGATCAGTGCTAATACCTCCATAGTTTCTTCAGCTACCTCTTTCAGAACCCTAGGTTATAAATCCATCTGTGACAGGTAACTTATGTACCTTCAGGCCTTTCAGCATCCCAAGCATCTCCTGCTTAGTAGTAATGGCTACTCTCACTCCTGCCCCCTAACACTCAGTTTTCCACTTTGTTGTTGGTGTCTTCAACAATGAAGATTGACCCAAAATACTTGTTCTTTTTATCTACCATTTCTCTTTTCCCTGTCACTACTTCTCAAGCATCATTTTCCAGCAACCGGTGTGTATTCTTGCCACTTTTTTACTTTTTATATATCTGGATAAAAGCATATTATTGGCTAGCTCAACTTCATATTTCATCTTTTGTCCTCAATGCTTTTTTAGTTGCCATCTGTTGCTTTTTAAAATTTTCCCGATTCCCTACCTTCCCACAAATTTTTCAAATATTGTATGCCCTCTCTTTTGCTTTTATATTGTTTTTGACTTCCCTTTTCAGCCATGGTTGCCCGAATGTTTCTTTAGAGTGCTTCTTCTTCTTTGGAGTGAGCTGATCCTGTGTCTTCCAAATTACTCGCAAAAACTCCTGCCATTGCTCTGTGATTATCATCACTGCTGGGGTCCCATTCCAAATCCACTTTGGACACCTCCTTTCTTATACCTCAGTTATTACCTCTCCTCAACTGTAATACCAATACATCAGATTTTAGCCTCTTCCTTTCAAGTTGCAGGATGAATTCCATCACATGATCACTGCCTTCTAAGGAATTCTTTACCTTAAGCTGTCCATGTGAAATCTGGTTCATTACACAACACCCAATCCAGAAATGCCTTTTCCCCAGCGAGAGAAAATCTGCAGATGCTGGAAATCCAAACAACACACACAAAATGCTAAAGGAATTCAGCAGGTCAGACAGCTTCTATGGAAAAAAAGGTCTCTGCCTGAAATTTCCACCGTAAACTTTCCATAGATGCTGCCTGGCCTGCTGAGTTCCTCCAGCATTTTGTGTGTGTTGCTTATCTTTTCCCTAGTGAATTTCTGCACACACTGCTCTAGAAAGTCGTCTCATAGGCATTGGACAAATGCCGACACTTGGAGATTCAGTGCCAATCTGATTTTCCCAGCCTACCTCCATATTGAAATCCACTGTGATCACTGTAACATTGCTTTTCTTACTTGTCTTTTCTACCTCCTGTTGTAATTTGTACCGTACGCCCTGGACTTTATTCAGAGGCCTGTTTGTAACTCCCATCAGGGTCTTTTTACTCTTGCATTTTCTTAACACTACTCATAAGTACTCTACATGTTTTGATCGTATTTCACTTCTTGATAAGTATTTGATAATTTTTTACAAACAGAGCACCCCACTCCCCTTTGCCCACCTGTCTGTCATTTCAATAGAATGTGTATCCTTGATGTTAAGCTCCCAGCTGTGACATTCTGACACTAAGTTGAAGCCCAGAATGTTGTTCTTACCAATTTCTAACTACTCTATAAGTTCATCTACCTTCTTTTGTACTGCATTCAAATATAAAACATTCAGTGCTGTATTTACCACCCTTCTTCTCAAATTTGTCTCCGTGTTGCCTGAAGTTAAATTTTTATTGCTTTATAAATATTTTGTTTTATTCTTTATTCTGGTGATTTCAGTAACCTCTCCTGCTCTCTCCTTCCTTTTTACTTTTCCCATACTTTCCCAAGTTGTTGAACCTACCCCACTGCTATTTAATTTAATTTAAATCCCTATCCATGGTCCTAGTTATGCAGTCCTAGTCTTAGCATGGTTCCAAGAGCCCTTCCCATCAAAGTAGTTCCTTCTTCACAATATTGGTGCTAATGTCTCACAAATTCAGATCCATTTCTCCTGTATTAAACTTTGAGCCAGTATGCACACCTGTGCCGGCATGGCGCCCAGCTCAGGTAGTGATCCAGAGATTATTATCATTTTGGTTCTACTTTTTAAATTTAGTCCCCATTTACTCAATTTCCCTCAGCAGAATCTCTCTGGTTGTTCTTCTTTTATTGTTGGTCCTCACATGGATCACAAGAACTGTATCTTTTACCTCCCACTCCAAATTCTTCCTCTGGACTACAGATGAGATGAAATTAATCTGGGCACTGGGCAGGCAGCACTCCAGACCCTTGCAACAGAAAATAGTGACTATTCCCCTGACTATACTATCCCTAATTAAAATATTTCTATGTTTCTATAATTACTATATTTCTCTTCTCTCCACCATCCCCTTAATTGGCTCCCCAAATCCTATTGCCACAGCTCGGTTATCATCCTTCCAACAACCCCCATTCTGACCTCTTGAACAAGCTCAAGGGCTGAGGCTCCACCAGCATTCCTCCTGCTGTCAGACCCTCCTGACCCCAATCAAAGACTAAATTTGAGGCATTTAATCCAATGGGTGTGACTGCCTCCTAAAACACAATTTCTAGTAACCCTCTCCCTTCCTGATTTTCCTTATGGTGCAGTGATCAAAATATCTCCAGAAGCCAGTTAGATTTTAATTGATAAGGGAAGTTTGAAGATTAGCACATGGTCATAAGTTTCAACTTCCAGGATATTTTACTAAGTTTTCCTTAGTGCTGTTTATCTTTCTCTGATGATAAACATGCTCTTCCAGCAGTAGCAGTATATTTTGGTCATAAGGTCACAGAGACACTACATGATACATTTTTATGCTTCAGTTAATGTGATGCCTAGACTGTGCATGGTGCAAACAAATGCCTACTGTGCAGCTCAAATACTCGAAGGCAAAATACAGGAGGTTGTCATAGTTAGTTTTCCATCTAAAATGGCAGGTTGTAGTATAAAGAGCAGCTACTGTTAGCCATGACTCTTTATTCCCACTTATTTACCCTTTCTTCTTCCCACCATCCCAAGTATTTTAAACAAAAGGTATGCTGCAGATGCTGGAAATCCAGAGCAACACACACAAAATGCCGGGGGAACTCAGCAGGTCAGGAAACATCTACGATGAAGAATAAACAGTCGAAATTTCAGCCCAAGGCCCTCCACCAGAACCAAGTATTCAAATTGTTCTTCATCAGGAGAACAGTTTTAGATAATCTTATTCAGGTGGATAAACACTTAATCAGGGTACTTTCACTACTATAATTCTGTCATCAGATTGTTTGTTTAGCTCCTGGAGGGAAGTATGGTCCCCTATTTACCCTGCCAAACCCCTTTATTATTTTGGCATTGTTAATCATTCAAACTTTGGGTAACTGCAGGCCTCCTGGCCGCTTAAACTACTTCACCGTTTGTGGGCAATCTACTTTAACATTAACTCAACACTTCTGATGAACCTTAATAACCTTCATCCATTTGCTTATGAAATCTACTTCTGCCCTGAGCTGCTTCCGCTGCCATCTGGGAAGTATTTGGAAGATCAAAAACTTCAGAGGAATAAAAACAAATTGGTCCTCACTCCCCCTCTATTCCTGCTCTGTCCCTTTCCTCCCTCCTGCCGATCCGCCCAGTTGCTCCCACACCCAGCACCACTCCCCTCACTCCCCCTCTATTCCTGCTCTGTCCCTTTCCTCCCTCCTGCCGATCCACCCAGTTGCTCCCACACCCAGCACCACTCCCCTCACTCCCCCTCTATTCCTGCTCTGTCCCTTTCCTCCCTCCTGCCGATCCGCCCAGTTGCTCCCACACCCAGCACCACTCCCCTCA
The DNA here is from genome assembly GCF_030144855.1 of Hypanus sabinus. Taxonomy (NCBI): domain Eukaryota; kingdom Metazoa; phylum Chordata; class Chondrichthyes; order Myliobatiformes; family Dasyatidae; genus Hypanus; species Hypanus sabinus. The sequence continues at coordinate 40,745,898 of NC_082721.1, read as the reverse complement.
CTCCCCCTCTATTCCTGCTCTGTCCCTTTCCTCCCTCCTGCCGATCCACCCAGTTGCTCCCACACCCAGCACCACTCCCCTCACTCCCCCTCTATTCCTGCTCTGTCCCTTTCCTCCCTCCTGCCGATCCACCCAGTTGCTCCCACACCCAGCACCACTCCCCTCACTCCCCTCTATTCCTGCTCTGTTCCTTTCCTCCCTCCTGCCGATCCGCCCAGTTGCTCCCACACCCAGCACCACTCCCCTCACTCCCCCTCTATTCCTGCTCTGTTCCTTTCCTCCCTCCTGCCGATCCGCCCAGTTGCTCCCACACCCAGCACCACTCTCCTCACTTCCTTCCTCTTCTTTTCCACCCACTACATCTGCCCAGTACTCAATGTATTCCTCACCATTTATCCTCCTTCCACAGTTCCCACCTCCCTTATTTGGTTCCATGCTCCACTTCCTTTCCTGTCAGATTCCACCATGTTCAGCCCTTTGTTCCATCCACCCATCACCTCATTAATTCTATCCTCCCATTCCCCCATTTGCCTGTCATCCCTCCTTACCTGGTCCCACTATCACTTCCCAGCTCTTCCTTTACCCTTCTCACCTCTTTACACTGACTAGCTGTAATGAATGTTTGGTTAATTGTTGTTCAATTTCATTCCATTTTTCTGCAGTGACTCAGTCTTTGTAATGCAGATGGTGATGTGCAGTGTTGGTTTGGTAACACAGTGGACAGACTGGACCTTTATCTAAGTGCCCAGTGTTACACCAACAGTTGTAGGCCTTTAACAGCATTGTCACTAAGTTCTGATAAATTTGGCTACAGAACAATAATTTGGATAACGGAATGCATCAAGATCAAAGTCTAACATGGGGGAGCTGAAGTTTAGTGACTAGGATTTAATTCTATTGGCTTTATCACTGTTGACTGCACTCACATTGCCTTGGGACTGTCCCATAGTGGTCAAGCAAGACTCAATAATCATAATAGATTTCATTCCCTGAATGTGGAGCTTGTCAATAACCACATCAAAAGATTAATTCTCCCTACTTGCTGTGGCATTCTCTCCATTAGTTCCAAGTCAAAAGGAAGCATGAATTACCTGGGGGACATCTAGATCAAGAAGGCAAATGATGTTGCAAAGCAGCTCATGATTCCTGAACTCTTCTGAAGTCGCTGCAGAACTTTTCTCCAAATGCATGGCCGCCTGCTGAGTCCTCCACAAATAAGGCCTGCTCACTCCTCACCAGCTGCTGCCAAAGGGGTGAAAAACTGGAGGAAGCTCAGTAAGAGGAGGAGGAAGCAGAGAAGCAGACACAGTGACATAGCAGTTAGCATAACGCTATCATGGTGCCAGCCACCTGGGGTCAATTCAGCCACTATCTGTAAGGTGTTTCTATATTCTCTCTGCGACCAATGGGTTTGCTCCAGGTGTTCTGCTTTCCTCCACAATACATGGGTGTACTTGGGTGACATGGGCTCCTTGTGGCTCCTGACGTGGGCCTTTTACAGTGCTATGTCTCTAAATAGAAAAAAGAAAATCAATCAATGAGGAGCAGAAGAGTGGAGACAATAGGCTGGATTGTGCTTGTCGTAGCCAGTAGTACTGAAGGGAGCTGTCCACTGACTGTTGTGCTTGCATCTGCATTTCCTGAAATTTTTGGCTGTCCATTCCTACTGAAGTTGAAGGATGGATGTGCCCATACCTGAAGTGCTCAACTCTGATTCAGAGCACTTCACTGAGCCGAGGAGATGGTTTTACTGACTATATGAACACCTGGCCATTTACCTTTCCACCCATTATGCAGCCCCATTCATAATTTGCTACCTTATTTTAATTAATAGCAATATTTTAATTTGTTTGCGTTTTTAGTGAAACTTAATTATTAATTTATTTTTTCAACTTTTTAAATACTCTGAGTATGTCAGGATGGTTGGTCACAACACTGACTCCAGCAGGGCATTCGAGATGATGAGGTTATTAGCCATTCCAGCAGGGCATTCAAGACGATGAGCTCATTAGCCATTCCAGCAGGGCATTCGAGATGATGAGGTCATTAGCCATTCCAGCAGGGCATTCGAGATGATGAGCTCATTAGCCATTCCAGCAGGGCATTCGAGATGATGAGGTCATTAGCCATTCCAGCAGGGCATTCGAGATGATGAGGTCATTAGCCATTCCAGCAGGGCATTCGAGATGATGAGCTCATTAGCCATTCCAGCAGGGCATTCGAGATGATGAGGTCATTAGCCATTCCAGCAGGGCATTCGAGATGATGAGCTCATTAGCCATTCCAGCAGGGCATTCGAGATGATGAGGTCATGAGCCTAAACCCATTGGTTTGTTTGGGGTGTTGGTTGATAGCGACCAATAAGTGCCTTCAGTTCCAGTGGGATTTGGTTGACCATCAGGAGCTCTTTCTGCTGAGGGAGGAAAATGTAAAATATGTGATTCCAGTACATACGATCTTGGCTGCCTATTTTACTGTCATTCCTGCTTGACTGCTAACCCTCTTAGTGGCAAGTTGACCATAATGGCAGAGTAATAGACGGACCAATTTAAAATACCATGTCATAGTCACAGTACTGTGCAACACTGCATCAGTTTTATGCATTGCTCAGTGCTGCTGCCACAAAAATAACAGATTTCATAACATATGTGAGTGATGATAAACCTGATTCTGACATGGACTATTGTGGACTAAGAGTAGAAAGGGACAAGGATAGGGAATCACAGTTGGGAAAAGGGAAAGGAAGTGGGGAAGAGCAGGAAGCACCAAAGAGAGATTCTGTAATGAACAATAAACCAGTTGTTTGGAATCAAATGACATTATCTGGTGTCTCAGGGCAGAGTGTGTCAGCACCCACCCCTGCTCCCCGTTCCTGGCGTGCCTTCTCTGACACCTGTCCCACAACCCTCCCAGAGCACCCTGCCCTTGCCACTTCCAACAGGTTTTGTTCCTGCTGGATTTACAAACTCATTCTGTTTCACATTCCAAATACTGTACCGTGCTAAAGTTTTAGGCACTCTATGTGCTTACAAGTTTTGCACAGGACAGAGCAATGAATTCTGTAATAGGTTACCTCAGGATTGCTGGTGTTCAGAAATTCAAGTAATTTCTGTGAATATTCAGAGAAACTGTGAATCTTGAAGCACTGAATGATGATTAGGTCCACCATTGTGGAAATGCTGTTGACTGATTAAAATCTCCACAGCAACATTAGAACATTCAGCTGCCTCATTCAGTCATGTTTTCCAGCAGATGGGTAACACCTACAAGAATGACATCCTCACCTACTGTAGCTACAAGGCACTATTTAATAAGTGAGACCATAGCTTCTGTAGCACACTTCTCTGAGCTAATACTGACTGCTCCCAAATTTGGCATCTGTAATTAAATGTTTGAGCAATAAGCAATACAGTTACACCTGACTGGTCACTGAGATCATGGCTATGAGGCGAAAGCATGAATTAGCTGTGGATTCTGTAGAGTCAAGTGCTCAAACAAAAATATAGACATCCCTGTGTCCATTTTATTGTCCTACCCAGTTATGCCACAAAGACCATTTCCATCTGTTGCACATTCTGTATCATTCTGCAATATAAACTCCACATTAAAATGCTCAGTAAATATAATTAAGTATAAAGGAAAGGGGATATTTATAATATAATATCTGGCTATTTGCAAACTCCTGAGATATCCATAAGTAAATAGTGCTCATGGATCAAGAAAAATCTAAGAATATAATTTTAAAAACTGCAATTTCATCTTGTCAGTCATGGTATTTAGTAGCCATGACATTCTTTCCTGTGTAGTATTAAACCTCCTGTTGTGATAAACAGCGAATCCTTTAATTGATTGTGAGCAAACATCATAGGAACTCCGAAACAGAATTGGATTATCGTCGGCATATGTCGTGAAATGTGTTAACTTTGTGGCAGCAGTACAATGCAGTGCTTGCTAATACAGGAGAAAAGAAGTAAATCAATTATAGTAAGTATATATGCATATTAAATAGTTAAAATAAAAATAGTGCAAAAACAGAAATATTAAAAAAGTGAAGTAGCGCTCATGGGTTCAATGTCCATTTAGAAATCAGATGACAGAGGGGAGGAAGCTGTTCCTGAGTTGTTCAGTGTGTGCCTTCAGACTTCTGTACTTCCTGATGGCAACAATGAGAAGAGGGCATCTCCTGGGTGATGGGGGCAGCTTTGCGAGGCACTGCTCCTTGAAGGTTTCTTGGATACTGTGGAAGCTAGTGCCTAAAATGGAAATGACAAATTTTACAACCTACTGTCGCTTTTTTCGATCCTGTGCAGTAGCTCCCCACACCAGACAGTGATGCAGCCGGTTAGAATGCTCTCCATGGTACATCTGTAGATGCTTTTGAGTGTTTTAGCTGACAAACCAAATTACATCGAAGTCCTCATAGCCGCTGCCTTGCCTTCATTAGCTGCTCCGATGAGTTGGGACCAGGTTAGATCTTGAAACCCACAACTTAAAAATGCTCACTCTATTCACTTCTGATGGAAAATTTTATCAATTACAGTATGATTTGGTGTTACTAAAATCTCCAGGGTGTTTAATTGCCATTAATTGGGAAACCAAGGAAAAGGTTTGCATAAGAATTGCCTTTTCATATCCCTCAGAATGATCTCAGAATATTTTTCATAAACCAATAATTTTGAAATATTTTATCAGTTGCATCTAAAGTATTAAGATCAGTTATTTTACTCAAGCTCCTACAAAGACAATAAGTTTTCATGCACCTCTTGCTCAGGTTTGCCCCATTCTCATACTCCTGCATTATTGCATCAATTATTTTGTCACTGCAGATGTCACATTTGGAGAAGCAGCGAGACAGAATAAACGTTGTGAACAAGTGTTTTGCTTTCGGGAATCACCATGCACTGATACAATATATCAATTCGTGGTGAAGATGAAAGAGGGTTTATACTATAAAGAACGGTATGCTGATTAGTCAGAAAAGTTCAGTTGAACTGGATGATCACCACGATTGTATGAAAGGCTGGGATGGACTTGAAGAATTCTATAGCTCCATCTGCATTTGCTCCTCAAGTTCTCTTTTTTTGTTTTAATATTCTTATGCCTGACACTCAATTTCAGATTTGTGACTATTTTCTACACTTATCCGTGTGCTTGAGTGGACATTGTCTTCAAGAGTAGTTTCTTTCTAGGTAATATTTCAAAGAGTGACTTGCTTTCACTCCAGTTTTGGACTTCTGAGGTGGAGGATAACGTTTTGACTCGTTCACAAATGGAGCAGGTGATAGTTGGTGGGATGGGATTATGGATTTCTCAAAGTAGGGATTTTAAAATCCCAAAGCCATCTGGAATCATCTTCTCTGTTTTCATCAGCATCAGACCAAAGAATCCCAGGGGTCAGTTGCAATTTGAAATTTTCAGAGGTTTTGTGAGTATTTTTGATTCTTTTTTTCTGTCTACATTGTTGCTTTTTGTCACAACAGAGCTCAGAGTGAACATCAGTTATGGGGCATGTGGGAGACTTGGTACTTCTCAGAGCCCGGCTCAATGTTGAGGATGTCAATTTGGAAGAGATGTTGTTGTTGGTTGACCTATCCTGCTAATGGTGATATCAGATTTTACAGACACAACATTGGAGATATGGCTCCAGTATTTAGAGGCACTTCTTTTATAGTCTATGTCTCAGGAGCATGCAAGAGGGAAGCGATCAAGGCAATCTAATAGACTGAGCTTTACAATAGATCTGTGGTCTTGATCTTCAAACATCCTGTTCCTTAGACAGCTAAAGAGTACTACCAAGATCTGGGAGTGTTGATGAATTCCATCATCTGCAGTTACCTCTGTTGAGAGTTGGCTCCCAAGGTGTGGGAAGAGCTCTGTGGCTTCCAGGATCTCATTTTGGACCTTTATTGTCAGGAGAGAATGTTGTACAAGAGAGCAGAGGACTTCTGTGCCATCAATGTCAACCACAATATTCATTCTCTCATATACTTAGGAAATGGCATTTAGAACAAAAGTGAGTGTATCATGTATTTAGTGAATGGATTCACTGAAGTTGTGTAAGCTACTGTTAGTCAAGAACTATAGTCACAAAATACAAACAGTGATTATTAGAAACTATTAGTAATCTAACAGGAACTTTGGAGAATTGATACTAAATGGGAATGAGAAGATCATGAAATAGATAATTACCCATCAGACATCAAATTACCCATGCCAACTCCTTCAATATTACTATTCTTCTGTATCCCGAGGTATTTTGATGGGCTGGTTAGGAAAAGGCATTATCCTAAACATCATCCATAACCACCATTCTGGGCCCCAAACAGTTCTTCCAGCTGAGCTCAAAAGACAATAAGATATAGGAGCAGAATTAGACCATTTGGCCTTTCAATTCTGCTCTGCCATTTCACCATGGCTGTTCCATCTCCCTCTCAGCACCAGTCTTCTGCCTCCCCCTCATATCCCTTCATGCCCTAACTAATCAAGAATCTATTAACTCTGTCTTAAACATACCCAGTGACTTGGCCTGTACAACTGCCTACGGCAATGAATTTCACAGATTCGCCACTCTCCGGCAAAATAAATTCCTCTTCCTCTTGTTCCAAATGAATGTCCCTCTATTCTGAGGATGTGTCATCTGATCTTTGACTCTCCTACCATAGGAAACATCCTCCCACATCCACTCTATCGAGGCCTTTCAACATTCCAATGACACTCTTCTGAATTCCAGTGACTACAGGCCCAGAACCATCAAACACTCCATATATGACAAGCCTTTCAATCCCAGGATCTTTTTCTGAACCCCCTTTGAAACCTTTCCAACGTCAACACAACTTTTCTTAGATAAGAAGCTCACAATACTCCAAGTCTCACCAGTGCTTTAGAAAGCCTCAAGATTGCTTCCTTGCTTTTCTGTTCTAGTCCTTTCAAAATGAATGGTGGCATTGCATTTGCCTTCCTCACCATCCACTCAACCTGCAAATTGCCTGTAGGAAATCCTGCATGAGCACTCCCAAGTGTCCCTTTGCACCTCGGATTTTTGAATTTTCTCTTCATTTAGGAAATAGTCTATGCTTTTATTTCTTCTTCCAAAGTACATGACTGTACTCTTTTCTTCCTGACACTGTATTCCATCTGCTACTTTTTTGTCCATTCTCCTAATCAGTGTAAATTCTTCTGCAGCCTCTCTACTTCCTCTACACTGTCTGCTCCTTCGCCTATCTTCATATCAGTCACAAACCTGGCCTCAACTCCATCAACTCCATCAATTCCATCATCAAATCACTAACCTATAACATTAAAAGAAATGGTCCCAACACAGGACCCTGTGGAGCACTACTAGTCACTGGCAGCCAATCAGAAATGTCTCCCTTTATTCCCTCTCTTTTCTTCCTGCCAATCAGCCAATGTTCTATCCATGCTAGTATCTTTCCTACAATACCATGGGCTCTTAACTTGTTAAGCAGCCTCATGTGTGGCCCTTTGTCAAATGCCTTCTGAAACTTCAAGTGCCATCCACTGATTCTCTTTTGTCTATGCTGCATATTATTTCTTCAAATGTTCCAACAGATTTGTCTGCAATTTTTCCCTAACAAAGCCATGCTCAGTGCAGCCTAATTTACCATGTGCCTCCAAACCTGAAAACCACATACTTAACAATTGACTCCAACATCTTCCCAACCACTGAGGTCAGAATAACTGCCCAATAATTTCTTTTCTTCTGTCTCTTTCCCTTCCTGAAGAGTGGAGTGGCATTTGCTATTTTCCATTTCTCCAGAACCATGCCTGAATCCATTGATTCTTGAAAGATTATTACAAATGCCTCCACAATCTCTTTAGCCACCTGTTTCAGCCACCCTAGTGTGTACACCATCTGGCCCAGGTGACTTATCTACCTTCAGTCCTTTCAGTTTCCCGAACATCTTCTCCCTAGTAATGACAATTTCACTCACTTCTGCCCCCTGACACTCTCGAACTTCCAGTATACTGCTAGTGTCTTCCATATTGAAGACTGATGCAAAATACTCATTCTGTTCCTCCTCCATTTCCTTGTCACCCATTACTACCTCTCCAGCATCATTTTCCAGCAATCTGATATCTACTCTTACTTTCTTTTACACTTTATATTTCTGAAGAAGCTTTTGATATCCTCTATTATTATTGGATAGAGTACCTCTGTATTCCATCTTTTCCTTCCTTATGACTTTTTTTACTTGCCCTCTGTTGGTTTTTAAAAGCTTCCCAATCCTCTAACTTCCCACTAATTTTTGCTTTTTATATGCTGTCTCTTTGGCTTTGCCTTCTCTTGTCAGCCATGTTGTGTCATCCTCCCTTTAGAATACTTCTTCCTTGGGATGAATCTATCCTATGCCTTCCAAATTGTTCCAGCCATTGCTGCTCCGCATAACCTATGTTAGTGTTCCCTTCCATTCAATTTTGGCCAGCGGCTCTCTCATTCCTCTGTAATTCCCTTTACTCCATTGTAATACTGATACATCGAACTTTAACTTCTCCCTCTCAAATTGCAGGGCGAGTTCTATCATATTATGATGACTGTACCTTTACACCTTAAGATTTCTAAGCAATTTTGGTTCATTGCAAAACACACAATCCAGAAGAGCTGATCCCCTAGCGGGCTCAACCAAGAGCTCCTTTAAAAAGCTATCTTGTAGGCATTCTAGAAATCCTTTATCCTGGTATCCAGCACCAACCTGATTTTCCCAATCTACTTGCATATTGAAATCCCCCATGACTATCATAACATTACCCTATTGACATACATTTTCAATCTCCCATTGTAATTTGTAGACCACATCTTTAATACTGTTCGGAGGTCTGTATATAATTCCCATCAAGGTATTTTCACTCTTGTAGGTTCTTAGCTCTACCCACAATTATTCTGTACCTATGTCACCTCTTTCTAAGGATTTGATTTGATTTTTTACCAATAGAACCACCACAGCTTACCTGCTATCCTTTTGATACAATGTTACCCTTGGATGTAAGTTCCCAGCTATAATCTTCTTTCAACCATGGTTCAGTGATGCCTACAACACCGTAGAAGCCAGTCTTGAACTGAGGCACAAGTTCATCTACCTTATTCCGTATCCTGTGCACATTCAAATATAACACCTTCAGTTCTGTATTCATCACCCTTTTTAGTTTTGTCCCATTGCCCTGTCAGCAGCCTGTCTTTGCAGTCATACTACACACTGCCTCTGTTTGTAAACTAACTACTTCATCCTCAGCCCTATCACTCCAGTTCCCATCCCTCCACCAAATTAACTTTAACCCTCCCGAATAGCTTAGCAAACCAGCTGGCAAGGATATTGGTTCCCCCTTGAGTTGAGGTGTGACCAGTCCCTTTTGTACAGGTCATACCACCCCCAGAAAAAATCCCAATGGTCCATAAATCTAAATCCTTGCTCCCTGTACAAGTTCCTTAGCCACACATTCATCTGGCAAATTATCCTGTTTATCTCACTCTCACTGGCACATGATGCAGTCAGCAAGCCAGAGTTTACTGTCCTAGAGGTCCTGCTTTTCAGGTTTCTACTTAGCTCCCTAAATTCTCTTTTGAGGACCTCCTCACCTTTTCTACCTATGCCAATGGTGCCAACATGTATCAAGACTTCTGGCTGCTCATCCTTTCTCTTTAGAATGTTGTGGACCTGACATCCCTGACCCTGGAACCTGGGAAGCAACATTGCATCCTGGTGCCTCTGTCACATCCACAGTACCTCACAGATGTCACTACACCAGCAAGTCTGCCAGCGTCACCTTCTATATCCAGTGCTCATGTTGCTGCCTCCTCTACATCAGGTAGACCCGACATAGATAGGGGGATTGCTTTCTGGCATGCATTTCATTTTGACTTCCCATTCTCATTCCAGCAAATCAGTCCTTTACTGTTATGATGAGGCCACCTTCAGGTTGGAGGAGTAACACGTCAATTCCATCTGAGTAGCCTCAAGCCTGATAGTATGAACATTAACTTCTCTAACTTTTGGTAATTCTCCCCCTCCCCTTCTCTCTTTTCCATTCCCCATTCTGGCTCCTCTTTTACTCCTTCTCTTCTCCTCCCCTACACATCACCTTCTTTCTGGTGCCCCTCCTGCTTTCCTTTCTCCTATTGTCCGTTGTCCTCCCTATCAGATTTCTTCTTCTGTAGCCATTGACCTCTTCTGCCATCTCTTCCTCCCCCACCTACTATCTTACCCACAGACCACTATCACCTACCAGCTTGTACTCCATCCCCCCCACCTTCTAATTCTGGCTTCCATTCCCTTCCTTTCGAGTCCCGGTGAAGGGTCTCAGCTCAAAATGTTAAGTATTTATTTCCTCTCTATAGATGCCACCTGACCTGCTGAACTCCTCCAGCCTTTTGTGAGAGTGTGTGTGTGTGTTACTTGGCACTTTTTTTTATATTTTAGGACTCTGCAATCATCGATCATTAATTTAAAATCAACATTAAAGAACATCATTAGAGATCTGAACACCTATCCATAAGCAAAATAGGGTCAGCTTATGGAATGCTTCAATTGGTAGGAAAGCTGAATATTTTGTTTTTGGTATAGTTAATTGATTTCAAATAATGAAATGACTGGAATTAATTTATATGCCAGCATCTTACCATTACAGTCTTAAATGAGTCTTCCTAAATTAGATGATTTGGACAAAATTTATGGATCAGACATAACCAAAGCTTCAGACCAGAATTTCTGAGCTACACAATAAACTAATTTGTCATCTTGCTGGCGGCAGCATAATTGTTCAGTTTACATGGACATTTAAGCAATTTGCTTCTTTATGGATGCTTGGGCCTTCCTTGTATTGTCTGTATTTTTTTCTCTGAAATCTATCTTAATGCAAATTAGCTAATGGTATTTGTGATGTTCTGATGATATAGTAAGGGGTCTTGTTTTTCAGACGTGCTACTGGGCTCTTTTGCATCTGTCCACCTGTGTAAGTTAATGGATATGCAGCTTCGAAGCTCAGGAAAGGTCAGATCATATTTCAATTAAGCTGATTCTGGAAAGGCAGAATTTGCTAAAGGTGCCACAATTGGAAGTTATTAGCTCTACAGTAGGGTGATCTATAGTTTTGCAGCCTTGATAACAGATCTAGCATCTGCTATCATGGTATTAAAATTTATTTTTTCAAAAGTAATATCTCTGCACAAGTTATTGTTAGATGGAACAGTGCCAGCTCTTCCAGCATTGCTCTTGAGCTGGTGGTTTCAGTGTGATTATTAGGTGGTGAAGTAGTATAGGTGAGACTAAGAAATGTTAAGCTGACCTTTGTCAACGTCCAGCATTTGCTGAAGGTGAACCCTGTGAGTTGGGCTAGTCTCATCCATGTTCAAATTGTTTTAACTGTTTAGCAAAATACTCTGAAAATGTTATTCTTCCTTTGTGCATTTTTATACTTGGCATCTACTGATCCACATTCGTACAGGGCACAATATTAGAGTGATGAAGAGCAAAAGACTAACTATTCCATTGAGAACCCCTCACATTACCATCGGCTATCTAAGCATCAATGAGTAACATCCACCAAGAGCCATATAATTCTGCCAGAGAGATAAATGAAGCCCTTGATAATTGGCGTAAACGCTTTTTGTTGAAGCTAGGCAACACCTTCCTAATGTTGGCACTCACACAATAAAATACCACAAAATACTTCAGAGACATCGTGTATAATCAGATGAAATTTGATTCAAGGCCTCGTGTTGAGAGGCAACTGAGTGCAAGATCAAGAAGGTAGGCTTATGGCTGCTTATTAAGAAGAGAAGGAAGGGTGGATGGGAAGAGAGGATATGGGAATAAATGAGTGAGTATAGGGTGCAAGAAGATGAAGGAGAAGTTGCTGAAGGTGGAGTAAAGGAAATCAGAGATACACAGGAGGCCAGAACTGGTGGAGTTTAGAGAGCTCAGGGTGTTACAGGGTTATAGAAGACTCAGAATGGAAAACACACCCTTTAATTATTTGCCTGTGGCCATGTTGTCCACAAATGTGCAGAACCAGTGGAGTAGGAGGGAGTTGGTCAGGTTTACAAAATGATTAAGTGCTTTCTCCTGGAATACTTAGAAGGGGAGGTGGATGATTTCTAATTGATTTTGCATACAAAATACGGATTGTGGGACCAGGCAAGAGTTCTTTTTCAAAGAATGCACAGTGCATTCATTTCCGAATGAAGACTTCACCTCACTTTTACTGGTTGATAAAATCTGTGTTCCAACCAGAAATTAATCTGTTTCATTGCAACATCAACAGATATCTGTCAGCAATGACCACTGAACTGCAGGCATTATCACTTCATCCTGTCTCCTCTTATCATGGCAGGACCATCCATCTTTCATAAATGGAGACACAGATATCCACCTCCAGGGTGTCTCATCTGAAGCTGTTCAACTTACCCAGTCTATCTGCCAATTACATTTCAAGTGAAACCCTTTCAAGATGTGCCTTCTGTCATGTTAACCCATCTCTGCTGGGTTAATATGGGTGATGTAAAGTTTTATAACCACAATTTTAAAGTGCAATGCATTCTTAACTGCTGGTGATGAACTAATCATGATAAAAGTTCTGAGGTACACATCTGGTTCTTTTAACACATCTAAGCATTAAATCTGAGCAGCAGAACTCTGTCCTGCTAAAGGGTCTCGGTCTGAAGTGTTGACTGTACTCTTTTCCATAGATGCTGCCTGGCCTGCTGAGTTCCTCCAGCATTTTGTGTGTGTTGCTGGGATCTCCATTACCTGCAGATATTCTTGTTTGTGCATTATAAGTAGGTTTTTCTTGGAATCTGCTTGAGGTTAATTGTAAGGATGGAGAGAAAATTTCACCCATCTTGACGACGGCATGAATATACCTCAATATCTGAACCCCTCTACTAGAAATGTTGGGTCATCAAGGTGCGAAGAAAATAGCCCAAGTTTCAGACTGTTTATTACAATGTTTTTGATCTGTCCACTGTTGTTTGCTACTGTTTCATGTGTTTTGTACCAGAGGTAATCAGCTTCACTCAGAGGCGTTAATTGTGTGTCACCAATGTGCACAAAGAATGTGCTTTAAGCAAGGTACAAGCCAGTTTAGTTCTCCTAGCAACATCAATTATACGTTAACCAGCCGTAGGATGATAAATACAGATGACAAAGCAATTTGGTCCACATTCAGCCATCTGTCTGATAAACAAGAAACTCACGTCCACCTCTACCTTCCAAAAAGCCGAGCGTTTTCCGACCTATTGTGCTTCCGGAAGGAAGTCCTGTGTGCTGATCACTCTTTGCGCTCCTGATCTCATTCTAGATTGGAACCCATGAAAATTGAATTGCCCTTGAATTCTGCATTGGCATGAAACTGGGTGCCAGTCACAAATAAATCCAAATGGATTTGAAAGGCACTTTTTAAAATCTAAACAATGTTAGACTGTGGAACTGTCTATAAGGAATGATTGAAACTTAACATACTGATGTTTCTAAATTACAAAGTGAATTATGGAAAGGGGAATAGATGTTACCGGGAGAGACAAAGCAACAAAGCAATGTTACGAGAAAGTCCACAGACACAGGAAATCCAAATCAACACACACAAAATGATGGAGTAACTCAGTAGGTCTGGCAGCATCTATGGAAATGAATAGACAATTTTTGTTTCTTTGCTCATTCCCCTAATCTGTCAAAGGCTACAGAAGGATTTAGACAGTTTAGGAGAATGGGCAAAGTAGTGGCAGATGGAACACAGTGTCAGAAAGTGCATGGTCATGCACTTTAGTAGAAGAAATATAATTGGAGAGAAAAACCAAAACTCGGAGGTGCAAAGGGACTTGGTTGTCCTCGTGAAGGATTCCCTAAAGGTTAACTTGCAGGTTGAATCTATGGTGAGGAAGACAAATGCAATGTTAGCATCTATCTTGAGAGGACTAGAATATGAAATCAAGGATGTATTGTTGGGGTTTTATAAGGCATTGCTGAAGATTCACTTGGAGTATTTTGAGCAGTTTTGGGCCCCTTATTTAAGAAAGGATGTGCTGGCATTGGAGAAGATTCAAAGAAGGTTCGAGATAACGATTTTGTGATTGAAAGGCTTATCAGATGTGGAGTGTTTGATGGCTCTGGGCTTGTACTTAGTGGAATTTCAGAGAATGGGGTGGGCAGGGGAACCCTAGTGAATGTTGAAAGGCCTCAACAGAGTGGATGTTGAAAGGATATTTCCTATGGTGGGGAGTTTAAGACTAGAGTCCACAGGCTCAGAATAGAAGGATGTTCTTTTAGAATGGAGATGAGGAGGAATTTCTTTAGCCAGAGAGTGGTGAACCTATGAAATTTGTTGCCATGGGTGGCTGTGGAGTTCAAGTCTGGGTATATTTAAGACAAAGGCTGATAGATTCTTGATTAGGGTGTGGGGAGAAGGTAGGAGATTGGGGCTGAGGGGGAAATGGATCAGCCATGATGATATGGTGGTGCAGACTTGATGAGCCAAAGGATCTAATTCTGCTCCTATATCTTATGGTCTTAAGGTTTTGGGCTGAGACCCTTCTTCAGGACTGAAAAGGATGGGGGAAGATGTCAGAGTAAAAAGGTGGGGGGAGGGGAAGGAGGATAGCTGGAAGATGATCAGTGAAACATAAAAGGCTGGAGAAGAAGTGTTCTGACAGGAGAGGCGCAAGGGAGGGAGGAGGGAACCCAGGGGGAGGTGATGGACAGATGAGAAGTGGTAAAAGGCCAGAGCGGGAGTAGGTGAAGAGTGGGGAGGGAGTTTTTTTTTACCAGAAGGTGAATTGATCTTCATCCACAAAAGGAAGCCTTGGACTGACATGTCACAATGGGAATGGGAATGGGAATTAAAATGTTTGGTCACCAGGAAGTTCCGTTTTTGTGGATGCTCATTGAAGTGGGCCCCCAATTAATGACTGGTCTCACCAACGTATAGGAGGCCTCACCAAGAGCACTAGGAATGGTATCACGGTGGTTAGCACATGGGACACCCAGGTTCAATTCCTGCCCTCTGCTGCCTGTAGATTCTCCCTGTGAACACACTGGTTTCCTCTGGGTGCTCTGGTTTCCTCCCACAGTCCAAAGATGTACCAGTGGGTCAGGTAATTAGTCATTGTAATTTGCTATGCAGCATGGAAGGGCCTAGTCCACAATGCATCTCAATAAATAAATTAACTAATCAAGAAAAAATAAACAATCCCTTCAAATTCACAGGTTGCCTCACCTGGAAGGGCCCTGAATAGAGAGGAGGGAGGAGGTGTATGGGCAGGTGTAGCACTTAGGCCTCTTGCAGGGATAAGTGCCGGGAGGGAGGCTAGCGGGAAGGGATGAATAAACAAGGGAATCATGGAGGGAGTGATACCTATAGATGGTGGAAAGAGAGGGGTAGGTATTTGAATTTGAATTTGATTTTATTCCTCACACTCTTCACATATATGAGGAGTAAAAATCTTTACATTACATCTCCATCTGAATGTGTAACATGCAAATTATAGTAATTTGTAATAAATAGGATGTACAGTAAAATATACAACAGGACAGCCAATATAGCTTAGAAATACACTGTGTTGGCATAAATTAATCAGTCTGATGGCATGGTGAAAGGACCTGTCCCGGAGCCTGGTGGTCCTGGCTTTTATGCTATAGTACTATTTCCCAGATAGTAGCAGCTGGAACAGTTTGCGGTTGGGGTGACTGAGGTCCCCAATGATCCTTCAGGCCCTTTTTATGCACCTGTCTCTGTAAATGTCCTGAATAGTGGGAAGTTCACATCCACAGATACGCTGGGCTGTCTGCACCCCTCTGTGCAGAATCCTCCGATTGAGAGAAGTACAGTTCCCATACAAGGCGGTGAGTGATACAACCATTCAGGATGTTCTCAATAGGGCCCCTGTAGAAAGTCTTGAGGATTTCAGGACTTATGCCAAATTTCTTCAAACATCTGAGGCACTTTTCCCACCACACAGCCGGTATGTACAGACCAAGTGAGGTTCTTGGTAATGTGTATACCAAGGAAATTAAAGCTGTTCACTCTCTCAATCCCAGATCTACTGATGTCAATAGGGCTGAGCCTGTCTCCATTCCTCCTGTAGTCCACAACCAACTCCATTGAGGGAGAGGTTGTTTACTTGACACCACTGTGTCAGGGTGATGACTTCTTCTCTGTAGGCTGCCTCGTTATTGTTTGAGATGAGGCCAATCAATGTAGTATCATCTGCAAATTTAATTAGCAGATTGGAGCTGTGGGTGGCGACACAGAGTGTAAAGGAGGGGGTTTAGGACACAGCTGTGGAGAGCTTCTGTGTTGAGGGTCAGAGGGGTAGAGGTGAGGGAGCCCACTCTTACCACCTGCCAATGATCTGACAGGAAGTCCAGGATCCAGCTGCATCCAGCTTGGTAAAGTCCAAGGTCTCTAAGCTTCTTGCCGAGCCTGGTGGGAATGATGGCATTGAATGCTGAACTGCAGTTCAAGAACAACATTCTAACATAAGCATCCCTCTTCTCCAGATGAGTAAGGATGGTGTGAAGAGCTGTGGCTATTGTGACACATCTGTTGATTGGTTGTGTTGGTAGCTGAATTGTAGGGGGTCCAGTGCCGCAGAAGGAGTCCTTGACCAGCTTCTCAAAGCGTTTGCTATGTAACACTCTGGTTCCGCCGGCTGCGTAAGTCTAGGGAAGGCACCCTCCGGTCCCGCCAAACGTGGGAGATTGAAGGGCAAGCCCGCAAATCCCCCTGTTTGTGTGGATGCTGCGTGATTTGTTACCCTGATACAAATAAATACCATGGAATAACAGACAGTACATGGCATAAAATTAAAATATTTAGATTTGTAATTCTTAATTTGACTAAAGGGTTAGTAAAGAAAAAGCAAAAAAAGTAAGGGCCCATTTTTAAATGAAATAGTCTATTGTGCATAAGTTGGAGCTCATAGTTTGCCCCTTCAGCTATCCTCCTTTGATCTCCCCGGGCTTCATCGAATCACCACCCCACTCTGGGTCGACTCCTCCAAACTCTTCTCTCAGGCATCTTCTCTCTTATCCCCTCTCAAAAGCCCCAAGCCCAAGCTTAGTGTCTGCCACCAGAGAAACCTCCCCTGGATCCGTTCATCCCCACTGGATGAACATTTCTCCTATCTCTGATCTTCAACAGTAACTCAAACAAGCAGCTCACACAGAGAACCGAAAAGCATAACAGAGAAAAAATATGAACCATGTGAACCTGGGCATTGCACTTATTATTGAGGTGAGAGCGACAGGACCCCAGTCGTTCAGACATGTTATGTTGGTCTTTTTAGGTAGAGGGACAGTGGTGGATGTTTTGAAGCAGGAGGGCACTCTACACTGGGAGAGGGAGAGATTAAAAATGTCTGCAAATACACCCATGAATCGTCCTGTGCACATTCTGAGTTCAGATCCTGGGATTCAGTCTGGTCCCGCAGCCTTGCAGCTGTCCACTCGTTGGAAACATCTTCGCCTCAGAGATGACCAATGTACAGGTCCCATCGGCAGCTCTCCTCAGGGGCCCAGTGTTGGCAACATCAAACCAAGCCCAAAAAAGATTTATCTCATCTGGGAAAGAGGCAGCGATGTTGGCAGCACCACTGTTTAGCTTTGAAGTCTGCGATAGTGTGCAGACATTGCCATAAGCTGCAGGTGTTATTGGTGGAGAGCTGTGTCTGCATCTTGTCTCTGTATTGTCATTTCATTGCCTCGATGACCTTGCGTAGATCATAGCTGCAGTTCTGGTTCCTGATGTTTACTGGCGGTGAAAGCTCTGTCTCGTGCAGTGAATGCAGCATGCACAGAACTGTTGATCCATGTTTTCTAGTTTGCATAGACCCTGACTGATTTTTAAGGGACAATGAAGCTCGTGATCCCTTCTGTGAACTCACAGACATCTTCATCATGAAAGACGTTCCAACTGAAGTTATCAAAGTAGTCCTGTAGTATGGAGACTGATTGGTTGGACTAACAGTGGATGGTTTTAACTATAGCCTCCTCTTGTTTCAGCTTCTACCTGTAAGCAAGCAGAAGCAGGATGAACGAGTGATCAGACTTCCCAAATGGTGGACAGAGGAGTGCTTTGGAAGCATTGCACAAGGGAGAGTAGCAGTGGCTGAGTATGCTATCACCCTGTGCGTTCACCTGGATGTGATGGCAAACCATTGGAGAGACCTTAGTCAACAACGCTGGATTAAAGTCTCCGGCAACGATGAAAGTAGCCTCCAGGTGTATAATCTCCAGAGTGTTGTTGGTCTCGTACAGTTCCTTGAGAGTCAGGTCAGTATCAGCCTGCGATGGAATATACACAACTGAGATAATAACAGCCGTGAACCCTCTAGGCAGTCAGAAAGATCTACACAGCAGCACAAGGTACTCCAGATCTGGGGAGCAAAAGGAATTGAGGACATGCACATACTGGCAGCCACACCAAGCATTATTGATCATGAAGCATACCCACCTTCTTTACTCTTCCCAGAGAGAGTTTTAGACCTGTCTGCCCAGAACAGGGAGAACCCAAAGGGCTCAATGGTGTGAACCAGTATCTCCTCCATCAACAAGGTCTCCAGAAGCACAAAATGTTACATTTCCACTGATAGGAGATTCTGGCTCTCAGTTCACGCAGCTTGTTGTCCAGGGACTGAATGTTAGCCAGGTATATGCTAGGGAGCAGCGGCCGATTAGCACGCTATCTCAACCTCACCAGGAAGTCAGGTAAAGATATGTATAGTCTTAAGATCCCTTTGGAGATGGTAGAAGTTGCAGAGTATGATGTGTTAAATGTGGAGACTCATAGGGTAGTAGGTAAGGACAAAAGGAACTCTGTCACTCTTAAGGCTGCAGGAAGATGGGATGAGCACAGATGTTTGGGAAATGGACAAGATGTGGGTGGGGATAGCATCAAAGAGGAGGAAAGGAAAATCTGCTGTCCTGGAAAGGAAAGCCATATCCTGGGAACAGATGCAGCAGAGGTTAGGAAAAGGTATAGTTAGTATAATCATGGAAATCCATAGGTTTATAAAATATGTTGGTTAACAGTTTGTCTCCAGAAATGGAGACAGAGAGATTGAGGAAGGGAAGGGAGGTGCCAGAAATGGATCAAGTGAATTTAAGGGCAGGGTGGAAGTTAGAGGCAAAGTTGATTAAATTGAAGAGTTCAGCATGGGTGCATGAAACAGCACCAATGGAGATGTCAATGTAGCAGAGGAACAGCTGGACAACATTACCGGGGAAGGCTTGAAACATGGACTGTCCTACATAACCAATGAAGATGCAGGAACAGCTGGGGCCCATGTGGATGCCCATAGCTACCCCCCTCCCAAGCCTGAAGTAAGTGGGAGGACCCAAGGAAAAATTATTAAGAGTGAGGACCAGTTCTGCTAGATGGAGGAGGGTGGTGGTGGAAGCAAACTAGATGTCTTTTTTAAACTAAGTCACTATTGACAAGCTGAAGCAAATAGTATTGTTGTGTTCTGCAGATTAGCTGTAAAACGGTCTAATATATCATGCTCCTCACTTGTCCTACCAGCCAACATACATGTGTCATGTTACCTATAATTCTTCAGGAGCTGAATAAATGGGACAGATATAGAACTCACAAGGTTTATCTAATACTCTGTGAACTTCCTTTGTTTGTCTTTTCAGGGGTTGTGGACTAACACTGATATTCGCTGTGCATCAGTAATTGTCCCTGTACTGAAGAGGCAGCAGTGAGTCAATCATGCCGATGCACCTGGAGTCAAATTCAGGCCAGACAAAGTAAAGAGGGCAGGTTTCCTTAACTGAAGGTCATTAATAAACCAGATGGGGCTTTATAACAGTCTTTATTGCAACATTTTGATTAAATTTCAAATTTATTTAATTACTTGAGTTTAAACTCCCAGCTAGCATGGTGGGATATGAACATGTGTCTGGATCAATGTTCTAAACTCTGGCGGCTGGTCCAATAATTTAGTCCCTGTGTGATTGAACAGAATCATTAACCATATGTCATTGTGCCAGCTCATAATGTGTACCAAGCTGGCTGGGCATTTATTTTTCCACCAGTTTTGGTGAGTAGGTATTTATAGTGTGACACTGTACATAGCAAGAACTCAATAGTCAGTTCAAAACAGTAATATTTGACTTGGTCCAGTTTATTAACTACTAATGTAGATAAAGCCATTAGTCTGGTACTTGTTAATGTGTCAAGAATATGGCAACCATCTTTATTAAAACTGGTTGCTATGGTGATCTTGCTTCCATAGATAGTACTCAACCTGCTGGGTTACTTCAGTAGTTGTTTGCTTCACTCCAGATTCTAGCATCTGCAGTCTTTTATGTATGTCTTCCAATCTGTCCAGTGCAAGGAAAATGCAACAAGGGGGTCCTTATAATCAATATTGTTCCTATTTTTCCTTGTCTCCCAGTCCAGACCACAACTCTGACAGTGATTCTATCCTTGCCATAAGCACCCTCTAAATATCCATACTCTGCTCTTTAGTTCCTAATGACTAGTCCCCCTGCCTGCACTACTTACAGCCCCCATTGCTGTCCCCAACATAAATAATTCCCCATTAATGCTACTTACCCCAATCTACTACTATCAATTCAATAGCTATCTTGCACCCAATTTCTCTGCCAAGCTCCTGGCAACTGCTTTAGTGATGACTGTCCTGACCAGTCCACCTACCAATCAGCCAAGGGCCAACCTTTAAGCTATGACTGAAGCATCTCCTTCCCCTACCATCCAGTCTGATCTATCATGGATCCCAAGTGATTTCCTTGCTTTCACTGTGGAAATAAGATCCAATTTTAAGGGTTATTCAGTAATAATGACATCTTGGGCCTTATAACGACACAAAGGGAAGTCATCTGGCCCATCAGTCCATGCTGGTTTCCAAAGGAATATCCACACTACATGAGCTTACAAAGAGTTAATTTACAGTAGCCCGTTACCTGTCAGCACACCTTTGGGAGGTGGGAGGAACTTGGAGCAGCTGGAAGAAGCATACTCAGTCATGGAGAGAACATATGAATTCCACACACACATAGCACCCCATGTCAGGATCGAACCTGGTCCCTGGATCACTAATTAATGCATCGGTGCTCCTTTCCTCTTGAATTCACAGTGGCTGACTGTTGAACAATTGCTTGTTGACCTGCCTCAAACCAAATCTCCAATGTCCCTAACCAGGAACTGTGAATTTCTGGGCAATTACATTTCAAAGTATTTATGCAGTCAAATTACAATCCACCATGCAGAACTGGTCTCCTTGGGCACAGAGATTTTCCTAATTAGTAATTAAGAATTAACAGGCTGAGGTTCTCGAGCCTGTACCTTTTCTGTTTCTGTTAGACTATGCACAAACTAATCCTGATATTGCTGGAAAATTTAACCACAAATAGAGTATGGACAGTCTCCGCTGTTTGATGCAGACTGCCCAGTCTCCCTGCCTCCATTAGCCACTGTGCTGTGTGAGTCAACAGGTAGGAACCCAGGTAGAGGGGCCTGGCAGAGAGTGAAAATCTGACTTGTTTCATGGTAACATGAGTCATACACCTTCAGAGTGAATGACCTTTTTCTGCAGAGAAGGAATCATTGTCCTTTTGCAGGGATGATGAAGACCTCATTGGAGATGTAAAACACGAATTAGAACTGATAAGTTAGATCATTTAAGGTCATCATTATGCAACTGACTTTTTTTGCAACCTGTTGACTTCAACTTCCCATAAGTGAGGGTCAAAGTGGATGGATTTCATTGATTTCTTTCACTTGGTGGTCAAGACAAATGCATCTGTTATTTGCTGAGCTACCACATAAATGCCACCTCCAGTTCTTTACCTCTCTCTAGCATTCTGATAGGGAGAAAATGATTGAATATGATATAGTTGGGATCACAGAGACATGTCTCCAGGGTGACCAAGGATGGGAGCTCAACATCCAGGGATATTCAATATTCAGGAGGGATAGACAGGAAAAAAAAGGAGGTGGGGTAGTCTTGCTGGTTAGAGAGGAGATTAATGCAATAGAATGGAAGGATATTAGCCTGGAGGATGTGGAATCGATATGGGTAGAGCTGCATAACTCTAGAGGGCAGAAAACACTGGTGGGAGTTGTGTACAGGCCACCTAACAGTAGCAGTGAGGTTGGGGATGACATTAAACAGGAAATTAGAAACGCATGCAATAAAAGAACAGCAGTTATAATGGGTGACTTCAATCTACAGATAGATTGGGTGAACCAAATTGGTAAGGGTGCTGAGGAAGAGGATTTCTTGGAATGTAAGCGGGATGGTTTTCTGAACCAACATGTTGAGGAACCAACTAGACGGCAGGCCATACTAGACTGGGTATTGAGCAATGAGGATGGGTTAGTTAGCAATCTTGTCGTGCGAGGCCCCTTGGGTAAGAGTGACCATAATATGGTGGAATTCTTTATTAAGATGGAGAGTGACATAGTTAATTCAGAAACAAAGGTTCTGAACTTAAAGAAGGGTAACTTTGAAGGTATGAGACGCGAATTAGCTAAGATAGACTGGCAAATGATACTTAAAGGGTTGACGGTGGATATGCAATGGCAAGCATTTAAAGATCGCATGGATGAACTACAACAATTGTTCATCTCAGTTTGGCTAAAGAATAAACCAGGGAAGATAGTGCATCCATGGCTGACAAGGGAAATTGGGGATAGTATCAAGTCCAAAGAAGAAACATACAAATTAGCCAGAAAAAGTGGCACACCTGAGGACTGGGAGAAATTCTGAGTCCAGCAGAGGAGAACAAAGGGCTTAATTAAGAAAGGGAAAAAAGATTATGAGAGAAAGCTGGCAGGGAACATAAAAACTGACTGCAAAAGCTTTTATAAATATGTGAAACAGAAAAGATTGGTTAAGACAAATGTAGGTCCCTTACAGTCAGAAACAGGTGAATTGATCATGGGGAACAAGGACATGGCAGACCAATTGAAAAACTACTTTGGTTCTGTCTTCACTAAGGGGGGCATAAATAATCTTCCGGAAATAGTAGGGGACCGAGGGTCTAGTGAGATGGAGGAACTGAGGGAAATACATGTTAGTAAGGAAGTGGTGTTAGGTAAATTGAAGGGATTAAGGGCAGATAAATTTCCAGAGCCAGATGGTCTGCATTCCAGAGTGCTTAAGGAAGTAGCCCAAGAAATAGTGGATGCATTAGTGATAATTTTTCAAAACTCTTTAGATTCTGGATTAGTTCCTGAGGATTGGAGGGTGGCTAATGTAACCCCACTTTTTAAAAAAGGAGGGAGAGAGAAACCGGGGAATTATAGACCGGTTAGTCTGACATCGGTGGTGGGGAAAATGCTAGAGTCGGTTATCAAAGATGTGATAACAGCACATTTGGAAAGCGGTGAAATCATCGGACAAAGTCAGCATGAATTTGTGAAAGGAAAATCATGTCTGACGAATCATATAGAATTTTTTGAGGATGTAACTAGTAGAGTGGATAGGGAGAACTATTGGGTGTGGTATATTTGGATTTTAAAAAGGCTTTTGACAAGGTCCCACACAGGAGAATAGTGTGCAAACTTAAAGCACACAGTATTGGGGGTATGGTATTGATGAGGATACAGAATTGGTTGGCAGACAGGAAGCAAAGAGTGGGAATAAACGGGACCTTTTCAGAATGGCAGGCAGTGACTATTAGGGTACCGCAAGGCTCAGTGCTGGGACCCCAGTTGTTTACAATATATATTAATGATTTAGACGAGGGAATTAAATGCAGCATCTCCAAGTTTGCGGATGACATGAAGCTGGGCGGC
Source organism: Hypanus sabinus (assembly GCF_030144855.1). Lineage (NCBI taxonomy): Eukaryota > Metazoa > Chordata > Chondrichthyes > Myliobatiformes > Dasyatidae > Hypanus > Hypanus sabinus. The sequence continues at coordinate 40,722,123 of NC_082721.1, read as the reverse complement.
AGTGTTAGCTGTGAGGAGGATGCTAAGAGGATGCAGGGTGACTTGATAGGCTAGGTGAATGGGCAAATTCATGGCAGATGCAATTTAATATGGATAAATGTGAGGTTATCCACTTTGGTGGCAAGAACAGGAAAACAGATTATTATCTTAATGGTGGCCAATTAGGAAAAGGGGAGGTGCAACGAGACCTGGGTGTCATTGTACACCAGTCATTGAAGGTGGGCATGCAGGTACGGCAGGCAGTGAAAAAGGCAAATGGTATGTTGGCATTCATAGTAAGAGGATTTGAGTACAGGAGCAGGGAGGTTCTTCTGCAGTTGTACAAGGCCTTGGTGAGACCACACTTGGAGTATTGTGTGCAGTTTTGGTCCCCTAATCTGAGGAAAGACATTCTTGCCATTGGGGGAGTACAAAGAAGGTTTATCAGATTAATTCCTGGGATGGCAGGACTTTCATATGAAGAAAGACTGGATCGACTGGGCTTATACTTGCTGGAATTTAGAAGATTGAGGCGGGATCTTATTGAAACATATAAAATTCTAAAGGGATTGGACAGGCTAGATACAGGAAGATTGTTTCTGATATTGGGGAAGTCCAGAACGAGGGGTCACAGTTTAAGGATAAAGAGGAAGCCTTTTAGGACCGAGATGAGGAGAAATTTCTTCACACAGAGAGTGGTGAATCTGTGGAATTCTCTGCCACAGCAAACAGTTGAGGCCAGTTCATTGGCTATATTTAAGAGGGAGTTATATATGGCCTTTGTGGCTAAAGGGATCAGGGGTATGGAGAGAAAGCAGGTACAGGGTTCTGAGTTGGATGATCAGCCATGATTATACTGAATGGCGGTGCAGGCTCAAAGGGCCGAATGGCCTACTCCTGCACCTATTTTCTATGTTTCTATGTTTCTAAATAATGACAGGGTAGTATGGGCGTATGCCAATATATTTATAATGGGAAGCAAGAGGGACAGCATTAGGGTTATAACTATGCTATAACTATGGTTAGAGCAGCCACTGGTGGTCACACCAGTATGAATGAAGGGAAGTGCATGAAGAGCCTTGTGTACCTTTGGCTTAAGAACTACATATGGGAGTTAAGAGAAAAGATTGAGTTGAATGCATGGTGAGTGTTGCACTATGTTCACCCTTCCTGATCTGATGAGGTCATTAAAACATTTACAGAGCGAAATCTATGAGAGTTGACCATGCTTTTGGAACTAAATCCTGCAGACACTTCCTGCTATTCCTTTCCTGATTCACATGCAGGGTTCTTTGCTCCTTTTTATCAGGGAAGCTGGTAAATAATTGCAAACTGGAAGCTAGCAATTGCCATCAATCAAACTCTTGAGTTAAAATTCTTCAAATCACAAACCTTGTAAATGACAGCATGATATTATAGAAATAGGGAGTTGAAAGATGGTCAAAGTCACAATGCAAATTTATTTTCTGTGGAAAAATTTTAAAGAACTGGAGGAGGATCATGTAGGAAAACAGAAAAAATTCAGGAAGAGAGAGAGAGATAGAGACAAGAGTCTCTTTGGGATAGGAGATAGGCTGCACAAACTGAGCTGGCATCAATGTGCTGATGATTCAGATATCTAGGTGTTATAATTTCAGGTCAATGACCCATCTTTGAGTTCAGACCGTTCACAAAACTACTTCTTTTACTTGAGGTCACGTATAGAGCAGTGGCTGTAGTCACATGCAGACAGTTCAAAAATCTACTTCTTTTGCTTCTTCTTCTTTCAAATGTGAATCTGCTACTATTAGAGCCTGGGATTTACATTTTGATGGAATGTTTTTGGGCCCATTGAACAACCTGGTACTTTGCCGCCTTCGAGAGAGCTCGGTAAGGTTTGGAGCCCAATGTGCAGCCTGGGGGGGCAAGATACTTGGAGACAGGGCACGAGCCAATGATCAACATCATTTCTCACCGATCTCACCAACTAAAGCATTGAGCAAAACTAAAATCAACAAGGACATGAGCAGAAGGCTAGTGGGTGTTTAGGGCCGTCTGGCTACATTTGATGGATCTCTCTCTCTCTATCTCCCTCTCACTCACTGCTGCCAGAAGAAGGAGCTTCCGTTTTACCGGTCTTTCTCTTGCTCTCACTCCTGCTCCTGCTCTTGCTCCTGGGGTAAGTTGCCTGAATTGGACCAGTCTCTCACTCAATGGTGCCAGAGTCGTGTGTCTTAGGGTAGGTTTAATCAATGTGATTTATGGATTAGAGTTTGTATTTTATATTACATGTGTTCCTTGTTTCATTACTCCTTTTTTTATTGCTATTTTATGCGATTTTGATCGAGGCGGCCTGGCTCGGTGGCCTACAGTCAACTAATGACAGCATTAAACTGAAATGAAATGAACTAAACTGATCATTCCTAGACCGATTCAATGATTTTGTGGCTTAAAGTTTTAAATCGTGTTTTTTGCTTGTTTTTTTTTTAACCGTTTTCACAATTAGTTTTTTCTCTTGTACGTGGGTGTTTGCCGTTTTCATTGAACAGGTTTCACATGGTACTTTAGCTCATGACTGTATGTAGGAAGGCAGATCCCAGGATTGTATCCAGCATACGTCCTTGCATAATAAATTGAACTTTGAACTTTTTGAACACTGGAAATTCTACTTTTTTATTATTTAACATTTGTCCACCAGCCACTTTCTGTAGCATCTGCAGTGCCTCGTATTTGGAGATGGAGTAAACAAGTTGTTTTCAAGTCAATAATATAACCTGGGGGCTTCAGGATCAGTCCTGAGTCTCAGCTTTTCGCAAAATATATTTACCTTAGGTGCAAAAATCTAAGTTACGTTGAGTAAAGTAGGAAACTGACTTATGAGGAGGATACAGTGTGAGCTGGGAACAGATTGTAGCTAGAGAACAATCTAGGAGATATTACACCTTGAAGGAAGTATAGGGTGGTATATAGATGCAGGAGCACCTGCCTCAGACAGGCAGGGAATCAGGTTCGATCCTGGCCTCTGATGCTCTCTGTGTGGAGTTTACACCATTTTCCTGGTTCTTTGTGGATTTCCTCTGGGTGGTTCAGTTTGCTTCCACACCCCTGGAACCTACCATTCTGCCAGTTGGTAAGTTAGTTGTGCACTGTAAGTTGTCTCATTTCTGTAGGTCAGTGGCAGAATCTTTGAGGAAGGAGGGGAAATTGATATTGGTAAGGGTGTTGTAGGGAAAAATATGGGATTAATATAGGAATAGTGCAAATTGATGTTTTATCTTCATCATTGATTCTGTAGGCTTGTGACTCTATACTCCACCAGAAAAATCAGATTATGTTTTAAACAGTGAAAACCTGGTAAATGCAGTCACTGATTATATTGGATAGGATTGTAGATTTATTGTTCAGGGTTAGCCATGAACTCATTAAGTAGCAAAATTGGCTGAAAGGATGGAATGACCTACTCCTGCTACTATCCTTACAGACTTTATAGATGCACCATTGGAACGATCCTCCGAAAATGCATTAGAGCTTGGAATGGTAACTGCTCTGTCTAAAGCTGAAATAAATTGCAGAGAGGTGTGGTTACAACACAGTCCATCCAAGAGCCAGCTTGCTCTAGGTACTCTGTCTACACTACTTGCTGCCTTGGGAAATTAGTCAGCATAATCAGAGACAACCCCAAACACGGGTACTCTTTCTTCTCCCCACTTCTGCTGGGCTGAGATATAGAAGCTTGAAAACATGCACCGCCAGGCTCAAGGGCAGCTCCTAACTCATCTTGAAAACTAAAAGTAAAGTCTTGACCTCATAACCTACCTCATCGTGGCCTTTGCATCTTAATGTCTGCCTGCACTGCACTCTCTCTTTAACCATGTTACTATATTCTGCATTTTGTTATTGCTTCTCCTTTGTACTACCTCTAAATACTTATGGTTTGAAATTATCTGCATGGATGGCTTACAAATCTAAGATGTTTTACAGCGTCTTAGTAAGTGACAATAATAAGCCAATGCCAATACTTAAAGTGAGAATTGTCAATGAGAAGGAGAAGGCAAAGCGAGAAAAGCAAAGAAATGATAGACAGAAAGAAAGGAGAAAGGAATTGCACAGAACAGTGGAGAAGGAAGCAAGGAAATAAAGAAGAAAATGGCAAGTGAAAGAACAGATGCAAAAAATAAGAGAGCAGGAGCAAGAAAATAGAGAATTAGAAATAGTAAAAATATAATCTGATTGTAGAAAATTATAATAGAAGTGTGGTAGAGAGAGTGGCTGAAGCTCGAACAAAGGTGGAATGGAAGAGGAAACAGAAAAGAGGAAGATACGGCTGGGGAAAGGGAGAAGTAATACTTTAGAAAGCACACAAAATAGAGGTGCTGGAAGAACTCAGCTGGTCAGCAGCATCTATGGAAAGAGAAGCCAGACAATGTTTTGGGTCAGTGATCCATCCTCAGAACAGAGAATGAGAGCAGGATAACTGCTTGGCTGATGCCTGGTTATGGGCTTGGCTGGTTTATTTATCTCATTTCTAAATGTGGTGTAAGCTGTTTTCAATCAGCTCTCAGTTAATGTACAGTTCTGTGAATTGACTCTACCATGTGCATACAGTAGTTATTAATGCACATGAGAGACCAATATATACTGGATTAAATTGTGCAGAAATAGCTGACAGAAGCTATTTCAAATACTCTGATTTGTGTCACAATAAGCTTTTCTAGCTCTCGTGTTAAAGCTAAAGTAATTGATGTATGCATACGAAACACAATAGCAATGAGAATACACAACGATGAACAGAAATTACACTATAACATCAGATCAACCCTTTACTGTCAGGCCATTGAGAAGTACAGTAAGATCTAGGCTTCAATATACGTCAAACACCATTAGCTGAAAAGCTATCACATGCCTAAACTCATTTCCTGTACTTTCAATCAAGCACACACATTCCAGATTTAACTGGATTGGTCTCCAATGTTACACCAATTCCTTTCTAATTAACACCTTGGAAATGCAATCATTGCTGTACAAATGAACAAAACATTTCGAGGGCAATCTGATTTCTGCTGCTTGTTCCATTTTTAACAGTACATCTTTGTTAAGCGAAAATGTTTTCTCTTCACGTACATTTCCCACTGTCTTCTGCTGATTGTTTACTCAGATTGCATGCTACATGGGATAGGATTCCTTCCACAATTCACTGTGTGCCAAATGTATCAAGTTAAATGTGAGAAAGCACATTGGTCACAGTGCAGGATTCTTCAAGTTCCTTTGTATAAAACACATAGCTTGTGAGCCAGTTAATAGAATTTTTGAACACAAGATTTAGTTCAAAGGGAACTTCTTGCTGTGTGGCATTGATTGATTCATGATGCATTCTTCAGTATATTTATCTGAATGCACCTTCTAAACCCTGAAGGGCACTTGCAAGTCTCCAGAGTCTCTTTGGATGAATAGTTCCAGTCCTTCATGATTCTTTACCATCGTTCACTGATTTTTAACTTGTATGGATCTGTATTAGGAAGGTACTCAAACTTTAACAGACTGACAGTATTTCCTGCAACTTTTGAAAAAAATGTCTACATTCTGCTTTTTTTCCAGCCAAGTCACATTTCTCATGCAAGGGTCCTAATCCTGCTGTGTCATTGTTATATCTCTCCAATGTTTTTTTTATCTTGTTCACCCTCAATTGTTTCTATTTGCCCTTTTGTTTTTGATAATGTGCTGACAACATCTCTGTACTATAGGTTGGGAAATCGGCAGGAGAGAGAAATTCGTGCCATCAGTTTGGAACCTTCCTGACTTAAATCTGAATGTGGCCATGGATCAGCATTCCAGAACGGAAAAGGAAAGTTGAATTGAATTGGGTGGCCACTGGGAAATCACACCGTCTGCAGCAGATGGAGTGAAGGTGTTTGACAAAGTGGTCCCCAGTCTGCATCATGTCTCACCAGTGAAGGAAGCAGCACCGGGAGCATTGGATGCAATAGATGATCCTGACAGACTCACAGGTGAAGTGTCTCCTCACCTGCACATAAGGACAAGGTTGATGTATCAGAGAAAAATGAGAAATTACTCTTTTCTGTGTCTCACAGACATGTCTCACTCAGAACATGCTGGATTTGGAAATCAGACCCAAGAACTTCTTGATACACAGGGTGGACCGAACTACGGATTCAGAGAAGGCAAAAGGTGGGGGTCAGTGTTTCATGATAAACTCTCTGCGGTGCTCAGATGCAGCGATCTTGTCATACACTTGTTCCTTTGACCTAGGACATCTAACGATTAAGTGCTGACCATTCCACTTACCAAAAGAGTTCTCTGTGATCCTGACCACAGTCTACAAACCGCCAAAAGCCAATGTTAACCAGGCACTCGAGATATTGAATGCTGCCATAACCAAACAAGAAACTGCCCACCCTGACATATTTCAAATCATAGTTGGGACATCAGTCAGGCTTGTTTAAAGAAATTTATCCCCAATTATCATCAGTGTATAACCTACAGCACCAGGTGTCCCTACACAGTAGACCACTGCTATACTATGATTAGGAAGCCTACTGTTCCATGCTGAGACCTCATTTCAGAAAATCTGATCGCTCCGCAGTCCTTCTCCTACCTGCATAAGGCAAAGGCTAAAAATAAGGTTTCAAAGGTAAGGACAACAGAGAGCTGGTCATGGGAGCTAGAAGAATAGCCATGGGATTGCTTCGAGTTTGTGGATTAGGCTGTGTTCAAGGACTCAAAGGATCTAAATGAGAACACCACGTTGTCACAAACTTTATTAAAACAGTCATGGATGAGTGTGTTCTTACAAAATCATTCAATCTTCCCCAGCCAGTGGCCTTGGATGAACTATGCGATCTGCTTTCTGCTGAGGATGGGATCAGTGACATTCAGGTCTAGTGACAAAGTCCAGATTTGTAATCCGGAAAGCCATCTCATGTGTGAAGTGGAAATTCCAGACCGAACTTGAGTCACTGGAGAAAGGTCAACACCTGAGGCAGGACTTGAATGATATTACCTCTTATAAAGTGAAACCAAGTGACATAGGTGACAAGTCTTGGCTTCCAGAATAGCACAATGCTTTTTATGCTTGCTTTAATGTCAAATCATGAAGAGACCTTCACAAACTCCTCAGCCCCTGATGTCCCTCTGGTTTCAGTTTCTGAAGCACCCTTCTGGAAGTTGCATCCATGGAAAGGTGCTGGCCCAGATGCAATAACTGGCTGAGTACTAAACTCTTGTGCTAACCCACTGGCTGGAGTACTCACCGATATCTTTAACCTCTCACTTTGGCATTCTGAGATGCCCACTTGCTTCAAGCAGGCTTCAATTACACCAACGTCTAAGAATAACTTGTCTCTATGACTACTGTGCGTTAGCACTTCCATCCTTAGTGATGAAGTTCTTTGAGAGGTTGGTGATGAAACATATCAATTGCTGCTTGAGAAGTGACTTAGGTCCTCTTCAATTTCTCTCATGGCGCAACAATTCCACAGCAGATGCCATTTCACTGGTTCTTCACTCAACCCAGGAACAGCAAAGGTGCATACATCAGGATGTCCTTTATTGACCACAGCTCAGCATTCAGTACTATCAACTCCACAAAATGAATCAATAAGCTCTAAGACGTTGGTCTTAATACCTCCTTGTGCAATTGAATTCTCAGTTTCCCCACTTGCAGACCCATATAGTTTGGATTGGTAACAACAAAGAGTGGTGGATATGGCCCAGTGGTAAAACACTCCCCACCAGTGAGCACAGCAATATGGAACACTGTCACAGGAAAGCAGCAACCATTATCAAAGACCCCCACCACCCAAGCCATGTTCTCTTTTCAATACTTCCAACAGGAAGGAGGTACAGGAGCCTCAGGACCCACACCACCAGGTTCAGGAACAGATATTACCCCTCAACCATCAGGGTCTTGAACCAGAAGGGATAAACACTCAACATCACTTACCGCATCACTGAACTGTTCCCACAAACTATGGAATCACTTTCAAGAACTTTTCATCTCAGTATTTATTGCTTAATTATTTATTATTATTGTTATATTTTCTCTTTTTATTTTACAGTGTGTTGTTCATTGTACATTGGTTGTTTGGCCGCCCTGTTGGGTGTAGTCTTTAATTGATTCTATTGTGTTTCTTGGATTTACTGTGTATGTTGGCAAGAAAACAAATCTCAGAGCTGTATATAGTGACATGTATATACTTTGGTAATAACTTGATTTTGTAGTTTGTACCTTGTAATTGAAGGATCCTGTTGTAGATAATGGAAGTTTGAGAATGATATGCTAGATACACTGACTTCTTAGGTGGTACATGATGGCAGGGTAAACCTCGTCTATGTTATGGTGGCTGGAGGATAAGGTGACGGCAGATCTGTGACAAAAGGAGGAGATGCGGGTGAGGGTAGGATCAATGGTGGCATCGAACATTAGCCCAGCTTGTCAATATGCCCTTCTCCTGTAACCTTCATTTCTCTGCCCCTTTGTTTCAGCCCTAGTGCCATTGTATGCCGTCTGTGTGGAGTTTTCATGTTCTCCCTGAGACCATGGAAGTTTCCTCTTGGTCCGCTGCCTTTCTGACTCTTTAATAGAAAGGAAAAGGAATCAAAAAGGTAGGACGATGGGTTTAGGAGAACATTATGCAGGACTAGAGAGTAACATGGGCATACCAGACCACTAACAGGTGATATATACACAAAATAGCTTTGGGAACTCATGTGACCACAGGTTGGGCCAATATCTTTGTGGGAAATGTGAAACAGTCTTTGTTTCAGCCCTATTTATTTAGAAATATAGTGCAGAACAGGCCCTTTCGGCCCAATGAGACGTGCTGCACAGCAACTCACCTATTTAATCCTAGCCTAATTCCAGGACAATTTACCATAACCAATTACTAACTAGTACATCTTTGGTCTGTGGGAGGAAACCAAAGCACCTGGAGTAAACTCATGTGGTCACATAGATTGCATAAACTCCTTACAAATAATGCTGGAATTGAACTCTGAACTCTGACACACTGAGCTGTAATAGCGTTTCACTGACCACTGTTCTACCATGGCAACTTCAAAGAAGTTGCATGAACTTGGATTGTTTTTGATAGAGCATCGGGAGTTTAGATGCCACCTGAGAGAAGTGTATCAAATTATCAGAGATGTAAATAGATAATTGGTCAGAGCTCTTCTCTCAGGAAGGAAATGTCAAATTCTAGAGGGTATATTTTTAAGGTAAAAGGAATATTTAAAGGAGACCTAAGTCATGTTTTTACACAGAGGGTAGTGGGTGCTTGGAACGTGCTGCCAATGAATGAAGTAGAATCAGGTATGAAACCATTGTTTAGTAAGCATTTAGACATGCATATGAAGAGGCAAGGAACATAGTGTCTGAGCAGGCAGATCAGAATAGTTTAAATTTGTATCATTGTCAGCAGAGACATTGGAGCTGCCCGCCACTGCACTGTTTTTTGTTCCATCCTGGGGAAACAAATCAGCAACCAATATCCATTAAAGTCCTGCAGACTCCCACAACTATCTTGATTGCACCTCCTCCCAAACTTCTGCTGCAAAAACTCCATTACATTCTCTCAGTTTCTCCTGCTCTTTTAAATTTATTTTGATGACAGGGATTTCCACACCGGTTCTTCTGAGATTTTCTTACCGATGACTTTCCCCCACCACTGTTGACAGATTTGCTACCTCCCTACTCTGTTTCTGCTCTCAGCCTCTCTCCTTTCACCAGAACAAGTTTAAAATCCCCTGACCTTATCAATAGCCCCCTGACCTTCATGTTTCATCGTTTCTGCCAGCTTCAACAAGGTGAAACCACCGGGCTCTTCTTCCCGACCTCTTCCTTTTATACAACTTCCTGGTTCTCTCTTCCATCTCCACCAATGACCATTCCCCTCTCTCACTTAGAAACACTTCTTCCCTTCCAGAGAATGAAGCATCCTTTCCAGTAAGGCAGTGGTTTACTTCCACTATTTTCATTATCATTGAGCCGTACACACATATACCACAAAATGAAACAGCATTCCTCCAGACCAAGGTGTACAACATTGTATATATAACTCATACACATAACACATAATGTAATATTGATGATGATGATCATCATCATCAACACATTGATGATAATTAATGATGATCATGATTACATTGATGATGATCATCAATGTAATATTACCACCAGTAAATTAACGAACAATAAGGTACACTTACATCACAAGGTAAAAGTAAATAGTGGAATCCTACTGGTGCTTCATTTGTGATGAGACCTGGATGGTGGCGGAGAGTTCAGTGGTACTCAGAATGTATTTACACATCAGCATCATCATTATGTGCCATGTTGTATACTGTGGGCAATCATGGTCCATGATTATAATTGTTCTTGGGAAGTTCTACAGAAGCGGTTTGCAGGCAGTGTCTTTCCAAGGCGGGTGACTCCAGCCATTAAGCTTCAAAGTTTCAGGGTACATTTAATGTCAGAGTATGCGTACAGTTTACAACCTGAAATTCATTTTCTTCACATAAGGCACTAAACAAAGATACCCCATAGAATGATAGAAACATCAAAGCCTGGAAGCTACCTTCCCTTTGCACAAACAGCAGAAAAAAAATTGACTCCCCCTCCACACTCACCCATGCTAGCAGAAGCACTGACCCCCCCATTCCCTCCACAATGCAAGAAGCAGCAAAAACACTAAAGAATCCATCAAAGTTCAGTTCACAAACTAGAACTTCAGCATGTCATACAAACTCTCTGCAAAGACCAGCACCTCACTGCTCCAGTGTTACATTCTTCCACGTCACTTCTCCAAGCTTTCTGTTTCGAGAACCTGTTTCTCTCTCTCTACTGAAAGAGAGAGCAGGTTCACTTGAGTACAGGGGCCTCACCCTGACGCAGCTGCTGATGAACAAACACAACGCCTGCTGTATGTGTGTGTCAGTCTCCCACGACATTTCAGTCATTGAAATCGGCAAGGAGCCTGCACACCCAATGCTTCTGACTACTCAGCCCGGAGGGCACATACCTTCCAGGCCGTACCTGGAGATACTGAAGCAGTAGGCCACCAAGTCTGTTGGAAAACACACCACTTGTGAAGAGCCATAGTTTGAACTGTAGGTCATGGACTCCTAGAGAAATACAATCACCTTGAAAAGAAAGACAAAAGAGAAGAGAAATCAGCTGTTTTATGAATGAACTGGAAGTAGTCGCTTGGGTCCGCAAAATCCACTGGCGCCATCTTTCCTCACTCCTCCTCCTTTATTATCAATCCTGTACAGATTGTCTGCTTGGCATTAGCAGTCACAGGGCCAGGAATTGTGATGTGTACCAGCCGGTCATACGGCCATCCACCACCTGCTCCCATGGCTTCGCATAATCTTTATGGGGTCGGGGGTGCTAAGGAGGTGCTACAACTTGCCCAAGGGTGACCTGCAGGCTAGCAGAGGGAAGGAGTGCCTTACACCTCCTTTGGTAGAGATATTTCTCCACTCCGGCACCTCTTACAAAGGGGAAACAGAAACAGATTTGAGTGACTGGACGTCCATTCAATGACCAAGTACCACACTGAGCTTCCAGGCGCTTTCTTTTTGATTTTCTATTCCATTCTCACTTTCAGGTCTATGTCTTTGACCTCCTGTATTGGTTGGGTGAAGACTATAGTAAGGTAAAGAATGGTGCCTGATCTTATATCTAGCCATTTTACAGGCCACAAGGTTCAGCACTGAATTCAACTGTTTCAGATAACTAGTCTATCTGATTTGTGTCCAAATTAGCCAAGCTTTGCCAGAACAAACATCTAATAAGTAGATCCCTAGGGACTTTGGTGATGCCAGGCAAGCATATTCTCTGGATACTCGCACATTATTCTTATTAAATGTAATTCATTACCCATCACACAGAAATGCCATGCATATTCCAGTAAACTGTTTACAAACTGAGCCATGTCTGTGACCCTTGGTGGTATGAATCTCACCCCTGGTTCCAGCAAATCACCCAACCCAGAGTCTGAACCCTGGTTCCGGTTCCACTCACGGCATTTAGGACACATTCTGGACCCATAAGTGAGTCAGGTGCTGAAATAATAATGATTTTCAAACACTCAGGTGTCAGATTATTGGAGTTTACACAAGTACCCTAACTAGATGAGTGTTTCTAGCATTTTACTTTATTTCAGATTTTCACATACTTACACCAGCTCTCACAGTTTGAGTAACATTTCCTCTCCTTTGTTCTCACTCATCTCCCTCAGCTTACACAATGATTCTTCATCACCTTCATATACCTATCTCGATTGTGTCATCTGAACTACCTTAATCTCCTCCCTAATAACAAGCATTTTCTCTGTCCTCCCCAACAAGCCACTCTGCTGTTCTTATACTTTTCCAGCTCTATTGAAAGGCTCTTGAGCTGAAATTTTTACAAAAATTGAGAGCTTTACTCTTAACTCTAACTCTTCATTGAGTGAGCTGCTGATTTTCATCAGTTCAGAAAAGTCACTGAGAAGTTCATTATGATTAGGAATAGTCCGTATGGCTTTGTCAAAGGCAGGTCAAGCCTTACGAGTCTGATTGAATTTTTTGATGATGTGACTAAACACATTGATGAATGTAGGGCCATAGATGTAGTGTATATGGATTTTAGCAAGTCATTTGATAAGATACCCCATGCAAGGCTTATTGAGAAAGCTAGGATCCAAAGGGACATTGCTTTGTGGATCTAGAATTGGTTTGCCCATACAAGGCAAAGAATGTTTGTAGACAGGTGATATTCTGCATGGAGGCTTGTGATCAGTGGTGTGCCTCAGGGATCTGTTCTGGGACCCCTACTCTTTGTGATTTTTATAAATGAACTGGATGAGCAAGTAGAAGGATTGGTTAGTAAATTTCTGATGACAAAAAGGTTGAGGGCATTGTGGATAGTGTGGAGGGCTGTCAGAGGTTATAGCGAGATGTTGATAGGATGCAAAACTGGGCTGAGAAGTGGCAGATGGAGTTCAACCCTACCTTCATCAATCATGGGATAGAGTTTAGGAGCTGAGAGGTAATGTTGCAGCTATATAGGGTCCTGGTCAGGCCCCACTTGGAGTAGTATGCTGTATGTTTTCTATGTTTCTATGTTTCTATGTACTGACAGTTAGGCGGCATAGGTAGCCAATCCTGTAATGGAACGTAGACATAAGAGAATGTAAATGCTATAATCTGGAGCAACACAGAATAAGGATGATAATTTTAATCCAAGAACTCAGCAGGTCAGACTGCATTTATGAGAAATGGACAAAATGATTTTCCCAATTCAATGGAAGTTCTCAACCCAAAATACCAACTGTTCATTTCTCTCCATAGATGCTGCCTGACCTGTTAAGTTCCTACAGTGCTTTATGAGATGCTGCTGTGAGACGGTTGTTGTGGGGCTGGGAACATCTTGCATTCAAGTGTGCTTTACATTTGATAGAGTGTGAGCAAAAAAAAAGAATTCCATCTGAGGGCCAAGTAAAAGGAAAAGAACCTAAGAATTGGAATTAGCCTATCATACAGTGAGATACAGTGAAAAACTTTTATTTGCATGCCACCCTGACAAATCATGCCATACATTGAGGTAATGAAGAGAATGCAGAGTACAAAGAGAGTGTAGTAGTTGCAAAGGAAGTGCAGTGCAGGTAAACAAAAGTGCAAGGGCCATGGCCAGGTACATTGGGAGATCAATAATTCATGTCTAATATATGAGAGATCGGATAATAGTGCCAAAGTTCTTAAATTGGGTGGCACATGCTTCCATAAACATTCAGCTCAGAGAACTCAGATATTCCAACTTTGATGTGGATCCACTCAGTGACTTGTACAATCAATTCAAACTACTTTAGATAGAAAGAATATTTGTCCCATTAACAGAAAGTAGACCTCACTTTTTCACTTGACTGTAGTTCTTAACTTGGCAATTTCATTTTCAGTAAGAGCCTTTGGTTATTTAGTTCACACCTTTCCCATTGTAGCAAAGGAGCTCTGGTTATATTATTCACCTAGGCTACTACAGGAGCACCTCCCCAACTCACAAACTAAGTTCATTGTCATATGTACGATTACAGTATTATACAGATACAATGAAAAAATTGTTTGTCAACTTCTATCATCAAGGATAAGGGCATGATGTGGACGCACCACTGCCCTCCAAGTCTTGCACCATCCTTATATGGAAATACATTGTCATTGCTTCACTGTGGTATGTCTAAATACTGAAACTCGGCTCCCTACTGTGATGTTCAACAGGGAATACGGTAGCTCCAGAAAGCAGATCATCACTACCTTCCCAAGGATATTTCAGCGTTGATATCTTCATATCCATTCCCAAAGAGAAAAGTGGAAATCCCCATAGCCAGAAATACCTTCACCAAGCAGAATGCATTTTGCAATAGATTGCTCTTTCTAGGAGTTGAAAAGAGGAAAATTTGGATATTTTCAAGGAAAATATAAGGTTTCATTGTGAGGCTTGGAGATTGAAATGGGAATTAGGATCTATCTTTACATCTTCCAAACTTATCCTGAGCTGGGTTAGCCCAGTTAGCCCCAGATTCTTGCCTGGAGAAAATTTTGCACCTTGGTCTCAATTACATTATGGTTTAAACAAAGACCAAGCCTAATAGGGACAAGTGAAATTTTCCTGGTCATTGAAGGAGGTTAAAACACTAATCAATAAAATCTCACCTGTTTCAGGTGAAGAAAAGTGTCTGGAGTCTATCATGCTTCAAGCATGTAGACAAGTTATTCTCCCACACATCTCCCAAGTAAATGTTTGAACTGAAGCTTTCTAAATTGAGGATTATCTGGAAAAATACATCTGTTGTAGACATTTCCTCTGCAAATATTTCGTTGGAACTTTTAATATCCATTGAAAATTGTAGGGCATTGTTTGGTATATTATCTACATGGTGACCTCATGCAATGCTGAATTTCCTTTTTGATTAAGAAGCAATTAATGCTGGAAATCTGAAATGAAAAGGAAGTTTATCTCTAATGTTGTATACTTTCTAGAGTATGGCTTGAATTCACAATGCTATGGCCAAAAGTCAAATGACAATGGAGGCAAAATGATGCAATATCTTTGAGTCATTTATTGGAGCTGAAAATCATTTGTCTTTCCGGAAGAAAGGAGTGATGAATTAGTCATTCAAATCTAACCCTCAGCTGCTGAATTGGACTGGCAAATGTGTGAAGCATGCGTGATCAATGTATGTACAAAGATGTCGAAGGCAGTAGGAGAGATAAGTGGGCTGGCTGAGGATTGACAAGTTTCAACCAGCTAACTTTCTTTTGTGAAGAAACATATCAATCCTATTATGGAAGCTGGTGCAGACAGAGAAAAGTCTAATCAGGATCATAATCACTCAGAATGAAGTAGATATGACAGACGTCAAAAGTAGATTTTCAAAACTAAGTGGAAAGTAATGGGTTTAATTCTTAAAGTAGTGGAAAGAAGAGCAAGAGTTGATCAGAATTATTGCATGTCAAAGGACATCTCTTAAATTTTAGCAGATTCCATTTGGGTAAGACATGATTTAACATGTTTTAACATTCTGGCTTGCCTTGTCACAAACAGAAATTGGTGCCTGATAATTAAAAGGGACACTTATGATCTGTAATAATGCAGGAAACAAATTGCCAGCATACATCCTTACAAACTGATGCCTTTTAGAGACGAGAGAAATCACCTCCTGTCCCCAGCAGCCTTCCTTCATGCAAGGCAAATGAGCTGCACATTTTCACTTTGTTTCTAATCAATAATGAAGTATTCCTTAGCTAATATTTCTATGTCAGATGAATTATAGCTGACCTTGAAGAACTTTCTACTGGCATTAGTTCAAAAATAGTGAGAAATACTTTTATTTAGAGCACTGATATCATTCTTCTTTGTTGAGTTCAAATTAAATAGACAGCCGTGATGCAAACGCCATATATATAATGTATATAAAACATTTATATAAAATATTTTAGCAGCTAAAATTTAATTAACTGGCAAACAAATTTCCATGGTAGTACACTCAGTTTTGAAAAAGAAATATCACCCATCTCTAATTGCCCTTGAGAAGGTGGTGATGAGCTGCCTTTGTGAACCACTGCAGTCCTGTTGGTGAATCCCGTAGTTCTATTGGAGGGAGCTCCAGGATAGATCCAGCAATTCTGAATGAAGGGTGATTTATTTTCAAGCCAGGATAGTATTATTCAGTTCGGAGGGGAACTTGCAGACAGTGGTGTTCACATTTACTTTGACCTTGCTGATAAAGGATGCACATTTCGCAAGTGCTATCAGAGTAACCTGTTTGAATAAATTTGGTGCATTTTGCAGATGGTACAGTTACTTTTGGTAGAATCAGTGGATGTATGGAATGGTGGTAGGGTGGACTACCTTTGACTTGGATTATGCTAAGCTTTTCAACACCTGTAGGCACAGAGATTTGAAGATGTTCTGGCTTAGAACACAAGCGTTGAATTTACCATATCCTCATACTTTTTCAGATCAATAACCCCTTAAGCACCAGCCATGATCAAGGCAGGCAGCTTGCCTCTCTTCCAGGATGAGAATGGAAATCTTTACTGATGCAGAACTCAGAGGTTTCAGCATGAGACTGAAACCAGTTTATAGATACTACTCAAGCTGATGCTAAAAAGATTTGCCACAAATTTAGTTGAAGCTGCCGCACAGAAGGCAGCAGTGACATCAAATGCCTACTGCCTCACTGCAGGAGAGTAGATCACTACTGAAAACAACATATACAATGGTCTAACCAGAGTGGAAAAGACACAGAACCTTGACTTTCTCTACACATCATAACTAAGGCCTTAACATATTGTGAACCACCCTCCCTTTAAAGCAACTGCAAAGTTTACTCTTTGCAATATACTCAGGTTGAGGAAAGCAATAACCTGTATCCTGCACAGTTTTACTATATCTGCACAAATTTTAGTTAACAACCATGACCTGAGGTCATCACACTAGCTCAGCAATTTAATCTGCACATTGCATGGCCTTTATATTCTTCTACTATAGAGTCCTCAGGAAACCATTGTGGCATTATCACTGAAATTTTCAATCCAAGTAGACAGTGATGGAATAAGTTGCAGCGGAAGAAGAAATGACAACCAGTGAATCCTGCATCTCCATGGAAACATGGGTTTGGTTTGAAACTAGAATAGTAATGCACAGAATAACACATGCAAAATGTTGGAGGAACTTAACAATTCAGGCAGCAACCATGGAAATGAATAAACAGTTGATGTTTCACACCTAGACACTTCATAAGGGCTGGAAAGAAAAGGGGTAGAAGCCAGAATACAAAGGTGGCAGGAGGGGAAGATATACAACTGAGATGAGGTAGGTGAAGCCTGGTGTGTGAGGGAGGGGGAATGGAGTAAGAAGCTGGGCGGTGATAGTTAGAAAAGGTAAAAGGTTGGAGAAAAAGGAATCTGCTAAGAGAGGAAAGTGGACTATGGGAGAAAGGAAAGAGGAGGGGCACCAGAGGGTGGTGATAGGCAAGTGACCTAAGAGGGAAACCAGAGTGGGCAATGGAAGAACAGTAAAGGAGGAGGGGGAAAGTTTACCAGACTTTAGAGAAATCAATGTTCATGCCATCAGGTTGGAGGCTACCCAGACAGAATATGAGGTCTTGCTCCTCCAATCGGAGAGTGACCTTATTGTGGAAATTAACATATTGCTAACCACAAGAAGCCCTGCTTGACCTTCCTCAATTTCCATTTAGCAATCAATCTTCTGTTTTAAGATACAATGGGACATAGGTCAACTGGAAAATCACATGGAATGGTGGTAGATGGAATATAATCCGGACAAGTGAGAGGTAATGCACTTTGTGAGATATAATCTTATCAGTAAGTTTGCAGATGACACTAAAGTAGGTGGTGTTATTGACTTTGAAGATGGCTAGCAGGAATTGGGCAAATGGAGCTTAATTTGGATCTGTTGCAGGTGTTTCTTTTGGAGAAGAACATTGAGAGTAGGACATTCACATAGAATGGTAGGACCTTGATGTAGAACAAAGAGCCATAGGAGTACAAGTACATGATTTGCTGAAAATAGCATGGCAAGTGGACAGGGTGATGAAGATGATTTTTGGCATGCTGGCCTTCATCAGTCAGGCACGGAGTATAGAAATTGAGATGCAATATTGCAGGTGCAGAAATGTTAGTGAGGCCACATTTGGAATATTGTGCTCAATTTTAGTTACCCTGCTAAAGTAAAGATGTCAGGTTGGAGGCCACCCAGACAAAAGGTGAGATGTTGCACCTTGAACCTAAGAGTATCCTCATTGTGGCACAGGATGGGCTTTCGGCCCACAATATTGAGCTATACTATATAAACCTACTTCATAATCAATTTAACCCCTCACTCCTATGTAGTACATAATCCTCCATTTTTTCTTTTATCCCTGTTCTGGAGGTAATGTTCTGGAGGCAAAGATAGAAAGTCCAGGGTCATCTTGAGACCTGAAGACTGCAACCAACCATTGTCCATAAGGGCTCTCAGATTTGTCCCAAATCATAAGAATATTTATTCCTCAGTGAGGCCACGATCCAGGATCCACTGGAATGGAAGGCAGCCATTTCCCCTCAAGGCAGTGGCACATGACTTCATCTACATTGTCCACTGTAGTGTGGCAGATGATAATGTGGGTCCACGCCAAGTCTGGACAGTACGAGGGAACCAAATTCCTCCCATAATCCAGGCCCTCAGATTACACTTAGAGCAGAGGAATAAGTTATAGAAAGTCACACATTACCAAACAAAACGCATGCAAAGACAGGAGAAAGGTGTTATGCTTTGTAACTTCAAAACATCAGACTAATTCAAAGAGGGAGATACCGAAGTCAAAATGCAGGTCTAACTTTGAGTTTACTTTTATCCAAGGCATTTTAAATGGCCAAGAATGCTTAATCAATCAATACATATGCAAGACCAAAAGACCATAAGACATAGGAGCAGAATTAGGCCATCTGTGTATATATGTATATAGTATATTGTGTAAATACTACTGAAATATTAAATACACAACACTTCTCCTCTTTGATTAGCTATAAATTCCGACACAATAGAGAATGCATCAACTATATACATACACCGTAAGCTATTTAATACAACTACTATATACAGATATCCACAGCATAGTAACCTTTAACCTGTCCCAATCAGTCTTAAAGATTTAATCACTGTGGAGAATTTCTTACTATTGTAGGATAACATCTTTTCTGTCAAGGGAGATACTCTCCTTTGAAGGAGAGACTTGTGGCTGTGAAAACAATCTCTGGTTCTTGGGCCTCCTCCGTAGTGGATGTAGGATTTGATTCTGAAATTGCAGGAAGTGGTTCTGACAGCAGTAGCCACCTTTCTTCTTCCTTTTTCTTCTTCTGGTTTGTGCATCTTGACCTTGGGAAGATGCATTTAGTTCACTGGAGTGTTCTGTTATTAATCCTTCTGTAGCTCCCTTTATGGTCTCCTGATGATGAACACAACACTTATGTCAGGATGCCGTTCATCAACTATAGCTGAGCACTTAATGCCATCATTCCCACAATTCTTATTGAGAAGTTACAGAACCTGGGCCTCTATACCTCCCTCTGCAATTGAATCCTTGACTTCTGAACCGGAAGATCCCAGTCTGTGCAGATTGGTGATAATAGCTCCTCCTCACTGACAATCAACACTGTTGCACATCAAGAGTGTGTGCTTAGCCACTGCTCTACTCTCTTTATACCCATGACAAATACCATCTATATATTTGCTGATGATACAATATTTTTGGCAGAATCTCTGATGGAGATTAGAGGGCGTATAGGAGGAAGATATACCAATTTGTGGAGTGGCGTAGCAGGAACAAACTGGCAATCAACGTCAGTAAGAGGAAAGAGCTGATTGTAGACTTCAGGAATGGTAAGACGAAGAAACACACAACAATCCTCATAGAGCGATCAGAAGTAGAGAGAGTGAGCAATTTCAAGTTTCTGTGTGTCAAGGTCTCTGAGGACCTAACCTGGTCCTAACATATCGATACAGTTATAAAGAAGGGAAGACAGTGACTACACCTCATTAGGAATTTGAAGATTTAGTATGCCAAAAAATACACTTAAAAATTCTATAGATGTACCATGAAGAGCATTCTGAAGGCTGCATCGCTGTCTAGTATGGGGGGTGGGGTGCTTACTGCACAGGACTGAAAAAAGCTGCAGAGGGTTGTAAATTTAGTCGGCTCCATTTTGGGCACTAGCCTACAAAGTACCCAGGACATCTTCAGGGAGCGGTGTCTCAGAAAGACAGCGATAATTATTAAGGACGTCCAGCACCCAGGGCCCTTTTCTCACTGTTAGCTTCAGGTAGGAGGTACAGAAGCCTGAAGGCACACACTCAGTGATTCAGGAACAGCTTCTTCCCCTCTGCCATCTGATTCTTAAATGAACATTGAACCCATGAACACCACCTCACTTATTAATATACATATTATTTCTGTTTTTGCATGATTTTAATCTGTTCAATATACATATGCTGTTATTTATTTATTTTAACTTTTTTTCTCTATATTATGTATTTCATTGAACTACTGCTGTTCAGTTAACAAATTTCACAACACATCCTGGTGATAATAAACCTGATTCTGATTCTGATCTCTCCAGTTGATTTCCTCATCCTCAGATGATGTATTCTCTGTTTTACTATCTTCATTGACTCCTTTCTTTTTGGCCTTTCATTCATCCAGCTGAGCTTTGGTCTTTGCATCTACTGGTAATGCACTGTAAGGTTTCACTGCTAATGTATGGCTTCTCTATTATGTTTCACTGCTAAGATAATGGTTTCTCTGTAACAGCAATGTTTGGGTTATGACTAGAGAAAACAGAGGCTAGCCAATGAGAGGCAATTTGTTGTTTCTTGTGGGTGTGGGAGCAGAGATTTTGTGGTCTTTTGTCGGTGAGAGATGGAGAGAGAAATCACAAATGGAAATAGTTGGTAGACCACCGGATGGAGTGGACTTGGAGTGAGGGTTCAACAGTTGGCAACGCTCAGAGGCGGTCGATGGGGGGGACACTAATGGACGGTTCCGTGAGCTCCAACATGCACTTTAGACTATTTCATTAAAATCAGCACTTTTCCTTTTTTTCTTTACTAACCCTATAGTCAGATTAAGATTTATAAAGTTCAGATTTGTAACCTAGAAACACATCATGTAGCATCCACACAAATGAGATTTCTCAGCCAGAGGCTGTCTTACCCTTGATAAACGTATGCTGGCTGAACCTCAGGGTTACAATTGTGGGGGCTCATCCAGGATTGATTCCATTGGATGGTATGTGATTTCCCTGAGTATTGAACCAGTGGGTATGTGTTTAAGTCTGTGCTGGTATGGAAGCTGGCGGGTAGAGCACTGGTGTGCCTCCATGGGGTTACCGGTAACTAATGCAGCATGTTGAGTAGCGTGGATATTCGTACCTCAGGTGAATTGTTAATTTGATTTTTGAGTACAGTTAAAGCTGTTGGCAAAGTTGAAGTTGTAGAATGGAGGTTTGATAAAATGGTGGGCTCAGAGCTTGTTTTAGTTCAGACTAATGCTGACATAATGGCAGTGGAACTGCCCTCTTCTATTGGTGCCCCAGGTGAGGGGGGCATTGCCTGTCTATATTGTCAGGGAGGAGGACAGTGTAGTTGAGCTGTCCGAGTCTCAAGTCAAATTTCCCACAGCTGGGGGGACGGGGACTTCAAAGACAGGCTTCTAAGGAGTGAGGGGAAGGAGTGGTTAGATTTGGAATATCTTATTAGTCCCCATCCCCCAGTGAAAAGTGAGAATTCTGAGGTAGTATCCGCCCTTACCTCTCTGGTGAATAAATGGAAAAATGCCCACCAAGTTCAAAGTCCCAGCTATGGAAGGCTCCACCTATTCTCTGGAATAAAGACCACCCCTATAGGGGAAGAGGAGTATGAGACTTGGGGGGAGCAGATCTTTCAGTTGTTAGATGGGTGGCAGTCTCCTGATGATGTAACATGACAGAGATTGGTTGAGAGTTTGAGTGGGTGGGCTGCTGACGTGGTGAGATCTGTGAAAACACGCCAACCCTTAGCTAGCATTGCCAATTATCTGGCTACGTTGGAGACCACCTTTGGTACAACAGGGAGACCACTGGAGCTCATGAGGGGGTTTAAGAACTGTGCCAGGAGAAGGGGGAGAAGCTTCCTGCTTACATTTCTCAGCTACAGAGACAGCTGCATTGCTTGTGGTCATTCAGGCGACTGAGATGGATCAGTTAAGAATAAACCAGATAGCCAGGGGCACCGAGTCCCATGATCAGATTGCATGGGGTCTCTGACAGTCTTGTAAGACCCGCCCCCCCTCCATCTATTGCTGAGCTGATCAGAGTGGTACAGGAGGAGCAGGATGCGTCGGAGGCATGGGAGGGCTCTGTCAATAGGGTGCAGTCCTTGGAAGTAGCCACTAATGGTGAAGTGACCACGGATAGCCTGCCCCGGGGAGCGGTAGAGGAGATCGTGTCAGAGTTGAGAACTGAGCTGTTTTCAGCGGGTGTGATCTCCCCATATGATGGAGCTGGTGGGGGTGGGGCAGATCCTCCAAGGGGACGAATAATGTGGAGGGATGCTAGCAGCCAGTGTCATGTGAGAAGGAGAGTGAGCCCCTGGGTACCCAAGCAGAGAGAGTCATTGGGAAAAAATTAGAGGAGACCCAGTGAGGGAACAGCCTGGCATCTCTGGGTGAACACATTCTCAGTAATATAACAAGGAACTCCCAAAAATGAAAGGCCCTATTCCTGAAGGCTTAGTGGGACCATACTCCTGTGTGTTGCTACAGATAGGGGGTATTTATGCTAAAGCCCTACACAACACCAGGTTGACTTACAATCGTTGATTTGAGTTTTGAGTACAGTTAAAGCTGTTGGCAAAGTTGAGGTTGTAGAACGGAGGTTTGATAAAATGGCGGGCTCAGAGCTTGTCTTAATTCAGACTAATGCTGACATAACTGCAGTGGAACTGCCCTCTTCTATTGGTGCCCCAGGTGAGGGGTTCCATGGCCTGTCTATATTGTCAGGGAGGAGGAGGGTGTAGTAGGGCTGTCCAAGTCACAAGTCGAGTTTCCCGTAGCTGGGGGTGGCGGGAGGGGAGACTACAAAGATAGTAACCTATCATTTCTGAGGAGAGAGGGGAAGGAGTAGTCAGATTTGGAATATCTAATTAGTCCCCATCCCCCAGTGAAAAGTGAGAATTCTGAGGTAGTATCAGCCCTTACCTCTCTGGCGGATAAATGGAAAAATGCCCAACTTCTTGATTTCAACTGCTAATTTAAATGTAAGCTGTGCTTCATTTAGGAACCACTTTTGATCATTTTCTTTTAAGATTCCACAAGCTAGTGATTTCCCAGTGCATCATTGAACTGACAATGTTCAGGCAATCTCTTCAATGTAGGCATGTACGCTGAAATGAATGCTCCTTCTTTTCGATTCTGCTTAAGAAACCTAAAGCATTCTGCAATGAACAATGGCTTTGATTCTACAATTTCTTTATTTCTTTCCTGTATTTCTTTTACAATATCAGCTAAGCTCATTTCTGCTGGTTTGGTTGGAGCAATCAAACATCAAGGCAAACTGAATGCCTTTAAACCCAATGCACTTAGCAAAATATGTTATTTCATTGGCTTCAAAATTTTGTTGAATTTGCTTGGTATATAAAATCAAATTATCTGTTGTGTAATCTAGCATGTCTATCTTTCTGATGTAGCCAGCCATTTCTGCTTTTTTATGATTATTATCTTCTGGTACACACTCTTTATGACCCAAGAATCTTACTTTTCTCCTTATGAACTTGTGAATTCTTCCATTTTCTACCTTTTTAAAAAATACTCAAACACATGCTGGGCTGTTTTTTGTAACTCAACCATCTCTGCACATGCTGGGCTGGACTTCTTTCCTCAACATTGTTATGGCTGCATTTTGTTTTACTTTTAATGTCTCACTGGGCTTTAACAGGTCAGTAATCATCATAGGTTCATTAAAAAAATATATACCTTCACGAGTGTTATGTTTTGTGATTTAAAAACATTAGACCAATTCAAAGAAAGACCCAAAGAAAGTCTAAAGTGTGAGTCTAACTTTGCATTTTAATTTATGAGAGGTGCAAACATATGAAGGTAGTGTGATGATGTATATAATTCACCTATTTATACATTTAACCTGTAATGAATAATGAATTATTTAAATGCACAAGAATACTTAACCAACATATATATGTATATATAAACACACACACACACACACACACACACACACACACACACACACACACACACACACACACACACACACACACACTCACACACACACACACACACAGATAAGTTCGTGGTCTAAGGTAGAAGGAGTCAATTTTAGTAAACCTGACATTGTAGCGATGTGCTACACACAGTGTTGAAATAACGACACACAGTCGGTAAGTCGTTTCAAGACTAGTTTATTCAAACTTTGCAGCACTGGCATTTTATCCCTAGAGCCCGCCCTCACTGGGTGGAAATGAAGTCAGAGGTGCATTACCAAAGTCTCCCCCCACGCGCTGGCTATTTGTGAGCCGGTTCGCCTGCCCAGAAAGTGGGTCGCCACAACATATTTATTTTTCAACATAGTCCCCTCCTACATGTACACACTTAGTCCAGCGGTCATGGAGCATATGGATCCCTTTTTTGTAGAAGTGCTCCACAGCAGGGGTGATCAATAAGTTTGTGGCCTAAGGTAGAAAGAGATGAGTTATACAGCTCTCATTACATGCACGTGCAGTTCAATTCTTTGAGTGAAAATGCAGAAAGTTTGAAGTTAGTAACTCATCTTCTTCTACCTTAAACTTATCAATCACCCCATGCTGTGGACCACTTCTGGAGGTCCAAGACGCCGACTTCTACAAAGAAGGGATCCGTATGTTCCACGACCGCTGGATTAAGTGTGTAAATGTAGGGAAAAAAAATATGCTAGGTTTTCTAAAATTGACTCCTTCTATCGTAGGCCACGAACTTATCAATCACTGTGTGTGTGTGTGTGTGTGTGTGTGTGTGTGTGTGAGAGTGTGTGTGTGTGTATATATATACACACACAATATTACTATAATACCACTGAAATATTAAATATACAACAAATTGTCCAATGATTGTTATATAATGGATAATGTGCTGACTCGGGCTAATATATTCGGATAAAGATGTTCAGGTAAAAATCATCTGCTGCTGATTTGTTCACTCAGTCAATGGAGACTGACATAAACATCCTGGCACAAGGGTGGCCGCTTGGAGAGGTGACAGAGAGATTATCGCTCTTAGAGGGTAAGACTGACGCCCTTCGATACAGTCAGCAAAAGACCCGCTGTTTCTTGGTACTTTCCACATGCACTTCTGGAGTTGTTGTATCTCAGAACTCCTGCTCCTCTTTTGACATCTTGATTTTCTCTCTGGAACAAATGTGTCAGAGTGCATCAGACAACCAGTTTTCTGTAGATCTATCCAAAAAGACTCTACTGTCTTCTGCCAAGTCTCGCCAAGCAGGGAAAGAACGTCATCCACACTGATAACTCTCTCATTCATTGCTTTGGTAATTTTCAGTGAGATTTTCCATGTCTATGTTGGAGAACTGGTAATAATGGACATGGGAGCTCTACCCCTGAATCGGATTATCTTTACAAAAATGTTCAGACAGGACTAATCAGCAGTGCACCTGAGGTTCGAGCCACATCGTGGAGCAGTACACCAACAGCACTAACAGCTGGAACAGCAAAACATCCGCTAGAGGAACTCAGAGGGAGAGAAGTATTTGTGGGAGAAAGGAATTAGCAATGGTTTGGGTAGAAATCTTGCATCAGGGCTGTGAGTGGAGCAGGAGGGCAGCCAATGTAAAGAGGAGAGTGGAAGCGGTGAGACAGGAGTCCGAGGTAATTGGTGGACTGAGGAGAGGTGTAAGTCCAGTACAAAACACAGCACCATTGTTAATCCAGTAGCAGCAAATTGATCTTTCTCTTTATGGGCTGTGGGAACAGGAACTCTAGAATCATAGAGTGATCACAATGTGTGAGAGGCAGTCAAAGCCAGCTGCATGACTTTAGGGTGAAAAATTCAAAACCAAAGAGAGTTCATAAAGTATGTCCAATCTGCAAGCTTCACTGCCTGATGCTCTGAGCCCTGATCCTGAACTTCATAATGTTCAGGTTTCATCGGTCAGAGCTCCACAGCTGGTCACTGTCACCCCTTCCAATTCAACAAGTTTATCAAGAAATCTGCAATGCGTGTCAGCAAGCAGACGAGTCTGGCAAATGTGCACTTGATTGAATCCTTTCTTCTGTAACTAAACTCAATTATAATGTCACAAAGTTTCTGTCTTATAAAATATGCATGAAAATGACCTGGCAGTTGAAGGATTTGATTCCCAAGAGTGGTTACTGAGCTTCCATGAGCTTTAAATTGATCATATTCAGTGGGTTGAAAATACAAATTGGGGAAATGTTATGGATTTATCAGAACCTGCTGCAGAAATATTATCACTACCGTTACAGTCTTGCTCATTGAGAGTTAACATGCATTAGTTTGGGCCATTACAATTTTTCACTTCTGTGGAAATGAGCTTTTTATGAGTGGCACTTCATTTCTTTATATTTCTTATGACTACAAAGTAAAGCTCTTAAAACATTTGGAATGGGAAGATCGGTAAGGTTGGGTTTGCATTAGATCCCAAATCTGACAAAGCCTGAGCCCAAACGGAACCAAAGGAGCTTGATTCCAACAGCAACTTCTATTGTATTAATTTTGTGTTTGACTGGCCTCAAGGAAACTGACTAACATTACACCTATGGGAATCAAAGAGAGCTATTCACTTGCTAAATTAATGACTTGCACATAGAAAGGAAGTATGGTTGGCAGGAGAATTATCTCAGATCCAGGGCATCACTATAGGACAGGGTCCAATCCACAACCTCTTCAGTTTCAGCATCACTGACCAGAATCAGATTTAGATAACATGATTTGTTTTGTAGCAGCAGTACAGAGTAAAAAACCACAAATTACTGTGAATAGCAAAGCTAAATAAACTGCAGAAAAAAAAGAATGATAAGAGTTCAAGGACTGTTCAGAAATCTGATGGCAGAGGGGAATAAGCTGTTTCTGCATCACTGAGTAAGGAACTTCAGACTCTTCTATCAATGTAATAACAAGAAGAGGCCTGTCCAGGGTGAGGGGCCTTAGTGATGGACGCTGCCCTTTCTAGTCACTGCCTTTTGAAGATATCCTTGACTGCAGGAAGGGTTGAGCCCACAATAGAGCTGGGTTGGTCTATAAGCCTCTGTAATCTCTTGCAATCCTATGCATTTAAGCCTCCATACCAGACTGTGATCCAAGCAGTCAGTGTTCTCTAATATATATCTATAGAAATGTGTAAGTTATTGGTGACATACTGAATCTCATCAAAATCTTAATGATGTAGAGCATGCTGGTGTGCCTTCTTCATGATTGGTTCTATGAGGTGGAGCCAGAATAGATCCTTCAGGAACTTGATGCCCCAGAACGTGAAGCCGTGAAGCTTCTCTCCCTTTCTTCCATCAGAAGATCAGTAGTGTGGATGTTTACAGACAACTGCACAGTTTTCACATTTCCTTTGATTACATGGATTGATATCCAGGCATCACACAGACATGGACTTATTATTAAAAAAAATACTACTTCTACTTATAACGATGCTTAGTGAGCCACAAAGAGATCTGCATTTACTGACAGATACCTTTACTGTTCAAACTAACAAGTACGTGAATTCATACACTAAATACCTTGTGTGCACACCCGCTAAGTATCCCTGACTCTCCTGAATAGTCAATGAATAGCAAAGGTATTACCCCGGCAAAGGAGTTTACGCTGGCCAGGTGTTCCTTGTTGTCACAATTCACTCACCACGTGTTTCACATAGGGTTGCTTACACTTGTATCTAGGATGGTTATTCTTCGAAGGTACCCCTACCAGCACAGATGGAGCATCCACTTTTATATCCATTCCTTGTCAATTTAGATCTCGCATTCCAGTGTCATTAGCCACAGGCCATGTGTTTGTCCTTCAACACCTTGTCATTGGCTCCGCTCCAAGCCAGCATCCATTTATTGCCCTCTTCCCATCAAATGACAGTCAATAATTTATGGCTCTTTGTTCTCAATCAGCAATGAGCTCAAATCACTTCTGGCAGGCATCAACCTCAACATTCACAAACCTGCATGTTATAGCCAACCAAAGAGCATCTTACAAATAACTTCCTATTTGGAAATAATCTCCAGTCCAGCAGTTTACCTGAAGAATCAACGAGTCTTTTTTAAAGCATTGATCAACCCCAGCATGTCAAGCTCACAAAATGGAGAATTAAGCGGAATCACATAATGGCAGCCTCCATCCCCAAGCCAATGGCAAGAACAAAGACAGTTAATCTGTCTGCTTCAACTATCCTTGATTCATTTGAATTCACTGATTTGTAGATGGTCATTCTTTCTGGCCAACAGACTGATGTGAAAAGAAACTTTCATGCCATACAAAAGCCAGGCAAAAATAATTTCCAAGAACAGAAAGTCTAAGATTTCCTTTGATAGTCTGTGGCAAAACCATCATCAAAATTCTTACTATTACAACTGTAAAGTTAATGGTCACATTCTTTGTGACAGGCAAGGGAGTTTGAAATTGGAGGATATTGGTTTGGTGAGAGGGAAATTATTTAAATGGGATCTGAGGACCAATCCTATCACACAGTAGTCACTCAGAATACACTCAGTGGTCACTTTATTAGGTGCACCTGTACTCCTGTTTATTAATGCAAATATCTAATCAGCCAAATCATATGGCAGCAGTTCAGTGCATGAAAGCATGGTGATATGGTCAAGAGATCCAGTTGTTGCTCAAGATGCAGAAGATATGTGACCTAAGTCTATGGTTCTCAACCTTTTTCTGCTTGTGGCTCACTTGTGACTTTCATTTACCTCTCTGGCCCACACCCTTCACCGTCTCTGTTGGTTGCTAAAGTTTTTTTTTGGTCAACTGTACAATTTATTCTAATATACAGTCATTTTTTTGTTTTAAAAGGTTATATGTATTATTACATGTTAATTATTATGGTACAGGTGTGAATTAAAAATATTATTTCAAAGCTCTGAATAGTATACTTTATTTATTTGCGCTGCTCCCTGTTACTATTGATGGTGAGGATGTGGATATGGTGAGGGTTCCTAGAAGTACCTGGGTGTGCACCAAGATGACAGACTTGAGTGGAGCACCAACACAGGCTGTGTACAAGAACGGCCAGAGTCACTACTATTTCAGGAGGAAACTGAGGTCCTTTGGAGTATCTTCGCAGGTTCTACCAGTTGATTTCAACTGTATGATCTTCTATGCTGTGGTGTGCTGAGCAATGGAATCAACATGGGTGATGCCAATGGCCTCAATAAACTGATTAGAAAGCCTGGCTCTGTTACAGGAGTCAAACTGAGCACACTGGAGGCTGCAGTAGAACAAAGGACCCTACAGAAAATCCTGGCAATTATGAACAATGTTTCTCACCCAATGCATGAGAAGCACTTTTAGTAATAGACGAAGACAAATGCACTGCTCCAAAGAGCACTATATGAGGCCAATCTTACCCTCAGACATTAGGCTTTATAATGAGTCAACCTATAGCCAAGGAAGTGATGACCCTTCCTGTTATACTCTTTGAGGTAACTTATTTTTTATTCTTACTTACTTCTGTTCTAATATTTGTATATTTGTGCACTTTTGCTACTGTGACACCGTAATTTCCTTTGGGTACAATAAAGTATTGTTCTATCTAAGTATATATAATATTCTTCCAGCTAGAAATAAAAGAAGTTCTTAATATTGTTACTTCAGGTATTTAGTGAGATCCTTGCAAATGATGAAAACCAGGGGATTTTTGAATCTCTGTCTCCAACATGGTTAAGGACTATCAAAGATCACGTCTTTTCAAAACATCAGGATGTGTACAAGCTTTTGATAGCAGGTGAAGAGCTTGACTAACACCACATTCAACTGGGATATCTAATTAAAAACAAATCTGCTTTCACCCAGAGCTGGAGAAACTTATTTTGAGTATCACTATTCATTCAGAAATTTTGCTTGCTTATTTTGAATTTTGCTTGCGATGTTATATCACACTGCAGCTCAGTGAGACATTTTTGCAATGTGATGTCATCATTGGGTGAATGTGGAATGGGGTTTGACAGAGAATGGTAATTCTCTTCAGAATTCTTCAGAATGGGGTCCGAATGGTAATTCGTGCGTGGTCAAGCAGGAGAAGAAATAACAATTGACATGCCGTACCCCCCCCCCCCCCCACACACACACACACACACCCCTTTGCTGTCTCATTTGCATCTCCTGGCAGATATCCCCATTCATTTCATTCAGAACAGCCGATATAATTCCAGGCTAAAGGTTGGGTAATCTGTGTTGAGTTACTGCCATCTAGAATCTTTAAAAGCTTTGTATATTACCTGGAAGTAAAAAGTCAGAATATAATTGCATGGATGGAAGTTCAAAGTTCAAAGTAAATTTTATTATCAGAGTACATTTATGTCACCTCATTCAACTCTGAGATTCTTTATTTCTGCGGGCATGCTCAGCAGATCAATGGAATGGTAACTATAAGGGGATCAATGAAAGATCAGCTAGAAGAAAACAAACTGTGCAAATACAAATATCCATAAAATATAAGTAAGTCACAATAACTGCTGAGCCTATAGTATTGTCAAAATTCCTCCCTAAACAAATCACACCCTCCACCATAAGACAATGACTGTGCCACAGTTACTGTACACATTGAACTTATCTGATAACTTCTTAAACCCACAGGCTTTTAAAGTCTAGATAGAAGACAACAAGGGTAAGGGAATGTACCATTGCCTGAATAATCACACTTCATCTAATGTGACCTGTTCAGGAAATACAACACCATCCACCTTCATCACAGGGTCAAAAGCCTCAAGTCCCCTTTATGGAATACCTTTACTTTTAAGATCTACAGTGATAAAAGAAGACAGTTATGTTGGACAACAAAGGCTGCCCTTGGCAGAACAATCCATATCCCATCTATAAACAAACCGTTTTGTTTGGTACTGAAGAGGAACAAAACCTCATATGTTGATATTGTTATTGGTTTTGAGGTCTGAATGTTGATGCAGCATCTAGATCTGTGGCCGTGTGGCCTCAATAGTCTAAAGTCTTTTGTCAAGAGGTCTTCTATATTCTAATGAAATGTGTTGAAAAAAGCTATATAAAATACTGGCGTGGAAACTGAAAAAAAAGATAGCAGAAAATACAATTCATAGAATTAGGGACCCAAGAACAAAAATGATAAAAAATAAGCTAAGTGAAATTCAAGAAGCTGTTAAAGTGTTTTACAAAACGCTATATTCCAAAGTTCCACGGGGGAGCATAACCGAAATTGACACCTTCTTGAATTCTCTAGAATTACCCACTTTAAGCAAAGAACAAAATAGAAGGATGACTGCTGACATAACTGAAGTTGAACTAAAAGCTACAATTAGGAGGCCTAAATTAAGCAAGTCACCAGGATCAGATGGGTATATGGCAGAGTGGTACAAAGAATTTAAAAATGAGTTAATTCCTGTTTTACTCCCCAGACTGAACTGGGCTCTAAAAAAGGCACAAATGCCACCCAGTTGGAGGAAGCGATAATCTCAGCTATACCGAAAGAAGGCAAGGATAAAATGGAATGTGGGTCATTTAGACCAATATCCATTCTTAATGTAGATTATAGGTTATTTATCTCCATCATGGCCAAACAGTTAGAGGAGTTTCTACCCATACTGATACATAATGATCAGACAGGTTTTATACAACAACGCCAAACTCAAGACAATATACGAAGGACACTTCACACTATGGATCATATACAAAAAAATAAAATTGAAGCAATAGTGATAAGCATGGACGCTGAAAAAGCATTTGATTCGGTTAATTGGAATTTCCTTTACAGAGTTTTACATAAAATTGGTTTCCAAGGCACAATTATTAAAACTATACAGACACTATATGACAATCCTACTGCTAGGATTAAAATCAATGGATATTTATCAAATAGCCTTACCCTAGAAAGGGGCACGAGATAGGATTGTGCATGGTCACCACTACTCTTCGCATTATATCTGGAACCATTAGCTCAATACATCAGACAAAATGAAGATATCAGGGGAATTACTATTAAAAGGACAGAGCATAAATTGGCTTGTTATGCGGATGACACTTTGATCTATCTAGGGCAACCAACATACTCTTTACCTAAATTGATGCAATCCTTTGAACAATATGGTCAATTGTCAGGATACAAGATCAACATAAATAAAACCCAATTACTTTCATATTACTATAGCCCACCAAGATAAATTGAAAGTCGATACCCCTGGGCATGGCACTACCAATAGAGATTAATCAAAATCAATTCAATGAATGGAACAAGATGCTATCAAGGTATATTTGGCAGGGTAAAAGGCCTAGAGTTCATCTCAAAACTTTGCAATTAGCAAAGGAAAAGGGGGATGGGGCTTGCCTTCTCTTAGAGATTATTATTTTGCAGCACAGTTGAGAGCTGTGATATGTTGGTGCAACCCATCATATGACGCTCAATGGAAAAACATTGAGGAGCGGGTACTTCCCATCCCCATACAAGGAATTTTGGCTGGTAACAACCTGCAAAGGTACATAAATATAATTGATAACCCATGGGTGAAATTGACTCTCAAAATATGGAAAACTACTATAAAAGAATATAATCTAGAGGGAGATATTGCAGTTCTTAAATGGTGTGCATATGATATAATACATGGATGGAAATTACAATGGACATTTACAAAATGGAGAAGATAACAGCATGTGTTAATCATAAACTGGAACAATTTGATTCATACTGGGAAAAATGGTTTAACTACCTAACGCCTCATAGGCCTGATTTTATTCTCACAAATCAATGAATCTGTTGTAAAAAAAAGATCACTCCCTACTTGTACATAGTTTTTTCCTTTTGCTTGTTTTTTCTTTCCACTCTTTTCTATAAGTATATACCCCAGATAAATACTTTGTGGAGATTTTGTGATGTATATGATTATATGATATATATATAGATAATGTCTGAAATGCATCTTAAGGAAATGTTTGTTTGATGAACGTCAATAAAAAAAATTACAAAAAAAAAGAAAAAAAGTATATATAGTGCCTTCCTTAGCACTGTTGGCTCAGTCCTATTTATTTCTGTATAATGACACCTATGAGTAAGTAATCTTTCCCTTGCAGGTGCAGAGAAGAATGCTGATGACTTTTCTAACCTAGCTGAAGAAATTGCAGTAGGCATTAATTGTGATCTTTCAATAATCACTGGAATGGCTCTGGGGGACTGGAAATTTGCAAATGTCACTTCATTCTTTTAGAAGGGAGGAAAGCAAAAGACAAGAGGAAAGTTAGCTTGACATCTGTGGTCGGGAAGGTGTTGGAATCCATTATTAAGGATAAGGTTTTGAGGACAAGGTGCAACAAAAGAGGCTGCTAAGCAAGATAAGAGCCCATGGTTATTACAGGAAAGACACTAACGTGGATAGAAGATTGGTTGATGGGCAAGAGTCAATGAATGGGACTAAAGGGGTCCTTTTCTGGTTGACTGCTATTGAATAGTGGTGTTCCACAGGGGTCGGTGCTGTGATGGACATTCACTCCTTGGTTGTTTGCTAATCTTGCTTGTTAAACACAGCAGCTGACACTTGTAAGATCACAAACAGATGTAAGTAAACTTGCAACTATGCATTGCTTAACTTCTGGTGATAAATGGAAGTCAGTCTTCAGTTCTGAAAATGTAAATGGAAAGCAACAATCAGCCTCAAAAGTTGAAAAGGCATTGCTATAGAAATTCTTTGAAGATGCTGTTTGTGAGAAGTAAAATGTTAACTCACTACATCTGTTTTATTGCTGCTCAAAGGTGGAGCACAAGAGAATGAGTTGATTAATTTGATTTGTTTTAATCATACAAACTGACCAAGTTGCTTAGTTCAGGGAAGGTAGCAGAGCAGATGGATAATAACACTTAGCATTTCAATAACTGATCTATTAATATTGGAAGGTTTGTGCACTCAAGGAAGTTAGCTTCACAGCATTAATAGCAGACTTTTTGTGTTAAAAGGGTATCTGAGGAAATATCATATGCTTGTGAAGTCACCCAAGTTTTGAAAAAGGGTATAACTGAAAGCAACAGTTCAGGTTCATTAGGAATAGTGTAAGGCACATACGGAAATGTGAAAGAAACAGGGGGTGAATTAGAGACCATATCTCCAGTTTTGGTTTCTGTGATGGACAACTTGTCTTTCTGCAACTTGTCATTTCAGCTACAAGAAAATCTCAGAAAATACTTCGTGGTTTTGGTTTTAGAAATGTTTTGTAATTTGAAAATGTTTAAGACAGAAATCCCCTGTGAGTTTTCAACACGTTAGCAATATTGTTTGGATTTAAATGTGTATTGTTGAAAATAAATTAACTGTGTTTTAAACTACTTTGTTAGCTGAAAGTATCTTCCTGTTGGTAGGAAGAGGGGACCCACTGCTCGAATAGTGGATGTTGGCAGCTAACCTCACCATGGAAAATAAACAGGGAAGTAAAATAGTTTTTGAAGATTGGGTAGTTACAGTATAATCTCCCTTCAATGAGAGTACCCGTGGCTATTTATATCCAATAGGGCTTAAGGTCTTTGCTTGAATTCAGAACTTCTCAGTCAGCCAATACCGTCACAGTTACTTTTCAAGATATATGTCATTGATTCAGATGATTGAATTGATGGATTTTTAGCCAAGCTTGAGGACAATGCAAAAATAGTTGAAGGGGCAGGTAGTGTTGAGGAAACAAAGTCTGCAAAGCTGTTGAACAGATTAGAAAAATGTGCAAAGAAGTTGCTGAAGGAATAGAGTGTAGAGAAGTGTATGGTCATGCATTTTGATAGAAGGAATAATGGCATTGACTTTTCTGGTCAAAAGGCACCAGCGAACAATGATTCCTCAGGCAACATCTTCCAGATGGTTAATCATTTCAGTTTTTCTACTTCTACTTATTCTTTTTATTTTAATTTTATTTTTGAAATTGTTGGAGCCTGTGACTTACAGTCTGTAGTTTGATCAAGTGATCTGCTGTCCCCGAGGAAACTCCAGAAGAGAAATGAGAGCATGAGCGACCACGAGGAGAGGTTCAGAGATGAGATGAGGGTCCATGATCAACTACATTTCTTGCCAATTAAAGCATCAAGGAAGATTAAAACATTGAGACAAATGTGGAAGAGAGCAAATGGTTCTCAGAGGAGCCACTGATTTATGATTCTGCCCTCGGAGAGGCACTGGTTTAAGTCACTTGCCTAGGAAATGCCGCTGGTTCCTGATGCTCTCAAAGATTCTCAAAATTCTGAGATTTATGGATTGGACCATATTTCATATCGGCCTCATTCAGTTCTATGTTTTTTTCATGTTCATGCCCATTCTTTCTTGTTGCCAATTGGCAGCCTGGGGGTTTGGGTGATCTGTTGGTTTTTGTGCAAGGGAGGTATTGGGGGGGGATAGAAGTTTGTGAGCTTCTGTTTTTTTTTTCTTTTCATGCGAGGGGGAGATTGATGTCTTTCTCTCAACTACTTCAACAGTTTTCTGTGTTTTATGGCTCTCTGGAGAAGATAGATCTCAGGCTTGTATTCAGCATACATAGTTTGATAATAGAATGAACCTTTGAACCTTTAACTATTTCCTAAATGGGGCGCAGATTCAGAAATCATAGGTGCAAAAGGAATTTGGCGCCCCTGTGCAAGAATTCCTAATGATTAATTTGCAAGTTGAGTCAGTGACAAGGAAGGCAAATTTAACGCTAGCATTCATTTTGAGAGAAGTAGAATCTGAAAAACAAGGATGTAATTCTGAGGCTTTTTTAAAGCACTGGTCACACTTAGAGCATTGTGAGCAGTTTTGGGCTCCTCAGCTAAAAGAAGAATGGAAGGGTTAACATATGAGGAGCATTTGAGGATTCTAGTCCTGTATTTGATGGAGTTTAGAAGACTGAGAGGGATCTCATTGAAACCTATTGAATATGGGAAGTCCTAGATAAAGTGGATAGGGAGAGGATTTTTCATCGGTAGGGTAGTCTAGGACCAGAGGTGCGGCCTCAGAATAGTAGGATGTCACTTTAGAATGGAGATAAGGAGGAATTTATTTAGATAGAAGGGGTTGAATCCATGGAATTCAATACCACAGATGGCTCTGGAGGTCAAGACATGGGGTATATTTAACGTGGACGTTTACTGTACAAGTTCTTGATTAGTAAGGACGCCAGAGGTTAGGAGGAGAAAGCAGGAGAATGAGGTTGAAAGTGATAATAAATCAACCATGATGGAATGGTGGAGTAGACTCGATGGGTTAAATCGCCTAATTCTGCTCCTATGTCTTATAGTCTTATAGTTTATGGCTATTAGAATTGCAAAGAGTCTCTGACAGCCATAGACAATTTATCCCAGTAAAAGCTCCATGATATCTTGTTTCATGAGTTCAAGAGTTGATGTTTTTTGGTCCAACCTTTTCATTAGTGTACACCTACAAAGACAGTACCATAGATAATGCAGCCTTTGTATCGTGACCCGCAATACCCAGTCCATTAGTCAGTTTATTCAGACATCTTTTGCTTTCAAGTAGTCAGCTTCTTCACAGATTAGACCAATTGAAGAATGTCTGTGCCCAGCACAGTCAGCAAGATTCCTGCTGATTCCTTACAACAACCTGCTGAAAAGGTCACCTTCTTATTGGAAGATTCTACACCGAGAATTAATTGGATTCAGCACTGGATATTTCCTCACATTTCTCCCTGAAAGGAAAATAACTAACACCTCTCTATCTGGCATACACATTGACTTCAGACTGGCCATTGTTTCTTCCACAGGAATGATATCTACAAGGCAAATATTGTTTATCAACAAAAGGTATTCTCTCTATTCTTTGAGGGAATTAATTCAGTGTCATACTAGTATGAAGGAAAGCTGCGTCTCAATGCCGATCAGCTATGGTAACTTCTTCATTCTCCCAGATACATTTTGGAAAGGTATAATCGATTTAAGACCTGGAGCTCCAGTACAGTATTCCTGGTTTCATGAATTGGCCAGATCTGAGTTCAAGGCCGAGTGTTCAGGGCCCTATCATATGTGAGTTTGAAGTTTGAGGCCTAGCGCTCAGTGACTGGTGTGTCCTGGAACTGATGCCAAGGATCAAAGCCCAAGGTTGATTCAGAAGTCCAGATTTTGTGGTCCATTGACCAAAGCTGATTCTCCAAATCATTGCAATTCCTTTGGGAGGTCAAAGCCTGGTATCTACGGGCCTGAGTCAGTGTCCATTGAAAGCTGGAGATTGGAGGCCTGTCTTGGAGTTAAAGGACTGAGTATATGCGGGTGAGAGGGAAGAACATAGTTTGCTTTTGCTGTTGTTCCGCAGAGTGTTTTGGGCATGCTTTGTTGGTGCCAGAATATGTGACGATTCTTGCCCCCAGCACACCCTTAGCTGATCAGCATTGAGATGGAGCTTTCCTTTTGTCATATACGTGACGATTAAACTTGAAACTTGACTCTTGAATCTATAATCAATGAATTCCACATTCTGCCTAATAACAACGGGAATGATTCTCCTAACAGTTCTACAGCATATCTTGGAGTTGGGTCAATGTTGATGCTGATGTGATCAAGATAACAGACCAACAAAAGCTGGGGAAGGAAGTGGAGGGGTCTTTGATCAGAAACATTAAATCTGTTTTTGCTTCTATCAATATTGTCTGGCCTGACGTGTTCCTAACAATTTCTGTTTTAAGAATGAAGATGTACAACATTGTGCTTAAGGTATTTTTAAAGGGAAGCTATATGCTTCCAGGTAGCAGTTAAGCCGATGTCAGGAATTCCTATTAAAATTATAGTCCAGTCCTTGATGGAGACATGCCAGCCTGAACGTGTTATGTTATATTTTAAAGTGGAAGAATAGTTTTCTTCACGTGAAACTATCCATCATGTTTGATTTGTTTTATTTTCCAAAGCTCCAACTCCAATGTTAAATGAGGCTCTGATAGGGATCAATGGAAGGTTTTGTTAGCATCACTAGTGCAGCAGCAACCCAGTTGCCAAAATGAGAGACACTTTTTCTTTCTCATCCTGTCCTGTTGAATCAAATGCATTAAAGCAGTCATGCAAAACCAATAACTTGCTGCTAAAATGGTGAGTAATATAAATAAGGAATGCAGGAAAGGAGGAGGATGAGTTGGTTGTAAAAAAAAAACTAATTTAGGTCAAAGTGGTAGAAGTCATGTTATAAACTACCTCTTTCATATTGAGCATGGTGTGTATTGGACCAGGTCACTAAGGACTGTGTCCATTTATTGTGACTGCTATTGTACCAGTACGACAACATACTGACTATTACAGCACAAAGGCCTAAAGGTAAATTGAACAGGTAAAATTGTGTACAGATGCTGGAACTTACATTAACATGATTTCAATGAACAGCTCAATTTAATCATATAATTTAAAATAAAACAGAAGAATGTTGGAAATACCCAAAGGTCAGGTGGCACCTGTAGAAAGAGAAACAGGGTTAATATTGCTAATTGATGACCTTTCATTAGAACTCATAAGATTCAAATGTCTACTAAGTCCTAATGTGAATTTTACTATGTCCACTGCTTAACTTGTACATACTGTTAGCTGGCAATCAAAGCATCCAAAGAGACAGACAGACATACTTTATTGATCCCAAGAGAAATTGGGTTTCGTTACAGTCGCACCAACCAAGAATAGTGTAGAAATATAGCAATATAAAACCATATATAATTAAATAATAATAAGTAAATTATACTAAGTGGAAATTAGTCCAAGACCAGCTTATTGGCTCAGGGTGTCTGACACTCCGAGGGAGGAGTTGTAAAGTTTGATGGCCACAGGCAGGAATGACTTCCTATGATGCTCAGTGTTGCATCTCGGTGGAATGAGTCTCTGGCTGAATGTACTCCTGTGCCTAACCAGTACATTATAGAGTGGATGGGAGACATTGTCCAAAATGGCATGCAACTTGGACAGCATCCTCTTTTCAGACACCACCATCAGAGGGTCTAGTTCCACCCCCACAACATCACTGGCCTTACGAATGAGCTTGTTGATTCTGTTGGTGTCTGCTACCCTGCTGCCCCAGCACACAACAGCAAACATGATAGAGCAAGCATGATTGGTGACAATACACCTTCTCTCTTTCATTATCCAATCATTCAGCTAAAGACCCTGCTGCATTTCATGTCAAGGTGGTACTGCCTAAGTTGAGCCTTTAAGTAAAGAACAGTTTGAGTCTGTTCTCCATTGTCATCTGCTTTCTCTCCCTAGTAATTCAATCCGACTGTTGGCACTACAGGAACACAGCTCACAAACACTACTACAGAAATGATCACATGAAGGTTGCCTCCTGTGTAATTTATCTTGTTAATTTGTTGTTTTTTTTCATGAATGTTGAGTATCTGATTCAATGTGCCTATGAAGCTGCTGTAAGTAAGATTTTCATTGCACCTATGTAGACACATAATGCTGCAGATGACCATCAACTTTTGACTTTTGGCTTTCAATACTCCAATACTCCTCTTATGTTCCTTCTCCTCCTTTTTTGTTCTTCATCTCATTTTCCTTCTTCTCCAATTCCTTCCTATGTTTGCCTTTCCGCTCCAGGTATCTTGAAGATGGCAAGACTATCAGGTTATGAAGGCTGCAACATGCAATGGCAAAGTGGAGATCTGCTCAGAATGTACCAACTGAGTGATCCAGATTTCAAAAGTAGTCAGGGCACTGTAAATTTCACTCATATTCCAGGTGACAACAAGTATCACGTTATTTGAGCACACCGTTGTCTACAGGCTTTATAATGGCGTCAGGAATCAGCCAACAAAGGGATAGACCTTACTGCCACCTTTTTGTTGATGAAAACTGAATATAAGGCTCAAACTGGAGTGTTAACATTTATTTTGGCTGCAATAGAATCAATCATAAAGGAGTAAGGACTTGCAATATAGTAGAGCGGTACTAAAAACCCTACAGCATGCATATTGCACATTAAATTCAAATGAACTTGACTATTAGCATCTAAAAAGAGACAGTGCAGAAGCCAACTTTGCATTCCAAGTGCTTCTCACCACAAGCCATCTTCTCTATTCCACTTTGCTGCTCAGTTTCCAAATCCACTCAAATGTAGAAGGTAAATTCCTGGAAATATTCTCTGGAATTGACATTGGCAATGCCTCATAGGGCATATCTGTGGCTCAAGTATGAGTATCCTCCACAGAAATGCATTCCCCTTCTGAGCTAGACCTCCTTGGCATAAAGAGGAGACTACCACAACATGCTGAGGTGTCAAATGCATGTGGGTGTGGGTGCTGGATCGTTCTGTAGAGCTGGCTATTGTACATAGCACAAGTGACTTATGGCATTGGTTGACATTTTGGAGAGATGGTTCTAATGAACTTCATCAAAATATGCAAGCTCCATCAGACTGAAGTTATCCGTCAACTTGTAAGGTCTTATTGTTCCTCAGTATGTGATTCCAACCAGATTAACCAAGTAACTGCATAATTCCTGCAGTACCTCATCCGACAAAGGCTATCATCCAAATTTAGATGCCATAAAGGTCTACTGAGGTCTAAAATTAAAACCTGTTTTATATCTAACCCAATCACAATGTGTGCAAATCTGACCTGAGTCCAATAACATTATATTATCCATGCCTGATTTGACCTGATCATTGTCATAAATTTAAAAAAAATTCAAGCATGATATTGATTTGTTAAAGGGTGAACCATGAAATATTGAATAATAAGAGGACATCCGCATTGAAACTAAGCAAATTATCCTCACCTCTAAGAAGACAGGTGTGCTTTGGGCTAATCTAATCCCAAACAGTTTACAGAATTTTCCGCTGCTCTGACTCAAACCCAAAGCATATACTGTAGGTCCTACCAGGCTTGTGTTGGCTAGCAAATCTTAATGTACTGTGGTTCTTTAATAACAGACAAAACTGCTTGTTGAATACAGTCATTTTGGTCCTCAGATTCTCAGGGCTGGCTGGCTTCTGTAGAGGGAGATTCAGAATATGAATGGTAATAAATTATGCTGGGGCTCCCCCTTGTAAAGAGCAGTCATTTCATTTCTGGCTGGAGAAATTCAATGCCTCCTCCACCCAGAACCCTTCACCCCTCTACACTACATCTATTGGGAATTTTGGGGGACTATCTAAGGAATCCTGAAGAAAAAAATAAAAGAAAATTAGATATAAAAAATAGACTGCAGACTTACACCCAGCCAGTTTTATACTCTCAAATGAAGCTGCAATGATCCATTGTGATATTAAAAGAAATTGCAGGGATGGGGAAAACCCTTAGGTTAATTAACCAACTTCATTTGTGCTTATTCTGAAAAGTTCTGCACAATATCTCAATTTATTGTTGATTCTAATTAGAAGTCAACTCACCGTGAGCTGATATTACCAACACAGTAGATAGGTCAGTCAATCTAAGCAAAAAGACCTTATTCAGCTATTTGCTTCTAACCTGCAGCAAGCCAGTCAGTAGTTTAGACCTCTTAACGCTGTTACCTTCAGAACCCTTTAAATATTAGGTCAATTTTCTTCAATTACCAACTTCCTGACCAACGATAACACCTTGACAAGTTCAAGTGAATTCCTAACAGATCCCTCAAATGTAGGGTTTTTGAATAATCAGACTCAATACAGTTGTGGACTACATGTGCTCTTTTGTGCAGAGAGAGCTTTTATGTGCCAAACGTGAATAAATCCTTGCAATTCTACAAATTGATTTCAACTCATTGGCCATTGTATAACAACCAGTTCTGAATGAAATTTCAGCTCTTTGAAAGTTTACCTTAGTCCACTTTAGCTACAGTAGTTTGCAATTTTCCATCGTTAAGGACCTTCAGCTCCAAGGACATGCTCTCTTCTCATTACTCACATCAGAGAGGAGATACAGGAGCCTGAGGACCCATTCTCTATGTTTGAGAAACAGATTATTTCCCTGCACAATCCGATTTCAAAGTGATCTGTGGGCCCAGGAACAGTACATTACTATTCCTCTTTTACCCTATTTATTTATCTGTTTATTCCAGCTTATGCCATTGATAATAACCTCATTCTGTTTTTGACATTTTTCAGGAGTGTGGGACAGGATGGAGCTCAGGATGAAACATAGAAATCTACAGCACATTACAGGCCCTTCGACCCACAATGTTGTGCCGACCATGTAACCTACTTTTGAAACTGCCTAGAATTTCCCATCTGCATAGCTCCCTATTTTTCTAAGCTCCACATACCTTTCTAAGAGTCCCTTAAAAGACCCTATTGTATCTGCCTCTACCACCATTGCTGACAGTGCGTTCCAAACAGCCGCCACTCTCTGTGTGAGAAACCTATGTTCTGACATCCCTGCTGTACCTACTTCCAAGCATCTTAAAACTGTGTTCCCTCATGTTAGCCATTTCAGCCCTGGGAAAAAGCCTCTGGCTATCCACACGATCAATACCTCTCATCATCTTATACACCTCTATCAAGTCATCTCTCATCCTCCATTGCTCCAAAGAGAAAAGGCCAAGTTCTCTCAACCTCCTATATTTGAGAGTTTTCTTACCTGAAAACAACACTGATGTCCATCATTCAGCCTAATGTGTTGATGTAATCCCATTAGTCCCAGTCCCCCACCTTCTTACTTTCCTGCATCCCTGCAATTTATTCTCCCTCACACATGCCCATCGATTCTCATCTGAGAACAAGATGTGATGTTGAGTGGGGTAAGTTACAGTGGCCTCTTATCCTGCCAGCATGTCTTTGGATTGTAGGAGGAAACTGGAGCACCGGGAGGAACGTGCAGTGATGGAGAAGAAATCTAAAGTCTGTCACAGACAGCTCCTGAAGTCAGGGTCACCTGAGGGGTTCCTGCTGCTGTGAGACAGCATAACTAATTGTTTCACTACTATCATGTTCCCTAAGAGGTTACAGAGTTGAAAGATTAAAGGTTTAATC
The DNA here is from genome assembly GCF_030144855.1 of Hypanus sabinus. Classification (NCBI taxonomy): domain Eukaryota; kingdom Metazoa; phylum Chordata; class Chondrichthyes; order Myliobatiformes; family Dasyatidae; genus Hypanus; species Hypanus sabinus. Next base: position 40,678,982 of record NC_082721.1, on the reverse strand, counting down.
CCACTCCAGACACGTGAACCTAAAATTATTTGGTGATACACAGTTAAAAATATCATCTCTAGGCCAATATTTTAAATATGAGGAGGGAAGTTATTCCCGGTGCCCTGAATAATACTTAAATCTCTAAAGCATAAAAACATGGCATTTCATCACATGTATTTGGAGCTTTCCTTATACAAAATGGCTGCCCTGTTTCATATAGTACTATTCTTCAGAAACAGCTCATGGGCTGTACAGTGTATTGAGATGAGTTACAAATGTGAAAGAATTTACACCAAATCAAATGTGTTTATTAGTCCACTATAGTGCTTTGATGGCATTTAAGTGGCTACACAGTTACAACATGAGATTAAAATTTTGCTGTGGTTCTGTAATCATATACAACATCATAATGGTAGATTTTCTTTCCTAAAGGAAGTAATGAACCAAAAGGGCTTTGCAACAATCTGCTCGCTTCTATTGTGGATTTTTATTTTACCACATAGTTATTTAAATAAACTAGCATTTCTCAGCTAGTATGAAGGGGTTTGAATTCATGCCAATAGTTTAGTTATGCAAGTTTCCACTTAAGAAGACCAGTATCAAAGCTACTGCGTGTGGCAGTCAACCCCATTCTAGTTATTGGCTGTCCATTGCAACTAGCAATGCATTTGGTCTGTAGGCTTTGCTTTGATCTGTTGGCTGTGGGACAGGCTGAGTTTCAATGTGTTTGGAAACTTTCAAAGATGAGCACGCAGGTCACCATGTGTTAAAGATTTGGTGGGTTGATGTTTCAGGAGATATGCATGGTACAGCTCCTGCATACCATCTGGTATTTTGCATTGCGTTGAAGTTGATTTCCCAACTTGATGGAAATGAAAGAAAGACAGAAGAATCTGTCAGTGTAAAGGTCAGTTATTGTGTTAGTGCACAGTTCTGTTGATGGTAATGGTTTTCAGCACTTCTTGGACATTGATTTGTCCTTTGTCCTTTCTGCTTAGGAGACTTGTAGTAATGTCATATGGTCTCCACTCTGTGCTATTGATCCATTCCATGAGAAGCTAACACAAGAAAAGCAATAATCTCTAAATATGAAGGTTAAGAGGGGCACAAATTCCACTGGGCCTCAGTGGAAGCCTTGGTGCAAGCAAACACACGACAGGCAAGAGAATTCCTAGAAGCATGGTTTTCCATAAACAATTCTGTAAACAAAAGTGCAGGCCAAATTCTGGACCACAACGCTTGAAGTTCACCACACAACAAAACAGCAAAGAGATGTCTTCCCCACAACACAACTGAGTTTCTAGAATGGAAACCAATCAATTGATTGATAGGTATAGAAAGGCCAAGCATTTGGAGGACACATCACAATTAACAGCACACTGATGATGTCAGTTCATCAGATCAGAGAACAACTCAACTAGTAATAATCTATATTTGAATCTACAGTACCCCCAAACAAGAACACAGGCAAAAAATACTTCAGAAGTGTATTACAAGTGATTTATAAAATATTACCAGGATAGAAGAATAGAATATTTATCAATGAGGTGGATTGAAAGCTGAATCTTGGAGAAAGAATGGCAAAGAGGCTTAGGAAGGCCATTTTATTGTTTATGTTCTTGATATCTGCGGTTAGTCATTGGTTCATAGGGTTATACAAAGCAAAAACATGCCTACTGATGCATTAGATCTGTATCACTATTCCTTTCCTACCCAAGTAACTGTCCAAATGTATTTTGAGTTCCATAATTGTATCTTCCTCTGCTACTCTGGTATCTCAATCCATATGCCCACTGCACTCTATGTGGAAAACATGACCTCTTAGATCTCCTTTAAACATATCCTTTCTCAGCTCTCTCCAGTTTTAGATTCCTCCACACACTAACAAATAATGACTATCTTCAAAATTTTATAAAACTCAATAAGGTCACCCTTCAGCTTCCTACATACCTACGAAAATAAACCCAGCTGATCTATTCTCTCCTTATAAGTAAAGCCCTTCATTCCAGACAATATTCCAGTGAATCTGTTCTACACACTTCCTAATTCTACCACTTCCTTCCTCTAATAGTGACCAGACCTGCACACCTTACTCCCAGTGCCACCTGAGCAGTGTTTTATCCAGTTGCAATGCAACATCCCAACTCGTATACATAGCACTTCAGCCAATGACGGCAGGCCAAATGTCTTCTTCATTCTCCCTGTTCACCTTTTTTGCCATTTTTTTTAAAATGGAGCTATGAACCTCCTGTCCATCAATACTCCCAAGGTTGCTGCCATTTGCTATATCTTATTATTTGACATCCCAGAATCATTGCTTCACAATTAAATTACATTAAATTCCAACTGTTCTACCCAGTTTCCAACAGGATTATTTCCAGCTGCAACCTTTCCCAAATGTCATTGCTATCAACTCTTCCAATAATGAGTGTCTTCAGCAACTCATCTATCAAGTCAACAAGTCATTTATATGTATGATAAACAAAACCAATAGCTCCTAACACCAGTCCCTCTGGTACAACATTGGTTACAGACAACCAATCAGACAAAAAACCCATCTACCATTATCCTCTGCCTCCAATCATAAAGCTAGTAGTGACGACTAAATTTTGGAATGTTATCTTAGAATTGAAGGAGCATAATATCTCAGTTTGTGGAACTAGAGAAAATTGGTGAGATTAGAGAACTGCAACCACTGAAGGATTTGAACAGAAGAATGGGATTTTAACTTAGAGCTAAAGGAATCAACAAGCATAAGATTTGGAGGACTTGCTGAGAGTTAGAGGTAGGGTGACTAAAGGAACTCTGATAGTATTCTGAAGTAACAAAGGCATGGAGGAGAATTAAGGCAAGGTTGCAGTAACAGTGGCTTTGAATATGTCATCCAAAGCTTGTATTTTCATTATCTAGAACACCAGATTCCAAGAACTTACAAGTTACTGGGCGTGGTGGGGTGGGGGGGGAATAAATGGAAGCTAAAGATGAAGTTTCTGCAATCCACTATTTTGTCAAAGGAATTTTCTAGCTGTTTGCTCCCAATATCAAACTGGCAGTGTGACAAGTTACAACATTGAGAAGGTGGAGGAAGGGGTGTTAGTGCAGTATTTGGCATAATGTTTTTGCAGCGACTACAGCACAGGCTCAATCCCACTGCTGTTTGTAATGAGTTTGTACATTCTTCCTGTCACTGCATGGGTTTCCTGCTATATTCCAAAACTGTACAGATTAGCAGCTTAAATGGCCTCATGGGTGTGATTTGGCAGTGAGGGCTCCACAAGACCATAAAATATAGGAGCAGAAGTAGGCCATTTGGTCCATCAAGTCTGCTCTGCAATTCAATCATGTGCTGATCCAATTCTTCCAGTTATTCTCATTCTCCTGCCTTATCCCAATACCCTTGATGCCCCAACTAATCAAGAACCTATCCATATCAGCCTTAAATACACCCTATGACTTACCCTTCACAGCCTCTCATAGCAGCAAATTCCACAGATTTACCACCTTCTGACTAAAATAATTTCTCTGCATCTCTGTTCTAAATGGATGTCCTTCAATCCTGAAGTTGTGCCCTCTTGTCCTAGACTCCCCTACCATGGAAAATAACTTTGCCATATCTAATTTATTCAGGTCTTTTAAAATTCAGAATGTTTCTATAAGGTGCCCCCCTCATTCTCCTGAACTCCAGGGAATACAGTGCAAGTGCTGCCTAACATTCCTCATATAATAACCCTTTTATTCCTGAAATCTGTCAGGCCAATGGAGCAGGGATCCAACCTCAGACCTACTACCTTGCACACAGTGATATTAATTGAGTAAAAAAATCACAAGGTGCAAACAAGGTCAGTGTCAAAGTTCAGGCAGAGATCAAATCATCCAGAGAAATCAATAAGCCGGAACTGGGGAAGAGGCAGAGTCAATATTCAGACAGATAGAGTACAGATACAAATACTAGAAAGGCTTACAAAAGCTCATTAGCACAATCTGGCAACAAACGAGTGAAAACACAGGACTGAAATACACTGAGCAATAAACAGAGAGGCAGATGATAGGTGGAGCACAATGAGACACAGGTGGCAGCAATACAGGTAATAATGAGAAGCAGATGAGAGATGGAGTACTCAGTAATACAGGGGCTGGAGTAGAGCAGGAGCGAGGACAGAAGCACATGACAATACAGAACTGCAGACTGAAAGCAAGGGGCAAGCTCAGAAAAAGACAGTTCAACTGGAGAACTGACAATACCCCACCACCCGCACTACGGACTCCTCATGGCAGGTAGAACTGGGTGCTGGCGATGAAAGTCCCTGATGAGAGAGGGGTCCAGGATGTTATGAGCGGGGACCCAGCACCTCTCCTCAGGACTGTGGCCCTCCCAGTCTACAAGGTACTGGGGGCCACGGCCCTGGCAACGAATGTACAGCAGTCGACACACCACGAAGGCCTCTGGCCCATCGAAGAGCCGTAGAGGAGGGAAGGTTTGGAGACAGGACACAGGGAGAGGCTCATGAAAGGCTTGATGCAGGCTACATGGAAGGTGGGATGAATGCAATGGAGACTGGAGGGGAGCTTGAGATGGACGGCAGCAGGGCTGATGACTTTAGCAAAGGGAGAGCTTGCAGTAATCTACCTTGAGGAGCAGGTCTCCAGTTGAAAGCCACACATCCTGTCCCTGATGGTAACATGGGGACTTGGGGTGATGGCAGTCAGCTTGACGCTTGATCTGACCAGAGGCACGGAGAAGGCAGAGTGAGTGTGCCTCCACATCTGCTGACAATACTGGGTGAATGCCTTGGCAGATGGAATGCCAACCTCCTCCTCCCGGGCAGGGAACAGTGGAGGTTGGTAGCCAAGGCAGCATTCGAAAGGGGACAGACCAGTGGATGAAGATGGTTAAGAGTTTATGGTGTACTCAGCCTAGGCTAGCTGCTGACTTCATGTGGAAGGGTTCTGGGATTCCAGATGCTGCAAAACAGTCTCTAGCTATTGGTTGGTCTGCTCGATCTGGCCATTGGTCTGTGGGTAGAATCCTGAAGACAGACTTACAGACGCACCCAGAAGATTACAGAATGCCCTCCAAAAGTTGGATGTGAATTGAGGGCCCCTGTCTGACACAACATCTACAGGTAAACCATGTAATTTAAAAACATGCAGTACTAGTAATTTGGCTGTTTCTTTGGCTGAAGGGAGTTTAGGTAAATGAATGAAGTGTACAGACTTGGAGAAATGATCAGCTACTGCGAGAATGGTGGTATTACCATCTGATGGTGGCAGACCGGTCACAAAATCCAGGGCAATGTGGGACCAGGTTCTCTTGGGGATAGACAGGGTATGTAACAAACCAGCGGGTGACCAGTTAGAGTTCTTGTCTTGAGCACAGACTGAACAGACTGTGACAAAGTTGAGGATGTCATCTCCCATGGAGGGCCACCAGAACAGCTGACCGATGAAGGCCTGAGTATGCTTGGTTCCAGGGTGACAGGATAACCAGGAAGAATGACTTCACTACAATACCTGTGAGCGGACAGTGTTGGGAACATAGACACAGTGAGTGGGGCATTGACCAGGGGCTGCCTCGCTCTGTTGATCAGCTTGCACCATGGCTTCAATGTCCCATTGCGCTGCTCCCACGAGACAGTGAGCAGGGAGGATGACATCAGGGACCTCAGGGGTCTCAGAGGAGGGAAATCTTCAGGAAAAGCAATCAGGTTTTCCCTTCTTGGAACCGGGGTGGAAGGACAGAGTAAAATTGAATCTTGAGAAAAACAAGGTCCAACAAGCCTGATGGGAGTTGAGACACTTGGCCGTATGGATGTATTTGAGATTCTTGTGATCAGTCCAGACTAAGAATGGCACCTTGGCTCCCTCCAGCCAAAGCCTCCACTCCTCCGGAGCTAGATCCACAACCAGCAGCTCCCGGTTTCCAACATTGTAATTCCACTCAGTGGGAGTGAGGAGGTAAGAGAAGGCAGCACAGGGGTGTACCTTCTCAGCCTTGGCTGAGTGCTGAGAGAGAACAGCTCCTACACCAATGTCAGTTGCATCCACCTCCACACTGAATTGCCGGTCGGTGTTGGGTTGAATCAGGATGGGGGCAGAGGTGAAACGTTCCGTCAGGTCAGAGAATGCTTTTTCAGTAGCAGGGGACAAGGAGAATCTGACAGCAGATGGGGTAAGAGCAGTGAGTGGTGCAGCCAGTGTACTGTAATTTCTGATGAAGCGGCGATAGAAACCCAAGAAACGTTGCAACTCCCGACGAGTCGAGGGCTGGGGCCATTCGACCGCTGCCTTGACCTTCTGTTGGTCCATCTGAATAGAACTGCCTGAAATTACATACCCCAGGAAGAAGACTGTATTGCGATGAAACTCACATTTCTCAGCCTTCACAAAGGGCTGGTTCTCCAGAAGGCGCTGGAGAACTCTGTGGTCATGACCTGTGTGTTCAGCAAAGGACTTAGAAAAAAAAATCAAAATGTTATCGAGATAAATAAAAAAAAAATTGGTTCAGCATGTCATTTACCAGGGCTTGGAAGATGGCAGGGGCATTGGTGAAACCAAATGGCATGACCAGATACTCATAATGGCCTGAGGTCATATTGAAAGCCATCTTCCACTCGTCTCCTTCGCAGAAGTGGACAAGATGGTAGGCATTACGGAGATCTGGCTTGGTGAAAACCGAGGCTCTTTGCGGTAGTTCAAATGCAGAGGTTATGAGCAGAAGAGGGCAATGGTTCTTAACAGTGACTTCATTCAGTCCCTGGTAATCAAAGCATGGATGTAAGAAGCCATCCTTTTTTTCAACAAAGAAACAACCAGCACCAGCAGGGGAGGAAGACAGCCGGATGATGCCTGTAGCCAGAGATTCTTGAATACACTTATTCGTGGCTTATTTCAAGTACTGACAGAGAATACAGGCAGCCCCTTGAGGGAGATGTACCAGGCAAGAGGTCAATGGTACAATCATATGGATGATCAGGCAGCAGGGAAGTGGCCCAGGACTTGCTGAACACAGTCTTGTGGTCCATGTATTCAGGAGGGATGGCACCAGGGTCCAGAAATTCCTCGGGGTGGGCGGGGGGGGGGGGGTGGATCTGGGCTTGGAGTCAAGGGGATCTGAGCATGGCAGAGGCAGTGGGAATGACAGAATGGGCTCCAGCCTACTGATTGCGACTGAGCCAGTTGATGTTGGGATGTGTCTGACTAACCAGGGATGGCCCAGGACAATGGGAGTTTGAGGAAAGTCAATAACATAAAGGGTTAACTGTTCATGATGGTTGCCGGATAAACTGAGACTCACCAGGGCCGTGACATGGGTGATGTTATCCAGTCTTTGACTGTTCAAGGCATTGGCCACCAATGGTGAATGGAGAGCAGACGTAGGGAAACCCCAATGTGCAGCCAAGCCGGAATCAATACAACACTCCTCTGCAGCAGAATCGACCAAGACGGAGACTGCTCGCCGTTGGACGCCCCACTTGAGAGAAGCAGGTATGAGAGTGAGTGGCGTCGAGGAGGGCCGGACAGGAGTCACACTCACCAGTTCTCCTCATCCTACTGGGGAGCACTTGGCTTTTACCGGGCAGGTGGAGATGAAGTGGTCTGGTTGGCCACAGTACAGTCAGGAACAGGTGCTGATTCTCCTTTGCCTTTCAGTCAGCATCAGGTGGGTATGATCAACATGCATAGCCTTCAGCTCTGGAGTGGGAATTATAGATGGAGGCAAACGGCAGAGCAATGTGGACTGACGATGGGCTTGGAACTCACCCAGTGTCCCCAGAGACCCTCTGGAACCCCTCCCTCTGCAGTGCTGCTGAAGGTGAACATCAATACAGATGGCCAAATCCACCAGGGCTTCAAAGGTGGCAGGAAGATCCTGGGTGAAGAGCTCATCTTTGATGTCTTCGGAGAGGTCATTCAGGAAGGTGTTGTACTGTGCCTCGGAGTTCCAGCCACTGGAGGTAGCTAAGGTCTGGAACCCCATGGCAGAATCTGACACAGATCTGCACCCCAATGCATGTGCAGCATTTCATGGGCAGCCACTCTCCATGTTTGGCGTGATCGAACACCTCTCATCTCCTCAGAAAATAACTGAAAACTGTTGCAGCAAGGTGAGCCTGCCTCCCAGGTGGCTGTTCCCCATTCCCTCACCCGACCAGACAGTTGGGTACTGACATAGGCTATGTTGGCTCAATCAGGCAGAAATGATGTTGGTTGTAATTCAAGATTGAGTGTACACTGGGAAAGAAAAGAGCGGCAGGTTCCGGGCTCACCTGAGTAGTTCTCAGGAGGAGGCAAATGGGGCTCTTGGACAGAATGAGTATGCAAGGACACAGAGGGCAGGGCAGAAGATGCAGTCACATAATGTTGATGGCTGCTCTGGGACAGCTAGAGTGACTGAGTCTGGACCACAAGATCAGTTACATTAGAGGAAAGTGACTCCACTGCCCTGAACACAGAGTCCAGCTGGTTCTGATGTCTCCCCAGCATCACTCCCTGTTGTTCCAGGGCAGCTCTCAGACAACCATGATCTGCTGGATCTATTCTTGCCAGGTGGTACTGTCAGGGCACTGGAGCAAGGATCTAGTTGCAGACCCAGTACTGTGCACACAGTGATAATAATTGAGTAACAAATCAAGTCAGAGTCAAAAATTCAGACAGAGATCAAAACAGCCAGAGAAATCCACAAACAGGAATCAGGAAACATGCAGAGTCAATATTCAGACAGAGTTCAGATACAAATAATTAAAAAAAAACTCACTGGCACAATCTAGTAACAAACTGGTGAAAAGACAGGACTGAAATACACTGAGCAATAAACAGAGAGGCAGATGATAGGTGGAGCACAATGAGACACAGGTGGCAGCAATACAGGTAATAATGAGAAGCAGATGAGAGATGGAGTATTCAGTAATACAGGGGCCGGAGTAGAGCAGGAGTGCATGGCAATAAAAAAACACAGACAGACAGCTAAGGAGAAACACACAAAAATACACAGAGTTCAACTGGAGGTACTGACAGAAAACATTTTCCTGAATCTTCTCTGAACCCTTTCCAATGTCAGTATATGCTTTCTAAAATAAGGAGCTCAAAACTGCACACAATACTACAAGGGCGGTCTCATGAATGCCTTATAGAGCTTCAATGTCACATCCCTGTTCTTATATTCTATATATTGCATTTGCCTTCTTCACCACTGTCTCAACCTAGAGGTTAAACTTTAAGGTATCCTGCGCAAGGGCTCTTAAGTCCCTTTGCATCTCTGCATTTTCCATTCTCTCCCCATCAAAATAATAGTCTGCCCATTTATTTCTTACACCAAAGTGCATGACTATACACTTTCCAACATTGTACTTCATTTGCCACTTCTTTGCCTATTCCCCTAAACAAGCTAATTCTCTCTGCAGGCTCTCTGTTTCATCAACACTACCCGCTCCTGCACCTATCATTGTACCGTTGGCATATTTAGCCACAAATCCATTAATCCATAGCCAAATCAGTGACATACATTGCAAAATGCAGCGGTCCCAACACTCACCCCTGTGGAACTCCACTGGTAACTGGCAGCCAACCAGAATTGGATCCTTTTTTTCTCTGTTTTCTGCCAATCAGCCAATGCTAATAACTTCCCTGTAATTCTATGGGCTCTTATCTTGCTAAGCATCCTCATGTGTGGCACCTTGTCAAAGGCCTTCTGAAAATCCAAGAACACATCTACTGCATCTCCTTTGTCTACCCTGCCCGTAATTGCAGTTCGTTAAGTAAGATTTTCCTTTTGGGAAACCATGCTGGCTTTGGCCTAGATGGTCCTGTGCCTCTGCAATCTCATCCCTAAAAATAGATTCCAACAACTTCCCAACCACTGTTGTCAGGCTATAGTTTTCTTTCTGCTGCCTCCTAACCTTCTTAAATAGTGGAGTAACATTTACAATTTTCCAGTTATCAAATACAATGCCAGAATCTATCAATTCTTGGAAGATCATTATTAATGTCTCCTCAATCTTTCTAGCTACTTCCTTCAGAATCCAAGGGTGCTTTCCATCAGGTCTAGGAGATTTATCCACCCTCAGACCATTAAGCTTTCTGAGCATCTTCTCAGTCATAATTTTCACTGCACAAACTTCACTTCCCTGACACTCTTGTATGTCTGGTATACTGCAGATATCTTCCACTGTGAAGACTGATGCAAAATACACATTCAGTTTCTCTGCCATCTTTGCATCTGTCATTACAGTATCTCCAGCGTCATTTTGCATTGGTCCTATATCTACCTCATCTCTCTTTTACCCTTTATATATCTAAAAAAGCTTTTAGTATCTTCTTTGATATTAGTCACCAGCTTCCTTTCATAATTCATATTTTCCTTACTAATGAGCTTCTTAGTTTCATTCTACAAGTTTTTAAAAGCTTCCCAATCCTTTATCTTTCCACTAGCTTTGGATTCCTTGTATGCCCTCTATTTTGCTTTTACTTTGGCTCTGTCTTCACTTATCAGACACGGTAGTGTCCTTCTTCCCTTTGAGTATTTCTTCTTATTTGGACTATATTTGTCTTGTACTTCCCTCATTGTTGCTTAAATTCCAGCCATTGCTGCTCTGCTCTCCTTCCTGCTAGTGCCCCTTTCCAATCAACCTTGCCCAGTTCCTCTCTTATATCATTGTAATTTCCTTTATTCCACTAAAAAACCAACACATTGGATTTTAGATTCTCCTTCTCAAATTTCAAAGTGAACTCGATCATATTGTGATCACTGTTCCCTAAGGGTTCCTTAACTTTACGCTCTCTTATCACCTCTGGATCATTGCACAACACCCTATCTAGCACAGCTGGTCCCCTAGTGGGCTCAACAGCAAGCTCTTCTGGAAAGCCATCCCTTAGACATTCTAGCAATTCTCTCTCTTGAGATCCAGTACTGACCTAGTTTTCCCAATCCAATTTCGTCTTAAAATCCCCAATGATTATCATGACGCTAGTTGGGGGAAAAGGGCCAATTACTCTGCGGTATACCTATATAATTAAATGAAAGTATGAAATACAAATATATAAACAATCAAACGAATAAATAAATAATGTAAATATATAGACAGATAGATAAATAGGTAAATAAATAAATAATAGGGGAGAGCCTGCCGCTGTGCCCAGTAAATGATACCCAGTGTTTCTGTATTTTGGATATGGACTTGAACCATAGGCTTTTATCATTCTGTGCTTTACCAATCTTTTTTGTTTTTTTTGTGTGGAGGAGGGTATTTTGGGGTCGATGTGCCTGTTCTGTTTTATTCATTTTTTTGTGCGGGAGAAGGGATTTGGGTTGATGTGCCTGTTTTGTTTTTGTTTTTTTTTGTGCTGCAGGAGGGATTTTGAGGTTGATGTGCCTGTTCTGGTTTTGTTTGTTTTTTTGTATGGGGAGGGGGGATTTGGGGTTGATAATTGTGCCGCCTTTGTTTCATTCTTGGTATCAAATCTGCCCAAATAAGAATTTCATAATTATATACTTTGAAAATAAATGAAACTTTGAACCTTTGATAACTAAATAAAGAAACTAATTGGCATCAACAAACAGATGTAAAGAGTCACATTATCATTGATGGAAGATATGGTCGGCCTTTAGCTATGGGCAAAGAAGCAATTGCAGATGATTCTATGAGTTCAATATGAGAAGAATAGGTTACAAGCATAATAGGGGGAATGGAATTACTTTGTTATCCCGAATAGACTTGATGGATGAACTGGCTTCCTTTTGTGTTGTTGGAAAATGTAAATATGCATAGACAAGAAAGGAATTGGGCAATGTTGCTAAATCAGCTGGAGGATAGGAGGAGGATTGTGTGATTAGTTGCGATAAAGTTCATAGACTGTCAAAGAGAAGAGGTCGATTACCTTGGTCATTTACACATAAGATGGCAACTGACACTTTAATAAAAGCAAAAAAAATCAAACCAAAATCACTGCATATGTTGGACATCTGAGGAAAATGCTAGAATTACTCAGCAAATCAGGCAATAATGGTGGAAATCGAAGTAGAGTTAACATTGCAGCTTACACACCCTAAACCAGTGCCTGTACTATCAATAAAGTCTTCAAAAATCCAGAGTGACCTAATTGATGATGGGTCTTAACCTAAAATATTTTCTTTGTATCTATTTGTTTAGAAACATTTCAGTACTTTAACTGAAGTGGGCAAGGATTTAATTAAGTATTTGCACAGAAATTTAGAACAAATTAAGGTGAATATAATGCTTTGGAGTGGAAGAAAGATTGGCAATGAAGTGGAGGCTTGCAATACTCTTGTTGTTCAGAAGGGGGTCAATGATGGTGGATTAAAATGAAGAAGGAACAATCCCTAAAATGGAGAGCATTAATTTTATTAACTAATATGAGGGCCAGGGAGGGAAGTTAGTCCTCAGGATTCTTGAGCACTCTGCCTATCTATAAAGGACAAATCCAAGGACGATAACCAAGTGAGGCATGGTGACTGAAACTTATTGCCCAGTGACTGCAATTACGCAAGTCTGCTCTGCCAATTTTGACACTGGTCTGCAGATACTAGTGGAGGACTTTTCAGGGTCAACTAAACTTGAAGTGCCTGGGTCTTGTGCTGATTTGAATTTTCAGTCACCAGTGACTGGCCCAACTCATATTTTTCATTTAGTTTTCATCGTGGCTGATTTACAACTGGAGGCTCTGCCAGACTATTTTCCATCAGACAGAACAATTAATAGAGTTTAATAGCCTGCGAACATCTAGTGCAAGAAAAAAAATGAGGCTGGAAAAAATAGGAAAGAATAGAAAAGAATAAACAGAAAATGTTTACAAGGAGAATATTAATGGCAGAGAGAGAGTAAGGTGGGGTTTTTGAAGCCACAAATCTAAGAAGGCTTGACAAAGGTTCTTAATAAACATAATGTTAACAGGCCTATTTATTTTTTAGCAGCTGCCTAAGCTTATCTCACTACTAGCTCTCTTCCCCCAAGTTGCAACCAGTATTATTCTGCTTTTGTTTCATAAGTATGCGATTCTTTCTTTGAAAACAATTAGGAATTGAGAATGAATAATTGGGGTCTGAAAGAAATGGCCAGAGTCCAATATTTCTTTTTTTTGATAAAAATCAATAAATGAAAAAGAAATCATTTATTGCAACACGGACTTGTCACAATAACATTGCAAGATGTATTCAAGAGACTGATTCACCCTCTGTAGAATTAATAGCACATTGCAGATGTAAGTACTTTTGTACTAGTTGAGTGCCTGCATTGAATTACTGTGGCTGTGCTGAGTTCCTTCCACTGCTCTCAATGATGACTGACCTTAAGCACACATTCCAGCTATGTCTTGGAAGGCTATAAGGAGATAAATAAATTTGCTGCAGGATACTCTGGAGGGAAACAGTGGGGTGACGTCAGTTAGGCTCTGAGCTTTACAATCAGAAAATGCCTATGAGCACAGCAGGGATTTAACACAGAATGTAGGTTGAATCTTTGCAATACAGAAACAGGCTAGTTGAACTCCAAATCCACACCAGTAGGCTTGACTTGATATCATTCACTTTAACTCATACGGCAGTCAACTTTGAATTGAATGTTATTGTTTCAAGTCCCAACCCTGGCACGAGTTCAAATTCTAGTCTACTACTTCAGCACAAGGCTAAGAGAATGTCACTCTGTCCACCTTACTGCTGAAGAGCACAATCTCTTTGACCCACTGCCATCAGGAAGGAGATACAGGAGCATCAGGACTAGGATTGCCAGACTAGGTAACAGCTTCTTCCCCCAGGCTGTGAGACTAATGAATACCTCGCCACCACCATGGACTCATCACTAGGACAACAAACTGTTTGCTGTTTACTGTACTGTTTACTATTTACAGTTACTTGAATTGCACATTACGTGAACTTTGAATAATGTTTTATTAACTTTTTGGGAAAATATTTTGGTTCATGTGCTGTGTGTGATATATGTTTTCTGGGTGCACCATGGTCCGGAGGAATGTTGTTTCAATTAATTGTATATATGTTCAGTCAGATGACAATAAACTTGAACTTGAAGAGTTAAACCGGGACTCATTCTTCCTCATCTGATGAGACATTTGGCATTATTCCTTCCCCCACCTTATCCCTATTGTGCTTTTTTTTTTGCTTCTGCTTTGATACTCCTCTGTAGAAGCTACAATTTTCTCCATCCTACTATGAAAATGGAGTCCTGGATTCCACCACACTAACCAATACCCATTAACAAATCTATTCCTTTTATCTGCCGCAGTGTCAGAATCAGACATGAAGAATCTCCATATTCTAACTAACACTGATCACAGCATTCAATCATATATCCTCTTCATTATAAAGAATATTTGCTTCCAACTTCATACAAATGATCTTCTCCCCCTCCAAGCAGTCAAATGATACAAAAGCATGAATGTGCCTACCGTCAGGTTCAAGGACAATTTTAAGAATGGGCCTCTTGTAAACTAGGCTGGACTTTCAACCTCACAATCTACTTCATCACGGCTTTGCATTTTATTGTCTACCTACAATGCACCATATTGTGGCATTCTATTATTGTGTTCCCTCCTTCTACCTTGATGTACTCATGTGATAAAATTATCTGTATATATGGCATGCGAAAAATAATACAGTTTTTTATTCAACCTCGGTACATGTAACAGTAATAAACAAATTACCAATTTCGTTCTTGTGATACTTTGATGGTGCTTACATCAGCCCTCAGTTACCTTGGGTTCCAATGTCAAATCAGAAGAGGGCAGAAAATTGAGGAGGATAATTATTTTCAAAAGTGATAAGGTGCCAATGTTCAATGCATTATAGAAGGTAAGATTACAGAAAATCATAATTTTAAACTTCCTTTTCAAGGCTCCTTCCTCGCTTTGGAACAACAGATCAATTTTCTTATTTTTACACAAGCAGTTGAAGTGGGTGCAAGTGTGGTAACTTCCTACGGATGTAAAAGAACACCAGTGCTGGGGTCAGAGGGGATGGTTAGAGGCATCTTTGGTTCAGTGCAGACAGGATCTCTTGCAGTTGAGAGATTGACTCACCACACTTGTCTTCCCTGCATTCCCATCATGGTCACAACAAGAAATCTATTCCACTGATTCCTTGCTTCAAACAGGCTGCCTACCCCTTCATTCTATAATCTGAGAATATGTAAAGCTTAAAATGATGAAGGGTCTTTGACCTCAAACATAGCTTATTTCTGTTTCCACATATTCTGCCTGATATGTTGTTTTACCATCATTTTCTAATTTTGTTTCAGATTCCCAGCATCTGCATGTTTTCTGTTTGTTTTTATTCTGAACCTCTTCCATGATTTGCTTCATTCAACCACACTGCATTTGGTTTTGGTAAATGACTCTAAATGTGAGGAGACAAAGTAATTTGGTTTTCTAACCTTATGTCCGTGGAGGAAAACGAACATGGCATATTATATATGGAGTGCTGTGCATAAAAATGACAAGCAACATCAAGAATGCATCAGTGTCATTAACAAATGACCATTCCTAAAGGGAAGTTGTTCGGATCCATGAATAGCATTCTAAGAACTTTATAATTAGGGCATTAATCCAGAGTAGTACCTCTACTATCTAATAGCTTTCAGGCTGGTATGTGGCTATCAGTGCAATTACAGTTGTAATTAACCAGAATTACAGTGAAGTTCTGTGTAATAACAAAGGCACTACTAGCAATCCATAGTAATTAAAATACATTGTTATTTAGAACAAATAAAACTGAAAGATTGTCATTTAAATTTATGGTGGAACAAAGGTATTACTTAAAGAGACTTTCCAAAGAATACAGCCTAATAAATTACTTTATGTGAGCTTGCATTATAAAGATTTAATTAGTTTCTATAAAACTTTTTAGGGTCCAATTTGACCTAAATCCCCTTACTGCCTTGTTTAGTATTATTGCAGATGAAGATATAACTTTAAATACTTCTAACTTACAGGTTTTAGTTTTTACCTCTCTTTTCGCAAGGAGAGCAATCTTGTTTAAATGGAAGGAGTCTACCCCTCCTACACATCTTCAATGGTTACCTGATATTATGTCTTACTTAAATTTAGAAAAGATCCGCTGCTCAGTCTTAAATTTGAAACAATCTTTTTATGATATCTGGGGACCTTTCCTAAATTACTTTTCCAATTTATAAAGTTTAACAGTGCACAGACTTTTATGTATATTTTTGTCTTCTCTTCTTAAGCGAATATGTTTTCTTTTCTAATTTATCCATTATTATCCATCAGCTTTTTTCTTTGGTAGTTGGTAGGGGGTTGACTTTTTTATATAATTTTTTTTATGATGTATGACCTATCTTTAATTTTTTGATTACAGAGTGGTATACCTTTATGTGTTATGCTATAACATTTTGATCAATTTTATCACAATATATGACTGTACACAAATTATGTTGAGACATATCTATGTGTTGCACTCTGTAAATCTTGTTTTTTTTTTCTGAATAAAAAATATTGTAAAAAGAAAGTTTCTATAAAATTGCAGCCTTTTCTAATGTTTATTTTCTTTGGTGACCAACGTTAGTGTTTAATATTGAAACTTCTCATTTGGACAGCTAACATCAGCATCTAGCAATGTTAAGTCAAGGTAAAGCACAGGTACAAGCGCAGTGAACCTCTGAGGGTCTCAGCCTCACTCTAAAGTCAATCCAGTAAGAATGAACGGAGACACCTTAGGTTGCATCTTCATGTAATTCACATCAGTTGGGAGACAGGAAAGGGCAAATATCTGAATGGTATCCACATATCCAGAAGATAAATAATAGATTGAAATCAACAATATGTCCTCATTATATTTTCTCAAAATCCCAGAGAGATCTCTGCAAATTGAAGAGTTATAAAGGGCCATTGAGTCAAAGATAAATCTATTGTCTCACCAAGACAGAAGCAGGAGATATCTCATTCAGACCATGATTTTGTTTAGGCAATTAAGCAGAATGTGACTGATAACATACCTTGACCTGTCAGAAAGCTATCAGCCATAAACAAGTCACTTGATGGAGAATCCCAGAGAGTTTTGGGAGTCGTTTTTGTATTTCTGGCTTTCTGATTTTATACCTGATACTATCCCAGTATAAGATATATTTCTGTATTCTTCCCACAGAGAAAATATGATATTTGGAATTAGCATATCACTTGATCCTTTTAGACACTTCAACTAACTCATGGAGAAAAATTGAAGGATATGTGAGCTAGGTTCATGCAACTTGGCCTCAATGTTGTATTTCTACTAAGTTCCCATTAGGTTTATGATTGCTTTTAGTGCCTGCTCACTAGCTTTTAGTGTTTTTTTCTATTCCCCAAGGTACTCAAGTTCTTCTGTTTCTCTTAATATATCACCATTTAAAAAATATTCTGGTTCACAACTTGTACTTCAACACTTCAAACTTTGGTTTCCATCATCTTGCCAACTTTGAAACTTTCTGTTGTCATCTACACATCTTACTCTAAATTATGACTTAATATCTACAGCTTAAAACCATGGTAGAGTAGTGATTATTGTGAGGCTATTACAGCTCAAGGCTTTGGCGTTCAAAGTTCAATCCCAGTGTCCTCAGTAAGGAGTTTGTACATCCTCCTCGTAAAATGCATGTGTTTTCTCCAGGTGTTCCAGTTTTCTCTCACATTCCAAAGACGTACCAGTTAGTACTGTGGGCTAAATGCTCATTGTAAATTATCCTGTGATTAGGCTACAGTTAAATCAAGGTTGCTGGGTGGTGTGGATCAAAGGGCTGCAAGGCCTATTCTGCACTGTATCTCTAAATAAAATAAATAAGATAAATAAAAACTTGGATATTCAATTTTCTATAGCTCTATCTAAACACTAATAAACTGATTAAAATGCTGTGGACACATTGAGGATCAGATTGTCACATTGATACCAAGAATATTTCTTTTACTTGAAACCAGTCCTGTTCATCCGTCATTGCTGTATTAACTGATCAGATTTGGATATAGGATTATAGGATAATCTCAATGTTAAAATTCTCATTGTTACATTCAAGTCTCTCCACTGGGCTCATCCATTTTTTTCCTTGAAATCTCTTCAAGATACACTTCTTTCCAATTCTGAATTTTGTGATTGCCTTTGATCTTTAACTGGCTGCCATGTTCTAGTACTCTCCACCTCTCAAACTTCAGAATTACTTCTTCAATCTCCCCCCATCTCCCTACCTCCCTACCTTGCTCTTCAAAAGCTGTCCATACAGCTTAATGTTTTAACTGTTTATTGTCACCTAGAGTCAGCAGTCTACAGAGCATCTCTCTGCTTGTACCACCACAGCTTGGAATTTGCTAGTCAGCAGTATTCCCTTATGGGACATCTCACTGTACTGGATGACAACAAATTCTGAGCAAACAAAGAGGTGTCTTTCACTAAGTTAATCTTCCAGCAGCACTTGATAACTGTTTCAATATGTGTCTCTAGGTACAGCCTGTAGATCAAGAAGTCCTCTGTTCAGGATTGCCAAGAATTCACTTTGACAAGGTTCCTTGTCTCTTCCAGACTTCGCAAGCTCAAAGTCAACAAACAGATGGGCAACTATCTTATAATTGTCTGAAAGTCAGCTTGTGTTAGGAATTGTGTTAGGTAGGACCCCTCTCACTGCTGGCCAAATGAATTTGTGCTTGTTGGTGAGTTCTGGTGATAAGGGAGTCTGCCAAATAGACTTAACAGTCTGTTTAGGGCGGGGGTCGGCAACCTGCGGCTCCCGAGCCATTTGTGGCTCTTTCACCTCTGTGCTGCGGCTCCCTGTGGCTTTGGGAAATAATTGGTCAGTATTTAATTAAAATGTATTTTATGTTAGTTTGTTAGCTTTTGAAATGTAATTCTAAATTTGAAGATTATGGTGATCTTGTACAATCTAAGTGTGGCGACACATTTCCTGGCACATCCGAAACGGCTCACAATTAGCCAGCATTCCGGCTAAGGGAGATAGCCTACGGGGGTTTGTGAGTACGCGTCTTTTGCAGATCTGCGTCCATGGGGGCTGGGTTGAGGGAGGCTTAAAAGCAAGGCTGTTTAGTTCGAATAAAGCTATCTTTGACTGCAGTTTACTGACACCGCTACAACGTGTTTTTATCGCTGGCTGTCCAGACGGAAGGTGCTGAAACGCTTTGTCGCGTGTCTGGAAGAAGTGAAAACTTTCCTGGGCAGCAAAGGGCTCACCTTTCCTGAGCTGGAACAGCCAGAGTGGCTGGAAAAGCTACACTTCATGGTAGACATGACAGCGCACCTGAACACGCTGAACACAGCTCTTCAGGGGAAAGGACGCACAGCCCTGCACATGTTGGAGGATGTTTTGGCATTCGAGCGCAAGTTGACAGTGCTTGCCAGAGATTTACAGAAAGGCACTTTGTCTCACTTCCCCAATTTGAGAGAGTTCAAACAAGGTCACGACATGATAATTTCGGAGTATTTACATTCTGCAATCATCGCAATGCAAACATCGTTTGGGAAACGCTTCTGTGAGTTCAGAGAGGAAAAAAAACACATTATCCTTCCCAGTCACTCCCTTAAGCATCGATCCTTCCCTACTGAATACGACTGCATTGGCAGGTGTGAGTCAACCTGATCTTGAGATGGAACTGGCCGACATAGCCGACAAAGACATATGGGTGTCCAAGTTTAGACGCTTGACAGCAGACCTTGAAGATGTTGCCCGTCAGAAGGCCGTTCTTGCTCAGAATCACAAATGGAGTGATATTGAAAACCTTCTAAAACCGGACAAACTTGTGTTCGAAACATGGAATGCTATGCCCGACATTTATGTAAACATGAAAAAGTATGCGCTTGGAGTCCTGTCGATCTTTGGATCCACATATGTATGTGAGCAGGTGTTCTCCAACATGAACTTTATTAAAAACAAACATCGCGCACGCCTCACAGATGACAGCTTGCGATCCTGTGTAAAGATGAAGGTGACGTCATACAGCCCTGATGTGCAGACGCTGTGCGCTGAGGTCCAGGAGCAGAAATCCCATTAACCAAGTATGATAAATACTTTAATTGCCTATTATTTTATGTATATTCATATTTTTTCATTGTTCAGTGAAATAGTCCTTTTATTTTTCAGGCTGACAGCTGGCTGATGTTATTTTTGGTTTGCTGCTGGCGGAAAATTTAAGTTCGGCGTTTTTCATAAATACAAGAAGGACTCAAATAGACATTGAGTATTTTACTTAAAAGTAACTTTCAACCCAACGTCTTTTTTTCGGAGTTCAAAATGTTTTTGTTGCATACAGAAATGTAATTTCGTTTTCTCTGCAGGAGTTCATCAATTTCATAAATGCAACACATTATAGTTTGTTTATACATAGCATAAAGGCAAAAAAAACGTTGTATGCAGTGTTATTTCATTTTAAATGTCAAACGTGTTTTGTGGCTCCCAGTGTTTTCTTTTCTGTGGGAAACGGGTCCAAGTGGCTCTTTCAGTGGTAAAGGTTGCTGACCCCTGGTTTAGGGAGTCATCACATGGAAACCATTGTACCCTTTTCACAAAGTGTCTATACTGTAGATCGTTCCTTGCTGAACTGCCTACCACTGTGGTTGAAGACCTTTTCTACAAAAGTGTGGCAATGGCCAGTTGAACAGGACATGTTGCAGAAACACAGCCAGGCTAGTACTTTGCAGCACTTAGTGACTCTTGGTGTTGGGGTACTTCAGTCTGATGCAACCACACACAAAACTGGCCTTTGGGTTGAGGCCAATGCCGGGTATGCTTTTCACCTCATTGTTTGAGAACTTGTGCCTTTTACCCTTTTGGATATGTTCCACTTTGTGAGGAACAGACTGCTCCTATGCTCAGATAGCAGTACTGAGAGTACCTTGCAGTTTTTGGCCAGGTTCTTGTCAGTCATCAAGTGGAAACACCTCTCCCACAGTCCCAGCTTTAAATTTGCCTTGGCCATCCACTCCAACAACTTTTCTTACAAGCCATACCTTCTCTGAAACAGATCACCAGCACCTTCAAGTTTTTAGCTATGACAGTGGAAGGGATCATTGGGCCAGTTAGAATAGTTGCCAAAAAGTATCTTCTCACAACCGTAGCCGTTGAGTCTGCCACCTAATGTTAACTCAAGCTGGTCAGAGGATGTGATGAGTCTGCGCATTGACTGTGTTTCTGAGCAGAAGATAGTGAAATCATTCATGTAAGGAGAGACTTTGAACAGAGTGGTCCCACAGCCTGACATTGACACCTCGTTCACATCTATGGTGCTCTTGATGGACTTGGCAAAGAGTTCAAGGCTGCATAAGGCAGGGAGGAGTGGGGAACATGATGGGTAAGGTGTCTGTATTGATTTGGATTATACTACTAATGACTGATAGAGCAGTTGAATACAATTCCTAATGCCTTCATTAAAGCCCATTGTGAGGAACATGTCCAACAAATACATACATGATACCTTATCAACGACATCATCCTGGTCCACGGTTATGAGGAAAGGATCCTCCCCTCTATCCTGCACATGGGCGATGGTATCCCAACTTGAGCTGATTGGAGATGACTCTGTGGAACTTCGTGGGTATGCTATGTTGACACCAGAATGTTTAGAGACACTTGTGAGCTGCTGCCACCACATTCTTTGGTGAGCTAGTTGTTAATACAAACAACGCACTTCACTGCATCACGTATGACAAATAAATCTGAATCTGAATCTGGATGGGTTCTTATTACCCAGATTCATCAGTGAAATGGGTCTCTATTTCCTGGTGTCTGTCTTCTCCTCCCCCTGAGGGTAATGCTGCCCTTCCCCTGGGATTCTGACATGTTGTCAGCCAGAAACATATTATTGTACAGTTCCACCCAACTTCCCACTACCTGGCAGCTCAATCCATGTGTGGAACTTTGCCCACTGGAGCCCCTTTAAATTCCTCCCTTCTCACCTTAAATCTATGCCTTCTAGTTTTAGACTCCCCGCCTCCCTACCGTAAGAAAAGGATTTAATATTTATCAAGAATTAGACTGGTAATGATGCAGTGAAGCACTATTTTACTTCATTTACTGTGTCATAAATGCAGGTAGTTGCTATTCTCAGCCTTTCCATCTTATTACATAACTGGTTACTATTTTGTATGGTACTTCTAATTTCTTGCAGTCCATTCCAACTAAAATAACAATTAGTCAGAAACTGCAGCCTTTATCTCAACAAACTTATGCTGTTGCATTAAGTGCTACCTCCAATGACATTATCAGCACATTCATCCTCATTTCTGGTTACTGATTATACCTGTGCTTTTGAGAAAACCTGCCAAGTCGAGGCCAAATTATCACCCCAAGGGTGGTGGGAAAATAGGAGGGAGAGAGTCATTACTGAGTCATCTCATACATCTTTGACAAACAAGAATATTCAGGCACTGGCACAGATCTGGGAATCAAGTATAGTCAAAAATATTTCAATTCTGACCAAACCCCAATTGTAATTATTATTTCAGTGATATCTCTTGGGAAGTTCTGACCAAGGATCATTTTTAGATTATGCAATGTCAGAAGCTTCATAGTAGTATGATACAAAGCCATAATGTGGTCATTATTTTAAAATTATGTAATACATAGATCTTCAATTATCACAAACAAGAGAAAATCTGCAGATGCTGGAAATCCAATCAACACACACAGAATGCTGCAGGAACTCAGGAGGCCAGGCAGCAATGATGGAAAAGAGTACAGTCAATGTTTCAGGTTGAGACTCTTTGGCAGGATGTAATTCAACAGCAAAATTGGGCTTTAATAGGGTAAAGTCAATATAGGTACAAAGAGTCACAGCACACAATTATGCCAGGCCTACTGCTTTGGATGGGAAACTTGAACAAAGTTGTGCCAGCTTTGCTTGAATTGGCACTTAAATCTGGATTGCTGACAGCCAGTCTGACTTGCTGTTATTTGGGCATACAGAGATCTAATAGCTTGGGGAGTCAGAGTTCAGAGTTAAATTCTGGTATCCTTTGTAAGTACCACATACACAAAATGCTGGAGGAACTCAGCAGGCCAGTCAGCTTCTATGGAAAAGAGTAAACAGTCGATGTTTCAGGCTGAGACCCTTCATCTGGACTGGAGAAAGAGATGTGGTCAATGCAAAAGGGTGGGAAGAAGTACAATGTAGTAGGTGATAACTGAAACCAGGAAGAGGGAGGAAGGGTGAAGTAAAGAACTGGGAAGTAGAATTGGTGAAAGAGCTAAAGGGCTGGAGAAGGGGAAATCTGATAGGAGAGGGTAGAAGACATGGAAGAAAAGGAAGGAGGAGGAGCACTAGAAGGAGATGATGGGTTGGTAAGAAAGTAAGGTGAGAAAAGGAAATGGGAATGGAGAATGGTGAAGGAGAGGAGGAAGGGTGCAATTTCTGATAGTACTGATAGTCCTCTGTAAGTAGTTTGTACGTCCACCCTGTGAATGCATGGCTTTGCTCTGGTATCCTTCTACAGTCCAAAGATGTAACAGGTAGTAGTTTAATTGAGCATGGTAAGTTGTCCTATGATTAGGTTAACGTTAAATAAGTTGGCTGCTGAGCTGTGCAGTTCAGAAGGGCCTGTTCCACACTTTAAATATAAATAAATAAAAATAATTTCATGAATGGTAAGCACCATTTACTTTGTACAAGAAAGTAGCCACTCCCTGTTAATCAAACATAACAGAGGGAATTCACTAAGGGTTTTAAAGGCTGTACTTGGAGGCCCTGGTGGCAGAGATGGAGAGGAAGCTAGATCTCCTGTATTTGTCATGGTGGGCAGCAGACTGGTCAGCGGTGGTGGAATGGGTGGTGGGGGGAGGTTGGTCGTTGGGGGTTGGGTAGCCAGCTCCATGAAAAGCAAAGTCATGAGTTCTCAAAGTTCAAGTTCAAAGTTCAAAGTACATTTATTATCAACGTATGTATATATTATATAACCTTGAGATTTGTCTCCTTACAGGCAGCCACAGAGCAAAGAAACCCAAATGAACCCATTAAAAAATACAAAGACCATCAAACACCCGATGTGCGGTAAGAAATAATACAAATTATGTCAACAGTAAAAGTAAGCAAATAGCACTCAGAGTGAAAGTGAATCCGCAGGCAGGAAGTCATGCATCACTGCAGCCAGAGCAGGCCGCAGCCTTAGTTCAGCACAGAGCCGAGTGTTCATCGCAAAGCAGTGAACAAACTGGCCTGACCATCGCCCCTGGTCCCGACACCCTGCTTTCTCAATCAGCCCGAGGTTTAAATTGTCGAAACATCACTGTCGGACCTGGACCCTGTTACTTCGATATACTCTGGGACTGGACCCCGCCGCCACGTTTCAGCCCAATCCCAACCTCTGCAAATCAGCCTGATAGATCAAACCTCGGGTCTTCCCTCGCTCTCAGTTTTAGTGGACGGCTCTCGCCTTTGCTCACCCCGACTCTGACTAGCCTCTGTTCGTTCCAATTCTGCCTCGCACCCACTTGCCTCCACTTTGCCTTGACTCTGCCTCGCCTCCACTCACCTCCCCATTGTTACTTACTTACATCACTTACCAGAAATTCAACCAGAAGCAGTGTGATTAATAAAATATTTAGTTGTATTGTTTGGTTTGTTTGCCACTGATAAGTAGGCTTCACTGGGCTTCACCAGTGCAACCAGAGATGAGTCTTTGATGGAGACAAAACAAACTGCTAGTGGCAATTGAGTGAATGGCTAGCTGCTTGTCAGAAAGCTCACGGGCATTGTGAAGGAGTACAGAACCAGCAGTGACTTGAACAAGGATTTGCAAAGATTGTGGAGCCAAAACTTTCCTTCAAATCTTTTGGTGAAGTTATGCAGTGTAGCTATAAGAAGAGGGCAGACAATCTTGGGTTGTTTTTTATGGAGCATTGGACAGTGAGGGGAGACCCATTGAAGTTTATAAAAGCATGACAAGCCTGCTAAGAAGGCCTGCAGAAAAAGAATCTCATGGTTTTGTGTGGCGACAAGTGCATTCTGATAATAAATTTTACTTTGAACTTTGATAAGTTAGACAGTCAGAATCTGTTGCCCAGGGTAGAAGTGTCAAGTACTAGAGGACATGTATTTAAGATGAGCGGGGGAATGCTTAGAAGAGATCTGTGGACCAAGTTCTTTTACAGAGTGATAGGTGCCTAGAAAGGGCTGCCAGTGGTAGTAATGGAAGTAGAAGTGGTAGCAGATTTCAAAAGACTTCCATGTATATGCAGGGAATGGAGAGAGATGAATTATGAGCATGTGGAAGTTTAATTTAAACATTGTGGGCCAAAAGGCCTGCTCTTATGCTGAAATGTTTAATGTTTTACATTCTATGCCCCTTTGACTTCGAATTTACCCTCTTGTTCTGGTTTCTGTCCCCTTGGACCTTGGATGCATTGGACCTTGTTTACACAAACATTCCGGACGTGTACTGGGCTGAGCCCCGCGCCCACCTCAGTTACTCAGACCATATCCCTGTTATGTTAATCCCAGCATGCAGACCACTCTAGACCAGTTCAGAAGCAGGTGAAAACTTGGCCAGCAGGAGCTATCTCTGCTCTTCAAGACTGCTTTGAGAACACTGACTGGTACATGTTCAGGGAGGCTGCAACCGATGGCGACTCTACCAACTTAGAGGTGTACACGACATCAGTGACCAGCTACATCAGCAAGTGCATCGACGACGTCACTGTGTCCAAGACCATCACTACACGCGCTAACCAGAAGCCATGGATGACCGCAGAGTTACGCGCGCTGCTGAGGACCCGTGCCAAAGAAGTCTTCAGTGTCCTGTCTAAATGACTACCGTCCCGTTGCACTCTCATCCATCATCATGAAGTGTTTCGAGAGGCTCGTCATGAGGCACATCAAGACCCTGCTTCCCCCCTCACTGGACCTCCTGCAGTTCGTGTACCGTCCCAACTGTTCAACAGCTGATGCCATTGCCATCACTCTCCAGCTGGCCCTAATCCATCTGGACAAAAAAGACACATAAGTTCAAATGCAGTCCATAGACTTCAGTTCAGCATTTAACACATCATTTCTCAGAAACTGATTGGAAAGCTGAGCCTACTGGGATTGAACACCTCCCTCTGCAACTGGATCCTAGACTTCCTGACTGGGAGTCCTCAGTCAGTCCGGATCAGAAGCAGCATCTCCAACACCATCACACTGAGCAGGGGGGCCCCCCAGGGCTGTGTCCTCAGTCCACTGCTGTTCACTCTGCTGACCCACAACTGTGCTGCAACACACAGCTCGAACCATTTAATAAAGTTTGCCGATGACATGACCGTGGTGGGTCTCATCAGGAAGAACAACGAGTCAGCTTACAGAGAGGAGGTGCAGCGGCTAACAGACTGGTGCAGAGCCAACAACCTGTCTGTGAATGTGAACAAAACAAAAGAGATAGTTGTTGACTTCAGGAGGGCACGGAGCGACAACTTTCTGCTGAACATCGACGGTTCCTTGATAGAGATCGTTAAGAGGACCAAATTTCTTTGTGTTCACCTGGCGGAGAATCTCACCTGGTCCCTCAACACCAGCTCCAAAGCAAAGAAAGCCCAGCAGCATCTCTACTTTCTGCGAAGGCTGAGGAAAGTCCATCTCCCACCCCCCCCCATCCTCATCACATACTACAGAGGTTGTATTGACAGCATCCTGAGCAGCTGCATCACTGCCTAGTTTGGAAATTGCACCATCTCGGATCGCAAGTCTCTGCAGCAGATAGTGAGGGCAGCTGAGAAGATCATCAGGTTCTCTCTTCTCGCCATAACAGACATTTACACCACACACTGCATCCGCAAAGCAAACAGCATTATGAAGGACCCCACGCACCCCTCATACAAACTCTTCTCCCTCCTGCCATCTGGGAAAAGGCACCGGAGCATTCAGGCTCTCACGACCAGACTATGTAACAGTTTCTTCCCCCAAGCCATCAGACTCCTCAATACCCAGAGTCTGGACTGACACCAACTTACTGCCCTCTACTGTGCCTATTGTCTTGTTTATTATTTATTGTAATGCTTGCACTGTTTTGTGCACTTTATGCAGTCCTGGGTAGGACTGTAGTCTAGTGTAGTTTTTTGTGTTGTTTTACGTAGTTCAGTGTAGTTTTTATATTGTTTCATGTAGCATCATGGTCCTGAAAAACGTTGTCTCGTTTTTACTGTGTACTGTACCAGCAGTTATGGTTGAAATGACAATAAAAAGTGACTTGACTTGCTTTCCAGTCTTGATGAAGTGTCTTGGCCCAACATATCGACTGTTTATTTTCCCTCCACTGATGCTGCCTGACTTGCTGAGCTCCTTCAGAATTTTATGGATGTGTTGTTCTCTGCTTATGTCTTAGCTTCTGTTGTAGCATAAGCAGGCCAAGCCAAGGTTTCCAGGAACAGTCAGACTAGTCATAGAGACTCAGAGTGCGTTTACACCAAATGAGGGTGTAGCAACAGCAATTCCCTCTCTCAGCATGGTGCCCAGATTCCTGAGTGACCATCTTGGGAAGGAGATGGTGGTTCCACAGAGCACTCTCTCACAGGGCAAAAGTAACCCAAGTCCTAGCAGTACACACAGAATGCTGGTGGAACACAGCAGGCCAGGCCGCATCTATAGGAAGAAGCATAGCAGATGGTGTGGTATACTGTGTCCGGTGCTCCTGGTGCGGCCTTCTATATATTGGTGAGATCTGACGCAGACTAGGAGATCATTTCGCTGAACACCTACGCTCTGTCTGCCAGAGAAAGCGGGATCTCCCAGTGGCCACACATTTTAATTCCACGTCCCATTCCCATTCTGATATGTGTATCCATGGCCTTCTCGACTGTCAAGATGAAGCCACACTTAAGTTGGAGGAACCTTATATTCCATCTGGGTAGCCTCCAACTTGATGGCATGAACATTGATTTCTCTAACTACTGTTAATGCCCCTCCTCCCCTTCTTAACCCATCCCTTATTTGTTTAGTTATTTGTTTATTTGTTTGTTTATTTATTTATTATTTTCCCTGCTTTCTTTTTTTCTCTCTTTTTTCTCTCTCTGCCCCTCTCACAGTCACTCCTTGCCTGCCCTCCATCTTCCTCTGGTTCTCCCCTCCATTTTTCTTTCTCCCTAGCCCTCCCATCCCATGATCCTTTCCCTGCTCCAGCTGTATATCCCTTTTGCCAATCAACTTTTCCGCTCTTAGCCTCACCCCTCCCCCTCCTGTCTTCTCCTATCATTTTGTATTTCCCCTTCCCCCTCCCACATTCAAATCTCCTACTATCTTTTCTTTCAGTTAGTCCTGATGAAGGGTCTCGGCCCAAAACGTCGACTGTGCTTCTTCCTATAGATGCTGCTTGGCCTGCTGTGTTCCACCAGCATTTTGTGCCTGTTGCTAGAATTTCCAGCATCTGCAGATTTCCTCTTGTTCAAGTCCTAGCAGTGCTATGTTACAGAACCTTTGCTGATACCGGTCAGTCAACGGGCTGCAACCACTGTCTCTGGGCCGATGGTCATGTAACAGACCAGAAGCTCACCTTGGTTGATGCATTTTTGCTCACATCTCCCCTCGGAGTGTTGTGATCCTCAGAGATTGTGCTTTGATAAGAGAGGGAGGGGTGATGGGAAGCAGGACTTGTGGAAAGAATGTAAAAAAAAAAGTCATTTCCGTTTCACAGCATAACATTTTTGTCAGTCTTGTCAGTGCTGAAGTCTTGTCTCTCTTATTGCTTAAATATAGCATCAGATCTGAGACCAACAGCTTAAAACAGGATGGGCCTGGCAGTTATATAGAGTGTGATTTGTAATTCAAATCAGGTGAGTACTTCTGCTATTTTTACTGCTGCAGTTCATTAGATAAAATAAAAGTAAAGAATTGATGCCATTGAAGGTCTTATTTGGAGTGAATGAGATCCCGAATGTGATCAGTATTCTTTAATTAAGTATGTTAACTATGTAATTCATGGCAAAGCAGCTCAGATGCATGGAATGCTTCCCCTGGCAACCATCTGTGCAGGAAATGTATCCAGCTGCAGCTTCTAGTCACTGCACTATGGAGCTGGAGCTGCAATTCAATTTACAGTGGAGCATCTGCTATGTCTGGGGACAGCACATTCAGCAAGCCGGTCACACTGCAGGGAAAGTCTGGACAACTAAGAAGGGAAGACGTGACTACTGGGCACTATGGAGGGAGGCAGTGGGTGCAGGGGCACCCTTTTGTAGTACCCCTTCTCTCACCCACCCCAACTTCCAGTATTGCTGATGTAGGTGGTTTCACAGGGGAATACAGGAAATGCCAGGCTCTGGCATCACAGGTGGCTCTGGTGGATAAAGAGTGAGGCAGCTTTAGTGATAGGCAATTCAATTATGAGTGTCACTGTGGCTGCAAATGTGATACAGAGTTGTATGTTACCTCCCTGATGCTGGGGTTAAGAATATCTCAGAGCACAGAAGGATGGAAAGCAATCAGCCACTGGCTGTGGTACATATTGGTTCCAACGATAGAGGTTAAAAAAAGGGTTGAGATCCAGAAAGATCAATTTAAGGAGAATGATTATAAGGCTGGAGCTCAGAGGTGGAAGACACAATCCCAATATGAGATATAAATAAAAATAGAAAATATGGAAAAGAGATATGAGACAGAGGGGATTTGAGGGGGAACAGAGTCCATCCATATTAATCCCATCCTCCAGCACTTGGTTTATATCTTTCTGTGCTTAAATGATTTAGGGACTTTTCAATTCTGTTGATGATTGCTTCCATCATGTTCTCAGGCAGTGTGTTCTATGGCTGACAGATACACGACAGACCAAACAGCTGTTTCCATGTTGTATGGTCTTTGACTACTTCCAGTGCCTTGTTGAGGGGAACAAACCAAATGAATGCATGTTCAGAAAGATGTTACAGGATGGTGGGATTTGGATTCCTGGGACATCAGAACGGATTGTGGGAAAGGAGGGACCAAATACAAGCAAGACTACGGGCATCTGGATGACATTGCAGTAGAGAACACAGTAAGAGATTTAGAGGGGATCTAAGTGGAACTTTTCTCATCAGAAAATGAGCCGCTGAGAGCATCTATGAAAAGTCTGAATGAGGACCTAAATCCCCTAGATATGGAAGGCTACAGACCAGGTACAGGGAGGTGGGATTAATGTGGATGGGTGCTGATGTCCAGCACTAGGACTGATGTTCCAGTAGGAGTGCTTGGGAGAGTTTATACTAACATAGCAGCATGGTGGGTCCTGAATTTAAATAAATGAATTTATGATAGAATGAGGCAATATCAGGCAAAAGTTGATTTCAAAATGTTACTTATGGGATCACAATGGATCAAAATTGGTAGCCATTTAGGAATGAATGAACTGCACAATTGTTCTCTCGTGCCTGGGAAAAAATGAACAAGTAGTATGTCTCAACAGTGGCTAACAAGAGAAATTAGCAATAGTATTAAATCTGAGGAGAAGACACATAAATTGGTCCAAAAAGCAGAGAACCTGAGGACTGGGATCAATTTAGAGTGTAACAAAGGAGAAACAAGGGATTAATTAAGAAGGGGAAAATAGTGCATGAGATTGCATAGACATGAAACTGACGATAATAGCTTCTACAGATATGTCAAGAAAAGATGGTAAAGGTAAATTTAGGCCGATACTGTCAGAAACAGAGGAATTTATAATGGGCAACAAGGAACTGTCTGACCAACTGAACATGTATTTTAGATCTGTGTTGACAAAGAAATCACTAATAAACTGCCAGAGACATTGAGAAACTGACGATCTAGTGAGAAGGAGGAGCTGAAGGAAATGAGTATTGATAGGGAAATGGTGATGGTATTAATGGTTGATAAATCCCCAGGACCTAATTATATCTACAACTAGGAGTGGATATCAGAAATAGTGAAGCATTGGTGGCCATTTTTCAAACATCTACAGACTCCAGATCAGTTTCTGTGCATTGGAGAATAGCTGACTGTTTAAATAAGAAGGGGAGTAGGCAGAAAACAAGTAATTAGGAAAATGATGATTGAATTGACCAAAGATTTGCCAAAGAAAATTGATACTTGACCAGTTTACTGGAATTTTTAAGATGTAACAGGTAGTGAGAAGCAGGAACAATCAGTTGCTGTGATGTTGCTCAGGAAGTTTTTGACAAAATTTCACATATGAGATTACCATATAAAGATAAAGAACATATGATTGAGGTTACTCTCCTGTCATGGGTAGAAAGTCGTTGCCAGATAGGAAGCACAAAGTAAGAATTTCCAAATGAGAGTTCATGGCAATTGGGGTACTGCAAGAATCTGTACTGGGATTCTAACTTACACAATGTATTTTCATAATTGAAGTGAGGGCATTTGTAAAAACACAACATTGTGTGGGAATGTAATCTGTGAGGAAGGTGCACACAAGCTGGAGCTTCCAGAGCAATGTGAGAAGCTGAGTGGGGAAATACATGGCAGATGAGCAATATTGCGAATAAAGATGATGCTATCCATTTTTGTGACAAAACAGGAAGACTGATTATTATGTAAACTGTTGGAGGTCAACAAAGGGGGAAGATTAAATGAGACTTGGATGATCCTTTAGAACAGTTGATG
Source organism: Hypanus sabinus (assembly GCF_030144855.1). Classification (NCBI taxonomy): domain Eukaryota; kingdom Metazoa; phylum Chordata; class Chondrichthyes; order Myliobatiformes; family Dasyatidae; genus Hypanus; species Hypanus sabinus. The sequence goes on along the minus strand of NC_082721.1, from coordinate 40,647,473 downwards.
AGTGAAAAGGAATGATATGTTGACCTTCACAAGGAGAGGAATAATGTAGAGGAGCAGGGGTGTTATATGTAATTGTACAAGGCCTTAGAGCACACTTAAATAATTGTGTGCAGTTTTGGTTTGATGAAGGGTATAGATGCTATAAAGGTGGAACGTAAAAGTTCACTAATAGATTCCTGGGATGGCAGGTCCAATGTATGCAGAGGCATTGCAATGGTTAGGGTTAATTTGCTTAAATCGTGAGTGATGGGATGGCACACTCATCTATGGCAAGCCTGGACTGATTTGATGCTGGAAAAATTTTCCTGATGGTGGGGGACGTCACAGAGTAAGGTTACAGGGCATGCTGGTTAAGACTGAGGTAGCAAGAAATTCCTTCACACAAGGTGTGGTGAATCAGCAGATTGCTGTATCACAAGATACAATTGAGATCAATTTATGGAATACAATTTCGTTATATTTCAGAGGAGGTTCATTCGCGTTATTCTGGGAATGAAAGGATTAACATATGAGGAGTGTTCAATGACTCTAGGCCTGTACTCGCTGGGGTTTAGATGAATGAGGGGGGACCTCATTGAAATCTATCAAATATTGAAAGACCCAGATAGAGTTGATGTAGAGAGGACGTCCACCATTGTGAGGTGTCTAGGACCAGAGGCACAGCCTCAGAATAGAGCAACACCCATTTAGAACAGCAATGAGGAGGAATTTCTTTAGCCAGAGGGTGGTGAATCCGTGGAATTCATTGCTACAGACAGTTGTGGAGGCTAAGTCATTGGGTATATTTTAAGCAGAGGTTGAAAGTTTCTTGAATAGTCCAGATGTCAAAGGTTATGGGGTGAAGGCAGGGGATTGGGGTTGTGAGGAATAATAAATCAGCCAAGATGGAATGGTGGAACAGACTCCATGGGCTAAATGGCCTACTTCTATAATTAAGAAGGAATTTTTTATGGCACAAAAGGCTAAACAAGTCAAGCTGTGGAGAAAAACCAAGAACAACAGACTGAATTTGGATGATCAGCTCTGATCATATTGGCTTGTTGAATAAGCTCAAGGGCCAGATGGTTTACCCCTACTCATTATTTCCATGTGTTCATATTTCACTGTAAATCTTGACTTAAACAACGTTCTGACATATATGGAGCACCTGTGTCTAAGTTGGGAGTGACCAGGGTCAGGCCAAGTGACAGAAGTCTATTTTCTTTGGCATTTGCTATGGGAAGACTGGGTCACATGCAGCAAGAACCAAAGAAAGGCCCTATCAACAGGAGCTGGGCAAGATGGAAGCTTCTGCTGACTACAGCTTGTAAATCAGAAAGATTAGTGAGAGGTGGGGTGTGATAAAACAGATTTTCAAAACTTACTGTCCCAATGCCAGCTTTTGCAGTGCTCCAACAACGAATGACAGTCTCGGTTTTTGGCGACTGAGCTAACAGGGAGGTGCTTCCTCCTAACCAGGTTTTTACTGGTGGTGCTGAATGTTACCACCTTCTGCAATGTTGCAACGCGTCTACTGTACCTGGTACTTTTGCTTTGATTGGTTGACTGTAAATACTTGTAAGCTGTGTAATGTGAATATGAACTTTAGTGCAGGGAGAAAAGCGTGAGAGTGTGTGGAGGCGAGCGTGGATGTTTGATATGAATGATCATTGGCTGAGGTTGTTGGGTGATGAAGATTTATAACACGTGGAAGTGTAAAAGGCCCAAGGTACTATTGGTGGGAAATAGGAAATTTTTATGTACCCACTGATCTTGAATACATATAAGGTTATTAATTATATTTTACAGCAGCATTCTCCTGCAAATATCACCAATTGAGTTGATTGTCTTAACAACCTCTTTTGCTGTTTGTTTTTCATAATTAAACAAGATGCCCTTCAATCCTGTACAATTGCCTCCTCCATTCTTTTCTTAGAGTAGAACACAAGAAACTCAAAGGGTCCCAATCTTCAATCAATCATCTGACCCAGCAAAGGTAATTTTTGTGATACTGCTTGAGCAGCATTTCACTTGTCTACCTGTGTAACATCTACTTTAAAGTGGTTCATTAGACGGAGGACTTCAACAATGCTAAAATCATTGCAGCCGTATATTAGTCTCAACAGTGTATAAGTCTGCAGAGATTTGAGAGCTGGTTCCACTTTATCAATAATAGATTATCTGAATAAATTCCAAGGCACTGAAGAATGCAATCACAACATGGGCAAATGGGATCAATGTAGATGGGGAAAAAGGATGGATATGATGGGCTGAAGGGCCAGCTTCTTTGCTGTATGATTCTGTAACTTATTACCAGCTTCCATAAACCCTTTCCTGTGCTGAAGTTCATTACTAACCAAGACAAATAATTTATATCAATTTTCATTGTATTTATTAATGGCAGTTTAATGAATGAAACAAAGAATACAACTAACTACTTTATTTTTAAAACATTTCTGGTAAAAATGTATGGTAAGTGATCACTGCAAACAATGAAGAAGCAAGTAAAGACCAAGCTGGGTCAAGGGTCAAAGCAAATGGGTGCAAGGTGGAGGCGTATTCGAGGCAAAGTTGGAGGCTCAGAGCATATGGACGTGACAGGGTCCAGGTTCTGGAGCGAGGAATGACCCAGTGTTTGGATGATTTAAATGCCGGGCCAGATGGATTGAAAAGGCAAGGTGTTGGGACCAGATTTGAGAGTCGGGCCAGTTCTGCTTGCTGCTCTATGACGTTTACTTGGCTCTGCACTGAACTGAGGCTGCAGCCTGCTCCAGCAGCTCTGGGCTTTGTGTCTGTGTATTCGCTTTTGATCTGAATGCTATTTGCTCACTTTTATTGTTTGCATGATTTGTTTTTTTTCTCTCTCTGCTTGATAGTTTTCTTTTATTTATGGGTTCTTTTGGGTTATTTTTTGCTTTGTGTCTGCCTGTGAGCAGATGAGTCTCAAAACTATACAACGCATACATATTTTGATAATAAATGTACTTTGAACTTTGAATATGACAGCCTCATAGACTGAGTTATCAGAATTAGGTTTATTATCACTGCTTCATCTGACATGAAGTTTGCTGTTTTGCAGTAGCAGTACAGTGCAAAGACATAAAATTACTATAAATTACAAAACAAATACATAGTGCAGAAGGAATATGAGGTAATTTTGTTGTATTCGAGGACCATTCAAAAATCTGTTCCTAAATCATGAAGTGTAGGTATTCAAGGCTTCAGTTACTAGTTATAATTTGTTAATTGAATAGTATAGTTAATTTAAAAAAAAGACATATGTGGCAGGGAGAATTCCACATGGAGAAATATGCACAGCTGGAACTTAATGCAGCCCCTAATGGTTCAATTAGGAAAACCAGAACCATACTGACTAAAAATGTGACCAGTTGAGTACCCACTCCCCCTAGCTTTATGATGAGAAAAATCAATCTACTGCAATGTTGAATTGTCATCTGTCCCGTAGGGCGGGATCAGATGGCATTTGCATTCCAGTACGTTATCCAACGGCTGTGGTTGAAATGCATGCACAAACATGAGGCAGGAATATAATTGGTATTAGCTGAAATTCCCTTCATGATACACACATAACAGTTTTCATCTTGGTTCATGCATGAATAATCACCACAAGCACATGTACTGGAAATCAAGCAACACTTCTTCCTTCCTATGGTGGCCAGACCAAGGGTTATTTAGACAGGGGTTCACTTGGTTGTCATTCAGCAAAATAGATTTGCAACATTTTGCTTTGGTTATTTCCAGGTTTATCATTCAGAACTGCAATATAATCAGATTCCAATGCAGACTTATTTTTCTGAAGTGGGAAAATTAACCTCAATTTCAATTCCAAGCTAGCAAACAAGGTAACTAGTTCTGGTTTCTTGGTCTTTTTGGCAAAGATCAAGTGTAGTTTCTGAGGGGAGCGACTCATGGTAGATCTTTGTGGACAGTGACACTGAGGGCAGAAGACAAGAGGAGCTCTTTGAAATCAAGTGACACTGATAAGTGCTTAATCTGTTGATGCAGGATTTGATTCTCAAGCTGATTGAGAAAACAATCTAACACTCCTTTCCAACAATCAATGTTCGAGCTCGGTCAGGTTGGCTGCAGCTATGGGTACATCAGAAGGAGGACTAAAACACTGTCACTGGCAGTGAAAGATCTCAGCAAGTGGAGCCCCCTCACCAGGGACTGATTCATTGTGAAGATCCTGCTGGACCGTGGGGGTTTGAGGTGAAGAATACTTTGTGCATTCAAGACTCCTCCGGTAATGGCTTTTTAGTGTTCACCTTCAAGAATGTGGCAGATTTTCTAGAGAAAGGAAATGACGTGCCACGGTTGCTGCTGAAGGCACAGCCACTCTTCACTCTTCCAACCAGAATGAGCGCATGATCTCAGTGCATACATTCATGCGCATGTGCTCATTGCAGATGTCTTCACTTCCCTGGCTCAGTAAGTTGAGGGATCAGGAAACTGTGTGGATGTCAAAGACATGTTCTGTATTTCTGTATTTGGACAAGCAAATGCTAAGTGAAGGTCAAGTTGGGGTTAGATGCGAATAGCGGCATCATCTGCACCCCCTCACTCTTTGCCATTGGAGGGAACTGCGGTTACATGAGTATGCTAGTCAACCCAGACTGTGCTGTTACAGCAACAGGTCTGGACATGACCACCTAATGCAGTGCAGTTGTCTGCAGGAGCTGCAAGCCATGAGACCAAGGATTATTGCCTGTGTGGGGAGGCAGGCCACTCTACAAAGCCTGACAAAAACGTAGTGGTATCTACACTCAGGCAATAAGAGGGGCAGTTGCACTGATAATACCAACATGCCCACTGCTAGTATAGGAGCCACGGCCAGGACCAAAGCAGTGACCAGGACTGAGCCAAGGCTGCCTGCCTCGAACACTCATACCCCAGCCAGAAAACCTCACGGCTCTTCAGAAGATGAGTAAAAGAAGGCAGAAGGACAAGAAGAAGAATAGCAGATGGTAAAGAAGGAGGAGTCTCGGAAGACATCATTCAAGAGACAATAGACTACCAAGAATAAAAAGGAATGAGATGAAAAAGGCAGGACAGCTGAGAGATGCCATTGACCTCTCCTCAATGGAGAATCAAACAAATGCAGACAGAGGAAGCACCAAATCGGAGATGACAAAGTAGAAGGAAGCCAACAAGCAGTTGTGGAGAGGGAAGGAATTCTAATGAGCATCCCTCATCCCTGGGAGACCAGGGCAACAAGGACATCATCAGTCCCAAGCAGTAGGAGACTAGGAACAGCACAGCATCTAATACATACCAGTTCTGGGTGACCAGGAGTTGTCCAGAGGCCACTGGCCCCCAGCACATGGAACTGGGAAAGGAACAGCATCTGGCATACCCCAGCTGGAGATGGAGCATACGGGACAGCCAGAGCAAGAGCACAGACATATCTCTCCCAGAGGATCCACCAGTATTGCTGCATTTGGGAGAGGACCATCCTCAGTACCTGATCCAGCAAATCGTGAGGCAGTTTACCAAGGTTGTGGATGTCACAGCTCAGACTGAGTGACAGCGAATGAGAACTGTGATCCCAGAAACCCTTCGGCAGGACTGGAGGAAAAACTCTGAGCAGTAGATTGAAAAGGTGGGTGGAGGGGAGAGGCAGCCACCAGGTGATATGTAAAACCTGGAGGGGTGGGGATAAAGTAAAGAGCTGGGAAGCTGATTGATGAAAAAGATGGAAGGCCATGGAAGAAAGGAAAAAGGGGAAGAACCACCAGAGGGAGGTAATGGGCAGGCAAGGAGATGAGGTGAGAGAGGGAAAAGGGGATGGGAAATGGAGAAAGAAGAGGGGTTTGGGGAGCATTACAGAAGTTTGAGAAATTGATGTTCATACCATCAGGTTGGTGGCTACCCAAACAGAATATAAGGTTTTGTTCCTCCAACCCAAGTGTGACTTCATCATGACAGTGGAGGAGACCATGGATAGACATATTGGAATGGAAAAGGGAAGTGGAATTAAAATGGGTGGCTGCTGAGAGATCCCACTTTTTCTGGTGGATGGAGGATAGATGCTCAGTGAAGCAGCCTCCTAATTTATGTTGGGACTCATCGATGTATAGGAGGCCACACTGGGAGCACTGAACACCATAAATGACCCCAATGTACTCACAGATGAAGCATCACCTCACCTGGAAGGACTGTTTAGGGCCCTGGATGGTAGTGAGGGAGGAGTTGTAGGTGCAGGTGTAGCACTTGTTCCGCTTGCAAGGATAAGTGCCAGGAGAGAGATCAGTGGGGAGGGATGAATAGACAAGGGAGTCACATAGGGAGCAATCCCTGTGGACATCAGAAAGTGGGCGGGAGGGAAAGATGTGTTTGGTGGTGGGATCCATTTGGAAGTGGCAAAGGTTTTGGAGAATTATGTGCTGAATGCGGAGATTCGTCGGGTGGTAGTTGGGGACAAGAGGAACCCTATCCCTGGTAGGGTGGCGGGAGGATGGGGTAAAAGCAGATGTTAACAGGATCAGCAAATATGGGGATGACACCAAGATTTGGGGCATAGTGTACAGCATAGGACACTGTCATGGCTTGCAGCAGATGGAAAAATAGAATGGTGGATTTCAATGCAAACAAGTGAGAGGTACTGCACTTCAGTAGGACCAACCAGGACAGGTCTTACACAGTGAATGGTAGGGCACTGAGGAGTGTTGTAGAACAAAGGGATCTGTTTGCAAGTCCATAATTAATTGAAAATGGCATCACTGGTTGATAGGGTTGTAAGGAAAGCTTTTGGCGCAACGGCCTTCATAAAAAAAATATTGAGTACAGGAGATGGGATGTTACATTAAAATCATACAAGACATTGGTGAGGCCTAATTTGGAGTATTGTGTGCAGTTTTGGTCACCTACCTACAGGAAAGATGTAAATAAGGTTGAAAGAGTACACAAAAAAATTACAATGATGTTGCTAGAACTTGAAGTCCTGTGTTATAGGGAAAAGTTGAATAAGGTAGGATTTTATTCCCTAGAATGTTGAAGATTGAGGGGAGATTTGATAGAGGTATTCAGAATTATGAGGTTTATAGATAGGGTAAATACAGTCTGGGTGAGACTACAACTAGATGTCATGGTTTATGAGTAAAAGATGAAATATTTAAGAGGAACATGAGTGGGAACTTCTTCACTCAGAGGGCTGAGAGAGTGTGGAACGAGCTGCCAGTGTAAGTGTGGATGCAGTGTTGCTATCACCATTTAGGAGAAATTTGGATGGATGGGAGGGGTATGGAGGGCTATGGTCCTGGTGCAGGCTGATGGATCTTAGCAGATTAATGGTTCAGCATTGACTAGATGGGCTGAAAGGCCTGTTTCTGTGATGTACTGTTCCATGACTCATAAGATGCACTGACTGGTATATTGGAACACTGAATAAATCACCCCTAGTGTGCCAATGAGTGGCAGAAGCAGTGGATTTGATGGGAACGTGGAAAGACTAAACTGGAATTAATATTAAATTAGTTTAATCATTTGTCTGATGTTCTGAGGAGACCTAGGGGCTTGTCTCCATCCTGCGTGACCGTAAAATTCTATTACTCCATAAGATATTCTGTTCTGACCACTCTGCCTACGTACTTGTGATGAAGTGAATGAAGCAAAATTTATGTTATGTTTGCTTCATTTATGGACTTTATTTGTCAAGCAGGGATTTTATCCAATAAGAAGAGGTTACACAGATTGAGGTAAACTTTCTTGTGTTTAAACAAATGAGAAGTAAATTCTTATTATCTCAGTCACGAATGGTTGTTCCGTTATTTTGTGATAGTGGCCTTTGCAACATGCAGAAAGATGGGCTTGACAGGGCAAATGGATAGAACGATATTCCCCTGACTAAAAGCAAAGGCCACTATCACAAAGTAAGGGAACAACCATTCGTGACTGAGATAATAAGAAATTTCTTCACTCAGAGTGTCGTGGATCTTTGGAATTCTTTATCCAAAAATTCTTTGGAAGTCAGACACAGGATAATAAATAAACAGACCCTTTGGTCAGTCTAGTCTTTGCCAGCCTGGTCTTCTGCCTAGTCCCATCTCTGTGCATCTGGACCATAGCCCTCCCTCCAAACCTGTCTCATCCATATACCTAACCAAAATTCTTGTAAATATTACAATTGAGCCCCCATCTATTACTTCCATTAGCAGCTTGCCCCACACATGCAGCACCCTCCAAGAGAAGAAATTACCCCTCATATTCCCCTTAAATATTTCACGTTTCACACTAAACCTTTGATCGCCTGTTCTCCTTTCAGCCAACCTGAGGGGAAAAAGGCTTCATGCATTCACTCTATCTGTAGCCCTTGTAATAACATTCAAGGCACAGATGGATATTCTTTAGTGTCAAGGGAATCAGAGATATGGGGTTATGGCACGGAAGTGAATTTTCTGCCATGATCTTAATGAATATTATATTAAAATGACTTCAGCCAGACATGTATATCTAACATTGAATCAAAGTTGCCCAAAATATAACAAACATGCTGTGGGCAATGCAGAGTCAGTGCTGAATAATTCAAACAGGCTGAGAGCAGAACAGAAATCCTAGTGAATGCATTTATACAAGCACAAATTTTGCTTCTGAACCCCCTGCTACATGGCATGTCACCAATAATAACAAGTCATAGCATAGTTAAGAAGGTGTCTCCAGTATGTCTGGATGCATAGAAAGCCTAGATGTTAGTAGTGGGGGTGGGACTGGTTAAGGGGAGGATGAACTATTTAACATTCTTTACAAAAGCTAAAAGAAATATAACTTTTCCCCCAGTAAAGCATCTCTGTTATGTATATAAACGTGCATCAAGCATGACTGTGTTGAGCAGTTCATGGTTTTGCAGCAGGCAAATAGTTCAGTCGATATTAAACTGATGTGAGAGTGGTTTTAGAATTGTAAAGGTAGGATGCTTCAATGAAAATCGGAGCAAATGGCAAGGAGCTGTTACACATTCTGAAGAGTCACCAGGAAGAGTCTGTTTAAAGTCATTTGGAGTGAAAGCTTAAATGAACTTAAAGAATAGCTTGCAAGGAAAATGAATACACGATTGGCCACACATGATGAAAGAGGGGCAGTATTTTACATCACATCCTAGGTAATTGCATATAACATCATATGCTTCAGCTTGTATTTCAAAATTCAAAGTTCTAAGCTGGTCCTGGTGCAGAGATAGGGAACAGTAGATTGAGAGAGTCAGATTACGTCGAGTCAGTGTTAGACTTAGACAGAGAAAAAACAGGCTTTCATGTGAGATTGTTGGCCCCTCTAACATTGTAGAGATCAGCTTGCTTAGTAAATGGTCGGTATTATTTTGATTTCTGTACTGCTACCACTCTAGACATTTGTATATCTTTCTGTCTCGCATTTGTGCTAGTTCTATAATAGTATTTTCTTGTGGTTGAATAAGCGTGAAGTGTCTTCTTTGTTTGTCAATGCATATGCAAGTACCCTGAGCTGAATAAGGGAAGAACACTAATGAATTTAAAAATATTTTTTGTTTACACCCACCTGAAAGCTGCTTGTACTTTGGCCTTGGAGACTATCACAGGATTATTAGGGGCTGTGGGAGTTTGTGATGGTTCCTCCATGTTTTGATGGTCAAAACAAGTAAAGAAGGCATTGAGCTCATCCGAAAGTGAAACCCTGTAGTTACCCTTGTCACTTGATTTCTCTTTATAAGAAGTGGTAGTATTCAAGCCCTGCCACAACTCTTGATTCCAGTTTAGTCTGGAATAACACCCTTGCACAGCATCTAAGAGCAAGACTAAAGAGCTTAGTGTGGACTTCAGAAAGGGTAAGATGAGGGAACACAAACCAATCCTCATAGATAGGATCACAAGTGAGGAAAGTTAGCAATTTCAAGTCCCTGGGAGCTATCTCTATGGATCTAACCTGGTCCCAGCATCTTGATAAAGCTATAAAGAATTTCATCATGAGTTTGAGGAGATTTGGTTTGTCACTTACAACACTCAAAAACTTCTGCAGAAGTATTGCAGAGAGCAATACTTGATTGGCTGCATCACTGTCTGCTGGGTGGAGCGCTTCTGCACAATGGCTCTCTGTGGCAAACTGCAGAGAGTTGTAAAATTAGTCAGCTTCATCATGGGTACTTGAAGACATCTTCAAGGAGTGGTGTTTTAGAAAAGTGGCCTCCATCATGAAGGATCCACACCACCCAGGACATGCCCTGTTCTCATTGTTGCCATCAGGAAGCCTGACGGCACACCCTCAGTGATTCAGGAATAGCTTCTTCCCCTCTGCCGTCAGATTTCTGAATGGACATTGAAGCCATGAACACTACCTCACTACTTTTTTTTAGATTTCAGTTTTTTTGCACTACTTATCTTAATTATTAAATAAGCATAATTTAGCTGTTTTATTTATCAAGCATTGCATTGTATTGCTGCTGTAAAGTTAACAAATTTCACGACATACGTCTTTGATATTAAACCTGATTTTGATTCTGATTCATCCATGAGATGGCTTTCCGGAGAGCACAAGAGTTGAATGCCTTTGATCTGGCCCTCAGCAGATTGCTGATCTGATAGTTCATCCATGGTTTCTGGTTGGGAAAGACTCTGAATAATTCTATTGGGACAACTGTTTTATATCACTTTATTTGTGACATCTTGTCAGTGTTTAAAAGGACATCGAGAACACCTTCAAGGGCGATCCCTCAAGAAGACATCACCAATTGTTAAAGAGCATGCAGGACATACCCTCAGGGAGGTGGTACTGAAGCCATGCAGTCAACTTTTTAGGAAGAGTTCCTTCCTCTCCTCCATCAGATTTCTGAATGGACTGTGAATCTTCTTTTGCACTTCTATTTTATTTTTTGTATTTCTTATTGTACATATAGAAAGTAATATTTTATATACTACACTATACCGATGCCCCAAAACAACCAATTTCACAACATGCAGTATATCAGTGTTAATAGATCTGATTCTGCTTCTGTGTTGCACCATTCTGTGAGCCTTGACTGGATTTAACCCTCCGGTGACAGGCTGAGTCCAAATTCAGTGGGCATGTGTGACAGACAACTGCCTACAACAGTTTAACAGTGGATGAATATTATTGAGAACAATTAACAATTAATTAACAATGAGAACAAAAAAATATCAAAGGGAAGCAAAATTCGTACTGCCTTGGGCAATCCCAATTTACAATGGAGTTCTATCATATTGATGCAAATTCCTGTTGGCAAGCATCCAGGGTATTCCAGTCAGTTTGTGTTGCCTGACTCCTTCCCTTTTCCTCAGGGAGTTTGCAAGTGGGTTAAAACATATCCACATGGCTCATGCATGATAAAATCTCCATTTTTTTAAGACACCTGCCTCATTCCTTTATGCATTTTCAATGCCGCCAACCCTGTGTCATCACCAGCTGCAGAGTTTCCAACAAGGAGCAAATCAGGAAGCTAAGTTTCATAGTTCTAACTCACCCACTGGTTGGGTTGGATTAAAATCAGGATCAAAGTCTCAGGAGTGTGTCTTCTCTCTGTATTTCTAACTTCACATCATTGATGTCAGAGCAGCTGATTAATGAGGTTTACTTTGAAAAGGTATGAAATGTGAAATACTAGCTTGCCCTGACATGTTGGCTCAAATCCAGCTACTCATAATTAATTATATCTGGTCATGAATTCTTTGCCATTTGCTCTTTCTACAATCCATCTGGAGGCAATGACAATCCTAAGGGAACAGCAATACCTGTATGTTATCACAATTATCAGCTCCAAGCTGCGGTCAGAACTGACCTCTTTGGCAGCTTCATTTACTCAGAAGTTGGGATTCCACCAATGACAGCTCTGGGCACATTTCACTCTCACATGTCGGCCAGGTGAGGTGGATTCTTTCCAATAGGTCTTTTTCTTGGCAGTCTGACAGTGGTACAATCCATGCCAGTTTAGTCAACTTGGGTTCTTTTGCTTCATTCTGGAAGAGCCACTTCACAACTGTACCTCAGCTTCCCTCGTAAGTAAGGCAGCAGCAATAAACTGAACGAGATAAGTCTGACCTGAGCTCCTAGTTTTAAAGACAATCAACATGATCTAGCCAATACTTAATATCTATTTTTGTTTACCCCGGCCAATCATCCTTGCCATATTATTTCTACTGCTGAAAGAACAGGTTAAAAATATGTGCTGTTTTTTATATGCATTGTTTGGACAGCTACATGGATTAGAAAAGTTTATAGGAATGTAGGACAAGCACAGAAAAGTGGAATTAGCTCGGTTAAGCAATTTGGTTGGCGTGGATGACTTGTGTACAAAATCCTACTTTCCATGCTTTATGATTCTGTGACTCGACAATTGTGTTTGAGCTTATGCATTCTGATTATAAACATTGTACTATTATTTCAAAATAATCGTGGCAACTCAGAATATAGAGAATCGCATGCAATTCTAGTCATTCCATTGTAGGAAAGAAGTTGACTCTTTGGAGAGGATGTAGAAAGGGTTTACCAGGATACTATCCGGATTAGAAGGCATGGGCTATAACAAGAGGTTAGACAAACCTGTGTTGTTTTCTCTGGAGTGGCAGAGGCTGAGAGGAGATCTGATAGAAGTTTACAAGATTATGAGAGGCATAGGAGTAGATATACAGTATCTTTTTCACAGGATTGGAATGTCTAATACCAGCGGGCATGCATTTAAGGTGAGAGGGGGTCATTTCAAAAGAGATGTGAAGGGCTAATTTTTTTACATAGTATGGTGGGTGCCTGTAATGCACAGCCTGGAGTGCTGGCAGAGGCAGATACATCAGGGTCTTTTGAGAGATGTTTAGATAGGCACATGAATGTGTTGAAAATGGAAGAATATAGGCATTGTGTAAGCAGAAGAGATTAGTTTAGTTGCCCAATTGATTTCTAATTTAATTGTTTTGGTACAACATTATGGGCAGAAGGGCCTGTTTCTGTGCTGTAGTGTTCTATGTTCTATGTTCTCTGAGTAGAAAGGAGATCCAAACTGGTTGAGTAGCATTGTCTGAGGGAAGAAAACTTGCGTGATAAATGAACATCTAATTTGCTTTAAGTAGCAGTGCATTCAGTTTGGTGCTTGCCCAAAATGGTGTTTATTGACTCTTGGGCATTGCCAGTGATGAATTCATTAACATACTGCACTGTGTAAAGAGGGTTGTGAAACTATTTACTTTTATTACAGTAAATCACCTTGTTATAATAGGGGTTGACTTATGCTTAAGCACATCAACATATACATTTCAAATATTACTTTCATATTTCAACATTTCTGGATTTGAATTGTGTGGAATTAATTGGTGGTTTTTAAAGATGTGCACTGACAACTCATTACGGAGTTCGCAGAATTTAATCCAACTGAGGTAATTAAAAACAATCCCATAGCACTCTGGCTGTTTGTTGATATGTTCTTGGTGTCTACAATTATTTGTCTCAGATGAACGGCCCACAGCTTTGTGTAGTGTAAATTTCTTCCAGGGTGTTTATAGGAAGGGAGAGTTATTAATCATGCTTTATTCTCTTTGTTTGTGTGCAAATAGAAAATTGTTTAACATTTTACTTTGTACAGCAGGGTGAGGTAATGACATCCAGTGATAATTCCCTCTCAGAGAGGCAGCAGAGTTGGAAGGAGTGGATCAAAGATTCGGAGAATGACTTCCATGGAATTAATGGGCAGATGAGCTGGATTTCACTAAATAATACTAATGCTGTGTTTTCCAAACCTTTTTCTTCCAACATCCCCCATAGCATTTTCATACCTTCCAACATCCCTCTAAAGCATCTTCATACTTGCCAATGCTCCTCTTAGGCACAATGTACTTTCTGGCACCCCCATAATGCCAAAACATGTCTACCATATGCTAACATGAGAAAAATGATTCTGTTTTAAAATTTTTATTTGTCTTTAAACCTAGCTTACACAAGACCTGTGCACTATACAGCCGCTTCGATATCAAGGTGATCCTTAAGCTTGAAGAGCTGAAATTTCTGGTTCAAGTTGTGACAGCAAAAGCATTAAGTCCCCATGTGTAACAATATCCAAGCAGTTTCTGCTTTTATGGGTATGTGGTTCACTGCACTGAAGCCTTTTTCAACAAGGTAGGAGGATGGAAATGCAACGATGAGCAGTTGGCTCTTCTGCAAAGACCAGGGAACTTTGTATGATAGTGTAGTCACATACCATAAAAACTGATGTTTTTGAAAAGAGTTTTGCTTCTTCATCTTTCTGAATTTCAATAATTTCTTCATGCAAGCTCTCTTCCTGTCCTTCCACCTTGCAAAGAAGTGGGTTAATTACCCAGTCAGGAATTTACAGATCATTCAAATCCTTGAATCAATTCTGAAAATCCTTCTTCAGTGACAGTAGGTGAAAACAGTACTCTTGCAAATCACCATCTGTGAAAGACAGTGTCATATTTTCCATGTAGAACATTCTCCACCCAATAATTTGCTTGTATATTTCCAATTTTCTGATAGAAGTGGACACTGCATCTTTTGTCTGGACTAAATTGAAATTCCACTCTATGGTTTCATATTTAGAATGTTCATTTTGTCATACAGATCAGCTAGTTATGCCACATCTCCACGTAAAAGTTCAATCTTGTTTCCCAAGCTTTGAGCAAAAATTCAACCAGTGCCAAAAAGATCAAAGAAGCATTTTAAGCAGTAGCCTTTTGACAGCCAACACACTTCAGTGTGAAGAAACAATTGATTAAGGTCTCCATTATCTTGATGCAACTGGTGGAATATTCTGCCATTTAATGGATTTTGTTGATAGCAGATATTTCAAGAGTCATTCTTGAATAATGTTGCTGGCTGAGGTTTTTGGCTGTGAGATCTTGACGATGATTTACACAATGGATTGCAAACAGACTTGGAATTTCTTTTTTCATAAATCCCCCTAAACCAGCATGGCTATCTGTCATATACGATACTCTGCTTGTTGCACATGAAATTATGTTCCTAATTGGAATAATTTTATCATATTCATTTTGAGCATGTTGTAGATTGATTTTCCATTGATATTTGTTTTTAACTTATTATAAAACAGAATCTCTTTGTAAGCTGTTCCATTTTTAATAAACCACACATCAGCTGTTAGCAATGCCTTGTGGTCTTGCACAGTTGAATCATTCAGTTGTATATCAAAATCTTTTTTTTGTAGCTCTGTGCATAGTTGATACTCAATGTCTTCACTCATTTTGTTAATACAATGAGCTACAGATTTATTACTCAGAGGAATTTATTTTAAAATATTGGTACCCATCGTGAGAACATTGGTGAGCATTTCTGATATAGCAGGTATTATTAATCTTTCATCAATTTTATGAGATTCTTCACACTTTGCTATCATTTTGGAAATGCTATAAGTAGCAATGAGACTACTACCAAGGTCATTTTTAGCTTTCTTGGGCAAATAACTTGAGTATGCAATGGGTTTTCAAATGCTTCTTTCATCTTTTGTAACAGAGCAATACTGTAAGTAACCTTTTCAGGGTGTCTTTTACGGAAGTGTTCCTGCAATCTTGATGGTTTCATTAGACTGTACAGTATTACAAATAAGACACATGGGGTGTTGCTGATCTGATGGGAACAGAATATGCAACATTGTATTGACTCACTTTCTGTAGATTCTGTTTCTCAGCAGGATGAGAATTTAAGCCTTCACCACCTTCAGACTCGTAGAGATCGCACTGTACATATTTGTCAATCATTAATGGTGCTAAATTGAAATAAATGTTTAACACAGACTGGGAATGCCTATCAGATGTTGATGACTGCAGCAAGTTGACATGGTTGGTTACCTGCTGCAAGTTAGGGTGCCGCTTACTGCCACTCCCCCAAGAAACTTGAACAACTCCTGATGACTTCTATTTCACCTCCCCCCCAATGACTTCTGCTTCACCTAGTGCCCCCTTAGGACACCTAACCACTCCTGTTGGGAATCACTGTACCAATTCTTCTGATGGCAGGACTGTCAAATGCGGAAGTCCAGAACTTCTTAAACTGGGTCTGCATGGATCCCAGCTATGCTGAGCTCTGCTTTGACCCCATTTTCCATTTTTATTTACCAGCTAATCTCTTCTCATGCTTTCTGTCCTATTAAACCTGATTTCAAATGAATTGTTGCCATATGAATGAAGAAGCAAAACTATTTATTTTTAACATTTTACTTTAAGGTGTCTTATTATTTGCTTGTTTCCCTGAATTTTAATAAGTATCTCTGAATGAAAAGTAAAATTCCTCTAGTGTTGCATATTTTAGAGCTTTTGAAAATGTATATTCTTCTCAAAGTCATTTCATTCATTGATATTTGCAACATAAATATCAACATCAAAATATGTATAATAATTGAATTTGATATTGACTGTAAGCATGATTTTCAACGTATACACTCAGTGGCCTCTTTATTAAGTACACCTGTGCACCTGCTCGCTAATGCAAACATCTAATCAGACAATCATGTGGCAGCAGCTCAATGCATAAATGCAAGCAGACATAGACAAGAGGTTCAGTTATTGTTCAGACCAAATGGCAGAAGGGGGAAACAAATGTGATCCAAGCGACTTTGTCTGTGGAATGATCGTTGGTACCAGATGGAGTGGTTTGAGTAACTCAGAAATTGCTGATCTCCTGGGATTTGCGCACACAACAGTATCTGCAGTTTACAGAGAACGGAGCAAAAAACAAAATAAAACATCTAGTGAGCGGAAATTCTGTGGGTGAAAATGCCTAGTTAATGAGAAACTTCAGAAGACAATGGCCAAACTGGTTCAAGCTGACAGGAAGACAACAGTAAGTCAAATAACCATGCATGGCCACAGTGGTGTGCAGAAGAGCATCTCTGAATATTCAACATGTTGAACTTGGAAGCAGATGGACTACAGCATCAGAAGATCATGAACATACACTCAGTGACCACTTTATTAGGCTTAGGAGGTACCTAAGTATTGATATATACATTCAGAAGTTTACTTTTGCTGGCTATTGGCCTGGAATGGAGAATTAGCAGTGATGTGTAACAGTGGAGATAGGGAGTTACTTAAATATTCCAAGAGCAACTGGTAATCTTTCTTCCCTTTCACTATTAGGTGCTGAGCAAAAGACATTTTTATACTCCAATTGTTCAACTTTTGAATAGAAATTGCTCTTTCTAAACAATCCACTGTGTTGTGGGCAAAAAAATAACATCTGTCCTGCAATTCTGACCAGGAAAAACATGTTATGGTCATTTCTTTGTTTCTATAAATATAAGTTGTTAAGCAATTTGTTTATATGCATTTACTCCATGGTCAAGTGCATTTTAATTACCTGGATCATGTTCATTCTTAATCTAATTTTCTCCTGAATTTATCAGCTCTTTCACGCATTGAGCACTCAAGTGACCAGCATGAAGATGTAAGGTAGAGCATTACAGAGGCAGAAAGGATTCATTCTTCATTTTCAGGTCTTTCTCGTTCATCTCTCTGTTGCTGGATCTAAGCATTGGGTAGTTAACAGTACTTCTGTACTGTGTTGCAAAAGCACAAATATAGTCCATATAGTTATTCTTTGCTCTTGGTATAGATCAGTTGTCCTTAATCTGTGCATTGAATGTCACACAATTAGTACTCTGTTGTCCATATAGCCACTATGAAATTGAGGATGAAAGCTGCGTGGACACAATCCATACCTGCACTGGGAGCTGCACGTGTGGTTCACTCTGGAGTTAGGTCCTTTCTTCAAACTCTGTTTATTTCCAGAAATGAATCATAAGAACAGCAGCGTATACTAATAATAAAGACACCTAAGGAAACAGTTAAAAGATTACCTGAGGAAACAATACTCTTTCTGCTTGGAAAAGAACATTTGCATTTTAGCTGATGAAGTACTTTGGAAGTCTTTTCAAATGTAGATAAAAGCTGCCACTATTTTGTGCGGAACTGACTCCCACAAAAGTTCTGATGAAAGTTCATCCAATTAAAACCTTTATGCCTCTCCCCACAGATGCTGCCTAACCTGCAGAGTGCTTCTAGGATTCTTGTTCAATTCGTATTTCGAGCATCTGCAGTATTTTATGTTCATCTTACAAACAGCAAGTTTCTCTGAGCAAGCTATACAGTTCAGTGATGTTGCTTTGGAGATTAAATTGGCCAGGGCTCTAGGGAAATGTCCCGCATGCTTCTTTAAGATAGTAGCATGTAATCTTTCAGTAGATGAAAGGTCTTGGCTTGAAGTCTCATCTGACCATCAACAGCACTGACAGCACAGAATAATAAGCAGGAGTGCTCCAGTCACTGCACCCACAACTTGTTTACTTGGAGAAGAGAGGCCTATAAATTAAACACAGCTGAAGTTTAACAATTAGCATGTTAACTGGCTGTGGTCATTTATCATATTCCTCTGTTTGTTCATGTGTTTCACTTTTAATCTCTCTGCATCAAGTTGATTGGACTAAACAATTATTATCACTTATTTTTCTCCCCTAGTGAATACATTAACCCTCAGAGTTTAAAATAAGATTTCATCATAATATCTAATAGATATTAATTCCCAGCTTTAGATGAGACAAGGTGGGAAGAGGAACTTTAGCAGATGTTTATGCTCCAAAAAAATCCTTCTCCCATCTTGTCTCATCTAAACTATAAATCTACATTTCTATTCCTTTATCTCATGTAGCTTTAGACTTATAGAAATTTATGGTGTGGATTTATCCACCCTGGCTCACAATGGATCCCACTTCCCCGCTCTTAATTAGCAACTCAGCATCTTTTCACTTTCACGTGTTCATGAATATGCTTCTAAATGTGCTGTGAGGACTGACTCTACTGTACTTCCAGATCCCATACAACTACTGTTCTCTACTGCTGGCATCATCATTGCAAATCTCCTTTGTGCTCGCTCTACTGTTATCAGCAACACTTGTTCAAACATGCCGACCAGAACTGAAAGCGATCTGTGACCTAATCAACGTTTTAGCAGTTGTAACATGACCCTCCTATTACTGTATGGTTATTAAACTGTATGGATACTGTCATGGTTATTAAAGATAGGTGACACTTGGATAGAGTTTATGTAGTCACCCTGCTTCCTTCAGGGATGACCCTCTCGAGAAAAATACTGATGGTGATCAACCCAGCTATTCCTTGTGCACACACTACAATGATTTTTTTCAACTTTGGGTTTATACCTTTGAATATATGTAATTATGTTTCTATGGATATTCCATTGAATGTTTACACTAAGCCTATGTGTATTTACAGCAAGATTGTATTAGAATAACGAGATCACAACAAAACTTGATGGATTAATTTTTAGAAAATTTTGACCTCTAATTTTGACCTTCACACTTTCCTCTTCCTCATCCACCTCCAGTGCATCTTTCCAAATGTTTTCTACAAATGCCCTTCTCCATTCCTGTCTTCCCAGCCCCATACATGCACTCAATGGAATATTGTTCAGGCAAAGATCTTTAGGGGAACATCAGATTTAGGATCGAGAGTAAGATTGCCAGGCATTTCACCAACTACATGAGGCATTATATTGCAGGAATTTATTCTTTTCATCATAGTTATTGATAAAGTTCTGTCCTCCAATACTAGCTTTTTCCTACTAGAAGAACAAATTAGAGGGAATAATTCTCAAGGATCAAATTACAATTAGAGGGTACGTGAACTAGGATTGTAACCCCTGGAATAAAACGAAATGAAGAGCGTATTTAACTGAGGTTATTTTGATACTGGAAAGATTGATCAGATGAAGAGAAATTTTTGATTCTGGTGGGAAGTCTACAGCTGAACAGTGAGCATTAACATCAGGAACAGCCTATTCTAGAGAGAAGTTAAAAAGTATTAATTACTGTGACGAGTGGTTTAAATACATAACCTTTTCTCTAAAAAAGCCGTAGATGATTGCTCCGTTGGCATTTCCAGTACAGTTTGTTTGTTGTTTTTGGTTGTTCAGGCTAACAATGGAAGAAGGTTACAGATGAGTCACAATTTTCAGAATGATTTAGAGAGAGCATTATACAGCACAGCCTTTTGGCCCAATTTGTTTAGGCTGAGCAAGATGTCTATCTGAATGAGTCCAATTTGCCAGCATTGGCCTATATCCTCTATTATCATTTCTATTCAGGTACTTGTTCACTTGTCTTTTAAACATTGTAATTACACCCACCTCCACATCTTCCTTTGGCAGCTCATTTCATACATTCACCATGCTCTGTGTGAAAAGTTTCCTCTCATGTCCCTTTTAAATATTTTCCCTCTCACCCTAAGTCTAATTATAGACTACCATTTCCTTGGAAGATGACTGTCCACCTTATTTATGTCCCACATGATTTTCTACACATCTATAATGTTCAATATCCTCAGTGCCCAACTCTTTCTCAGACTATAAGACCATAAGACATAGAGCAGAATTATGCCATTTGACCCACCGAGTCTACTCCCCCATTCAGTCATGGCTGATCCTTTTTTCCCCTCCTGGACTCCATTTCTTGACTTTCTCCCCAAGCCATAACCAATCAAGAACTTACCAATCTCAGCCCTAAATACACCAAATGACCTGGCCTCCACAGCTGCCTGTGATAACAAATTCCACAAATTTACCACTCTCTGGCTAAATAAATTTCTCCACATCTATATTTTAAATGGACACCCCTCTATCCTGACGCTGTGCCCTCCTGTCCTAAGCTCATCCACCTTGTGAAACACCCTTTTCACATCTACTCTATCTAGGCCTTTCAACATTCAAAAGGTTTGAATGAGATTCCCGCTCGTCCTTCTAAATTCCATGGGTAGATCCAGAGCCATCAAATGTTCCTTGAATTAAAACCCTTTCATTCCCAGTATCATCTTTGTGAACCTCCTTTGAACATTCTCCAATGACAGCACATCTTTTCTTAGATAAAAAGGCCAAGACTGTTCACAATACTGAAGGTGAGGCCTCAACAATGCCTTATAAAGCCTCAGCATCATATCCCTGCTCTTGTATTCAAGACATCTTAAAATGAATGCTAACATTGCATTTGCCTTCCTCACCACCGATTCAATTTGCAAGTTAACCTTTAGGGTATTCTTCCCATGAATCCCAAGTCCCTTTACATCTCAAATTTTTGGATTTTCTCCCCATTTAGAAAATAGTCCACACATTTATTTCTACTACCAAAATACATAACCATGCATTTTCCAACATTGTATTTCTTACCCTTTCTCCTAATCTGTCTAAGTTCTTTTGCAGCCTACCTGTTTCTTTAACACTACCTGCCCTTCCATCAATCTTCATATCCTCTGCAAACTTGGCAACAAAGCCATCTGCTCCATCATCTAAATCACTGATATATAGCATAAAAAAAAACCCAACCCAATACCTACCCCTGCGGAACACCACTAGTCACTGGCAACCAACAAGACAAGAATCCTTTTATTCTTCCTTGCTGCCTCCTACTAATCAGCCAATGCTTTTACCATGTTAGTAACTTTTCCTGTAATACCATGCACTCTTAACTTGGTAAGCAGTCTCATGTGTGGCACCGTATAAAAGGCCTACTGAAAGTCCAAATATAAAACATCCACTGCATCCCCTTTATCTATCCTACTAGTAATCTCCTCAAAGAATTCCAACAGATTCATCAGGCAAGACTTCCCCATTAGGAAACCAAGCTTATTTTGTCCCATCTTGTCCTGTGTCACCAAGTAATGCATAACCTCATCCTTAACATCTTCCCATCTACTGAGGTCAGGCTAATTGGTCTATAATTTCCTTTCTGAAAGAATGGAGTGACATTTACAATTTTCCAGTCCTCTGGCACCATGCTACCTTTCTCAGAACCTTATGGTGCAGTTTATCTAGTCTGGATGACTTATGTACCCTTAGATCTTTCAGCTTTTTGAGCACCTTCTCCCTTGTAATAGTAACTGCACACAATTCTCTTCCCCACACCCTTCAACATCTAGCACACTACTTCCATAGTGAAGACTGCTGCAAAATACTCATTTAGTTCATGAGCCATCTCCTTGGCCCCTGTATTATTTCTCCGCCCTCATTTACTACCATCCTGTATCCACTCTCATCTCTCTTTTATTTTTTAAATACTTGAAAAACCATTTTTACTATCCACTTCGATAATGTTTGCTAGCTGCTCTCGTATTTCATCTTTTCCCTTCTAATGATTCTTTTAGTTACTCTCAGTAGGTTTTCAAAAACTTCCCAATCATCTATCTTCCCACTAATTTTTGCCTTGTTGTATGCCCTCTCTTCAGTTTTTACATTATGTTTGACTTCCCTTGTCAGCCACGGTTGTAGTATTTTGTCTTATGAGTTTTTCTTTGTTTTTGGAATGCATCTATCCTGAATCTTCCTCATTTTCCCCGGAAACTCACGCCATTGCTGCTCTGCTGACATCCCTGCCAGCATCTCCTTCCAATTTGCTTTGGTCAACTCCTCTCTCATACCACTGTTATATCCTTTACTCAACTGAAATACTGCTATGTCAGACTTTATTTTCCCTCTATCAAATTTCAAGTTGAATTCAGTCATATTGTGATCATTGCCTCCTAAGGATTCCTTTACCATAAGTTCCCTAATTGACTCCAGTTCATTACATAACACCCAATCAAATATAGCTAATCCCTGAGTAGGCTCAATGACAAGCTGTTCTAAAAAGCCATCTTGCAGGCATTGAACAATTTCACTCTCTTGAGATCCCTTACCAGCCTGCCATATTCTGAAGCATTTATCCTAGCTCCCCTTTGGTTTGCAACTTTTAATCACTCTGGTTGATGGACTACATTTTTCAAAGCGTTATCTCCTCTATTAAGCTGAATTATCTCCAATATCAACATGAAAATACTTCAGATCTACGATAGGCATTTTTTCAAGATTAGAAGTGACAAAAGCAGTTATGTAGATATACAATATTACCACTGGCCAACTTAAATTCATCTTAATAATTAGATATTATTAAGGAAATTGACTTGAAAACTAAGGTTAATATAATAAATATTGATATACTTAATAGTTTACTGATATCTTACGGATTAAAAATCAGGGATCATGGAGTCTTGTAAAAATACATAATTCCCAGATACATGATTATTGAGTTCACATCGTTCTTGCAATCCTGATGAAGTCTCTTGGCCTAAAATGTCAACTATTTATTCTGCTCCATATATGCTGCCTGACATGCTGAGTTCCTCTATAACGATGGTTCCAAATCTGGGGTCCATGGACACCTCTGTTAATGGTAAGGGTCCATGGTATAAAAAAGGTTGGGACCCCTGCCCTAGAATTTTGTGTTTGTTACTCTGAATAACCAGCAGCTGCAGAATCTCATGTGTTTACTCTTGGATACTTTTAATCTTCATATAGAGATTAGAACATAGAAATCTACAGCTCATTACAGGCCCCTACGCCACAATGTTGTGTTGACCATGTAACCTACTCTAGAAACTGTCTAGAATTTCCCTACCGCATTGCCCTCCATTTTTCTAAGCTCCATGTACCTATCTAAGAGGCTTTTAAAAGACCCTATTGTATCCGCTTCCACCACCACCACTGGCAGTGCATTCCACACACCCACCACTCTCTGTGTGAAAAACATACCACTGACATCCCCTCAGTGTCAATTTCCATGCACCTTAAAAGCTGTGCCCCCTTGTGTTAGCCATTTCTGCCCTAGGAAAAAGCCTCTGGTTATCCACATAATATCACTGGGCAGAAGTATCCCACTTATTTGATGCCCCATTCATCACTTCAACATTCTTTCCCTCATTTAATGTCTGAAATATAAAATGCACCGCAGCTGTTAATGAAGACTATTCTGAGTGTCAGTCGGACTCCAGATATCTATCGTCCAGAATGGGCAAGGGCAGCAGTTGCATTGTGATGCCACTACCTTTGTATTTCCAACCAAATCATTTGCCACTCTGATATGGAGATGTATTACCTTGGACACCAGCTAGATTTGGGAGCTACTCTGCAAGTACCTTCAATGGCTTGAAAAGGTGACTCCTTTCTCAAGGCCATCCGGGAGAGGAAACTAAAGAACTAGCTTTGTTCGAATCTCATAGAATAAAAATAAACAAAATTCCACCGGGAAATTGACACAAAACTAGTTAATAACAGAAGTCAAAGCTAGAGTAGATCAGAAAATGTTCACGAGGTGGCGAATCAGAGCTTAAAGCTTAAAAATGACTAACAAAGATTGACCAATAAACTGATATAAGAAAAATAAGCATGTGAGAGTATGTGCAAGAAATATAAAAAAAAATATAAGAGTTTGTACAAATAAGTACAAAAAAAGCAATTAGCCAAAGGAAGCATGCATACTATTATAAGGCAGATGCTATTATAATTACAGTGTGCAGAAAGAAAATGATTGAGAAGTTAAGCAAAATATTTTGTGCCTGCCTATATAGAAGCGTTAACATATTGGAAATTATGGGAGAGCAGGAGTCTAATAACAATGTAATTAATGTTAGTAAAATAAATAGTGAAGATATTAATGGAAGTAAAAGCCAAAGAATCCCTTGTCGCTGATGACCTACATCCTGTGGTTCTAAAACAGATGGCTACAAAGAAAATGATTGCATTGGTTTTGATCTTGGGGAATATGCCCGAATCTATTAATAAGGATGTGATGGCAGAGCTTTTGGAATAATACAATATGATAAGACCAAGTCAAAACAGTTTTATAAAAGGGAAATCTTGTTTGATACATTTATTAGCTTTTTTGATTCTACAGCTAGCATTGAAGATAATTATGAACTTTTGGATGAAATACATTTGGCGCTTGAGAAGTTATACTGGAACAGAGCTCAAGAAATGTGATAGCATTTTAGTTTGCATTGAGAACTGGTTTCATGCATAATTAATGGAGGGTGACAAAGTTGTTCTGGGTCCTCAGCTATTTATGATTTATAGATAAAGGAAATACAACGCATCCATATTTTCTGATGTTACAAAGTTTGATGAGACTGTAAAGTGTGAGAAAGGTGCAAAAAAATTGCTAAGGGATACAGACTAGTTCAACAATTAAGTAAAAAGTTTGTTGATGAGTTATTAAATGTTTGAATGTGAAATTATACGCATATAAGATACTGCAGATGCAGGAACCTGAAGCAAAAAATGAACTGTCGGAGGAACTCGGTTGGTTAAACGGTATTTATGGAGGCAGAGGGATGGCTGATGTTTTGGGCTGAGAAGTCCTGATGCATGGCTAAACATCAACCATCCTTTTGACTTTACAAATGCTGCTTGACCCTTTGAGTTCTTATAGCATTTTAATTCTTACTTGTGAAATTATAATTGTAAATAAAATAATAATAATTTTATTTATAGAGCACATTTTTTTTAGGCTGTCTACAAGAAGGGTCAGAGCCATCTCTATTTCCTGAAGAGACTGAGGTCCTTTAACATCTGCCAGATGTTCTACGAGTCTGTGGTGGTCAGTGCTATCATATTTGCTGTTGTGTGCCGGGGCAGCAGGCTGAGGGTAGCAGACACCAACAGAATCAACAAACTCATTCATAAGGCCAGTGATGCTGTTGGGGTGGAACTGGACTCTCTGACAGTGGTGACTGAAAAGAGGATGCTGTCCAAGTTGCATGCCATCTTGGACAATGACTCCCATCCACTCCATAATGTACTGGTTAGGCACAGGAGTACATTCAGCCAGAGACTCATTCCACCAAGATGCAACACTGAGCATCATAGGAAGTCATTCCTACCTGTGGCCATCAAACTTTACAACTCCTCCTCCAGAGTGTCAGACACCCTGAGCCAATAGGCTGGTCCTGGACTTATTTCCACTTGGCATGATTAACTTATTATTATTTAATTATTTATGGTTTTATATTGCTATATTTCTACACTATTCTTGGTTGGTGCGGCTGTAACGAAACCCAATCTCCCTCGAGATCAATAAAGTATGTCTGTCTGTCTCTCTGTCCGTCTGTCATTTCATACCAACAATGTAGTTCAAAGTGCTTTACAATGGGATGAAAGTAGAAACATGAAAATAAGATAAAAATAAATATGAAAATAAAAGACAAGAAGATGTTAGTTAAAAACAAGGTTAAATCAATAAATTTGAGCAGATATTTAACATTGTAATTAATTCTGCATCCCTTATAGTTTTAGGTATTGAATTCCACAGTTCAGGAGCCTAGTTCAAAAAAGGTGACCTGCCAATTATCATTTGAGGCAGATAGTTTAAATTTAAGAGACCATTAGAACCTGAGAGTTTGAGCAGGATTATGAAATTAAAACAATTCTGTGATGTACTCTGGTACCAGACCATTAAGAGCTTTAAACAAGTAAGAGAGATTTAAAATCAATTCTAAAAGATACAGGAAGCCAATTCAGAGTAGCTAGTCTGGGAGTGATATGTTCCCTCACCCTGGTTTTGCTTAAATGTCTAGCAGCGACGCTCTAAATGAATTCAAGTTTGGCAAAAGAGTGTTTTGGAAGGCTAGTAAAAAGCACATTGCAGTAATCTAGTCCATCTGATAAATATGTGTGAGTTAGTTTTTCAGCATGATTATGTGAAAGAAATGAATGTACCTTTGCAATACCTCTTAGTGTAGAAGTGTTGCTCTGGTCACTTTCTTTATGTGGGATTTAAAATTCAAGTCAGTATCAAGGACAACACCCAAGTTAGTTACTTCTGATTTTACAAGAGTAGCCAAGTTCCCAAGTTCATCAAGAAGTTTATCTCTTTTGGCTTTGGGACCCCCCCAGTAATATTTCAGTTTACTGTCATTTTGTTTTAGGAAATTATTGTTTATCTATTTGTTTATTGAAGTCATAGCAGAAGTCAGAGAAGATAGGATCTTATCATTATCAGGCTCAACCAAGATATATAATTGTGTGCCATCTGTGGCAATCAAGTTTATGCTCTCTAATGATGTCTCCTAAGGGGAACATGTTCAGTATAACGAGAAGAGTAGGAGAAGAGTAGATAGCTTCACTGAACAACAACAAAAGGCACATTGTATCTCAATTTTGTCAATTCAGACAAAATATTATACAGCAATTGGTCTCCAACACTGATTTTAAAAATTATACAGCTTAATAGGCAGAAGTATTTTACATTAGGCAATGTACCAGTAAAGGTTAGGAGTTAGAAACATCTGTGGGGTTTTACATATATGTATCAATACATGAAAAATTAGTTTGTAGGTATAACATGCAGTTAGGAAGATTTATTGCAATTAAATAACTTGATGAGACCACTCGAGGTATTGATCAGTACGGTTCAGTCTCAAGAAAGGTTTTATTTATGTTGGAAAAGGTGCAGCCAAGACATTCATTTGATTCCTAGGATGTAAGGACTATGAAGGGCAATTAGTTAAAAATGGATCCATAATCCTCAGAGTTAAAAGAATGAGAGGTGATTTCCTTAAATATATATACTGTAAAATTATTAATTTGCCTTAACAAAGTGGACTTTGAGAGCCAGGTTTTCCTTGCTGGAGAATACAGATCAATTAATTAGTTAAAGACTTAAGGTAACATTTCATTGAATCATCAAGTCCCAGAGTGATAGGGTACAGCACATGCATTTTAGTTTAATGAGTCGATTGTAACCATTAACTATCCATTTACACTACTCCCACATTAATCCCAATCTTTACTGTCCCCACTCTTTCATCTACTCTCTCCAAACTCTTCCATTGCCTATGTATTAACTGACAATTAGCCTACTTGTCTTTAGCATATGGAAGAAATCATACCGCCCATGTGGTCACACTCTGCCAATTATGAGAAGAAATATCTTCTCTAAGAGGTAGATGGGCTTTTGAAACGTTCCAGCCTGGAATATTGACAGAAATAACCACAACTGAAATTGACAGATGTCTGTGTATTAAGTGAGCCAATGGCTTTGGGCAACTGTCAGAGAGGTTGAGTTTGGGTGGAAACTAATATTGAACTTTAGTGAATGTGCTGAACATGTTATTTCTTCCATTCCTTTATGCCCCACTTAAAGATCAGCTTCTGTCCTTGTACAGCACAGTTTCAGAGTGGCAACAAAAATCTTTGGTAAAGTTGTCATAGCCAGGGGAGGTAGTGGAGATAAGATCCCAATTTTTGTTTAGTGCTCCCAATGGCATGTGTCTCAAATAGCCTCTGACAACCAAGTCCAGCTCCTGGCCTTCACATGTGGCTTAGCTACTAAGCCTGGCAGAACCATTTCTAGTGACGGGAGAAAGGGCAAAAGTGAGTTACTGGTGCCTTAAAACAAGTCACTCAGGGAAGATGGAGCTTGTCAGCAATGGTTGGCAGCTGATCTAGGAGAAGGAAAATTCTGATCTCAAACTTCTGCTGCCTTGCGGCTATACCCACTCATGGGAAAGGCTTTGGAGTAAGAATCTGGAGCTGGAGTCCCTAAGGCTGTTCTATGTTGAGTTCAAAGCTGCCTGGCAACTTTGACGATGCCACTGGTTTCATCAGCTGCATTAAGAGGGGGAGTCTGCTAGATGGGCAACAGCTTGTACTGCCTTGGCTGGCGCATTGCTTGCTTATCATGTAGACAACATGGAAACAATACTTATGGTCAACCCTAACCAGTGGAGGGCCTCAAGTTTAAAAGCATGCTTATTGTTGGCCAATCACAATCTCTGGGACTCCTTACTGTCCTTGGTGGGAATTCCTTGCAGCCATGCTCTCCTGGTGATCCCACTGCCTTCAGAACAGAGGCTTTGGGCCTGCTGTCACAGGTGCCATGGACAAAGTCAGGGAGCAGGATGAGAAGTTCTCCCGTTCGCACATCCTGGCCCCGCACTTTACGTAAACACATGCTATTAACTGGACGAATCCATGGAGCTCTGCTTCTGCAGTATTATTCCACAGCAATCATCACTGTGATATGAGAAAATCTGTGGCCAGGCCTTCAGCTATTCCTCGAATGAATGACCATGTCACTGGCACAATTATCTTAGGATCATTTCATCTTGCCACAGCTGATCTATGTACACTACATACTGACTTAATGTGACATGAAGGATGCATCCTGGGCCATCAGCCTTCCATCAGTCTCATGCCCCGTCTCCTTATTTTCCTGTAACCTTGCCACTTCTGTCACTCTCACACAAGCCCATCTCCACCTTTGATGTCCTTTACGTTTTCCTATCTTGGGGTAATTTACATTAATCCATTACCCTACCATTTGCCCTTCCTCTCTTTGATCCCCCACTTCCATTATTATGTCTTCAGCATCATTTTCCAGGCAGTCTAATATCCACTCTCACCTCTTGTTCACTCTTTATATATATATAAAAAATGAACATTTGAGAAGTGAGAGGAAACCAGAGTGCCACAGGAAGACACATGCAATCATGGGGAGAACATGCAGACTCCACACAGACAGCTCCAAATGCTGGGCTTGGACCAGAGTCACCATGACTGTGATGGGACAGCACCTGTGGTGATACCACGTGCATCTCACAAACTGCATTAAGCAGCGTGCTAGTGAAGGAATTTCAATGGCTTTGCCTTCAGCTGAGTGAGCACATGGATTTGCAGTCTCTGTAAGTTCCTCCGGTGCATCCCCACTGACCTCCTCAGGCAGGTGACCTAACATTCACACCGCAGTGCTCCATCCCCAGCTTTCGAGTTGTTTTAGACAGCGTGAAGGATTTTCTCACTGCTCGTGTCAGGATCCAGGGAAGCTCGTATGGCTCAAGGAGCCCATTTTGTCAAGTTTGCTGCACAGCTGTAACGCTGACTGTGCCTCCCGGAAGAGAATCACCCTTAGCATAGATCCATTTAAGGAGGGGTTTCCCATGTGCTGATCTACATCCTTACTCCTAGTTTACCAGAAACTCTATCAGTGAGTTACAGGTAAACATAGAACAGGGGCACTGTCTGTGGCAATGAGAACACACCTCTGTGCATTACCACATCTGTAACAGCAGTCCACTGGGCTTACTGCGCACAAGCAAACTTCGATAATTCTCCAAGGGCACTTCCCTGAGTATCATCACCTCGTCAGGATGGAGAAGCTTGTGAACTCCTGAGATCATATGAGCAATGCCATCTGGAGTTTAGCCATGTGGTGCTCAGCTTCTGACAGGGTCACCCATGGCGATAAGGTAAAGGGGAGTTTCCAGACAAAGAACAATCCAACCGAAACTTCAACAGTGGAGCTGGTGACATATCACAGTGGCAGTGAAGACAGAGGGAGGCTGTAGCAGTGAAGACTCCCCAGGTACTTTGCATTCCACGTCACTGTGCCCTGACCCTGATCTGTCATGGACTGTGTGGTGGCTGCCCATCCATCATCCCCCCCCACCTTAAACAAAGTTGTGCACAGGTATTCTCATTCATGTGGATTCCGGGTCAGCCTCCACCGCCACTTCAAACCCCTGAAGAGAAACATACAAAATTCTGGAGGAGATCAGCACCTCCAACTCAGAAGAAAATCATATTCTACTCGAGTAATCACTTTGCTTTCATAATTTCAGTGACGTGACTATTTCCTGATCTATTTTATGACTTGCAACACATATCAGCAACGCCCTCATCCAGCTGTCTTTCTGTTCTATATAGCTGGATGTATCTACAATGATATCATTCCCTGCAGCTGAATGCTTCTATCCTCCTGTTTCCCAATTGATCTTGATAGTGAATTGCTGTTCATTTCTTCTATTTGCATCAAGTTGTTGAGCTGGTTGACTGATTCTCCCTTCAAGTTATGTAACCCGGTCCATTTGTTGGGTGACAGTCCCTCGATGGATGTTCATCAAAAATCGCATTGGAGTGTGCCCTGTTCCTTAGATTTCCTACAGTGTTACCAAAAGCAAAACAGTTACTTGCTAACTGATGTTGAGAATGCTATCGGTGTTGGAGTTGATGTCCAAGAGGCTTGCATGAGCAGTTTATTCTCCCTGTGGACCCACTGTGCATTTAAATCAGATTCCATAGCTACACATTCATGCCACAAGTTATACATAGGGGTCATTTCTTGCAGGTCTGGAGTTATTTGTAAATCCCTTGAGCATGTAAAAAATACTTCTCACTTTCATTTCTCCACTTCCATTTTGCTGTCTTCTAACTCAAACAAACACTTATTATCGTTGATTGTTGACAATGCGCCCTCCATCCTAAAGTAACCTTAAAGCCAAACCACTCCCTGGTGTTTGTAATTGTTGCATTGGCTTTCTTTTTGCCTCATCTATGCCCCCCTACCCTGGTCTCAACATGAGCCCCAATACAACTTAAACAAAATGCTGAAGGAAATCGTCAGGCCATGCAGCATCTATGGGAATGAATAAGCAGTTGACGTTTCAGACCAAAGCCCTTCTTTAGCACTGGAAAGGAAGGGGGAAAATGCTAAAATAAAAAGGCTGGGGGGGGGGGGGGGGCGAGGAGAACAACCTCAAAGGTAATAGCTGAAGCCAGGTGGGAAAAGTAAAGGGTCAGAGAAGAAAGAATCTGATAGGAGAGCAGAGTGGAAATTGGAGAAAGGGAAGGAGGGCATGTACCAGGCAGATATGATAGGCAAGTGAGGAAAAGAGTTAAGAGTCCAGAGTGGGGAATAGAAGAAGAGGGAAAAGGAGAGTGGAATAACTGGATGTTGAAGAAATCAAAATTTATGCCATCAGGCTGGAGGCTAACTGGACAGAATATAACACGTTGCTCCTCCACTCTGAGAGTGACTTTATCATGGCAAAAGAGGAGGACATGGACTGACATGTCGGTATGGGAATGGGGATAGGAATTTAAATACTTGGCCACCAGGAAATTCTGCTCTTGACCAATTTACGATGGGCCTCATCAATGTAGAGAAGACTGCATTGGGAGCACTCAATACAATAGATGACCCCAACAGATTTGTAGGTGAAGTGTGGCCTCACCTGGAAGGATTGTTTGGGGCTCTGAATGGAGGTAAGGGAGGAGGTGAATGAGCAGGTGTAATGTTTCTGTCACTTGTAGGAATATGTGCCTGGAGGGAGATTAGTGGGGAGGGACAAATGGACAAGGGAATAACAGAGACAGCGATCCCTATGGAAAGCAGAGAGTGGGGGGACGTAAAGATGTGTTTGGTGGTAGGATCCCATTGAAGATGGTGGAAGTTGCGGAGGGTGATGTGTTGGATGTGAAGGCTCATGGAGTGGTAGGTAAGGACAAGTTGAAATCCATTGCTGTTGCAGTGGCAGGAAGATGGAGTGAGTGCAGATGTCCAGGAAATGGAGGAGGTGCTGGTGAGGTCAGCGTCAATGGTGGAGGGAGGGAAGTCCCATTCTTTAAAGAAGGAGAACATCTCTATGTCCTGGAAAGAAAGCCTCATCATGGGAACAGATGCAGTGGAAATGAAGGAACTGCAAAAGGGGAAAATAATTTTTAGAGGAGGCCGGGTGGGAAGAGGTGTAGTAAGTTAGCTGGGGGAATCAGAAGGTTTTTAAAAAGATGCAACTAGACAGTTTACCTCGAGAGTTGCAGACAGAGGGATTGAAAAATGGAAGAGTGGTATCAAAAATGGACCAAATGAATTTAAGGACAGGGTGGAAGTGGGAGGCAAAGTTGATGAAATTGATGAGCTCAGAATGGATGCATGAAGCAGCACCAATGCAATTGTCAATGTAGCACAGGAAGGGTTGGCTAGCGTCACCAGGGAAAGCTTGGACATGGACTGTTCTACATAGCTAACATGAAGATAGGCATAACTGGGGCACATGAGTGTGAGACAGCTTGGAGACTAGTAATTCTTCTGATTTTTGAAAGATATGAAAACTTTTTAAAACATCCTATGTGAATGCACCATGACTTGGTATGGCAACTGCACTATCTGTGACTGCAAGAAATTGGAGAGAGTAGTCAACACAGCTCTGCACATCACAGGAGCCAGCCCCAGTCTGTGGACTCTGTCTACAGTCTTTGCTGCAATGGTAAAGCAGCCAGCCTAATCAAAGACTTCATCCATCCTGGACATTCTGTCTCCCTCCCCTTTTCCATCAGACAGAAGGTACAAATGCCTGAAAGTACGCAAATCAGGATCAATGACAACTTCTATGCTGCTGATATAAGGCTAATGAATGGATCCTAGTATGACAAAGTGAACGCTTGACCTCACAGTCTAACTCATTATAATCTTACACCTTATTGTTTACCTACACTGCACTTCATTCTGTTATTGTTTTAACCTGGACAACCTCAATGCACTATGTAATGAATTGATTTCTATATAAGACCATAAGAGTACAAGAATTAGGCCATCCAGACTATTGAATGTATTCTGCTATTCCATCAAGACTGATTTATTATCCGTCTCAATTCCATTCATCTGCCTTCTCCCTTAATCTTTGATGCCCTTCCTATCAACCTCCACTTTAAATATATTGGATGATTTGCTCTCCAGAGCTGTCTGTGGTGATGAATTCTACAGTTTCACCACCCTCTGGTTAAATAAATTCCTCCTTATCTCTGTTCTAATAGTCCCTTTATTCTGAAACTGTGCCCTCTGGTCCTAGACTCCCCCATGAGAGGAAATAACCTCTACACATCTACTCTTCTTCGGCCTTTCAATAATAGATAGGTTTCAATGAGATTCCCTTTCATTCTTCTAAACTCTAGCGAGTTCTGTTCCAGAGCAATAAAACACTTCTTATCCATTAATCCTTTCATTTCTGGAATCGTTCTCGTCAAGCTTCTCTGGACAATTTTGAATGTCAGCACACCTTTTCTTAGATAAGGGGCCCAAAGTCGATCAAAATACTTACAATGCCGTCTGACCAATAACTTCAGCATTATATCCTTGCTTTTATATTCTAGTTCTCTTGAAATGAATGTTAATTTTGCATTTCCCTACCTTACCATTAACTCAACCTGCAAGTTAAGCTTAAGGGAGTCTTGCATGAGGATTCCCAAGTCCCTTTGAGCCTCTGATTTCTGAATTTTCTCCCCTTTTAGATAATAGGCTACACCTTTATTCCTTTCACCAAGGTGCATGACCATACACTTCTCGACACAAACTTGGTCATCAACTATCAATTCCATCATCTAGATTAGTAACATATCACATGAAAAGAAGCATTCCCAACACTGACCCAAGTTGAACACCATCACTAGTGACTGGCAGCCAACCAGAAAAAGCCCCCTTTATTCCCACCTTCGTCTAATGCCAGTCAGCCAATCTTCTTTCCATGCTAATATCTTTCCTGTAATACCATGGACTATTGTTTAGCAAACTCATGTGTGACATCTTGTCAAAAGCCATCTGAAAATCCAAGTAAACAATATCCTCTGACTTTCCTTTGATTATCCTGTCTGTTATTTCCTCAAAGAATTCCAACAGATTTGTCAGGCAGGATTTCTTCTTCAGGAAACAATGCTGACTTCGGCCTATTTTATTATATGCCTCCAAGTACCCCAAAATCGCACCTGGGCTGAGTGCGGGTCAGTGCGACTAGGTGAGAGTAAGCATTCGGCACAGACTAGAAGGGCCGAAATTGCCTGTTTCCGTGCTGTAATTGTTATATGGTTATATGGTTAATAATGGACTCCAATATCTTACCAATCACTGAAGCCAGGCTGGTAATTTCTTGTCTTTTGTCTCCTGCCCTTCTTAAAGAGTGGAGTGACATTTGCAATTTCAATTCTCTGGAACTATTCTAGAATGTAGTGATGTTTCAAAGTTCGAAATAAATTTATTATCAAAGTACATATTCATCACCATGAGATTTGTTTTCACGAAGGCACACTCAGTAAATATAATAACCACAACAGAGCCAATGAAAGGCTGCA
The DNA here is from genome assembly GCF_030144855.1 of Hypanus sabinus. NCBI lineage: Eukaryota > Metazoa > Chordata > Chondrichthyes > Myliobatiformes > Dasyatidae > Hypanus > Hypanus sabinus. The sequence goes on along the minus strand of NC_082721.1, from coordinate 40,612,763 downwards.
GCAACAGGATGGCCACGAGTGTGCAAAATACAACAAACTGCAATTACAAAAGGAACAAAAAGAAATGATAACAATAAAAGTACGCCATAAATATTGAGATCATGAGATAAGGAGTGCTGAAAAATTAGTCCGTAGGTCGTGGGAACATTTCAGTGATGGGGCAAGTGAAGTTGAGAAAAGTTATCCCCATTGGTTCATGAGACTGATGGTTGAAGGGTAATGACTGCTCCTGAACCTGGCGGTATGAGTCCTAAGGCTCCTGTCTCTTCTTCTTGATGGGAGCAGTGAGGGAATAAAAAACATGACCTGGGTGGTGGTGGTCTCTGATAATGGGTGCTGTTTTCCTGTGACAACACTCCATCAAGATGAGTTCAATGGTGGGAGGGCTTTAGCCATGGTGGACTGGGGTATATTACCACCTCCATTCAAGGGCATTAGTGTTTTCATACCAGACTGTGATACAGCCAGTCAATACACTCTCCGCCACACATCTATATATCTTTGTCAAGCAGAATGTTCACAAACTTCTGAGGAAGTTGAGGAGCTGCTGTGCTTTTCTCAGAATTACACTTATGTGCTAGAACTGGGACAGGCCCTTTAAAATGATAGTACTGAGGAATTTAAAGTTGATGATCCTTTACGAGCCTGATCCCCAAATGAGTATTGGTTCACGGATCTCTGGTTTCCTCCCTGAAGTCAATAATCAGCTCTTTGGTCTTGCTGACATTGAGTAACGGGTTGTTGTGCCACCACTTAGCCAGATTTTCAATCCTAATGGTAGTGAAAGATCACTGCCTCCACAATCTCTTCAGCTGCCTCTTTCAGAACACTGGTGTGTAATCCACCTAGTCCAGGTGATTTTCAGCTTCCCAAGCACAGTAAAAGCAACTACGCCCACTTCTGCCCCCGACATTCCTGAATTTCTGACATACTGTTGGTGTTTTCCACAGTGAGGGTTGATACAAAATACTTACTAAGTTTGTCCGCCATTTCTTTGTCCCCAGTTATTACTTCCCCAGCAGTCCAATATCCATTCTCATCTCTTTTACACTTATATATCTGAAAAAAATGTTGGAATCCTCCTTTATAGTATTGGTTAACTTACCTTCATATTTCATCTTTTCTCTCCTTATTACAGTTCTAGTTGCCTTCTGTTGGTTTTTAAAAGCTTCCCAATCCTATAGCTTCCCACTAATATTTCTCTATTGTATGCCCTCTTATTTAATTTTACGCTGTCAATGACTTGTCTTGTCAGCCATGGTTGCCTCATCTTCCCTTTAGTTTAGTTCTCCTTTAGGATGTAACAAATTTTCATCTTCCAAATTGCTCCCAGAAACTTCGGTCATTACTGTTCTGACATCATTACTGCTAATGTCTCCTTCCTGTCAACGTCAGCCGGCTCTTTTCTTATTGCTCTGTAATTTCCTTTACTGCACTGTAATACTGATACATCTGCCTTTCAAACTTCAGGGTAAATTCCTTCATATTATGGTCACTGCCTCCTTAGGTTTCCTTTTTCCTTAAGCTCCCTAATCAAATCAAGTTTATTACACAATGTGCAATCCAGAATTGCCTTTTCCCCAGTGGGATCAAACACAAGCTGCTCTAAAAAGCCATCTCATAGGCATTCTACAAATTCCTGCTCCTAGTAACCAGCACCAACCTAATTTACCCAATCTAGTTATGTATTGGAAATCCTCCTGGACTATCATAATATTGCCCTTTTTACATCCCTTTCTATCTCCAATTGTACTTGCAACCTTATGTCCTGGCTAGTCTTTGGAGGTCTGTATATAACTCTCATCAGGATCTTTTTACCCCTTGCAGTATTTTTTTTAACTCCACCCACAAGGATTCTATATCTTCTGATTCTTTTTCACATCTTTTTAAGGATTTGATTTCAATTTTTACTACAGAGTCCCACCCCCTCTACCTACTTGCCTGACCTTTCAATCTCATGCGTATCATTGGATATTATGCTCCCAACTATGATCTTCTTTTGTCATGACCTGTGATACCCACAATGCCACAATTTCTAAATGCACTCCAAAATCATCTTCTTATTCCGTATACCATATGAATTCAAACATAACACCTTCTGTCCTGTATTCATCATCTTTTTTGATTTTGCCCCAATGGTATTGGAAATAAATTCTTCTCCCTTTCTGAACTTGTCTTTTTTCTTTATTCTAGCGAGTTTTGTATCCACTTCAGGACTATTTTTTTCCCCTTCACTTTATCCTTACTTTTCCAAACCATTGAAATTTTGAACCCACCATTTAGATTAATGACCCATTTCATCTCATCCTACTGACTGCACATTTACCTTGCTATTTGCCTATCCTTCCTCACAGTCTCACTACACATAGTATCTACTTGAATACCATCTGTCCCATCCTCTGCCCTATCAGTCTGGCTCTCATTGCTGTTCTGTGGTATCAGCAGCGCCATATTCTTCAGCAGACTCTGAACGTCAACAGATCACCCACATACCAAGTCATCTTCCCACTACTGGAGAAACTTCTAAACACTCATTTAAGGGTGTGTTATAGGTGCACTCTTATACAACCTGTGTGCAGTCCTGTCCATGTTTACTGCTGCTCTTCAAAAATGAAGGCAAATATTCCCTCTTCCTTTCTCATCAAAAAAGACCAAACACACTCCAGAAGGCCAGAACTATGTATAGTGATGTAGAACTAGTATACTGCTCTTTAAACTTCCCATACCACTGAACAGTGGAGTTCTTATTTAAAAGTCCATCATTGTTTGTCATTCATCATAATGTATCTTGACTCTTAACCAACCAAATCACTCAATGTACATGTGTTAACATTGCTCTGTTGAACCTTTGATCCACAAGGGAATTTACTGCTGTTTACAATTCCTTTCTTGCTTCACTGGAGAAATAATACTGCCTCTACAGCTTTTCATAGGATAGTCCCTCTGCTCCAGGTCTTCTGTCTGTACTGAGCAAACATCTCACTCTTCTGCTGATGGCTTTACTCCAGTCCAGACCTCTTCACAATAGTCACATGCTCCTTTTCCGAAAAGGCACTGAGCTTCCTTTGCAAATTCGGCAAAACACACCACCACTCTCTGCTCCTAAATACGCAAAGAACAACTACTGTAAATCTCTCACTAGGGTATACTTCCATGTAGGCTGATCCCAATATTCCTATACTCATCACTATTATTTAATTAAATACCCTTTTGGTCAACTTTAGTGAGAATGCTGCAGCTAGAAGTTATATAAATAATTTACTAATAATCTTCTGTAAAGTGATGACACTTCGTTCATGAGCTTTACTGAAATAATGAAGTAATTTCTTGCAACTATGACTAAAACATGCAAGTATACTGTAAACAACAGCTGCTCACCTTACACTATCTAGTTAACAGAAGTGCTGTTTGCAGTTCAAAGCAAGAAGGCGTGTATAACATGAAGGGCTCTTGGCTATTCTTCAGAGCTCACAGAAGAGTGGGGTTACAATCAGTGCCTGGAAGATTCAGAATGCAAGTGTCATCAATATACAAAAGACCTCAACAAATGGAGTAGACACAGGATTGCTGCCAGCACAATTGGCTGTATAAGTATACTTTTTTTTTGATGTATCATATGTTGTTATAATAAAGCCCTTGCTTCACTGATGTCATCCTGTCTTTTGTCCTTCTTTAAACTGAATATTAGTTCAGGTTCTTGAAGAATACTTTTCATACAATGTGTTGGAGAGTGCGGACAAAATGCTGCATCCTGCGGCGTGGTTTTCAATGCCAATGAAGTCTGGGGGAAAAGAGTAGCAAAGGGGAGATGTGATCCAGATGGCAGGTCTGTCATCATCTCCCCCCAGATCACAGACCCAACATCACCTCACCCAGATCACAGACCCACCGTCACCACCCCCAGAACACAGACCCACCATCACATTCCCCAGATCACAGATGCACCATCACCTCACCCAGATCACAGACCCACCAACACCTCCCCCAGAACACAGACCCACCGTCACATTCCCCAGATCACAGACCCACTATCATCTCCCCCAGAACACAGACCCTACATCACCTCACCCAGATCACAGACCCACCATCACATCCGCCAGATCACAGACCCACTATCATCTCCCCCAGAACACAGACCCAACATCACCTCCCCCAGATCACAGACCCACCATCACCTCCCCCAGAACACAGACCCATCATCACCTCCCCAGAACACAGACCCAACATCACCTCCCCCAAAACACAGACCCAACATCACCTCCCCCAGATCACAGACCCACCATCACATCCCCCAGATCACAGACCCACCGTCACCTCCCCCAGAACACAGACCCAACATCACCTCCCCCAGAACACAGACCCAACATCACCTCCCCCAGATCACAGACCCACCGTCACCTCCCCCAGATCACAGACCCAATATCACCTCCCCCAGATCACAGACCTATCCTCAGCTCACCCAGAACACGGACCCATCATCACCTCCCCTAGATCACAGACCCACCATCACATTCCCCAGATCACAGACCCACCAACACCTCCCCCAGAACAGACCCATCATCACCTCACCCAGAACACAGACCCACCATCGCATTCCCCAGATCACAGACCCACCATCACCTCCCCCAGAACACAGACCCAATATCACCTCCCCCAGATCACAGACCTATCCTCAGCTCACCCAGAACACGGACCCATCATCACCTCCCCCAGAACACAGACCCACCATCGCATTCCCCAGATCACAGACTCACCATCACCTCCCCCAGAACAGACCCATCATCACCTCACCCAGAACACAGACCTACCATCACCTCCCCCAGATCAAAGACCCACCATCACATTCCCCAGATCATAGACCCACCATCACCTCCCCCAGATCACAGACCCACCATCACCTCCCCCAGAACACAGACCCACCATCGCATTCCCCAGATCACAGACTCACCATCACCTCCCCCAGAACAGACCCATCATCACCTCCCCCAGATCACAGACCCATCATCATCTCCCCCAGATCAAAGACCCACCATCACCTCCCCCAGATCACAGACCCACCATTACATACCCCAGATCACAGACCCACCATCACCTCCCCCAGAACACAGACCCACCATCACATTCCCCAGATCACAGACCCACCATCACCTCCCCCAGATCATAGACCCACCATCACATTCCCCAGATCACAGACCCATCATCACCTCCCCCAGATCACAGACCCACCATCACCTCCCCCAGAACACAGACCCACCATCACCTCCCCCAGATCACAGACCCACCAACACATTCCCCAGATCCATTCCAGAGCTGATGACAAAGTTTCAAATACTAGATGAAGGTTCAAAGAATTTTCAAGAGTCAGCTTTCTCCACCCATTAGGCAGTATCCTGATCCTAGTCTGGATCAACTGTCATCAATATTCTCATGTGACAGTTTTCTTCTCTCTCACTGCAGCATCGGGCTTACAGTGAGCAGACCTCCAGTGTTAGAGGTGAGAATAGTCTGTAGAAATAGTTATTATAAGTAATTGGCTGTTTTATGAAATGTCATCAAATCCTGGCATTGAGGGTAAGCTCAAGGGAGGAAAGAAAGAGTGTGTGTGAGAGAGTGAGAGATGAGAGAGAGAGAGAGAGAGAGAGTGAGAGTGTGAGGGAGTGAGTGAGAAAGATTGATTAATAAGGTAAAGATGGTATATGAAAATAAGCTGGCCAATAATATTAAAGAGGATGCCAAAAGTTATTGTAGATACATAAAGTGTAAAGGAGAGGTGAGAGTGGATATTGTACCGCTGGAAAACAATGCTGGAGAGGTGGTAGAGGGGAACAATGAAATGTCGGATGAATTGAGTAAGTACTTTGCATCACCCTTCACTGTGGAAGATACCAGCACTGTGGAAGTTTCCGGTGTCAGGGTTATGAAGCGTGTGAAGTTACCATAACTAGGGAGATGGTTCTTGGGAAGCTGAAAAGTTTGAAGGTAGATGAGTCACCTAGACCAGATGGTGTACAGTCCCAAATTCTGAAAGAGGTGGCTGAAGAGATCATGGGGGCATTAGTAATGATCTTTCAAGAATCACTAGATTCTGGAATGGTTCCAGAAGACTGGTAAAGTGTAAATACAATTGGCCTGACCTCAGTGATTGGGAAGATGTTGGAGTTGATTGTTAAGGATGAGGTCTCAGGATACTTGGAGGTACATGATAAAATAGGCCGCAGTCAACGTGGTTTCCTCAAGGGCAAATCTTGCCTGACAAATTTGTTGGAATTATTTGAAGAAATAATGAGCAAGATAGACAAAGGAGACAAAAGAGAATTGGTTGGTGTTGTGTATTTGGGTTTTCAGAGGGTCTTTAACAAGGTGCCACACAACAAGCTGTGAGCCCAATCGTATTACAGGAAAGATTCTAGCATTGGCTGATTAGCAAGGAGGCAAAACGTGAGAATAAAGTGAAACTTTTCTGGTTGGCTGCTGGTGACTAGTGGTATTCCGCAGGGTCTGCGTTGAGACAAACTCTTTTTATATATCAATGATTTGGATGATGAAATTGATGGCTTTGTTGCAAAGTTTTCAGATGATGTGAAGATGAGTGGAAGGGGCAGGTAGTTTTGAGGAAGTAGAGAAGGACTTAGACAGATAAGGAGAATAGGAAAAGAAATGGCAAATGGAATATAATGTTGTGAGATGTATGGTCTTGCACTTTGGTTGAAGAAATGAAAGGGCTAACTGTTCAATAAATAGGCAGAAAATACAAAAAAACTAAGGTGCAAGAGGACTTGGGAATTCTTGTGCCGGATCCCCTAAAGGTTACTTTGCAGGTTGTCTGTGGTAAGGAAGACAAATACAATGTTGGCACTCATTTCAAGACTGGAATATACAAGCCAGGATGTAATGTTGAGATTTTATAAAACACTGGTGAGGCCTCACTTGGAATATTGTGAGCAGTTATGGGCCCTTTTTCTTAGAAAGAATGTGCTGAAACTAGAGAAGATTGAATGGAAGTTTATGAAAACTATTATAGGATTGAATGGCTTGTTTTGTCATATGAAAAGTATTTGGTGGCTCTGGGGCTATGTTCACTGCATTCATGATGAAATGGCAGAGCAGACTCGATGGGTCAAATGGTCTAATTCTGCTCCTACATCTTATGGTCTTATCATGGGTCAAAAACAAAACAATGTAGAACAAGGGTCAACTGGAACCAAAGAGTGTTGTATGCATGATTGGAGGTAGGAACAGGTGTAAAAGAATTGAGTTGACTGAAGAGGGTGGAATGATGATCCAGGCGGTCATGGTGTTGGGAGTAAAATAAGCCAGAGCCTGTACCGACTGCCAGTACACCAACTCAGTTGTGGAGGACTGCAGGTCCTCTTTTGGAGCCAATCTGATCTCCAGCAGGAGCCACAAGAGATGATCATGCCAACATTTATCCGTCAGGGAGGCCCTCAGAGGATCCTTTAAGGAACACTAAAACTGCTCTTACAGGCCATTGGACTGCGGGTGACATGCTGTGGTGTGATGCAATTTAATGCCAAGGTTCCGGGCCATTGCGTCTCAGAGGTCTGATGTGCACTGTGGACCACAGTCTGAACAGATGGGGAGCCCGAATTGAGCAATGTAGATGTTGATGAATGCTCGAGCCATGTCTGCAGCTATCATCAACACTATAGGACAACTTCTAGGCACCTGGAGGTATGGTCCACCATGGTAAGGAGGTGCATGAAACTGCAGGGGTGGTGGGGACCAACCAAGTCCCCACTGACATTGTCAAACTGTTGCTCAGGGAGCTGATGGTGCCCAAACATGACGATTAATCTTTGCCTGCTGATGCACAACGTAAGTTACACTACAGTCCTGCATGTCATTCCTAAGGCCGTGCTACACAAACTTCAAAGCAATCGGTTTCTATCAAGCCTTCCCACCCAAATGCAAGAGTGAAGGAGTTAAAAATAGCATGCCTACAGTTTGCTGGCACTATGGAGTAAGGGTGACTGGTTGAGGCATTGCACAGGACAGAAACTCCTGCATTCCTGAACTTGACATCAGCCAACCACGGGAGAGCGACAGCTTTCTTGTAAGCCTGGGCCTCTGGGTCGGTAGTTTGTTCAGCTGCCATGTCAGCATAGTCAACCCTGATGCATATGGCATTATCCGTGGGCCATAAGAGGCAATCAGTCACTGCATTATTTTCCCCTTCGATGCGCTGTTTGTTAGTCATGAATTCCGAAATAGAGGCCAGGTGTCGATGCTACCACGCAGTCACGGGTCTGACACTTTGGCTATTGCGCACACAGGGGGTTTGTGGTTAACAAATGCTGTGAATGGCTGACCTTGCAGAAGAAAATGAAAACAGCGGAGGGCCAGATGGAGACTGAGAAGCTTGTGGTCAACTGTGCTGTGCTTCCTCTTGGTGTTGGGGGGTGGGGTGGCAGCAGAAGGTGAGCTACTGCCATACGTCTCCAACCAACTGTTCATGTCAGTAGTGATGGCTACAGGTGTGTTGCTTTTTAGGGTACAATACAACAGAAGCATAATTTCAGCAGCTCGCGGAATGAAATGGTGATGAAAGCTCCTGCAGTGTTTTGGTCAAGTGGGACCTTTCCCTCTCCAATATGTATGGCAAGGATGTCACAGCATCTGCAGAGATGTGGTGACCAAGAAAGCCAGTAGTAGACCACCCAAACTAGCATTTAGTGGGGTTAATGGACAGCCCACGATCGTGTAAGCACTTGAAGAGTATGTGAAAATGCTTATTTTGTTACTGTTGACAAGTATGTTGTCCAAGTAAACAAAAAGGAGTCCATTATTCACTGGAAAGTCTATGCTGCATTTTGCAGCCCAAAAACCATGCACAGATAGGCCGAATGGTGTGAAAACAGGAGTTTTGGGAATGCCCTCAGTGCGCACAGGCACCTGATGGTAGCCCCTGACTAAGTCCATGATGCACCATCAATAACTCTCGGAGACGTGAGGTGAGATATAGGCTTTTCATTGGCTGGAAGAAAGAACAAGCAGCAATTGACCACCACACTACATCCTGGAGACTGAGGCCGGGGCTATGTCTCCGATTGCCTTTATAACGGGGTCCATGGGAGGAGCCACAGGAGCAGTCAGTGGGGGGGGGGGGGCGTGTCCAGACAGGTATATGTAGTTCACCACAATCACCCCCCCTTTGGTTTAAAAGAGAGTCCCCATGGGGCGAAGTTTCTTACAAGTATATTTCCAGGTTAAGTCTATCAGGTGGTCGAATCTGTCACTGCGATCTATGTAACACCAGCTGTGATTGCACAAGTGCCAGTGGTGATTGCACCGGAGACGGTGGTTGTGCTGGTTCCGGCCTGACTAGAGGTGTCAGCCCAATAGGCGTCAGTGATCCCTCATGCATGTATATGCGTTTGCGAGACGCCCGGTATAGGAGTGTCGTGAGGATTCTGTGTAGGGCTCGGTGTGCGCGGTGTCACCTCGGGTACAGGGTTCATAGTTACCGGGGAGTGTTCGGGGTAGTGGTCTGCTGCTCCTGCAGGCGCCAGGTCGCGGACGGAGACCGTGTCCTCCCGCCCATCAGGTAAGACCATGTAGGCATACTGGGGGTTCGCTTGAAGTAGGTGAACCCTCTCGACCATCAGGGAGTATTTATTACTCCTCGCATGTTTCTGAAGCAGCACTGGCCCTGGGGATGTCAGACAAGCCAGTAGGGTGGTCCCAGTGGCAGACTTCCTGGGAAAAGAAAAGAGGCGCTCATGAGGGGTGGCATTGGTGGACGTGCATAACAGGGAGCGGATAGAGTGGAGCGCCTCGGGGAGGACCACCTGCCAGCGAGAGACCGGCAGTCCCTTTGACTTAAGGACAAAGAGTGTGGCCTTCCACACCATGGCATTCTCCCTCTCCACCTGTCCATTCCCCCGGGGATTATAACTCGTGGTCCGACTAGTAGCAATGCCCCTAGCTAGCAGGTACTGGCGCAGCTTGTCACTCCTAAACAAGGACCCTCTATCACTGTGGATATAGCAGGGATATCCGAACAGAGTGAAGAGCTGGCGCAGGGCTTTTATGACGGACACAGCAGTGGTATCGGGGCAGGGGATGGCAGAGAGGAACCACGAGTACTCATTGATAATGTTGAGAAAGTAGACATTGCGGTCGGTGGAGGGAAGGGGGCCCTTAAAGTCAACATTCAGTCGCTCAAAGGGGCGGGTGGCCTTGATAAGTTGCGCCTTTTCAGGATGGTAGAAGTGCGGTTTGCACTCAGCACAGACTTGGCAGTTTCTGGTCATCGTCCTGATGTCCTCAAGGGAGTAAGGCAGGTTCCGAGTTTTCATGAAATGATAAAATCGGGTGACTCCTAGGTGGCAAAGATCTGCATGGAAGGCATATAGCTGGTCGAGCTGTGCGCATCAGGATAGGGCGTCAGGGGGCTCATTGAGCCTTCCAGGCCGGTACAGGATATCATAGTTGTAGGTGGAGAGTTCTATTCTCCACTGCAAAATTTTATCATTTTTGATTTTGCCCTGCTGTTGGTTGCTGAACATGAACGCAACTGAGCGCTGGTTGGTCAGCAAGGTGAACCTTTTGCTGGTGAGATAGTGCCTCCAGTGCCTAATAGCCTCCACTATGGCCTGGGCTTCTTTCTCCACCGCGGAGTGCCGAATTTCAGGGCCTTGAAGGGTACGAGAAAAGAATGCTACTGGCCTGCCTGCCTGATTGAGGGTAGCAGCCAGCGCGAAATTGGAGGTGTCACTCTCTACTTGGAAGGGAATGGTCTCATCCACCGCATGCATCGTTGCTTTGGCAATGTCCCCTTTAATGCAGCTGAAGGCCGCGCGGGCCTCGGCAGAGAGGGGAAATGCGGTAGACTTGACCGGGGGCAGGCCTTGTCTGCGTAATGGGGGTCCCATTGAGCGTAATAGGAAAAGAAGCCCAGGCACCGTCTGAGGGCTCTGAGGGTGGTGGGAAGAGGGAGTTCTAACAGGGGGCGCATACGGTCGAGATCAGGGCCAATGACACTGTTTTCCATGACATACCCAAGGATAGCGAGTGGGGTGGTTCCGAACACACACTTGTCCCTGTTATAGGTAAGGTTCAGGGCTTTGGCCACTTGGAAAAATCGTTGGAGGTTGGTGTCGTGATCCGGCCAGTCGCGACCACAGATGGTGATGTTATCCAGATAGGGAAATGTAGCCTTCAGTTGGCACTGGTCCACCATCCGGTCCATTTCCCTCTGGAAGACAGAGACACCATTTGTAACACCAAATGGGACGAGCAGGAAGTGATAGAGCCTGCCGCCCGCCTTGACGGCGGTGTAGGGATGGTCCTCTGGGCGGATGGGGAGCTGGTGATAAGCAGATTTCAGATCTATTGTCGAGTACACCTTGTACTGAGCTATCTGGTTGACCATATCCGTGATGCGGGGTAGGGGGTACGTGTTAAGCTGCGTGAACCTATTGATAGTTTGGCTATAGTCCACGACCATCCTATTTTTCTGCCCGGTCCAAACAACAACCACCTGGGCCCTCCAAGGACTTGTGCTTGGCTCAATGATCCCCTCCCTGAACAGCCGCTGCACCTCCGACTGAATGAAGGCCCTGTCCCCCGCGCTGTAACTCCTGCTTTTAGTTGCCACTGGTTTACAGTTGGGGGTCAGGTTGGCGAACAGCGGTGGGGGAGGGATCTTGAGGGTGGAGAGGCTGCAAGTGGTGTCAGTAGCGCAGCTGTTGGCATGGTGCTGGGTGGGATGTGCATGTTTGTGGTCAGTAGCGGGGTATATGACAAAGCCCCACAAAACTGAGGATTTCTGACAGTGATTGGTGGGAGGGGCCCATCTTACTCCATTGTCACACTTTTCAGGTGGCTCTGGAAGTCCAGCCCCAATAACACAGGGGCACACAGTTGAGGCATGACCAGCAACACAAAGTCCCGATATTCTGTGCCCTGCACCACCAATGTCACTACACAACCCACCCGGATGTCTGTGGAATGCGATCCAGAAGCCATGGTGACGCTCTGGTTTACTGGCTGTGTCACGAGTCCACAGCGTTGCACCGTGTCCGGGTCAATAAAACTCTCAGTGCTGCCCGTGTCAAACAGGCTGCTAGTCCTGTGCCCCTCCACCAGGATGTCCATCATTGACCTTGCAAGCTGGTGTGGGGCGCTTTGGTCGAGGGTTACGGAGAGTTACCACCATCTTGGTGCCCGGTAAGCACCAGTGAGTCGGGGGCGGGGCGAGGTGGCGCCGACAAAGATGGCGGCCCACATGCTTCACACACAGCGCTGCCCAACCCCGCTCATGGTTCCGACTTACAGACCATGGTGAAATGGCCCTTCTTCCCGCAGCTGGAGCAGGTCGCATCTCAGGCCGGGCAGCGTTTTTGGGGGTGCTTTTCGAGTCCGCAGAAGTAACACTCCACGGGCTTGCGACTGGCAGCAGCTGTGGTCAGTTTCGGGGAGTTCGTGGACTCGTGACTGACAGCGGTGGTGGTGAATTCGCTCGTGGGTGGCGGGGTCTGCAGTGTGCATGGAACCAGCGGGGGATCACGCGGCTGGACAGCGTCAGTGTTGTGCAGAGCAGTCTCCAGTGTGTCGGCCATCTCGATCGCCGAGCATAAGGTAAGATCGGCATTTTCCAGCAGCCGCTGGCGCATGTACACTGACCTGATCCCCGTAATGAAGGCATCTCGTACTAGCAGCTCCGCATGCTGTTCCACCGTCAGTCCTCTGCAGTCGCAAGCTCGCACGAGTGTCTGTAGGGCCTGGAGAAACTCGGCGCTCGATTCGTCGGGTTGCTGTCACCGCGTCGCTAAGTGATGTCTTGCGTAGATGGTGTTCACCGGACTCAGGTACTGTCTTTTGAGGGCGTCCAGTGCCCCTTGATAGGTCGGCAGGTCTCTGATAAGGGAGAATACTTTCGGACTTACTCTGGATAGGAGAATTTTGTACATTGTGGCAGGCTCAGTCACTGGAATCGCTTCCAAGTATGATTGGAAGCATGCAAGCCAGAGTTCAAAGGCAATAGCTGCTTCTGGAGCTTGGGGATCCAAGTCTAATTTTTCCGGACATAAAATACTTTCCATGTTTTAAAATTTCCAGCCAATAAAATTGATGCACCATCAGTAACTCTTGGAGACGTGAGGCGAGATATAGGCTTTTATTGGCTGGAAGAAAGAACAAGCAGCAATTGACCACCACACTACATCCTGGAGACTGAGACCGGGGCTGTGTCCCCAATCGCCTTTATACCTGGGTCCGTGGGAGGAGCCACAGGAGCAGTCAGCGGGGGGGGGGGGGGAGTGTCCAGACAGCTATATGTAGTTCACCACAGTCCACTTTAGAAAAAAATATCTTTCTGGCTAAACATGCCAAGAATTCCTAAATATGTGGGATCAGGTAACAATCCTTAAATCAGCATTAATCGCTGCGTGGTCAACAACCACCATTGGGCTTAGGGACCATGTGGAGTGGTGCAAGCCAAAAACTATTTGACCTTTGTGTAACGCCAGGAATTTCCATGTTTGCAAACTCAACCTTGGCGCTGGCCAGCTTTTCCGAGTCCAGTCTACACGCACAGCCAGTTGTGGAAATGTGCTTGACCCTATGTTTTGTGACTGTAGTTGGAAAATGTAGACTTGGTGAGGTTTGGGATTTTTCCCAGCAGGTGAGTGAATTCACATTTAGTGGTGCGTGCTCTGGACTGAGTCATTGTGGGGAACTTATAGGGGGTGCAGGATAATGACCCAAAGTCCTCTTAAGGTCTATGAACAGTCCTTTGGTGCACAAGAAATCTGTGCCAAGCACAGGTTAACAATTTTAGCCAAGACAATGTTCCATGTGTGGCATAGTCCACTGAAGCAGAGAGTCATGCATTGTGTGACACAGATCCGGATACTGCTGCTGAGTGGTCACCTCCTCCAGCGTCTTGTAATCAGTGGGCGATGCTGGCAGCACACTGCCTTGAGTGCCCATGTCACACAGGAATCGTCTTCCTTAAAGGGTGTCAGTAATGAACAACAGACAACCCTGGCAGCTGGAACCCTTGGGTGTTCACAGATCTCCGATGTCTTGATACGCTGGCACAGTTGAAGCTGCATGGTAGTCAGTGCCTCTTGACATTCGTGCCGAGGCACGTGTTATAAATACATAGAGCTGGTGTTGTCTGGTTCAGAGCCATGGGCATGAGTCTGCTGACAGGGCTTATTGAGTCAGGGAAAGAAGGAGGAACCATGCACCTCTGCCTGGCTGACTGTAGACTTTCGGCCATTTTAGCAAGCTCCCTTTAGTCCTTCTCTGGTGCATTAGTGAGGGCTGTGAGAATTTAGTAAGGCATTTTTTGCATAAAGTGATCTTTAAAAATAAGACAAAGATAGTGATTGTCCAGGAGAGAGAGAGAGCATGTGGTCCATTAATTCCAAAGACCTAGCACCACCCAGGATGGGCAAGGAGAGCAACTGTTTGGTGACCTCAGACTCAGTCTAAATAGATGAGCTTTCAGAGTGGCATATTAATCATGTGCAGGTGGGTCTTCCAGTAGACTCACCACTCTGGCTATAGTGGAACTACACAGCGATGCTACGACACAGTAACATTTGGTATTGTTTGCAGTGATATCTTGCAGCACAAACTAGGCTTCCACCTTTTCAAAGCACACTGTGGTTTTCTATTCCAAAATTTCCAGAATCTGCAAAGTATCTGCGTTGGTCAATCTGTTGCTGAGTAACTCTGGAATCGTCAGAGAGTGTCAGGGTCAACAGGGGTAGGATCTTGTGACTAAAACAGGCGCAAGTTGTTTTAGGTGCTTAACAAAAGCTGCAGCCTTTTATCCCCCTTACAAGCAAACTAAAAACAGTCACCTCGCACTGATGTCATTACATCAGACACCATCTCCTGAAGTAATCACAACAACTCAATGAGAGTGTGTGTGAATTATGTAGAACAGTTTCCATTATGAACAATATATGTCATCTGTCACTCATTACATTACCTTTCACTAACATTCTTTGGTCTTTTATTTTCATGTTTGCATTTTATCCCATTGTAAAGAACTTTGAGCTATGCCATTTGCATAATAAGTGTTCTATAAATAAGTTATTATTCTTATTGTTAAGATTGTGAGTCAGTGTGACTGTCAGTATGAGTGTGTGCATGTGTGAGATATTAATGTTTCTCAGTGTTATACCTTGTGCAGAGCTCTGTCACCCCTTCTTGCTCTCTCTGGTATCTAGACATTCCTCTTTTTTCTCAATCCATCCATCATTCATTAGGACACCCAGTAACATGAGGAACTTCACTCTTTTCCCTCTCCAGTATGTATGGCAACCATTGTTAGATTTGAAACTATTGTGCTTCCTGCAGTGTGTGCTCGTCCAACAGTGTTAAAAGAAAAAGATGGGCAAACAAACAAAAAATTTGACCTGTTTCATTCCCAATGTTTGGATCAGAAATTGTGCACTGACCAGCAGTGTTTTACTGCTCTAAAATGGAGCCAGTGACTTTCTGGGCAATCAGTGTGGGAGTGCATCACAGTTCCTCACAGTGTAGGGGTGTCACCGTCCAGGAGAGTTACTCAAAGCCTGACCACCATGACATGGTCTCAGTCTCCTCCTGAGTAGCATAAAATACACCTCATTTAACAGGTTGGGCAAAGTGCATTGAAAATATTAAGTGTGTTTTCAAATCTACGCAACCATAGGGTGCTCAATGTGCTAACTGTGTTGATAATGTAATAAGTCCTATTAAGAGATAAGAGATAAAGACCAGCAGTCGGTGTCTTACCTCCAAATTGTTCTCCAGCTCCATGCTGAATGGTAACCATTTCCCTTTGGCCTCTGTCCTGCCTAGTGGGGACTTTAATGGACAGGAACTCATTTGGGTAAATGAGCCCAAATCTTGCTGTCCATCTTGGCAATCATATTACTGGCATCTTCCTTATCCATAAAGGCTCCTGTCAACTATAGAATAAGAATCATCTTCATTATGTGAGTCTGTGATTGTGCTCCTGAGAAAATACATGACTCATTAGTTGTCATTGACAAGTTTTAATTAGCCCTCCTTCAAAGTCAAATCCGAGTATACTGTCATATGCACAAGTACATCTTTGCACAATTGGATTGAAAAAAACTTGCTTACAGCAGCTTCACAGGTTCATAGCATTATTTAAACAGTAATCACTAGAAAAACAAGTTACTTACAAGAAAGAATGTAAAAGAGTAAGAAGTCCATATTAGTGCAAGTTGGCCAATATGGACCTGGTGGTGTGCCAAGTTTTCTAGACATTGTGGCCTAACCTGCTGAGTATTTTCTGTTTTTATTTTAGATTTCCAGCATCTTAAAAATTCTGATTTTCCAGATTTAACATTTATCAGATTAAAACAAATTTCAATGTAATTATAAGCCAATTGACTCCCACTGTTGTTTCTATTCCACCGCCTCTGCTTCCTGTAAGGACCCATTCCAGTTTCTCTGTATCTATCAAAGTTTGGGGGGAGGGGTGGGAGCTCAAAGGAGATGTGATGGGCAGGTTCTTCTATACAGAGAAGAGTGTGCCTGGTAGGGTCTGCCAGTTGAAGCAGATAAAATGGTAGCTTTTAGGAATTTCTTTGATGGGCCTACAGATATGCAGAAAATAAAAGAATATGGGCATTCTGTAGAGAGGATGGATTACTTTAGTCAAACATTTAATTACAGGTTATTGATATGCCACCACATCATGTGCCAAGGGGCCTTTTCTGTTCTGTACTGTGGCTGTCTCTGAATCACAGTAACACAGAATGATACAACACAAAAAACATGTCCTTTGTCCCATAATGACCAGCCTGATCTTCAGGTACCTATCTATATCAATCCCATTCACCAGCACTTAGTCCAGAGCCTATTATGCTTTGGCAATTCAAATGCTCGCTCCAATGTTATGAATACTTAAAATATTGTGATACTACCCATCTCTACCATCCCCTCAGACACAGAGTCTTATACCTCCATCATGGGCAAAATTTTCATGCTATCGACCCCAACTATGTTTCGCATGATTTACTATACTTCTGTAAGAAAGCACTTAGCCTCCTCTTCTCCAAGAAAACAATCCTAATCTATCCAGACTCGCCATCACTAGCTACTAACTACTTGGATAATAAGATTTTATGTTAAAGGTATCCATGTTTCTCTCTAATTCACAGTTGACAGGGCTCTCAACCATGCTCTTCTATTTCCCACGCTTCCATCCTCACCCCTTCTCTTAAAAGCGAGAACAGAAGTAGATGGCCTTTTATTCTTTTATCCTTGCTTTCAACCCCACCAGCACACACGTACAATGGATTATCCCCATAATACTTGTCCTCCAATGGGATCCATTATAGACATATGTAAACAACTCTGCTAGTGCTAATTGGCAAGACCTCTCTCAGAAAGGTGTGTCCTCTGTCACTCTAATAGTGTGGCAAAAACTCTTGGAGCAACCAACATTAAACTCATCTGTAGGAAAGACATCTTCATGTTCCAACATCTACTCCTTTTCCATTCCTCGGGTATCAGTGAGTCACCAAAGTTGAATGAGTTCAATGTCAAATTCCTCGATCCAGGAGATAGGTTCTCTTCTGTTTTCTCCAGAAAACTAGACACTACTAACAGAGGAAAAAGATGGGCAATTGACATTCCACTTCTGAAGGTAACATCTCTTCCTAAGGTGTTCTTGACAATCACTGTCATTCTATCTGTGCATACAGCTGAAGATTTCTACAGTTCAAGTCTCAGCAGCACACCAGAAAGTCAGTGTGACTCTTCTTCTTGATCATCAGGAGCATCCACCTGGATGGCTGAAGCATTGGGATTTCCAGCAAACTTGGGGGTTCCTATCACTCTAGCTTCTCCTCCAGGACGTAACATGACAGGTTTAGGTTGGATGTACCACTAAGTTCCTCATTTCTGCTCATCATTCTGCTTAGGAGTAACTTGCACCTTCTCAAGAGCAGCTTTGAATACAAGGTGAATGGACAAGATATTCAAAAAGTTCTCTCCACTTCTCTCTTTGCACAGTCCCACATACCTTCTCACAATGGAAGTATTTGTTCCCACAAGAATGGAAGCTACACCTTTTTCAACGGATTCAGGCAGACCATACTGTTCTGTCATTGCTCTCAGTTAAGCCAACATCTGTTTCTGAAAACTTCATTTAAAACTTCATTACATGGGTACTCATCAGTACTAAACCCCCAAATCTCAAGAGCACTGAGTGGTTTCAATGGTAAATGCTTCAAAAATCCTCGAGCAATTTCTCTCAAACAGTTGAATGCCCCCTTTACAGCACAAACAATGCAACAGTTTCTCCAACATGAAAAGGTAGGCAGACAACTTTTCTCCTTCCTCCAGGAATGTGTGCCATAACTTCATCCTAAGATTGGCTGCACTTTTAGCAGTGACAAAAACATCTTCCAAAGCTTACAAATAATTAGCTGACATGGCTAATGGGGTTTCTGCCTTTAGGAAGCTCACTGTATCAGCTGCTGGACCCTTTAAGTTGTCTACCAGTCTCTGTTTCTTTTCATATTATCTAAGCCATGCCACTCATCCAATAACCGAGATGTCTCCTTTGCCCAAGCATATTCTTCTTCCCCATCTAGTGTGGGCTTGACTCCAGAGAACACTCTGAGCCTACAATAACTTTGGCTTTTTGCAGGTACACATTGCCGTTAATCAACCAGCAGTTGGTTACCCATAACCAGCTCAGAATTTAAATCAATCATTGAAGGATGCATTAGACTTTCACATCAGACAGCTTTTGTCCTTCATTTTGCAGAAACAAGGACAACTTGATTTTAAAACCTTCATCCTCAGCTACATTTCCCCCTTCTCTAGAGATATGGACTGTCTATGACCCTGCTTCCCAGGTGCCCCTAGCTTAGGTAGTGTGACCTCAGTTACGTCACTGGACTAACACAACATCCTTACCAGCTGATTGATCAGTGTTTTGAACAATCAGCGTAACTTTTCTCATCACTGATACAGAACTCAGCACTCTAAGTAGCAGTTCATTGGGAATTCAGACATCCACCTGATTCAGAACATAAACATTACTTATGGATATCCTTTTTGAATTGCACCAAACCTTAATCCCCACAGCATCCGTAATAAGGTAGCTTAATTATGACGCACCTCACTTTCCAGAAACACAAGTTTAAGCACTGGGTTAAACACACAAATGAAGAGCGTAATCAATCTTTCAACAGCATTCACACAACATTCCTGGAAGAGCACCCCACAAATGTAGCCTTCTCACCAGCGCTTGTATACAGACTTGGTTTGTTAGCTAACCCTGCTAACAACCACTGACTCAGCAGTGAGAAGTCCACCTTTCATAAACAATATATTTCCAATGTCAGTATGATTTGGGATTCAACCAAATAGAAATGTTGTAATGGTCTGAATTTACGGAACCTCAATGGTGTGTGAATACTGCCCATACACTGTTATTGGTATCCCTGATGGACAGATCATATACCACATAAAATTACAAACGTTTGTATAAAGTAATTATATTTACCAAATTTTCAACTTTAGCAAACAGTTACAAATGAAAGTTCCCATGACAGTTAAACCACTCCAATTAGAACTTAATGTTGAAGCTCAAACTGGAGTAATTGGGGTGTATCTTTTTATTAATCTGTTGGGCCAATGGCCTGCATGAAAGCAGCCCTCACATTCTGAACTCCCCTCGAAGCCCTTCTCAAATGAACTGGCTCCCTCTGGAGCATTGGCCCTTCCTCCTTGGAGCCAATCATCTGCAGAAAGCACTTCTTACAATGGGGACTCTTCTTCCAAGGCACTCTGTGGCATCTTCTCCCATCCTCTGCTCCTTAGCTCCCACCAAAAGACCTCAAACCAGATGACTGTCCTTCAGAAAATGCTACTCCACAGCCTTCTAGAACCTTCTCTCACATCCTACAATTCTGATTGGCTGATGCCCATTCCTACGTTGGACAACATGGTTCTTTATCTTAGCTGAAGCCAAAACACTCTTTCCAGCATGGCATACTGCTTTTACAGAAAACTGCCTGACAGCATAGCACTAGAAATCTTAACCAGGGCATTACAAATAATATGTATGTATAAACAATGGGATTCCATCATAAGTATACCCTGATTCCCTTTTCTGCATTCTGAAGAGACTATTCCCTCTATTGCTTCTTGACCCACTGGTTCACACTGGTTTCATCTGAATATGCATGGGATATGCAGCAAGCTACCAGAGGAAGTTGTAGAGGCAGGTATAATTACATTCTTAAAATGACATTTGGATAAGTACATGGATGAGAACAATTTAAAAGCATATGTTTCAAACAGAAATTAATGGGACAAGCTCAGTTGGGCACTTTGTTTGGTATAGATGATTAGGGCTGAAGTACAGTATACAACTCCATGGCTCAAAAAGTAGATTGGAGAGTGCTTTATGGACCATCTTCATCATTGTCCATGGGTCCATGGATATGGACAAAAACAAATCTATAAAACGAGTCAAATCGAAGGAAAACCAAAGGATTTTTTTCAATTTAGTTATCAAATGTATAATGGAAAGCAACAATTGTGGAAGTATTGCAAACAGCTCTTTCAGTGTTGTGAAGTGTCAAAAAATTATCAAGGATGCCATTTGGCCACTGAAGGATATTCATGGATTGTTTATAAAGATTCTCTAATGCCAGCTAGTGGCGAAGTGGCATCAGCGCTGGACTTCGGGGTGAGAGGTCCTGAGTTCGAATCCGGTGGCTCCCTTGCACGCTCTCATCTATGCCTGGGTTGAGTGTTGAGCAAACAACTCAACCCCGTAAAAAAAAACCTGGAGAGGGTTGGGCTCCACCAGGTTTCAGACGCCCAAGCCATGCCGTACGATGAGCAAAAAAAAATGCTTGTCATGATAGCGCCCTGATGACTCCACCAGGTGTTAAGGGCGAACAACACAACAACTAAGTATCCAGGAATATTAAATGAATTCTTTGTATCAGTCCTTGCTTTTGAAGATGATATTTGACTACAAGTTGAATAAATTTGGAATTAAATTTGATTATTTTTAAATTAGTTGAACAAATTGATTTGGATAGAAATAAGAATATAAAAATGATGACGGGCTGACTGATAACCAGCCAAGCCTCCTCGGTGAAACCTGTCTACTGGTCTCTCTGTGCATATGTACACAGCTAGCCAATGAGCCAAACAACTCAAATATCACTCAAGGTAGCAGCTTTCTTTAGTGCTTTTAATGAGATCTGTGAAACTGCAGAGAGTTAAATGAAATATGTATTAAATTTAATAAAGAAACATTATGAGTCTGAATATACTAATGTCGATTATTCTCACAACTGGTGTTAATACACATATGCAACATTCCATAACTATGCAGAGTCAATAAGAGTAAACAACTCATGGCACAATGATAAAATTAGGCATAATGTTTACTTCAAAATATATCTGCTAAATGTTTACCAATATTACCAAAAACTCAAGACTCACAGATATTGCTGTGGATGGAGATGTGTGTCTTTCCACCGTGCACATCAAACTGAATCAAAACTAACCCATACAGAAAATTATATTTATAAGAAGTTACATTCACACAAACTTAACTGTTCCTCCACAGGCCAGAGCAACTTGCATTGCAAGACCCCAAGTCATAATTTAATAACTTTACTGCTCTCTGGAAGATAGCAAACATATAACTTCCACCTTTAAGAAACGGTGAAATGGGCATAGATCTATAGAAGCACCAATTTGACATCACTAGGAGGAAAGGGTGGGTTTGGAGTTAATATTTCAGATTTGTGAACTTTCAGGAGGACGAGGGAAAGTGAAAAAGCTTCAGAGAAGAAAGGTGCAAAGAAAACACAAGGAATGTCTCTGATTGGAGGGCAACCACCATTGTCCAGTGAGATAAAATCTAGTGACACCTTCTCATTGGGAAATGAGGATTTGATTTTACAGTTGATATGCTTGGAAGATGTGCAAATAGTGGGAGAAGGAGAATTGGAACAGTAGAAGATACTTTAAAAAATGCTGGAACTGTGAAATGCAGAATCTAGCAGTACCTAAAAACCTGAAATTAAAAGGAAGACTGGAAAAAATCATCAGATCAAATTTAATCTGTAGAGACAGATAAACTGAGCTAATGTTACAGGTGGATGACTTTGTAACAGAAACTGAAAGACGAAAGAAACTGCCAGTTCTGGAACCTAGAGCAACGAGCAATCTGCCGGGGCAACTCAGTAGGCCAAATAGCATCTAGGTGGGGGTGGGGGGGGCAGTGATCTCTGAAATTATTTGTTGCAGTCTCAGGATGAAACCATTTTATCAGGAATGAAGGTGCAGAGAGGAGATGGATGGGGGAGGGTGTGATAGATACCAGAGGTGATTGGTGGACTGAGGTGGAGGTGGAGTTAGGGGGTTGTGGATGAGAAACAGATCATGTCAGATAGTGTGGGGGGGGGGGGAGGGAAAGGAGGGGTGGAGTTGAGTGGCCTGTGGATGATAGATGGAGACAAACAAACAAGAGGCAGATGAAACCAATGTTCAGAGGGGAAGGGGAGGTTGGAGACATTTGCTGGAGAAAAGATAAGTAAGAACACAAAGGATTACTGGTGCTGTAATCTGGCAAGTATGGAACATGATCATGGGAAAGGTGAATGGAAGATGGAATCAGAACCATATAAGAGATGGGGGGCAGTCAGTGGGATGAACGGGGAGGGGCGGAGTGATAAAAATCAGTGATTGGGGCACTGGAAAAGGTAAGTGTGGGAGTGGAAAAGTGGCCAAAAATTGGGTGACAGGAGGAGAAATGGAAGGGAAGGGAAACTGGAGATGAGGAAAACTCAATATTCATACCATTGCGTTGTAGTCTACACAGGTGGAATGAGAGGTGTTTGTTCTTTAGTTTATGTTACCCTACCCCTAATAGTGGATAAGACTAAGAATGGAGAGGTATGGGAATGGGAAGAGGAATTGAAATGGTATACAACTGGCAGCTTGGGGATGCACTTACAGACAGAATGTAGGCACTCTGCAAATCAGTCACTAATCTGTGCTCGGTCCTGCTGAAGTAGGTCAAGTCACATCAACCGAGGTTGGATGAGGTGCCAGTGAACATTTGCTGCACTAGTAGAGGCTGTTGTTGTTTCAAATTGGAGGAGGAGGAGGTTGCACTCTGTAAGGTTGCAGGGATAGGCATTAGGAAACAGGAATGGGTGCATGAGGATAAATGAATGGATGAGCAGACCAGTGAGTCAAGGAAGGAGTGGTTCCTGCAGAAGAACAATTATCAAAATATCTGTCAGAGGAAGCATTTCATGGACAATGATTTTGAATAAACTCTCCCTGTTACAAACACAAAAGGCGTCATGGCTGAACAAAGGCAGCGAAGTTACAACCAGCTAACAAAAACTTCAGCAAGTTGATCACTTCACCCAGTCAGGATCAGGACAATATCAAGAACTGAGCACTTCCTGTATCACAAATTACTTTCTCTGTCTTGAAGAACAATAAATAGAAAAGGGATATTGATTAACTCTGTGTTTGGTACGTACAATTTGTTATGGCAAAGGCAGGAATTCCTCAGGAGAGTTGTAGTGTCCTTTGTTTGAGTAATGACATGGATGATAACAGCATCCCAATGGAGCAGGTGTTTGGAAAATTTAATGAAGTTAAATTTTGGAATTCTTTCCACGGATCAAGAACCATCCAAATGATTGCTTCACTGGGACTTACTCTGCCACACGACTAGAATGCAATCTTTAATGAAAGTTCCAGAATAAGATGCAATTTCTCAGCTCAAACACCTCAGCTCTCATAGGAGACTGTGCTCGAACTACTTTCAAATTACTAAATCATTTCACTGAGATGTGATCGAATTGGAAGTGACATATGTATAAATCAACTGGACAATTTATCAACCCTTGCTGACAAAATACACAATGTTGGAGGATGGCTGATTTTGATATAACCTCCTGATGGACTCTTGTCCCTTGTGTAGTCCTCATCATCAAAATATGCTTCAACTTTTTTAACCTTCATAGCAGGGTCTCTGGTCTGAGTTTTGTGTGTTTAAGCTTTACCTCTGGTCAATAGTGTGAAATGAATGATATCAGATCATCAGCCTCTTGTGCAGTTCAATAGAAAAACATTCTGTGGTATGTGGCCAGTTTGATACTTATCATTTAATAGCGTCAAGGTCACTGCTAAGAAACCCATACCTTCTCCCTTTTTATTGTTTTCATTTTGTCAGAATCCTCACACTTGCTATTTCGTTCAGCTATGATCATTATAATTAACAATGTTATTTTGTGCATGTTTAGAAATACAAGCTAGGCCACCTCTCATTTCTCCTTTAAAATATGCACTTTTAATGGATAAAAAATTCTAATTTAAAATTACTTGGTCTTGAATGCATCCATTACCCTCCATTTTTTTAAATATAATATCTAAAAGCTTCAAAAATACCGAAACAGGAGCTGTTTGCCAATATTTCTAATTTTATTCTGACATAGGTTTAGAAATTTACAAGGGGGTATTCCCAATTGCAAATTTCCCTCAGTAAATGCAGTTACTGATTGATCTCAGCACCTGGAGGCAGCAGTCTTTAAATTTTGTTACATTACATATAGTTTTTATAAGGTGCATTCAGAATGTCTAAAATTTGTTCTTAAGTTCTTTTACATAGCATGCTTGATAACAAGAAATTTGTCCATTTGTCTCTAGACTGTGTCTCAATGTCCTCTGGGGCAGAAATTTTCAAAATATTTTCACTCTCCACATTTCAGTCCTTACGGGCTGCTTTAACCTCTCGCTTTGGCAGTCTGAGGTACCCACCTGCTTCAATCAGGCTTCAATTATCCTTACATCCACAATGATGAAGTGTTTTGAGAAGTTGGGGATAAAACTTATCAGCTCCTGCCTAAGAAATAACTTGGATCTGCTCCAACTTTCCTACTGGAGCAACAGGTCCACAGCAGATGCCATCTCATTGGCTCTTCAGTCAACCCTGGACCATCCAGGCAGCTAAGGTGCATATATCGGGATGCTCTTTATTGACAGCTGCTCAGCATTCATTGCTATCATCCCCAGAAACTAAGCAATTAGCTTCAAGACCTTGGCCTCAATACCTCCTTGTGCAATTGAATCCTTAGTTTCCTCACTTGAAGATTTCAATCAGTTCTGATTGGCAACAATATCTCCTCCACCACCAGCACAGGTGCACCACTTTACACTTACAACTCTGTGGCTAAGCACAGCTCCAATGCCATATTTGTGTGCTGATGATGCCACCATCATGGGCTGAAGCAAAGGCAGTGATGAAGCAGCATATAGGAAGGAAATTGAAAATCTGGCTGGGTATGCCATCATAGCAACCTCTTATTCAATGTCAGCAAAACCAAGGATTTGATTATTGACCTTAAGAGCAGGAAACTAGAGATTCATGAGCTAATTGTCATTCAATGATCAGAGGTGGAGAGGGTCAGCAACTTTAAATTCCTCAGTGTTATTTCAGAAACATGGGCCCAGCATGTATGTGTAATTATGAACAAAGCACAGCAGCGCCTCTACATCCTTAGGAATGTGCGAAGATTTGGCATGACATCTAGCACTTTGAAAAATTTCTGTTGATGTGTAGTGGAGAGTATACTGACTGGCTGCATCACAGCCTGGTATGAAATCACTGATGCCCTTGAATGGCAAATCCTACAAGAAGTAGTGGGTAAAGCCCAGTCCATCTCAAGTAACGCTCTCCCCACCATTCAGCACATCTAGATGAAGTGTTGTTTCAGAAAGCAGCATCCATCATCAGGGATCCCCAATACCCAGGACCTACTTTCTTCTCACTGCTGCCATCAGGAAGAAGGTACGAGAGCCTCAGGACTCTCACCACCAAGTTCAGGAACAATTAATAGCACTCAATCAACAGGCCCTTTAATCAAAGGGAATGCACTAATTTATCTTCACTTGCCCCACGTTCTCACAACCTATGAACTATGAACTTACTTCCAAGGACTCTTCATCACATGCTTTCGATATCTATTGCTTATTTCTTTCTTTCTTTCCTTTTGTATTTGCACAGTTTGATATCTTTTGTGCTCTTGTTGAATGCCTAAGTTGGTGTGATCTTTCATTGATTCTATTGCAATTATTATTCTATTATGGATTTATTGATTACACCCGAAAGAAAATGAATCTCAGGGTTGTATGTGGTGACCCATATGTACTTTGATAATAAATTTACTTTGAAATTTGAAACCTAAAGTTAAAACCTGATCATTCAGAGCTGAAGGCAGAGATCAAAAAAAGAGAATGAAAAACTGCAACTTTTTTCCTCAGAAACAAATTGACAATAAAGGTCCTTTGAATATTAGAACAGATTGACTTTTGTTAGTCAAGGACAGTGGCAGCCTGATATTAAAACTATAATTCTGGCAGGAACTCACTGCAAACACAGCCAATGCCGATTTACAGCTATTAGTCTGTCACCCATGCAGCTGCCACAAATCAAGCGCTTTCTCCTTTTCTTCCTGAATGATGATTTATTCTCCTTTGGATGGTGGCTCCTGATCTGATTCATTCAATATCTGGGCTGGTTTCCCACTTCATTTGGGCTTTTCAAAGCAAGCACATCAGAACTGGTTTATTACAGTCATGATCAGCTGGGTAAATGGACCAATGAATGTTTGGGTAGAGTTTGACAGTTTTATCAACTTTGCCTCTAACTTCCACACTGCCCTTAAATTCACTTGGTCCATCTCTGACACCTCCCTCCACTTTCTCGATCTCTCTGTCTCCATCTGTCTCCATTTGTCTCCAAGATAAACTGTCAACTGTCATCTTTTATAAACCTACTGATGCACACAATCTCAACTATATCTTTCCCTGCTTTATCTCTAGCAAGAATGCTATTCCCCTTTCTTCGCTTCTGCTGAATTTGTTCCCAGGACACAACTTTCCATTTCAGGATTCAGCCACATCCACATCTCCTCCATTTCCTGAACATCCACGCTTGCTGTATCTCAACAATGATGGAGTTCATCATGTCCTTACCTTCCACCTCATCAGCCTCCATATCCAACACATTATCCTCTGCAACTTCCACCATCTCTAAAGGGATCCTACTTCTAAAATATCTTTACTTCGCCTCTTCAACTTCATTTTTCACAGGAATCACTCCCTCTGTGATTCTGTTGTCTATTCATTCCTCCCCACTAAATTCTCTCCTGGCACATATCCCTGCAAGTGGCATAAATGCTAAACCTACCCAAATAACTCCTCCCTCACCTCCATTCATGGCCCCCAGTAATCCTTCCAGGTGAAGCAACACTTCACTTGTGAATCTGCTGTGGCTGTCTACTCTGCCTGGTGTTCCCGATTCAACTTTTTCTATATTGCCGAGACCCATCGTAAATTGGGAGACTGCTTCATTGAACACTTCTGCTCCATCTGCCACAAATGGTAAATCCCATTGGCCAAACATTTTAATTCCATTTCCTGTTCTGACATGATGGTCCATGATTTCTGCTTACACCAAAATAAGGCTACCTCAGATGGAGCAGCAACACTTTATATTCTGTCTCAGTAGCCTCCAACCTGATGACATGAATATCGATTTCTTATTCTAGTAAACAAATTCCCCTGCCCCTCTATTCCCTACTATAACCTTTTACCTCTTTTCACCTCCTCCTTCCCTTCCACCTATGGTCCACTCTCCTCTCCTATCAGATTCCTTCTTCTCCAGAACCTTTCCTACACATCTGGCTTCACCTATCACCTTCCAGCTAGCCTCTTCCCCTCCCTCCACCTTTTTATTGTGGCATCTTTCCTCTTCCTTCTTATTCTGAAGAAAAATCTTGGCCCAAAACATCGACTGTCTATTCGTTTCTATAGATGCTGCCTGACCTGCTGAGTTCCTCCAGCATCCTGCTTGTGCTTCAATGGTAGATGGAATTTAGTTCCGATAATGTACCGATGAGGTGGTACATTGGGGGAAGAAAAATGAGGTTTGGACTATTCACAGAGAACGTTCTTTGTGGTAGAACAGAAGGACCAAGGATTACATACATATACACACTTCAGAGGTTGGTCATGACTAGACTGAACTCAGGCCTCAGCAAGGACCTGGACCCATTGCCATTTGCCTATCGCCACAATAGGTCTGTGGCAGACGCAATCTCAATGGCTCTCCACACGGATTTAGACCACCTGGACAACACAAACATCTATGTCAGGATGCTGTTCATTGAGCGTGGAGAGAGTGAGCAGCTTCAAGTTCCTGGGTGTCAAGATATCTCAGGATCTAACCTGGTCCCAACATATCGATGTAGTTATAAAGAAGGCAAGATAACGGCTATAGTTTATTAGGAGTTTGAAGAGATTTGGCTTGTCAACAAATAGACTCAAAAACTTTCTATAGTTGTACCATGGAGAGCATTCTGACAGACTGCATC
The DNA here is from genome assembly GCF_030144855.1 of Hypanus sabinus. Classification (NCBI taxonomy): domain Eukaryota; kingdom Metazoa; phylum Chordata; class Chondrichthyes; order Myliobatiformes; family Dasyatidae; genus Hypanus; species Hypanus sabinus. The sequence continues at coordinate 40,584,318 of NC_082721.1, read as the reverse complement.
ACTGTCTGGTATGGAAGGGCTACTGCACAAGACTGAAAGAAGCTGCAGAAGGTTGTAAATCTAGTCAGCACCATCTTGGGTACTAGCCTACAAGTTACCCAGGACATCTTTAGGGAGCGGTGTCTCAGAAATCAGCATCCATCATTAAGGACCTCCAACACCCAGGGCATGCCCTTTTCTCACTGTTACCATCAGTAGGAGGTGCAGAAGCCTGAAGGCACACACCAGCAGTTCAGGAACAGCTTCTTCCCCTCTGCCATCCAATTCCTGAATGGACTTTGAATCTTTAGGCACTACCTCACTTTTTTAAAATATACAGCATTTCTGTTTTGCACTTTTTAAAATCTATTCAATATACATAATTGATTTACTTGTTTATTTATTATTATTACTATTTTGCTCTGCTAGATTATGTATTTCATTGAATTGCGGCTGCTAAGTTAACAAATTTCACATCATATGCCGATGATAATAAACCTGATTCTCAGTATGATACATGATTCCCTAAAAGTGGCATCAGAGGTAGACAGGATGGTGAAGAAAGCTTTATAATGCTGGCCTTCATCAATCAGGTGATTGTGTATACAAGCTTTAATGTTATGCTGCAGTTGTACAAGGCATTGGTGAGGCTGTGTTTGTAGTATTACGTCTTGTTTCAGTCATCTTGCTATAAAAGAAGGCATTAAGTTGGAAAGATTTATGAAATGTGAGAGGAAATACTTATAGAGGGAAATAAACAGTCAACATTTTGGGTTGAGATCCTTCATCACCACAGAAAGACTGACAGGAGATGGACAATAAAAATATGTAGAGGAAAGTGGTGGAACATGAGCTGGCAGCTGGTAGAGTTGGTGGATGAAGATGAGGTGGGGGGAGGGGAGAGGGGTGGAAATGGACATCCTATCACTTGTAACCTCTTGCTCCACCCTTTTATGCTGGCTATCCCCTTTAAATCTTACAGTACGGACAACCCAAAATGTTGCTTTCATATTCTCCTCCATAGATGTTTCCTGACCTGTATCTTGTGTGTTATGATTAGAAACTCTTCCACAGTCTCCAACAATGGGGAATTTAGAAACAGATGAAGTGCATTTAAATATAATAAAATGACGATTAAGAAATTGAAAAACAATAAGTTCATTTAAGAGCAATTTATCTTGTGTAACTTCATTGAAGACACTGATATTAATTAAGAAATGCAATCCACTTAATGAATAGAAGCAGGGGAAGGAAGTCTGTGCAAGTTTCAACATTTACAAAATCAGGCTGATCTTTCACCTCAGTGCTACTTACTGCACAAGCATTATATCTCTTGAATCCCTTAGTATACAAAAGTGTATTGATCTCTATCATAAATATACTCAACAACTGCATCTCCACAGCTCTCCTGGGAAGAGAATTCCACAATTCACTCTCTTCCGGGTAAAGAAGTTTCTTTTTATCTTTGTACTGAATGGATGATGCTTTACTTTGAGATTGTGACCCTTGGTTCTATATATCTCAGCAAAGGAAGAAATGCTCCCTGCATCCACCCTGTCAAGTCAATCTGAATTTTTTTGTGAATTTTTTTTTCATTCTCAACTCAAGAGAGCATAGGTTCAGTCTGCTCATTTTCTCCATTTGGTGAGCCCATTATCCAAGGGATCATTGTAGTGAACCTATACTGAATTGTCACAATTGCAACTAAATGTCCTCAGATTGAGAGAACAGAGCTGTACACAATCTTCCAGATGTGGTTCTATAAGGGCCTTATACAACTGTTAGAAGACATGTTTGTATCTAATTGTTTTCAGGATCTGATATCAACCTTCAGAGAATCATAGAGCAATATACCATGGATACAGCTCCTTCAGCCCAATGAGTCCATGTTGCCCACTCGTTAGTCCTAGTGGTGATACATGCTCAAGACCTGGGGCTTCTGACTAGGACTGTAGAAAAGGGAGATAAGTACATAAGAAGCAGGCTCGAGAAAGTGGGGTGGCAGTAATTTGTGAGCTGACTGGTAGCCCCTCTCTGGACGAGATCTTTCAACTGGAATTCAAGTCGTCACTTTTATTGTCATTTCGACCATAACTGCTATGTACAGTACATAGTAAAAATGAGACAATGTTTTTTCAGGACCATAGTGTTACATGACACAGTACAAAAACTAGACTGAACTAAGTAAAAAACAACACAGAGAGAAAAAAAACTACACCAAACTACAGACCTACCCAGGACTGCATAAAGTGCACAAAACAGTGCAGGCATTACAATAAGTAATAAATAGGACAATAGGGCAGTAAGGTGTCAGTCCAGGCTTTGGGTATTGAGGAGTCTGATAGCTTGGGGGAAGAAACTGTTACACAGTCTGGATGTGAGAGCCTGAATGCTTCGGTGCCTTTTCCCAGATGGCAGGAGGGAGAAGAGTTTATATGAGGGGTGCGTGGGTCCTTCGTAATGCTGTTTGCTTTGCAGATGCAGCATGTAGTGTAAATGTCCCTGATGGCAGGAAGAGAGACCCCGATAATCTTCTCAGCTGACCTCATTATCCACTGCAGGGTCTTGCAATCGGAGATGGTGCAATTTCCGAACCAGGCAGTGATGCAGCTGCTCAGGATGCTTTCAATACAACCCCTGTGGAATGTGATGAGGATGGGGGTTGGGAGATGGACTTTACACAGCCTTCGCAGAAAGTGGGCTTTCTTTGCTATGGAGCTGGTGTTGAGGGACCAGGTGAGATTCTCCGCCAGGTGAACACCAAGAATTTAGGCAAGGACAAGATAGGTATTGGGGTTGTAATAATGTGAGGGAAGAAGTTGGGGGAAATCATATGGGGAAGAGGAAGAAAGTGGGTCTCTAAAGAGAAAGGGGCAGAACAAGAAAGGCAATTGATAGAGAAGAGTGAGAGAAGTAGAGAGACAGTGAAAGAAGTGAGTGAATGAGGTGCAGAAGGGAAAGGTATGTATAAGGTTGTATTTGTTTATACACACACACAACAATGCATCTTAAACTATCTATTTTTTTCTATCCAAGTAATTGACCTTACATTTTCAACTGCTATCTTTCATCTGCTATATTTTTGTCTATCCATTAGACCAGGGGTCGGCAACCCGTGGTTCCGGAGCCGCATGCGCCTCTTTCATCTCTGTGCTGTTGCTCCCTGTGGCTTTGGAAAATAAATGACGAGTATTTAATTAAAATGTATTTTATGTTAGTTTGTTAGTTTTTGAAATGTAATTCTAAATTTGAAGATTATGGTGATCTTGTACAATCTAAATAAAAAGAGTTTTTTTCGCTATTAATATACGTCACCACTGCCAATGCCTGACACCCGCCAGTGTGCGATTTCTTTAATTTTTCGATCCAAGGTAGGCTAACTATGGAGAATTCTAAAAAAAAGAAAAGTGACTGAAGAAAACAGAACGTTTAATTATACGTGGGCAGATTCATTTGCTTTCACTGCTGACGAGACTGGTTTATCGGTATGCTTAATATGCAATGAGAAACTAGCAAACAACAAAAAGTCAAATGTCGCAAGACATTTCCAGGATAAACACACAGCCTTTGCTCAAAAATATCCGGATGGAGATGTGAGACAAAAGCGTTTCGGAACTGATGCGGAAGGTTGATCTGAGCAAAAATCATTTCAAGAAGTGTATGAAGTCTGGAAAATCAACTACATATGCTAGTTTTGTTGCCGCTCAGGAAATAATCAGGCACGGGAAGCAGTTTACAGATGGTGAATATATAAAAGAATCTTTCATTAAGATCTCTTAACATCTATTCACGGACTTTAAAAACAAGAGTGAAATTGTGCTTAAAATCAGGGAAATGCACCTCTCTGCAAAGACTGTCAAAGACAGAACCATAAAAATGGCAGAAGAAATTAGAAGACAGCAAATTAAAGACATCAATTCAGCTGTGGCCTACTCGATTGCCTGTGACGAGTCTAAAGACGAAGGTGATATTGAACAAATAGCGCTGTTCTGCTGGTATGTAAACTCTGAAGGGCCACAGGAAGAAATGATTGAGTTGATACCTCTAAAAGGCCAAACACGAGGGGAGGACATCTGTGAGGATGTCTTGAATTGTTTAAGAGCCATAGGAATAAAGACCACCCACCTGGTGTCAGTAGCTACTGATGTGGCACCAAGTATGACAGGAGCGCACAAGGGATTTGTGGCTTTACTGCAGAAGTCGCTGGACAGAAAGCTGCTGACTTTTCACTGCATCTTGCACCAAGAGGCACTGTGCGCTCAAACATTCCCTCCAGAATGCACAGAAGTATTGGATGTTGTCATTCAGATTGTCAATAAAATAATGGCAAAAAGTTTAAATCACTGTCAATTCCGTTTGTTACTGGACGAGCTGGAAAGCGCATATTCTGATCTCCTGCTGCACAACAAAGTCCGGTGGCTGTCCAGAGGGGAGGTGCTGAAACGCTTTGTCGTGTGTCTGGAAGAAGTGAAAACTTTCCTGGACAGCAAAGGGCTCACCTTTCCTGAGCTGGATCAGCCAGAGAGGCTGGAAAAGCTACACTTCATGGTAGATATGACAGCGCACCTAAACACGCTGAACACAGCTCTTCAGGGGAAAGGACGCACAGCCCTGCACATGTTGGAGGATGTTTTGGCATTGGAGCGCAAGCTGACAGTGCTTGCCAGAGATTTACAGAAAGGCCCATTGTCTCACTTCCCCAATTTGAGAGAGTTTAAGCATGCTCACAAAATGATAAATTCAGACTATTTACATTTTGCAATCATCGCAATGCAAACATCGTTTGGGAAACGCTTTGGTGAGTTCAGAGAGGAAAAAAAAAACACATTATCCTTCAGGGTCACTCCCCTAAGCATCCATCCATCCCTACTGAATACGACTGCATTGGCAGGTGTGAGTCAACCTGATCTTGAGATGGAACTGGCCGACATAGCGGACAAAGACATATGGGTGTCCAAGTTTAGACGCTTGACAGCAGACCTTGAAGATGTTGCCCGTCAGAAGGCCGTTCTTGCTCAGAATCACAAATGGAGTGATACTTAAAACCTCCTCTAACCGGACAAACTTGTGTTCGAAACATGGAATGCTATCCCCGATATTTATGTAAACATTAAAAAGTATGCGCTTGGAGTCCTGTCGACCTTTGGATCCACATATGTATGTGAGCAGGTGATCTCCAACATGAACTTTATTAAAAACAAGCATCGTGCATGCCTCACAGATGACAGCTTGCGATCCTGTGTAAAGATGAAGGTGACGTCATACAGCCCTGATGTGCAGATGCTGTGCGCTGAGGTTCAGGAGCAGAAATCCCATTAACCAATTATGATCAATATTTTAATTGCCTATTATTTTACACATATTCATATTTTTTCATTGTTCAGTGAAATAGTCCTTTTATTTTTCAGGTTGGCTGACATTATTTTTGGTTTGCTGCTGGCGGACAATTTAAGTTCGGCATTTTTCATAAATACAAGAAGGACTCAAATAGACATTGAGTATTTTACTTAAAAGTAACCTTCAACCCAACGTCTTTTTCTCGGAGTTCAAAATGTTTTTGTTGCATGCAGAAATGTAATTTCGTTTTTTCTGCAGGAGTTCATCGAGTTCATAAATGCAACACATTATAGTTTGTTTATACATAGCATAAAGGCAAAAAAACGTTGTATGCAGTGTTATTTCATTTTAAATGTCAAACGTGTTTTGTGGCTCCCAGTGTTTTCTTTTCTGTGTGAAACGGGTCCAAATGGCTCTTTCAGTGGTAAAGGTTGCGGACCCCTGCATTAGACTGTCTATGACCCTGCTAGTATCTAATTTGCATCTCTTCACAGTTCACACTGCCATTTGGAGTTATTCATTGGTAAGGGACACTATTCAAATGCATGGGGCCATGCAGGATATACTGTCAGTAAAGTGAGAGGCCAGAGGGATGGGGGATTCTACAGTGATTTCATTACCTTACTGAATCACTCTTGGATGTGCTACTGGGTTTGAGGACACAATGGGAAGTCTGCTGGGGCAGACAGGAAGGTAAGGAATACATTGGCATTTCAGTGAAGCCACCCTATTGTTTGCTACAAGATGATCAGCAAGATCCTGCTTATTCTTGTTAGCTGTATATTTCAAAACTGCATTTTATAGTATACTTCAATGCTGAATTCAAGCTCATTGAATTATTTTTTTGAAGATTGACACAATTGTGTAAGTGGGATTTTTCGATTAGAGAGGGTTCTGCCAAGAGTTCCCCAAGTCCGCCCTGCAGACCTCTTGTTATGGAGCTGAGGAGCCAGGGAATCACATATAGTGCAGATGTAGAATGAGAAAATGGATTGATTAGATCTGTCTCTTTCTGTACATAAACAGGATCAATCAAGACAAGGGAAACCTAATGACAAAATGAAAGGATGTATTTGCCCTGGATGAATATTGTGTAGAATCTTATCAAACTAGGATTGCAGCCAACTTAATAACCATGGTACCATTTACAAGAGAAATATCAAAGGAAACCTTTATACTGTTATCAATGATTTTAAATTCAAAGAAGTATGATAAGTCATGGTGATATTTATAATAGTATAACTGATACTGATGGCTGAGTTAAATAGTAAGACTGATATTTCATTCTACATGGTTGATTAGAGTTTGTTTTATCACTGTGTTGTTGGTCTCTCCTGAGAGACAGACTGATTAAAGCATGAAAGATAAAATAAACTTACTGCAGTAAGACAAACAGTAATAAGTAGTGCACTTTGACCTTGAATGCACTGACTCAGAAACCTCAGTAGTTTGGTAGGGTGTCTTCTGGGATCTGCCATGTGGACTTCTTCAGGGTTAGCTTCATAGAGTCAGTGCATAGAGTTTACAAGTAGTTCTTTTGTCTCAGCATGCCCAAGTCAACCAAAATTCCTGGCTGTCATATTCTTACTTATCACCAATTGGTCCATAGCCTATGCATTTGCAATTCAAGTGCTTGTCGAGGTACAAAAACTTAGAACAGTACAGCACAGTAACAAGCCTTTCAGCCCATGAAGTCTGTGTGGACGATGATGTCAAATTAAATAAAACGTATCTGTCGACACATGATGCATATCCTTCTACTTCCTGCATGTATATTTGTCTGTCTAAATGCCTTTCAAATGCCACTATCTTGTTTGCTTCCACAAGCAGGTTCTAGGAACCTACTATTCTCTGTGTCAAAAATGTTCCCCACACAACCCCTTACATCATTACCCCTCTCACCTTAAAGCATTTCTACCCTGTGACTTTCCACCCTATCTATTCTATTCATTAGTTTATAAACCTCTATTATTTCTCCTTTCATCTTCCAGTGCTCCAGAGAAAACAACCTCAGTGTGTCTAACCTTTCATTATGGCTCATAGCCTCTAATCCAGGCAGTATCCCAGTGAATGTCTCCTGCACCCTTTCCAAAGCCTCTTCATCCAACCTGCCATGGGATCACCAGAAAATAATACTCTTTATGCAGCCCAGTCAAAAGTTCATAAAATTGTACCTGTAACCAAGGTGGTTGCCAGGCCAGGCTTGAAACAGGGTTGTTACGGTGATGTTCTGTATCTTTAACTGGTGGACTGCCAGGATAGACTTGGACCAGGTATACCCAAGTACAGAGGAGACTAGAGCCAAGGATAGAATTGAACAAAGACTCTTTAATTGTAGGTAAACAAGGCTCAGACTCAAGAATCATTACAGACATAGTAAGGAAACTCAATAAGCAAAGACACACATAACAGAGGGAACTTAAAGAAAAAAGGAAACAAGGCACCAGCACACTGATAACTAAAACAAGACAGAGGTGAAAATAATCAACTAATAATTAACAGAGGAGGAGAATCAGAGGGCTCTGGGTCCCCAAATGATCAGAATGAGGTGTGACAGCACCATGACCTCTCAGCTGTTATATTCTGTGGCATGGAATATACCTTCATCACTGGGTTGAGGGTGTTTATGGAGGTGGAGGACTGAGTTGTGGAACGGAACGGAACCACTGAGTGGGTTGAGCAAGATGTAGGCTTCAATGCAGCGCTGGTTGGAAGAACTGCTGAGTTGGTCATGGGCTGGAGATAAACTGGATGTTGGAAGTGAGTTAGAGATGGAGGCCAGCGAAAAAGAGGAATGGAGTGGAAAGAGTAAGAAAAGAAAGCAGAGGTATGAGATGTCGAACTCTGAGGAACCAGTGGATGATCAAATTAGGACAGCAAAACAATGGAAAGAAGATGAGATTAAAGCAATTATAAAATTGAGCGAAGATGGGGCATCTTTTGGTGATTGGAACCCGATTCATTTGACGAAGATAATCAACAAACTTATTGGCGAGGTCAAAAGAGGAAAGATTTTATTATTAGTGATTTGTCGGGATAGTGATCAGCAAGGCAAAGTGATAAGATTGAATAAAATAGATGGCAAAAAGGTACAATGTTCAATACCCAACAATAGAAAGGGATTAGAGGAGTTATTTCAGGGATACCAACAAAAGTTACTATGGATGAGATTAAACTGAACATAAAAGGAGCAAAAATTACTGAGGCCAGACGTTTGAAATTTACAAGAAACGGGAAAAAGTGTGATAGTTTATTGGTTATGATTAACTTTGATGAAGAGAAATTGCCGACGAAAATTTATTTCGGGTATATGTGTTATGAGGTCAGAATATATATTCCACCACCTTTAAGATACTTTAAATGTCAGAATTTTGGGCATATTGCGGCAGTCTGCAGATGTGGGAGATGCGCTGGAGAACATGAATATGGAAAATGTGAGGCGGGTGCTAGGCAAAAGTGCTGCAATTGTGGCGAGGGGACAAAGTGTGGCTTATCAAGGGTGCATTAATAGCTAGAAGGCAGCTGAGATACAATATGTAAAAATAACTCAAGGGATCAGTTACGCGGAGGCAGTGAAAGGATTTGCGGAAAAAGAGAGGACTATCAAGCAAGTAAATACAGGGAATAATAAACTGGTGAACTGTGAGGGCTGTAAGATGATAAGAAAGGATACACTTATAATGAGTAGAAAGGATTTCATACAGTTCATGGTAGATGCAATTAACTATTCAGCACAAACAAACAAAAGAACTGAAAAAAAAAAATTATAGTCAAGTCTGCAGAAAAATATCTTGGTATTACAGGGCTTAGGTGGGAAGTAGTCGAAGAAACACTGAATGGAGAATCAAACAGTTCACAGATAGGGTAGGGAGGATATTAATGGCAGTATGTATTATACAATGGAATGCAGGGTGTCATCGCAAATGGTCAAGAATTTAAGAAATGTGTATCAGAACTTAAGGAAAACCTCAGATCTTATGTATACAGCAAACGTGGTTGAAACCCAGGGTAACTGTGCAGAACTTCAACAACAAATAGAAGTACTCAATAAGAACAGCTGTGAGTTGGAAAAGAGATTGGAAAATGGAGGAACTTATTCCAAAGTTACAAAAGGAAAAGGAATTGTTACAAAGTTAATTGTCTACACTCAGATTATAAAATGAAAACATGGAAACAATTGAACTTCGAGATCTCAGTAAACAACTACAGGCTATGATTCAAGTGAAGGAAAACTTGGAAATGGCAGACTAGAAAAACGGCAATTATTAAAAGTTAAGCATGCAGTAATTAGTATTCTTAAACAAGAAGATTTCAGTCTTAAAAATGATGCAGATGTAATCAATGTAATTCAGAATGCAATTACTTGGAAACCATGTGACAAAATTAGGGAAGAAAAGCAGTTTGCGGCACTGCTAGCTAATGAGATTAATTATACTGTACATCCCGTGGAGGGCAGTAATACACCTCGATGCGTCTAAACTGCCGGAAATAGAAGTAGAAGAAGAAGAAGAATACCTTCATCACAATCTTATCTGCCTATATTTTCTTTAGGAACAAATGGACTTGTACAAAGTGGTCTCCTTGTTCTTCAGTACACTTCATCTACTATTAATTGTTTATGTCTTACAATTATTACACTTCGACTCATAAAGTCATGGAGAAATACTCCATGAATACAGCACTTTTTGGCCTGACCACTCCATGCAGAAGTAGGCCATTGAGTCTGCTCTGCCATTCAACCATGGGCTGATCCAATTCTTCCAGTCACCCCCACTGCCCTTGCCTTCTCCCCATACCCTTTGATGCCCTGGCTAATCAAGAACCTATCTATCTCTTGCCTTAAATACACCCAATGGCTTGGCTTACATAGCTGCTTGTGGCAACAAATTCCATGTGTTTACCACCCTCTGACTAAAATAATTTCTCCACCTCTTTGTTCTAAATTGACGTCCTTCAATCCTGAAGTCATGCCCTCTTGTCCTAGATTCCCATACCATCAGAAATAACTTTGCCATATCTAATCTGTTCAGGCCTTTTAACATTTGGGATGTTGCTATGAGATCCCCACTCATCCTCCTGAACTCCAGGGAATACAGCACAAGAGCTACCAGACGTTCCTCATACAGTAACCCATTCATTCCTGGAATCATTCTCATGAATCCTCTCTGAACCCTCTCCAGTATCAGTATATCCTTTCTAAAATAAGGAGCCCAAACTGCACTCAATACTCCAAGTGTGGTCTCATGAGTGTCTTATAGAGCATCAACATCACATCCCTGCTCTTATATTCTATACCTCTAGAAATGAATGCCAATATTGCATTCGCCTTCTTCACCACTGACTCAACTTGGAGGTTAACCTTTAGGGTACCCTGCACAAGGACTCCCAAGTCCCTTTACATCTCTGTATTTTGAATTCTCTCCCTATCTAGATAATAGTCTGCCCGTTTATTTCTTCCACCAAAGTGCATGACCGTACACTTTCCAGGCTCTTTGTTTCCTCAGTAAAACTCACTCCTCCACCTATTTTTGTATCATTGGCAAATTTAGCCATAAATCTTTTCCAATCTTTTTATTAATATCAACATCTTGAGATAACAAAATTGATACATAATTATTGGGATTACAAAATTAAAATAAACATAAAAGGATATATAAACAATAAGTACAATAAAGTTAAGTCTCCCAAAATCATACATGGTACAAATATAGTATGAACAAGACAAAAAAAACAAACTAGGTATATCAATATGAAGAAAAACAGATAAAGAAAAAAATTTACCAGAAAACAAGAACTAATCTAACAAATTGACCAACAACTAAAAAAAAAGAAAAAAAATGAGTTGTTTATAATATCTAAGAAAACACAAAGAGTCATCGGTGAGATCAACTCCAATCCTCTCTACATATATACAATCAGAAACAGAAAAAAATAGGATTGGAACAGGGTTAAATTACATCATATGAAAATATTGAGTAAATGGCCTCCAAGTCTTTTCAAATTTAATAGAAGGGTCATATGTGACACTTCTAATTTTTTCCAAATTTGAACATAATATAGTTTGAGAAAACCAATGAAATGTGGTAGGGGGATTAATCTCTTTCCAATTCAACAAAATGGATCTTTTAACCATTAATGTAAGAAATGCAATCATCCGACAAGCAGGAGGAGATAAATGAATTGACTCCATCATTGGTCAACCAAAAATTGCGGTGATAGGATGAGGTTGTAAATCAATATTCAATACCGTAGAGATAATATCAAAAATGTCTTTCCAATATTTTTTCAAAGATGGACATAACCAAAACATATGAGTTAGAGAGGCTGTCTCAGAATGGCATCTGTCACATATAGGATTTATATGGGAATAAAAATGAGCTAATTTATCCTTGGGTATATGAGCCCTGTGCACAACTTTAAACTGTATGAACAAATGTTTAGCCATAGATCTATTAATCCCATAGTCCAAATCATTGACATATATCATAAAAAGCAGCAGACCCAACACTGACCCCTGTGGAACTCCCTTCATTCCCACTCTCTGTTTTCCACTGATCATCCAATGCTTCACCCATACTAGTAACTTCCCTGTAATTCCATGGGCTCTTATCTTGTTAAATGGGCTCATGTGTGGCACCTTGTCAAAAGCCTTCTGAAAATCCAAGTACACTACATCTACTACATCTCCTTTGTCTGCCCTGCTTGTAATTTCCTCAAAAACAATTCCAACAACTTCCCACTGATGTCAGGCTAACAGGTCTATAGTTTCCTTTCTGCTGCCTCCCACCCTTCTTAAATAGTGGAGTAACACTTGCAATTTTCCAGTTATCTGGCACAATGCCAGAACCTTACATTCTTGAAAGATAATTGTTAATGCCTCCACAATCTCTCCAGCTACTTCCTTCAGAGCCCAAGGGTGCATTCCATCAGGACCAGCAGATTTACTCATCCTCAGACCACTAAGCTTCCTGAACACTTTCTCAGTCGTAATTTTCACTGCACATACTTCACTTCGCTGACACTCTTGAATGTCCAGTATACTGTGGATGTCCTCCACTGTGAAGACTGATGCAAAATATACATTCAGTTTCTCTGCCATCTCTGCATCTCTCATTACAATATGTCCAGCATAATTTTCTATTGGTCCCAGATCTACCCTCGACCCTCTTTTACTTTTTATATACTTAAAAAGGCTTTTAGTATCTTCTTTGATATTAATTGTGAGCTTCCTTTCATAATTCATTTTTTCCTTTCTAGTGACATTCTTAGTTTCCTTCTGCAAGTTTTAAAAAGCTTCCCAATCCTCTATCGTCCCACTAGCTTTGACTTACTTGTATGCCCTCTCTTTTGCTTTTACTTTCCCTCTGACTTCACTAGTCAGCTGCGGTAATGTCCTTCTTCCAATTGAAAATTTCTCCTGATTTGGAATTTATCTGTCTTTCAAAGGCGTCTCCTACATCAGAATGTTGTTCATCAACTTCAGTTCAGCATTCGATATGATCATTCCTCAGAAACTAATCAGTGAACTGTCCTTGTTGGGTCTCAACACATTCCCTCTGTAACTGGATCTTGGACTTCTTGACAGAGAGAGAGAGATCTCAGTCTGTTTTGCCAGAAAGATCTCTAACTCCACCATGGTGAGCACTGGTGCAACCCAGGGCTGTGTGCTTACCTACTGATGTTCATAGTGCCGATGCATGTCTGTACTGCTAGATCCAGCTCTAACCATATCATTGAGTTTGCTGACGACACAACTGTCATCGGCAACAATGATGATTTGTCATATAGTGAGGAAGTAGAGTGGTTTGTGGACTGGTGTTTACACAACAACTAGATTCTCAACTTGAACAAAACTGAAGAGATGATTGTGGAATTCAGCATGGTGCAAGTTGACTACTCGTTACTGAACATCAATTCTTTTTGCTGTGGATATACTCAGCAAATCCATAGAATAGTAACTGCAAGCAGGATCAATAAAAGAGCAAGAGGATAAAGGACAACAATCTGTGCAAAAGTAAATATAAATAATCAGCAATAAATAATGAGAGCATGGAATAACAAGATAAAGAGTCCTTAAAGTGAGATCATTGGTTGTGGGAACAGCTCAGTAAATAATTGTAGTGATCCTCTTTTGTTCAAGAGCCTGATGGCTGAGGGGTAGTAACTGTTCTTGAACCTGGTGATATGAGTCCTGAAGCTCTTGTACTTTCTACCTGATGTCCTCAGTGAGAAAAGAGCATGGCCTAGGTGGTGAGGACCTTTGATGATGGATGCCATTTTCCTGTGACAGTGTTTCATGTAGACGTGCTCAATGGTTGGGAGGGCTTTACATGTGATGATCTGGGCCAAATCCACTACCTTTGCAAAAATTCCAGTGAAGAGAGGTGGAGCACCAGGTTTCTTATAGTGCACACCATGGATGATTTCACCTGGTCCCTCAACACCACCTCTTTGGACAATAAAGTATTGCAGTGCCTCCACTTCCTGAGGAGATCGAGGCAAGCAAGACTCCCCACCCCATTCTAACCTCATTCTGCCAGGGAACCATTGTGAGTGAGTGTCCTGACCTGATGAATCATTGCCTATTGTGGAAATTGTAAAACATCTGACCACAAGACCCGGCAACATATTGTAAGGATTGCAGAAAGAATCATCTAGGTGACTCACACACCCCCACCCATCCAAGCCATACACCAGAGTTGCTGAACTCACAGAGCCCTTGGCATTGTCAAGGACCTTTCCTAATTGTCCCAGAATCTCTTTGACATCCTATCATCAGGTAGAAGAGAAGGGACTGCATTATAAGAGCAAGGGCTGTTAGCCTGGATAACAGCTTCTTCCCTCAGGCTGTGAGATTTCTGACCATCCAGTACACACAGTTTATGACAGCCCAACAGCAGTAATACTGTTGTATATTTAACTGTATGACATATATGGACTTTATTTCAAATTGTACATCTACAGAATATTTTTTTCTTTTCTGTTAATATTATTGTTTACTCCATGTGTAATATATGTACTGTGTTTTGTACCTTGGTTCCTGAGGAACATAGTTTCATTTAGCTGTATACATGCGCACAGTTGAATGACAATGAATCTGAGCTTGAACTTAAACTTGAATCATCCATCCAACTAGTCCCAATATCCTCCATTTGCCCATATCCCTCCAAGCTCTGGCTCTTCATGTATCTATCCAAGTGTTTCTTAAATTGTAGTATTGTTTCTGCCTCAACCACTTCCTCTGGCAGTTCATTCTATATACTCACCATCCTCTGTGTAAAAATGCATCATCTCACGTTTATCAAGATTAAATTCCATTGACCATATTACAACATACTAGCTGATCAGTATCAACTGCTTTCTGTCTAACCTTCTCAATATCAACTAAACCACCAATTTTGAGGTTATACATCCTACATTCATATCCAAATCATTACTATGTATATGTATAACAATTAATAAGGATTCCTGATGAAAGATCCTACCTGAAAAGTCAACTGTTTATTCCCCTCCACATTTGCGGCCTGAATTGCTGAGTCTTCCAGCATTTAGTCTATGTTACTCAGGACTCAATCACCTATCCCTGTAGTACACCTCTGGTCATGAATTTCCAATCACCCTAACTCTCATTATCAATTCAACCTGGGATTCAATTTGCTAACTTGTTTTTTAGATCCCATGGGCTCTAAGCTATCAGGACAACCTTGCATGTGGGACCTTGTCAAAGGCCATGTTGATGACATCAACCACACTGCCCTCACCAATACATTGGTTAGTTCATAAACAAATAAACTCCATATAAACATTCTGACAAATTTTCCCTCCCACACAACCATGCTGATAACTACAGGTTTTGTAGGGCTGTTGGCTGGTAAGGATAATGGGAGTGAAAATAAATTGTGTGACTATCAACCTGATTCAATTAGTGATACTGCATTTGGAAATTATGAATTGGAGTGCCACACCAGAGCTTGTGTACAATAAGAACGGTAAGAAAGAGGAACAGGAAGAGGAGGGCCTCAGACCCTCTGAGTATGCTTTGCCATTGCATCTCATCTATGTTAATTCCATTTTCCTACATAATCCACTGACTCTACAATTTCCTTAATGGCCAAAAATCTATTGATCTCTATTTTAAATAATGCTTAGATGGTTGGAATAAACGCAGTGGGCTGAAGAGCCAGTTTTGGTGTTGTATAACTCTGAACTGCTGACCTTTGCTGACCTCTCATTCTCCACTCCTCTCTCAACCATAGCGGCTGTCCATATGTCTTAATGCTGTGTGCGACATTTTGTCAATAGCCAATGGTCTGTTTGCTTAAAAATCACTGCACAAGGAGTAAATCTTGATGTAAACTACCTTTTACCATTTGATGTTGTAAAGTGCTGCATTTTTACTGTTTTGTAATTGTGTTCAGTTTTTGAAAACAATTTCATTGTCAGCCATCGTTTATCATTAACTTCCAGCTGCAGTTAGGAAAGTACAACTGTTTCAATGTTCTTGTCCGAAAGTCAAATGTTTGTGAATTCTCTCCTCTCTCCAGACGCTTGGGCAAATCATTAAGGTTGAAGGATTAATTCACTGCCATAAGTGCTTGAATCAGTTCACTCTCTAAATGTTACCCTTCCTGCTGAGTCCAATTATTAAGCAGCAAATGGCACCAGTTGATCGTCAGAACTCTTACTTTGAAACAAGAATTCAACGAACACAAAACACAGAATAGCATAGCAGGCCTTCAGCCAACAATGCATACACCAAATATGATGCCAAATTGAATTTATTGCCTGCATTGCACTTTCTCTTTAGCTGTTACACTTCATTCTGCGTTCCTTGACTGTTTCAGCTTGTTCTAGCTCAATTCACTGTACTATTTGATCTCTATGAGCAGTATGCAAGGCAATCTTTTCACTGTACCTCCTTACATGTTGAAGTTCAAATTCGAGCTGATTGTCACTAACAGTACACATACGTACAGCTGAATGAAACAACATTCCTCTGGGACTGAAGTGCAAATACAGTATGTCCATTCAGTAGACACATTATTAGGGACCTCCTGTACCTAATAAAGTGGCCACTGAGTATATGTTCGTGGTCTTCTGCTTCTGTAGCCTATCCTCTTCAAGGTTCAACATTCTGTGCATTCACAGATGCTCTTCTGCACACCACT
Source organism: Hypanus sabinus (assembly GCF_030144855.1). Lineage (NCBI taxonomy): Eukaryota > Metazoa > Chordata > Chondrichthyes > Myliobatiformes > Dasyatidae > Hypanus > Hypanus sabinus. The sequence continues at coordinate 40,567,834 of NC_082721.1, read as the reverse complement.
GTTGTAATGTGTGGTTATTTGAGTTACTGTTGCCTTCCTGTCAGCTTGAACCAGTCTGTCCATTCCCCACTCATTAACAAGGTGCTTTTCTCATTGAACTGCCTCTCATTTGATGCTTTTTGTTTTTCACACCACTCTCTGTTATCTCTAGATTTTCTGTGTGTGAAAGTTGCAGGAGATCAGCAGTTTTTGAGATACTCAACCAACCCCATCTGGTACCAATAAGCATTTCATTGTGAAAGTCACTTAGCTCACATTTTTCCCCATTCTGGTGCTCTGTCTGAACAACAACTGAACCTCTTGACATGTTTGCAGGCTTTTATGCATTCAGATGCTGCCCATGATTGGCTGATTAGATATTTATATTAACAAGCAGGTGTGAAGGTGTACCTAATAAAGTGGTCACTGAGTGTATATTATATACAGCACATAAAATAATATGTAGCCCCCAGTAAGCCTCAGGCTCACTCAGCTCGCTTCCATCTAGGGGGAGCAGCCTTTGGCCCCGCCAAACTGGGCAATCAGCTTGTGTGGATCCTGTGTGATGTCCCCGCCACACCAAATAACAGACAGTACAACGAAGTCTTCTGGCCACCATTCGATCCCCTCAGACCTCCTCGACTCATAGCTCAGAACCACCCAAAGTGATCAGCCAAATACCCCCGACACGTCTGTCTTCGTTTCCTCGCTGAAACCCTCGCCTCGGACCCCTGCTCCCGGTCCGTTCTGTCACCCAACTTACAGCATCGCATCCTCTCTCTCTCTCACCCCCTCACGCTGACTCCCCAAAGCCCGCCCAACACTAGCTTAACAAGAAGAATAACCTCTATCCCAATTGGTTAACAAACAAATACATTTCTTGTTATCAGTAATTATAACCCAATCAAAAAGCACTTTCTCACTAGTTAGCATAACAAAGACGCATTTTTACTTTTAACAAACAAAGAAGCCAACACATGCAGTAGCATAAAGAAAGAACAAACCCTCTTACAAATATAATCACAATGATATTAACATATAATAAAAATCAATTATTTAGATGTACAGGTTGACATAATTTGCATATACAACATAAAGATAAATATTCAACAATATAATGCTACTAGTACAGTTATAAAGAATGTGCATTAGGAGGTAGATGGGTATTGAGAAGTCTCACAGCCTGGGTTAAATAGCTCTTAGCCAGGAAAACAGTACTTGCTTTTAAACTGCAGTATCTTCTGCCTGATAGTAGGAGGTCAAAGAGATTTTCAGAGGATGGGAGAAGTTCTTGACAATGCTTAAGATTCTACAGATACGGCATTTTTGGCATATTGTCCTTGATGTGGGAGAGAGAGACCCCAATGATTCTCTCAGCAGTCCTCAAAGTCCATTGCAGGCTATTGTGCTCAGATGTGTTGCAATTCCCATACTAGACAGTGATACAGCTGCCCAGGATACCTATGGTGGTGCTCTGGTTGAATGTGGTTAGAATGGGTGTTGGGAGACTTTCTCATCTCCTCAGAAAGTGGAGGTAAACCTATGCTTTCATGAGTAAAGAGGTGATATTGGAACAACAGGTGAGATCATATGTGATGTGTGCTCCAAAAATTTGGTGATCCTGACTCTCTTCATGGAGGAGCCATTGATGTACAGCAGCCTGGACTTCCTGAATTCCACAGTCATCTCTTTAGTCTTGTCCCTGTTGAAACTCAAGTTGTTGTGTTCACACCAGTCCACAAACTGCTTGACTTCCTCTCTGTATGCTGACTCCTCATTCTTGCTAATGAAGCTAAACACTGTTGTATCATTAGCGAAATACATGATGTTGTTAGTGTTGGATCTAGAAGTACAATCATGTGCCAGCAGAGTGAATAGTAGTGGGTGTATACACACTTCTGAAGGGCTCTGGTGCTCAAATTGAAGAAGCTAGAGATTTTGCTGTCAATACGGACTGACTGAGGTCTCTCTGTAAAGAAACAGGAGGTTCAGTTACAGAAGGAGGTGCTAACTCCCAACAAAGACAGGTTACCCACCAGCTTCGGAGGACTGCTGAAAGCCAAACTGACACCAATCAACAGCATTCTGAGGTAGGAGAAACAAGTCTCAAAGTGAGACAGGACTGAGAAGAGGGCAGAGGCAATTGCATTTTCAGTGGACTGATTTGAGCAATAAACAAACTGACAGGGGTCCAATGTAGTGGAAAGGCAGGATTTAATGCCATTTGTGACTAGCAGCTCAAAGCACTTCATTATTATTAACATCAATGCCACTGACTGTAATCGTTAAAGCAAGTTCTTGTTGTTCTCTTGGGCACTGAGGTGATGACCTAAAGTGGCCTTGAAGCCTGCAAGGACAATAGACTGTTTTAGAGAGATGTTAAGGATGTCCATTAGAACATCCGCTGGATCGGCCAGACCATCTCTCAACACCTAAATCATCAATAGTCCATCCCAGTCCAACCACATTTATGTCACAGCCAAGAAAGCTCATCAAAGCAAATACTTCTGGAGGCTGAAGAAATTTCATACTGTATGTGAGGGAGTTGCCGTAAGGCAAGGATCGAAGACTATGTCCAGGTAGGAATAGCCTGGGCAGTTGTAGCCAACCCAGATAAGTGAGACTTCTGAAGTGAGATTGCCAGCCCCACCGCTGTTTACTGCAGATAAGGTAGGCCGGGATGACTAAGGCGATGTGTAATCCACCCAGACAAGTAGACTTCTTCTGAAGTGAGAAAAAAACTTTGTCTGAAGTGAGACTTTCTCTAGAATGGTTTTTGAAGACTATTCACTCAGTAGAGGGTGCTGAAGGTAGATGAGATGGGAACATAACAGAAGGATATGGAACACACCCACTAACTCAGGGGTAATTGCTTTAATAACTTCGAAGTCTCATTGGTTGTCAGTGTTGTGTATTTAATATTTCAGCAATATTTGAATACTGTAAATATATTGTTTGAGTAAGCATTCATTGTTCTCATGTAATTCATATGGTTATATATAAAAATGCATGACTTGCATACATCATCACACTATCATATGATAAGTGCACATCTCGCTTAAATTAAAACATGAAGTTAGACTCACATTTCTGACTCCCATGTCTTCCTTCGAATTATTTTAAATATTATGAAGTTATAAAACATTGGCGACAAGGAATTTTTAAAAGAAACGTGAGATGGCTATTGACCTGCTACAGTACAGAGATGTTCATTTTTTTTTAAGTGCAGTGAGGAACGATGAGTGAAAAATGCAGCCCAGCACATCCAGAGACTGAATTTAAAAAAGGCGCTAAACGAAAGAATTCATGTGCTCATAAAGAGTGAGTACCAGGTAATAATAAAAAAAGAGGAGAAATGGCTAGCTGCATCAAAGAGATTGCTGTCTTTGATTTCACAAGGGATAACTGGTTCATGTATACTGAGCTAATTGAACAATATTTTGAAACAAACAAAATAGGCAATGAAAAACTAGAACCAAATTTGCTGAGTGCTTTGGGTTTAAAGGCATACAGTTTGCTTTGAAGTCTCACTGCTCCAACCAAACCAGCAGAAAATAGCTTTGCTGCTGTTGTCAAAGTAATGCAGGACCATTTAGTTTCAAACCCACTGTTGATAGCAGAATGCTTACATTTCATAAACAAAATTGTAAGCAATGAGAGTCCATTTCAGTATATATGTCTGAATTGAAGAGATTATCTGAGCACTGTGAGTTTGGTAATGAGCTTAAGAATAGACTGAGAGAATAATTTAGTTTGAGGCATCTTACAGAAAGCATTCATAAAAGGCTCTTAACTGAAGCACAACTTACATTTAAAAGAGCAGTTGAAAATGCTGTTTCAATGGAAACTGTGGATTTAGACACAATTGAGTTGCAGTCAGAAATGAAAGTGAGCATGAACAAAATTTCAATGTCAAAGTAGAAACCAGCCTCACTGAACAAATTGTGTTACTATTACAGCAGGGGTTCATGTACACCAGATCAACAGAAACTTAAGGTAAAACTTGCTGAAAATGTAACAAAATAGGACACATTCGAAGAACACTTTGGGCAGACAAAAAGAAATGGACTGAATGGGGAAGAGAAAAAGAAGCAAATTCAAGATGCAGTTTCATAATGAGAACTAATCTGCATCATGTTGATGAAAAATCTGATGAGAATATGCAAGACTGCACAGCCTTAAGACTCACAAGGTGAAAACTAACAATTGACTAGCAATATGGCTTGTACCAGAAGCAAGCAGCAAATTAATTGAAATAAAATTAAACACTTGTTCAGTTGTTTCAATCAATCCACAAAATGAGTTTGAAAGGCATTTCAAATATAGTGGCCTGAAGCCTGCAGATATGCAACTAAGAATGTATACTGGAGAAAAGAGAACTCCCGTCAGAATGGCATTCATAATGGTGAAATACAACAACCAACAAGCCACATTGAGCTTACATGCAGTAAGAACAGCAGGACCAGCATTGTGGGGACTTGAATGGCTAAGACAACTACAATTTAATTACAGATCTATCCACCATTTACATGCCACGCACCCTGGAGATATTATGGTACTGGAGATGCCACATCTGTCTCTATGCTGTACACCATGAGCTGTTGCCCAAATGAGGACACATGGGTTTTAGTGCCATCTTCTGTGCTTCTGGTTGGAAAACATATTAGACCAAGGAAGGACCATGCTGCTCAATAGAAGCACGAACGTGACAAAAGCAGTGGCTTGTCAACAGTCTTTGTAGCCAGATATCAGAGAAAATTTCTGATATGTTCATCAGTCAGTTACTTGCAAAATGTGGCTTTGTTTTAAGCTGGAAGGCAGTTATAGGGACTTCAGGAAAGTTGCAATCATTTGGCTTTTGTGAGTATAAAGAAGCAGAATCTACTTTGTATGCATTAAAGTTATTGCATGAGCTTCAAGTGGGAGACAAAAAGATGCTCGTAAATGTAGATGCAAAGACCAAAGCCAGGCTGTTTGAATGGAAGCCCAAAAATAAAGGAGTCAATGGAGATATGAAAACAAAAGATTTGTTTGATGGTGTTGTGGATGAAGAAACCAAGAATAGAGATCAGATCATAAAGGGAGCAATAGTATTAATAAGAGAAAACTCCAATGAACTAAATGCACCTACCCAAGATCAAAATGCACAAACTAGAAGAAGAAAAGGGAAGAAGAAAGGTGTTTAGAGCTAGGAGAACCACCTCCTGCAGTGTTTGAATCAACTCCTACAACCACCAAGAGGAGGCCTCAGAACCAGAGATTGTTTTCACAACACAAGTCTCACCTGCCAAGCAGAGTGATGTCCCGTGTCAGAAAGATGTTATCTCACAAGGGTAAAAGCCTCCACAGTGATTAACTTTTTAGGCCTAAGTGGGACAATTTAAATTTTACGATGCTGTGGATTTCTGTGTATAGTAGTTGTATATATTAGTTGAGATACATTCTATATGAATTGGAATTTATAGCTAAACAGGGAAGATCATTGTGTATTTAATATTTCAGTAATATTTAAGTAAACTTGTAAATATATTGTTAGATTAAGCATTCTGTTTTGTTTATATAATTCATTATGGTTATATGTAAAAATACATGAATTGCATATATCTCATGCCATAGATGCGCACCTTGCTTAAAGTAAAACATGAAGTTAGACTCACATTTTGGAGTCCCATGTTTTCCTTTGAATTAGTTTAATATTTTGAAGTTACAAAACTTAACAATTAGCTTGTAGTTTTTATTCACTTTCAATGTTTCTATTGGAAATGGCGATTGATCTTGTATTAAGGAATTCAAACATGCACAGTTTACCAAATGATCAATATCCGCAACTGATAAGCCAATTCTGTATAAAAGTACCATTTTTTTCTGTCATGGTTTCAGAGCAGTGTAGTGACAGGGGCCATGCTGCTGTCCTTGTGTACAAATTAAGTAAAGTATGATTTTCACTAGAAATTTTCACTCAAAAGCCTCAACCATCAGGCTCTTGAACCAATGGGAATAATTTAACTTACATTCAATCACCTCATTACTGAACTGTTCATACAACTTATGGATTCACTTTCAAGAACTCTTCATCTCATGTTCTTCAAATTTATTGCTTATATATTTATTAAAATTATTATTATTATTATTATTATTATTATTATTATTATTGTTGTTGTTTCTTTGTTTCTTTCGCATTTGCACAATTTGTTATCTTTTGCGTTGATTGTTTGTCCATCCTGTTGGGTTTGGTCTATCATGAATTCTATTATGTTTCTTAGATTTTCTGAATATGCTCGCAAGGAAATGAATTTCAGAGCTGTATATGGTGACATATATATATTTTAACAATAAATTTACTTTGAACTTTGAATTACAATTGAGAAGTAAGCATGTATTTGTCCTGAGTCCAAATATCGACGCTGATAGATGCACTATAGAAAGCATTCTGTCCCTATAATCACTTGGTATGGCAATTGCTCTTCACATGACAACAAAAAACTGCAGAGAGTTGTGGATTCAGCTGAATACATCACAGGAATCAACCTCCCCTCTGTGGACTCTGTCTAAAAGTTCTTGCTGCCTCATTAAAGCAGCTAGTATGACCAAGGACCCCATTCACTCCTGACATTCACTCTTCTCCCCTCTTCCATTGGGCTAAAGATACCTGAAAGTATGTATCATCAAGCTCATGGACTATTTTTATCAGACACTTGAATGGACCTTTTGTAAGACAATCTACCTCATTATGACCCTACACTTCATCATCTACCTGCACTGCACTCGTTGTTACTTTTACATTTTAATTCACTTTGTTTTACCTTACTGTAGCTCAATTTACTGTGTAATAATTTGATCTGTACAAACAGTATGCAAGGCAAGCTTTTCATTGTATCTTGGTACATGTGGCAATAGTTAAAAGAAAGAACCAGCCCCTAAAAATCTCCTGCATTTTCCTGCCTTGTTCTCATTACCAACCCTCTTGATATAGGTTGCCACATAAGGCTATAGTAATACAGTATTACACGCCTAAGTGCGATTACATTTTCTAAACAAGGGATTACTTAAACTCTTAATGTTCAAGTGTTTCGGTAATGTGAGCTTGATTCTTACAAAGATTATGAACAAGCAAGTTCTACATGCTGCAGAAAAGATAATGAAGGACAGCCTGCATTGAGGTTTTGGAATTATAAAGATGCTTCTAGATGGATAAACACATAGTTTCTTAAAAGTATTTTAGTTAGTTGAATAGAATTTAATTAACAAAAATCAATTCTAAAATAGATAAGCAGTCTTTATAGAATGAGTGATATATCTTTTGAATTATCAATCTGGCAGTATAATAAAACAAAGTAGGAGCTTTAAAGTTGTTTGTCAATCAGGCCAAAATTTATTAAGGAATTGACTTGCGGCTGTGTAACATTTTTTAGGTTTTCATTATTTGTCCTTGAGTGATTTAATTTATGTATGATTATACAATAGGAAAATGATTTCACAAAGTAGTAACTGCATGAAGCATGTCAAACATGTGGACTATTGTTTAGAATGGATCCTAAAATCATAGACTAATACAACATGGAAACAGGTTCCACAGCCTGCTGAGTCAAAGTACTCATTTACACTAATTCCTAAGGTCCACACTGAGAAGAGACACAAGATATGATTTTACAAAACTAAAAAGGCAAGAAGCCCAAAAAAATCTGAACAAATTTTTCACAAGATCCTTCTCTAGATATACATCCAGTTGTTCCTATAACCTCTTCCTGATACTTGCCTTAATCATTATTGCTACTTTTAATTACAACCAATTATAAACAATACAATTTATCCCATGACTTTGCCATCATTCACATGAACCTTCCCAGATTTCCTTCATAACTGCCTCGGAAGACAGTGGAGGCCAATTCTCTGGATGCTTTCAAGAAGGAGCTGGATAGATATCTGATGGATAGGGGAATCAAGGGATATGGGGACAAGGCAGGGACTGGGTATTGATAGTGAATGATCAGCCATGATCTCAGAATGGCGGTGCAGACTCGGGGGGCCGAATGGTCTACTTCTGCACCTATTGTCTATTGTCTATAACTCTGAAAATTCTTATTCCATTTGAAACCTTGCTTACTGTTCATCCAACATTTTGAATGCGTTGCTCAGGATTTCCAGCATCCGCAGAATCTCTTGTGTCTTTGTTTACAGTGGCCTGCCTGTTAACTTCGCTGATTAACTTTGTCAGTTTTTTTTATAATTTGGATAAATATCTTCTTCATTAACTAGAGCCCTCCATTTAATTTCAGTTTCAAATCCAAGCTTCAGAAAGGGAAACAAATGCACCAATACACTTGGCTCTTGTGGAGTAAATTTTTAAATCTGTCTGGTAAAGCAGGGCAGATGACATCTGAGCATCTCAGGGACAGGAGATCAAGAGATGGTGATCCCTCTTACATGAAAAGCCCAACACTTCCACCCTGAATCTCCTCTACCCACTTACATATGGGATAATTTACAGTGGGCAATCTACCTACCAACACCCCATCTTATTTGTAAGTGGAAAGAAAGAGAAGCTCCCATAGAAACAGAGAGAGTAAGCTCCACACAAACAGCACTGGATGAGGGTTGAACTTGGGCTGCTGGAGCTATGAAGCAGCAGCACTCCTTGCTGTCTTCCTCCACAACCTAATTGCCCTAGTTTCACCTTACGAGAACAGAAATGGTCTAGATGTCGATCCAAACATATCAGAAGTACGTTAAATAATAAATATGTTCCAAATCAGTGTTATTTCCCAAATAATATTTAAATTAGATTGTGAATACTAAAGATCACTTCAATATGCTGATCACTGGAGAATTTTTAGTAAGTTCCATGGCACATGAAAAGCTTGTAAAATCTTGGCAGTGAAAGTGTTGAAGTTTTGGGCCGAGACCCTTCTTCAGGACTGATTTTAATCCATGAGATAAAGTAAACTTTAGTGCTTGTTAGAAGATCTAACAGATACAGAGGGAAGTTTTTCCATGGAAACACCTCAAACTGCATCATGAAGGCTGTTGCAAAAGATTCCATAGGTCAGTGAAATTTGGTTAGCAAATTCAAAGCGGAATTTTTTACAAAGTGGTCAGTTCACAGGGCAGCTGGAAGGTAATCTCTGGTGTTCAGGATGCAGAAGGCTCAAAAACAGCTCAAATGGTTAGCTATGATGAAGCTTATTGACCACCAGATTCTTTGCAGGAAGGGATCTCCAGCAATCAGGAGAGCAGCTCGGTCTCCAAGAGTATTGGACTGAGAAAAATATATTCAATGCAAATACTTGACAATAATAACAACTATAATGAAAATCAACAGTTACACAGTTAATATAGTAGTCACTGTCAAAGATCGAAAACAAGGTGTCACCTCCTATTTACCTTCAAAGCTTACAACCGATGCATCCACCATACCATCTACTAGTTCTTTTAAGACCATAGGATACAGATGACAAGATTCAGGTGACATGTCAGGGTTTATTCCCATTATTTTGCATCATATCTTTTCCCAAATGATAGAAAATGTTCTGTTTCACCTATCCCTTTCCCCCTTCCCCCACCTTTCCACTATAAATGAGATGCTTTTGCTGTCTTCTATATGAAGACAAATGTATCATAATTGTTTGAAGTTTATGACATTTCTTTATTTCCCATGATTAATTTTCCAGTCGTATCCTCTAAAGAAATAAAGTTTACCTTGGCAATTTGCCCTCATTTCATATACTTACAGAAGCTCAACCTTACCAATTCTATGAAAGGAAACTAGCAAAAAATATCTCTTCCCTCTTCTCCTTTCCTCATGTTTTCCTTTCCTGGTGTCTGAAGTATTTTCTGATCTACTGGTGTATCTCCAATTTTTGTAAAAATTCTATCTCCTTTCAAGTTTGATGCAATCCTTAACTTTCTTGATTAGTCTTGGATAGTTGAATCCAACTATTCTTCATTATGCAACCAAAATATACTCCCAGAAACATTTTCATTAAGCAAATTGTCATGGAGCAAATACTGGACAATATGGTATTTTGTCAAAATGTATTGTTATGGGCAACACGTTGAACTTCATTTGCTCTAGCAAAAAAAATATAAATGAGAAAAACAGAAACCTTGAGGATTCAATAGCATTAAAACAAAACTTTGTCAATCAAAGGAACCCTTATATATATTTAATTAAAATGTTGAACTATTGCATGAAAAGCCTGTAACTGATTATCAAACATCTCACCCTTAATAATTTACTTGTCCTAGAAATGCACTTACAATTCTCATAGTACCATTCTTTCATGATGTATTCTTGGTCCTATCATGGTGCTACTTGCCGTTGGCAATTCTGTTTGCCCTATTACAGCAACAATGTGAAGGCTTTGAAAAAGGTGAAAAGGAGGTTTGCAAGGATGCTGTCTGGATTAATAAACTATAAGGAGAGGTTGGACGAATTTGTGTTGCATTCACTGGAGTGGCCGAGGCTGAGGGGAGACCCAGCGGAAGGTCAAGTTCAAGTTTAATTGTCATTGAGCCATACATGAGTATTGGTGAATACAGTCAAATAAAACAGCTTTATGCCGGGAGCCAAAATGCAAAATGGAGCACCATCAGTCATACACCGCACAAGGTGGACATAGCCCATGTAAGATAGCAGTAAAACACAGTCACAGAAAAACATACATCCCAAGTCCCTGAGTCCATGTGTGCTGTAGCAGTCTACAGTCAACTGTAATACAGCTTATCTTCTGCCGAGTGAACACTGGCGAGCAGCACCGACTCCAGCGTGTATGTTGCACCACACTACCATCGGCACTCTGGAAAAGCATACCGACTCCGACGCCTCTCTCCTGGGTGGCTGTAAACAGGAGACGCCTTGGCTTGAGGCCTAGACCTTGCTACGACTGAGGATATGCAGCTCCTCAGCTCTCTCTCCCTGCCATTCGCCAATAGACCAGTGAATCGGGCTTGCAGCATTCCACATTAACAATGCCCAATTAGGTCTTGCGATCACAATCTGCATCGAGTCCAGCTCCCTCAGTTTCCTCTGCCAAAGAGCAACTATCTGATGGGGTAGACCTGCAGTACTTTGAGTTCTTAATGCCCAGCAGGGTCTTGCAATTGTAAAAAAATACATTTATAAAAGACAATAACACCATTGCTTGTCCCCGTAAAAGCTTTCGTGTCCAAGCTTGCCATCTTACCAGAAATAGTTTATGAAAGGTGTAGATAAGGCAGACAGTCAGACTCTTTCTTCCTGAGTAGAAACATCAAATACTAGAGGACATGCATTTAAGGTGAGACTGGGAAAGTTTAAAGGGAGATATCCATATATCCTCAACAAAGACAGAATAAGTGTATGAACAAATAAGTGACAGATGAAGGTGAAGGGTATTGACAAAATAACTGGGAAATAGCAATCCATACTTGGGACCTCTGGTGACTGACTTCAGCAGGACCTCCTAAAGGGTGATGTGAAATGTAACAGCTAACTGATTAAGAAGAGGACGCAGAGAAAATAGATGGCAGCAACATTGTCCTTTCTCCACCCGTGGGGCATTCACTAGCAGTAGGTATGTTGGAGCTTTAGGGTCAGAGGGGGAAAGGTTAAAGGTGACTTACACAGAGCATGGTAGGTGCTGGGAATACACAGGCAGGAGAGGTGATGCAAGTAGAGTGGATGGAAACATTTAAGAGATATCTTGATGGGCACATGCACAGGCAGGGAATAAAGGGATGCAGAACAGATGGTATTTGTTTAATTTGGCATCATGGTAGGCACAGACATGCTGAGCTGAACGGCCTGTTCCTATGCCTAACTGTTCCATGTCTGAATGTCCTTTGTTCATGGAAAATGATGCAGTAACAAAAGCTCACCGCAGCTCTGTGTTGAAACACAAGTCTAGGAACAGCTCTAGGGAGTTTGTTTTACAACAGCAGAAGATCTGAAGATGGAAAAATTCTCCATTTTCACATGTATCTAAAAGAAAATAAAGACTTGGGTTGGTAAAGTGCTGGTTCCATCCTTTAAAGTGTTACAAAGTGCTTAACAGCCAATGAAATTGAAGTGGAAATATCAAATGAAACAGTAGCCATTCAGTGTGACAACAAAGCAAGGTTTCTAAAATTACAACGCAATAATAACCAGAAAATGTATTATTTCTTTAGAAATGATGATTGTGAGATAAATATTGTTTGAAATAATATTATAGGATCTTTCATGTCTAATGTTTCAACTAAAGGAAAAAAAATTAATAGGACAGTAAAATGCAGTGTTGCACTGAGGCATCAACCTAGATTTTTGTGCTCAAGTCTGCGGAGTGTGACTTAGTTTAATGAAAAGAAACGTGATGAAAAAATATGGTAGAATGGAGCAGGTAGCACAAAATTGTTAATGTGGGTAATAAATAAAAAAATAAGTTAAACTTACATTGCAAATTTTGCCATGTTATTAGCAGTGGCAGTCAATGCAAGAACTTTGTATTCTGGTTCTAATCTGGCCTGCAACATGCAAAGCCAAACAATGTTCCAGCAGGACCTTTCCCTCATTGCAGTCCTTCTTACTCTACATGGTCTTTGATTCTTTCTGTTCTTGAAAGAAATTATCAGTTTACTGAATGCCGGATGATTTTTGTTGAAGTTCCAGGAGTGATTCAATGGAATTGCTACTTTATAATCCTTCTTCTACAGAAAGATTTAAAAAACTTCGGAAATGTTTGAAATAGAGTGTATGTACCGAAATTTAAAAAGAAGGTACCTATGTGTAAGGTGGCTAGGATGCTAAACGGAAGCTGTTTTCCTCTGAGGCTGAACAAGAAGCAATTTGTTCACTTGTCTGGGTAATCAATAAACCCACTGTGCTGGAAAGTCCTGCCTGTCTGCAAAAGGGAGATAAAAGGTAGCATGGTGAGGTAGGCAGAGAGAACACTAAGGTTTTAAACACGGAACTGCAGAAGCAGGCCGATTTCGAAAG